>NC_143395.1:296828128-297453128 GCF_052110815.1 Crocodylus siamensis
ATTCCATATACTGAAGCACTGTATCCACTGAATAAATACACCCATAAATTACTGTCTAGCATATCTGGTTCTTCCTCATTTGCTGGATCCTCTAGGTAGATTTGCTTTGCTCTTTCTGTGTTTGCCTGCTACAGATGTGGAAAAGATGAAAAGGGCATTTCTCCCCAAAAGGTTAATGGACATGCCAAGAGGAAAAATGAGTCTCATAAAAGGATCTAAAGAAAATCAGTGCCTCAGATTTGAAGTGCCTTAACTCAATTGCCAATATACTTCAAGGGTGGGGGAGGTGGGAGGCTTATGTCATGGGCAACCTCTAGGTGTAGCACTCAGCAGACTGGGAAAGGGACAGGTACAACAGTGGCAAGCAGGGCAGGAAACACAAAACAAAGCAGCAAAGTTGGTCAGGGAGCACAGGGAGGAAGCAGAAAGCAGAGCAGTAGACCAGGCAGGGAGTACAGGGCCGAGGCAGAGGAAAGCCAAGCAGCAGACTGAGCAGGGGAAGGGGATTGAAGGAGGGTGCAAAACTAATCCGAGCCATGCCTGCCAAAAATACCTGGCTCCTAGTGTACTATAGTCACCGCCTGAACTGCCCCTCTGCTTCGCTTCACTTCGACAGGATTCTTCCGCCACAGACGACCCCGCTCCACCCAAAGAGGACCCCTGCGATTGGACTTTATTGACTGAGACGCTTCCTCCAAGCCACTTCCTCCACCATTGCGGACCATTGTAACGGGTTTGTGTGTGTATCTATCTCCTTTCTCTCTCAGCATTGCGAACCCCCTCCCTCCCCTTCCCACATCCCCCCACCCCTGGGCTTAGTTGGCTAACATTGTATTGCCTGTAACCTAGTTACATTCCCCTCCTCTTCCCCCATCCCTCTATTGTTAGTCCCTCGCTCGGGCGCTTCGTATTTCCATATCAGCTTTGTTATCTTTTTTCTGGATTCCCAATCCTAAACATCTACTAATAAAAGTCAATCTGTTCTTCGCAATCTAGAAGAGATTTTCTTCTCTAAACATCCATAATTTGAAGATTAAATATGTCAAGTTGGATGCAGATAAATTTAAATACAGGAAACTGGTAGGTGGGACACGTGCCCCCCCAAGATTGGCCCCCAACTTGGCACTGCTCAAGACAGGGAAGTTTTTTGGCCGCATGAGCCCGCAGCATGTTGCAGGTGGGGGATGGGACTAAGCTGCAGCACAGAAGTATGGGAGTGAATATGGGGCTGTTCGCACACCCCTGGGCCTGCCCACAAATTGTGCCCCCCCAGACTCAGGAGGCACAAGTCATCCTTGAGTTTAAGGAAACAATTCTCCATGCTTTAATAATTTGGCTGTTTAAACAAGTCAAGACCATTAAAAATAAAAGAGCTACGCTAATGTGATGCAATGGTTGATGTTTTATCCACATAACCACCTCAACTCGGTCCTGGAGACCCAAGTATCTTCTTTTGATGATCACAAGACAACAATGTGACAATTCTCTGCAGATGCATCAAGCCAGGTGCACTCCCCTCACCTTGCTTCAATAAGGCTGTATTAAACCAAATTATGATTAGACTGCATCTTTCTACAACTTTGGGTTAACCTGCATTGTTCTGTATTAAACCATACAGTGTGTGAACAAATAATCAAGTTAACCGTAATACTGTCTAAAGATTTATGCACCCAACACATCTGGACAATCTTCTCCCCTTCAGTTACAGGAGAGGGAGACAAGTCAATATTCAAAAAACAAGGGCCTTCAGCTTCGACTTAGCAGCCACTGAGAGGAGCTGACTGTCCTAAGTTTTGTTTTAGCTACTCTACAGGTAATAAGACCCACATATGTACATTTTCAGTATGTTGCCAAGAGTTATTTTCCTTGATTTGTTTTTCTTGCCAAACTTTACAGCCATAATGAGATTACTAGATCACTTGATTCTTGCATAGATTTGACATCAATGTAAATTGAACTCTTATATACATTCATATTTTACCCTTTAACCCATCCTGCATTAAATTAAAAAAAAAAAAAATGTAGATTACCTGTAACTGATTATGCCTGAACACCCTAGTCTCCATTCTAAGGTCTCTGTGGTGAAGTCATCTGTATTACCAAGATCAGTAAAGCCAACAATAAAATCTTGTGTTTTTCCATCTTTTACTAGTGCTAGAGTGGGAATTACTTTGATGCTCAGTCTCTCGCACAGGAATGGAGATTTTTCGGCATTTAATTTTATGAATTTTGTCTCGATGTGTTTTTTTGCCAGTATTGCCAGATGTTTGTCTACTATTTTGCACCTGTAAAAAAACCAACAAAAAACTCAAAGCAATTCAAATATTGATGAGTTAATTCTCTCAGTACCAAATGTTAAAATAATATCTTAAGAATCAACATTACAGAACTAACATACTACTTTTAGAGAAAAAATATCAAAGCATAGTTTAAATAAGGGGTGCTTAATCTCTGGTTATTTGCAGGCCAAATGCAGCTTGTGGAGCCATTCCATCTCCCCACTGGGCAGGAAATTTGGCAGCAGGGGAGCAGTGGCCATTAATACTGCCATCCTTGCCCCACCAAATTCCCAAACCCAATCCCTGTGCAGTTGAAGCTGGGCCATGCCCCCTTCCCCCTCCTTGCCAGGCCAGTTTCAGAGTGAGACACACCCTTTCCACCCTATGAGGCCAAGGGATGCCCCCTTCCCCCTCACAGGACTGGATCACACCACCTTCCCCATGGGCCAAGGAAGGGCCCTCCTTCCACAGGGCCTACTTGGGGCCAGGCTGTACACCTTCCCCACCGTGGGTCAAGCCATGCTCCCTTTTCCAGGTGTCCAAGCAGTGGCCCTTTTTCCCCAACAGAGCTGGGCTGTGGTGGGGGCTACACCCCATTCTCGTCTGTGCGGCTCAATGGTATTGGCCCCAGTGCTGGATCAGGACTACCAGTGTGATCCTGCCTATGGACAGATGGGGCACTACCCATCAGGCCCACTAGGGAACAAGCTTAAGCACAACTGGTTTAAATATATCAGTTTAGTGTACTCAGCCACTGATGGCTAGAAAGTTATATTTAGTTTGCTATTGGAAACTGGCTGCAGATAAAGTAGATACTGCATTAGAACAATGGTTCAAGGAATGGCAAGGGTTCATTGGTTTCTAAAAGCCTGTCTGTGACAAAGTTTCCTTCAAGGCTCACTGTAACCAGAGCAGCATAAACACAGAGATAATGGAACCTGCCACATTAGCTAGGTCACAGTGACCAGCTACAGAGCCCTTGGGATTTCTAGTTTTGGTGGACGGACCAAATTAGGCAGCTAGGGCATGGCCAAATTAAGATGTGTCCATGTGATGGGTTTGGGAAACAAAGGAATATGCTAACAGAACAGAATGTGGACAGCATGACAACCACAGGGAGACCAATCAAGGATGCCTAGGAATAAAGAGTCATCAGAGCAAGAAAAGAACATAAAAAGAGAAATTTCAGAGCAGCAAAATCTTCCCCAAGGGTGAACCTGAAGCCTCCAGGGACAGAGAGCACACCACCAGCTGTCTCACCCACCCCACTAAGAGGGGTGGGCCTCAGCCCTCAACCTCCAGGCTGCTGACATGACATTCAAGAACCACAGGGTGAAGCTCATGTACTGGTCAGCTGTACCTTCCCTCTGAGAGCCCTAAAACTAATAGATATAGAATAAGGGGGGTTATTTTTTTTGCCTTGCCTGCATTATTCTTATCTGCTATCACTGTGTATCAATAAAATTTGCCTGTTATTGAATGGAGAAGTCGTGGTTGATTTGAGAGTCTGGGCCCACCTGAAACAAGGTATCTGGTTCATAATTCCAGTGCCAACAATTGGTGACTCCACCAGGACAAAGACCCTGTGACTCTGGGACTGGGACCAAAGTCCAGTGCCAACAATTGACCTCTAGGACTCAAGGACAGTAACCCGACTGATCAGGGAATTTGTTGGTACAAAGTGAGCCTCTTGAGGGGTCAACCATGACTTGTGGTAAGGTGAGGCTGTGGGACTATGGGTGGAGACCTGTGTGTGAGGTGAAACCATATGGTAGTTCCAGCTAGGGTTGTAAGCTAAGTAACCATGTCCAAGTCAGAGTTTTTTGTGCGGGAGATTGGTTTGCTGCACTGCCAACCAGGGGATGGTTGCTTGTCTGGGTCAGGTAGAGTAGTATACAGAAGTACAGATATGTTAGAGGCAGGAGCAGAAACTCTGAGGAAGACAGGGCTGCAACCTGATCTTGGAGAGTGCCTGAAGTCCATGGTTTGGATCAGGGTATGAAGTCGGCTTGGGTTAAGTACGGTATCCTCTTATTGCGGGTACAATAGGAAGCCAGGAGCAGAGAAAATTAACTTCACTGCTGGAGGACTGTGTGAATGAGCAGAGTACTTGGGACTGAGGCATTTGTAAGCATGGATGTGTTTGTGACAGGAGAAGAGCCTAAAGGAGAGGGCTGCTTTGCAGGGATTGTTAATGGCATGTAAGACATTGTTTACTGAACTAGCACAGATGCAGCAGAAAGCTCCAGACTGTCAGAAGAGTGTTATGCATTTGCTTTGGAGACTGTAGAACTGGAAGTTACTGGTATGGGTTATGGCAAGCCAGAATGTTAGCCAGGCAATACAGCATCAGGGAGCTCAGACACAGTTAAAAGGAAGAGCAGGAAGGATCCAGCCCCCACCCCTTAGATCAGGAATGGGGGATGTGAAATCTTGTGATGCTGTGTATCCTTGTGAATAGAAAGTGTCACTAAAATTGGATTTTTAGAGGTGGTTAATCATCCTAGTATGCTAGGAGGGGACATAGGGAAGATAAGTAATGTTATTGGATACCTGTGCATTCTTTTGGTTGCTTTGGTTCACTGTGCCAACGTGCACTTTGTGCATTGGATGATGGGGGTGAGGGATGTCTTTGTTCTCCCCCTCTCCAAGAATAGTGTGCATATTCTATGAAGGAAACTGTTAAAAGATTAAGGCAGGAAGGTGTTTACCACAGCCCAGAGTGCAGCTGTGTAAATAAAAAGTGTTTTTTTCTGAAAAGTTGACCTGTGGTTTTGAAGTTCTTTTTAGGCCTGGAAGGTTTCCTGAAAGATTGTATATGGTTTGTTGATGGATCTAGTTATTATGAGAAGGAGACCCTGAGAACAGGATTTGCTGGATAAATGTAAAACCAGGTTATAGAGCCAGTAGCTCTGCTGTCAGATACAAGTCAGACCTTTGCTGGATTAGTTTGCTGAGAAAGCAAGGCCAGATGAGCACAGATTGTGAAGCCTACAGTCCAGGAAGGATATGGTTAAAGCAGGTGTCAGAGTTATAAAAGGGTCTGTCAAGGGAAAGAAAGGCTGGAAGTTAAAGGGAAACCAAAAGGGTGAATGTTAAGACCCAGAAGAGAGTGTGGGGACTTCAGAGAACTGCTGGAGAAAGACCTGAGAGGTCTGACAGCCAAGTGGGGCAGAGTATAAGTGGGGCAGAGAGCCCAGAGGTCTGCAGCCCAGGTGAGACAAGTGTTAGCAAGGCCAGGTGTCCAGGTCTCACTGGCCCAAGAGCGGGGCCAGGACCCAGAGAGGGGTCAAAGTCCAAGGGACAAGACTGGAGACTGAAGGGGTCCAGGAGCCTGTAGTCCAAAGAGGTCTGGGAAAGCCCCGAGAGACCAAGACGTCTGGCATTGCAGAGGCAGTACCAGGGCCCTAGAGAGGTCAAAAGATTGAAAGAGACCACTGCTGAGACTGCCAGAGCTGGGGAAACATAGGATCTCAGGTGGCCTGAGGTGGGGCCAGGATCTTGGAATGTAGAGCCTTGTGTGGCCACAGCTCAAGTAAAAGGGCCAGGGAGCCCAGAAATGAGCTACTGTGCCCATGAGGGGTGAAGATGACCAGGGCAGGAGAGCCTAGAGATTGGTTCTGGGTAGGACCTGGAAACTGCACCCTCTTGAGACGGGTTGATGGGGTGAAGCTACTTGTGGTGAAGTAGTCTCTACAAAATGCCACATGTTGCCACCCAAGGGACAGGCGAGTATAGGGTGCTGTGCCTGAAAACCCTAGTTTCCACTGCCTTGTGGGTCACGCTTTGAAGGGAGAAGGCTAGGAAGAGCATACAGATACAGACACAGACAGCTGGGGCCTGTACTGCATCCACAAGCATCAAAAGTAGAAGATAAAATGATATACCATACTAAGGTAAAGATGGAGGTCTAGCTTTAGATGGCAAGGGCCAGGGCCCATTGTAAACAAAGCCAGCTGTGTCAAAAGTGATTCCATGCCTCTCAGTTAAAAAAATGAAAAGGTACCTGAACTAACCTAAAGGGGATTGAGCCCCTCTCTTTTTTTAGTCTTTGTGTTTTGGACCACCTCTGAAGCATCAAGAATCAGATGAGGTACTGATTGAGTGGAAAACTACCTGGAATGCTGAGTAAAAGTTATTTCTTAAAACCTAAGTTATCTGTTTCAAGGCTCTCCAGACATGTGCCTGCAGCATGGTACCATTCCAGAACACACCCCATCACAGTACAGCATGTAGGTGAAATGCTTTCACTTCCCACTCCTTCCCAACAATTTCATCATGGATTCTCAGGGGTCATGCTTGTAAAGGCATGGGCTTACTAATAAAGTTTACAAAGAAACATGCACTCCAACGCAGATTTCCTAAAAGGTTCCTGTTTCCTGTAGGCTTATCTCTGCCAGCCCCTCTGCCTGGGAGCTAGGAAGAGTTTCTATGAAGCATAGCTCATCCAGCCCTATGGCTAACTGACTTTTTGCCATTTACCAAGCAGGCTGAGGAAAATCTCTCAGAAAGCAAGGTTTGAAAGACCAGGGAATTTTGGTACCACCAAGCAGCAATTCCCTGGGGTTCCTGCTTGGGAGTTCCACTTCTCTCTCTCTCACATGTTTCTGTCTTCTCCCTTCCCCAAAAGGCCCAATTCAGTTGTGCAATCTGTTTGTCACAGGACTCTGCTCATTTTCTCTGCCTGGGGAGGTAAGGGATTGGACCCACCACCCCTTGAAAAAGCTAGTCACCTTGTGATAGTACCTTAATCTTGTGGTTGAGATACATGGAACAGAATACACCTTCCTGCAAACTGCTGGCTGCCAGAACTACGTAGTGAGCGTTTTCACTTGATATGCTTGTTTTCCAAATGCTTCAGTGGAATTTTGCTACAATACTTTAGGAGGAGCAGAATCAAGCTGAAGTCTTTTAAAAGGTAGCCTAGTCAGATGTGTACAGTGACTAACAAATCAACATCAACTTTCCACATACTACTTCTGCTACCAAATTCCTCCCCCCACCCCTGGCCAGATAACCATCCTATAGGGAGGTCAAAAGCCACTGATTCAAAAGCAATATTATATACATTCATTTACATAAGCCCTTTTCTTGGCTGCTCAACATTAAAAGAAATGTCTGAATGAGTATATTTTTGCAAATGCCTGTATAGTACAAAACATAGTCTGAGTCAACTTGAAATTGTTCAAATTCAGGTCAAATTATGTAAATAGCTTCAGATGAATAAGGAAAAAAAAATCAACACTGAAAAGAAACATTTTGAAAAATTAAAATCCTAGATTTGCAAGGGGATTTAGGCATAATTTATGAAGTCAGCAAGATGGAGGTTGAGCCCCCCCGACCATGTATAACACTACAGCCCACTGGTAAGGACACTCCCTTGGAATGCAAGAGACTCGGGTACAAATCCACACTTTGATTCAAAGCAGGAATTTGAACCATGGTGTCCATTACCCAAAAGAACAGCCTACCCACTGGATTACTGTGTATGCTGGTGTCAGTCTCTTTCATTCTCTCTCTCGCTGAGGCTGCTTCTTTTAAATACTAAGTACTCATAGTACCAGACACAATGGCTCTACATAGCCTAGTGAACCCTCATCCGAGAACAGGAAAACCTAGGTTTAGTCTTTGTTTCAATGTGAATAGCCTTAAGAATTGACACTGAGGGACATACCTCCTTCCAAAAACAGACTACAGGTCTAATACTTTGGGATATTCTCCAGGTGGGTGGGAGATAATGATTCAAATGCTTGCTCTAAATCGGACACAGGGAACATAAACCCAGATCTCCCACATCCCAAAAAACTTCCTAGTGGCAGATTCCAGATATAAAGAAAAATTCTCTCTTAAACTAGGTTTTGTGAATGGCGCCCAAGTACCCATGTAAACTTAGCCTTTTGCTTTTACATAAAAATGATTTCCCTGCCCCCCATTTTGTTTAAAACTCTGAAAAATACAAGTTCCAGATAGATCTGAAATGATTTTTTTCGCTTAAAGAACAACTTCTCTCAAAACTAAGTCTTGATGATACCATGAAGCAAAATGCTCCCCTTCAAATTCTTAGCCTATTTGAGATGAATTTACTAAATTAGACAACATGCCAAGATGCTGTTATGCATAGAGCATTTAGCATATGTACTTAGCTTTATGAGTTGGGTGACTAATTACAGGTCCCACTGAAACTATCAGAAAACAAAACCTGGAAAACTAGGGAACTTTGGTACTCCCAGATCCTGCAGTTTTTGAAACAGTGTATACTTATGGCTGCAAAACCTTTTCAACAGAAGTTATTTATAGTACCTGAAAGTTGTATCTCTATAGAAATGACAAACCACATTGTTACTCTCTTTGACTTCTTGGAAAAAGTCTCTCTCACTTGGAATCTCTCTGTATTCTCCATGTCCCTTTGAAAGCCATTCCTAATGATAAAAAAAGCAAAAAGTTAGTATTAAGTTTCTTGATACTTTATTTTGTGATTATTACTTTTAGAAAATCTGATACAACATAGAAAACAAACAAACGAGCATAGTTTATGTTAAGATATGATTATCCTCCAAAAGCTTAAACAGTTTTAAAATGGGAAGCAAAGAAAAGTTCACTAGGGGAAAAAGCCCTAGAGAGGTGATTATAGTTAGAGTGAGATGTTTCTTTTTCTACTTTGTTTAGTGGAAGAAAACCACTGATGCACACACATCACTGCAGTCTCCAATTTTTTATGGCCAGTAAACGAGGAAGAGATCTTGCTTTAGTGGGAGCTGCAATCCTTGTATAGAACTCTTTAGAATTTCATGCCTCCGCTTCCCTTAATAAAGAGATTAAACCCCTCCATTCAGCAGGAGGCATAAAACCAAAGGCAAAAAGTTTTCATGGTCAGTTTGGGAATCTCAAGGCTGTAATACAGGCTTCTGTCTTCAGAAATTCTCTGCACCTTGGAAAGGTTCCCCTCAAAGGATTACACCTAGAACCACAACAATTTACAGGGAAGCAGCACAGGTTGAAATGTATTCGCTTCAGCTTTAAGAATCATTGACAGTATATTTGTAGGATTTTTTTTAATCTGTAATATGCATTCGCAGTAAGAAAGCTGCCAGAATTAGCTTTACAGTTCACAGAATCACAGAAAAGTAGGGCTGGAAAGGACCTCAGGGTCATTTAGATCATATTGGCCAGCACCTAACCGATTGCCGACATGCAGCCTGGCAGCTTGCAGAGGAGTGTCCAGCCGGTAAGTCTGTGGGGTGGGGAAAATGGGGCGGTTAGGGGTACTGGGCAGATTGGGGTCCCCCACAATGAGGGAGGGAGTGGGGCAGGGGCAGGTGCACCCAGCTGGGGCGGGGCAGCTCTTGCTGCTGCACACATCCTAGGGGAGGTTTGGGGGGGACATGTGTCCCCCTGATCTGTGCGTGGGGCAAGGGCGGGCTATCTGCTGCAGGCTGGGGCCGGGGGCTGTGCCAGCCTCTTCCCAGCAGTGGGGGCTAGGCCAGGGCTATTCTTAGGGAGGGGAGCAATGCGGTCCTGGGAGGAGGGCTACAGGGTGGGCTACAGCCACCCCATAATTCACCATAGCCCCCCTTTCCAGCACTGTCACCTGCCCCAAGCACAGCTGCCTTTGGTTCCATCCCCTGTTCCACCCTGGCTGGGTAGCTCCTACCTCTGCCCCTGCTCCAGCCCCTCTCCCTCACCGTGGGGGTGTTGATCTGCCACTCCCATGTCCCTTCCCCTCACACACTTACTGGCCAGATGTTGCTTTCCAAGCTGCCTGGCTGTACACCTAGTTGTGTGCATGCTGTGGCTGTGCGCGCGCGCGCACCCACACACAACATTTATTGGCAACATAGATCACATCAGTTTTCCTTTTATTGGTGCCAATATGATATGGTGCCCCTACTATAGTCAAACTTGTACATAGTCAAACTTGTTGCACAACAAGGCATAACACCCTAACCGATCACAAGTAGAAGGACTACAGCAGCCAGTATCCTACTGCTGCAAGGGTTGTTAAAATATGTTAAGAGATCTTGGGGAAAAGGGCCACACCACTTGCTACAAAGGCAGGCAACCTGCTGCACCCCACCCCCCACACAGTACATACCAATCTGAGCATGGGATAAAATTCCTTGTTGACCCCAAACATGGCTACTGGTTTAACCCTGAGCAGAGGGGCAAGACCCTCTAACCAGGAACCTCTGGGTTTTAATCCCAGTAAAAGCACTGGCACACTCCAGTAAAAATCCCTAGCCTTGGCTGCAGCCAACACCCAATGCTTTTGAGGAAGACAAAAAACACCCCCTAACACATGCAGTAAAGGAGGGGGAAAAAATACTTCCTGGCCCCATGCAGCAACCAGCAAAACTCAAAAGAACTGGAAATATTTGTAGTATACTATCAACATAGTTATGCCTAGATCATCCTTGATCAATGCTTATTCAACCTCTTTTTGAGCACCTTCAACCATAGATTCCAAAACTTCCTTAGGGCAGAAGAGCCACTGAATCCAGCCTGCAGGGCTTTGCCTGTGCTTGCCCATACTGGAGCCAAAAAGTGATGTGCACCTGTACTTACACCACTGCCACTTCTCCCTGTCCTTTCAGCTCCAGTCCAAAACAGGCCAGATGGTTTGGGCAGTATATCAGCAGCAGAGGGTTTTCCCTGTGCCTATGCCAGGGCCAAGCAGCTGGGAGCTATGCCAGGACTAAGTACCTGTAAACTGCATCTGTTTTTTTACTGCTTCTTACTCCTCCCTCCCCCTGCACCCCAGTTGCAGTGCAGTGCAGCTTCCAGCTGCTGGGGAACTGGGCAGCTTCCATCTGTGGTCATGCTATAGCAGAGGGAGGGATAAACTGTGGCAGCATAGACACAATTTGCAGATACTTGGTGCTGGCACAGTTCCCCACTGGCCAGAAGCTATGCTTGTGCTGGAGCTGGGAAACAGGGCCCTGTGGGAAGTGGCAGGGACACAGGCATAGCTCCCAGCTACCTGGCTCCAGTGTGGGCATGTAGAAAACACCCTACCACTAATGTAATTCTGAAGACACCTGGCCCATATTGGGCCAGAGCCAAACTGTTCCTGATATCAAACCTAAACCTACTTTGCTGCAACTTTAAGCCATTGGTCTGCCTCCTGTTCTCTGCAGCAACACAGAAAAGGTGTTCTCCCTCTTCTTTATAGATTTCAGAAGAGATTGCTATCATCTCCTCTTAAGCACCTTTTCTGCAAGCTGAACATGCCTAGTTCCTTCAACCTCTCCTCATATGACTTGTTTTCCAAGCCCTTCTATCATTTGTGTCATCTGCCTTTGGACCCTAACTTCTCCATAACCTTTTTAAAATGAAAAAGTTCAAAGCTACACACAATACTCTAGATGACACCTAACCAGTCCTGAATAAAGAGGCACTATCACATCCTGTGTCTTGTACCTAATGCTCCTATTAATTCAGTCCCAAACTGCCTTTTGTACAGCTGTGTCATGCTTCACACATATATAGTTGCCTATGGCAATAATGTTAATTACATGAATAAAATGAGCTAAAGGTTACAAGCAACACTGCTTTTCCAAAATGAAATTTCAGTTGTTGAATTTTCAAAATTAATGTATTTCTTGCACCATTATAGTATTTTAATTCAGGAACTGTACAGGAAGACTCTTGAATTTTCTGGATGTTATTCATGCTTGAAGCATCTCATGCATTAAATTATTTTGACTTTCTAATAAAGATAGAGTAAGAAATAGCAATAAATAAATACATACATACATCAATACATTTAATTACATTCTCCTGAAAAGAGTCAGACAGACATATCACATTAAAGTCTATCATTATAAAACATGTGTTCAATTTCTACCTAAAATCAGATCCTATTAGAATTCTATTGCCTTCAGCATCTCAGTCAAACAATGACAAACATTCTTGTGCTTTCATATCTTAAAACCTGATACTAGCCTCTACAATCCTCCACAACTGGAATGCCCTCTTCCTACCTGATACCAGTAGCTATATTTCCTCAACACATTTTTAAGATGTGGCTACACCAATGACATTCCTATTCACTGCACAGATCTACTCCATGTAAGGGCTCCCAAGGCTCCTCTAGAAAATGTTTTTGCAAAAAGCCTTGCAAGAAGCATCAAGATCAGTGGACTGAAAGCAGTGAGGTAAGACCCTTTCCTGCAAAAGAAATGAACAGTCACATACAGCCCCAAATCTATTAGGTTATGAGAAGCCTTTCTGAAGTAGGACAGATCATCCCCTCTAAAGAGCTGAAAGGGACCATGCACATTCCTCCTGTGGAACAGGCTGGAGCACAGAGGTCTAGGGATGGCAGATGGCCTCCTACAATGCTTTGAAATCTTTACAGTTTGATGGGGTTCTGCAGACATATTTTGTATTCGTGGCTCATGTTTTCAGTCAATACTACTTAGTGAATAGTCCCAGTACCAGACTTTTTTCCTATCCTTATCTCATTCCAAAATATTCCTAAACACACCTGTATAATTTACAGAGAAACACAGTATTCTGAGTCAAGAGCAAACATTCATTTTGGTCAGATACCAACAGGGCAAATTTACAGCTCCTCAAGATTTTTAAAACTAGCAGCATCACTACAACAAGATCAGAAAAGATTACTGCTACACATGAGGTCAGAATTTAACAACGCTGGAGAAAAATATTACTTGTTTCTGCTGCTGGGCTTTCTTCAGAGCTTCAAGTCTCCTTTCTTTAAGACGTTCCAAATCTTCTTCATCTATTTGGTCCAATTTCTGGATCTCAGCATCCAGCTCTTCTTCCACTATCTTGGTAGTCTGAAGCATTTGATTCTCCAGAACTTTTTGAAACATTTCAACAGAAGGGTTGGTATCCATTTTTCAGAATAAACAATAAACTTCTTACAGCTATGAAAACACAAGTCATGAAATTAGAGTTAAATAACACATAATAATATACAAATAATTAGGGGTGCACCGATAGAGATTTTTGGGGCTGATACTTAAGAAGGAATATTGGTCAATACCGATTCAATTTCCGATACACCAACTGGAGGCAGCTAAGTCCAGTGTGGTGGAAGGGGAGTGGGGAAGGGGGAAGGAAGGGGCATGGGGACGCAAATCAACACCCCCCCCGCAGTGAGGGAGGGACCAGGGGCAGGCACTGCCTGGGGGAAGGCCTGGAGCTGCAGCTCACAGGGAGGGAGGTGGTTTCTGCTGCTGCTTGCATGTGCCCCTTGGGTCTGCATGGGTCAGGGCAGGCTGCAGCTAGGGGTGTGAAGGGCTCTTCTTGGCAGGGGCTGGATTTGTAATGGGTGCCAGTGGTGCTGGGAGGATGCTGCATCCACCCCAAATTTCACCACTGCTCTACTCCCAGCACTGCCAGCCTCCCAGCACAGCCACAGCTCAATGCCCTGCATCCACCCATGTGCTGGGAAGAGCCGGGCTTACACCAGGTGGCTGGTGGTGGCAGCGCTGGGAGCAGAGCAGCAGTGAAATCTGGGGTGGATGCAGCATCTTCCCAATGTTGCAGCGCCCACTCCAAGCCCAGCCCTGCAAAGCCCAGGCTGTAGCCTGCCCCACACCCATCCAGGGGGCACATGTACCCCCTGTGCCCTTCGGGAGTACAAACAGCAGCAGGTTCTCCCCTCCCCCACCCTCCTCCTCAGGCAGTGTCTGTCCCTGCCCCCTCCCTCACCGCAGAGGTGGGGTTGATTTGCCACCCGCCATGCCCCTTCCCTCCCTCCTCCCCTTCCATCACACTGAACTTACCAGCTGGAGGCAGCTCTCCACGCTGCCGGGCTGTGCTCCTCGCTGCCTGCGCTGCACTGTGGCCGCACACAGCACGGGCATTTATCGGCCAAATTCTCAGCTCCATCAGGCCAATATCTGATATAGCCAGTTTTCTTTATAGGGGTACTGATCTGACATTGGACCAATGTATCGGTGCACCTCGACAAATAATACTACCAAATAATAAGCCATTTGTTAAAATTTTTTTATCAGGCCCATTGCTTGGTACCCTACGCTCTACAGGACAGCAGTTCTGAACCATTTTAGACTCCAAACACCCTTTGTCAGACTCAAGACCTCCCCTCAGAAAGTGCCATGTCTTCATTTTAATTTTCTTTACTCAAAAAACAAGTTACCAGAGCAAGTGTTTTGCTGCAAAGAACTTGAAAAGACCACAGTAGGTCAGGATGTTTTTAACACCGTGAATACCCATAAGAAATCTCTGGGTTTGTCTTGTGAGTCATGTTTGCAAACCTAGCGTACTAAGAAGATCTCAAAACACCACAAGATGCCATGGCTCCCTGGTTGAGAATCACTGCTTTAGAGAAACAAACCAAAAATAATAGCCTTTACTATCGGATTAGGAACTTGTATGCAAAAAGTGATATCTTTCAGGATGATCTGCAACTCTGTAAACATGAGCGCTGCAAACAGGGGCAACAAAGAGTCCAGTCACAGCCGATTCTCTCACTCCCTGGCTCAGCTGTCAAAACAAGACATCTAGCTTAGTGGAGAAGGAACAGCTCCTTTGCAGGAGCTGTCAATGTGGAACAGGCTCTGTGTTTTCTTGGAAAGTCTCATCCAGCCTTCATGAAAGTAAAAAAAACCCAAAGTTTTCCAGCTTGAACCAGAAAAAGGAAGGAGAAGGAGCTCACTGCTCTGAGGAGACAGCAAGGCGCAATGTTTTTATCACAGGCAGGCAAGGCTCTTCAGGTAGATGTGAGGAGCTCACATCTAGCCAAGTAACCTTGCCTGCCTGTAATAAAAAAACTGTACCTCACCATCTCCAAAAGACCTTTCCTGCCAATGCTCTTAGACCAACATGGCTACAACCAACACCCCTTTTTGTTTTTATTCTGGGGCGACAGGCCCATGACAGGAACGAAGCCAAGCTCCAGGTGTGCACACCAGAGCCCCCATTTACATCCCTGCCAGCTCTGCCAGTGTGGTCTGTAGCTTCAGAAACACAGCCGGCCCTGGGCGCACCCATGCAGCACAGGCCTACGAATTAAAGGTGGCAGCTCAGGGTTGAAAGCTAAAGTCCAAGGAAGACAGGGCCTCCGCACATCTCCAAACCAGGGGTGTCAAAGCCAGCCGGGCACCTGCTCCCCGGGCTGGATGCGACCCACGCGAGGCGCGGCCTCATGGGGCGCATGCGTAGGGCTGGAGGCGGCTGGGGGAGGGGCACACCTGCCTCTCCCGACCTGGGCAGCGCGAGCGCGCTACTGCGCATGCAAAGCGAGACCGTTACACCCCCGCAGCCCGACCGCCCACCCGCAACACGGCGGCCACGCGCAGCCTGACGCCACAGGTGCCCCAAGAAGGAAAGGGAGCGGAGGCAGCGCCAGCACCCTTACGGCCTTTGCTCCCCGTGCCGCTCACCCTGTCCGCGTGTTGCCCCGAGCGTCCCACACCGGCCCCAATCCCGGCTCCGCACCTGCGTAGCTGAAGCGAGTAACAACACAGGGAGAGGGGTGGGGCTAGGTCCCAGTATCGGCCGCTCTCATTGGCTGTCGCGTGTAGTTACGTGATTTGCGCATGCGCCTCACGGCAAGGCCCCCCAGACAGCCGGGCAGCGCTACCCCCCCGCCCCGGTTGTCAGCTGAGACCGTCGTGACGTCACTGAGCCCTGACATGCATTGCACCTCCTCCCGCCTACATTTCCCAAGACCCTTTGCTCCCCCCTGACCCCTCGGCTTTTGGCGTGAGCTGCGGGCCGCCCGGTATGCCGGCATGCACTGCGGCCCGGGCTCTAGAGCGAGCGGTTTAGCAGTCCCGTGGTGGCAGATGCACGTTAATTATCCTGTTTGCACGATGATTTCAGCCCTTGCCCTATGTATAGTCAATAACAGGAAACGTGTTCAAAATGCACGGGGAGGTACGGGGTAGCTGTGTTGGTCTGAGACAAAAAGAAAAGCAAAAATCTAGAACTCTCGGTTCAGAAGTGCTACCTTTTCTTAGACCAACTGACTAATTGCAAAAAAAATATATCTTTTTCCTGGAAGCTTTCAGGCTCACGCGCCCATCATCAGGCTCAGGGAAAGTTCAAGATGGTAAAACATCCGCATATGTAGGAATTAAACTTCATTTTTGCACAAAGGAAGCAGAAGCTGGAAATCTGTCCCTCTGGCTCCATGAGAGTGTCTTTGTGAGGTTGCTCTTTGTCGTGCAGATTGAATGGGATTTTTTCCCTGGTGGTGTCAGATGGTGGGTGGGGAGGTATCAGAAAAAACCCTTGTTCAGCAATGAAGTTTATTGTCCAAAGTCGGCTAAAATTCGGCATCTTCCATGTTTCAGGGATGAATTTATCTCCAAGAAAATGGGATGGGACTGGGCCGGACTCCCTTTTTCCTGCGTAACGAGGTTGGGGCTGGGCCATGCCCTTTCTCCGTGCATGGCTGGATGGGAGCCAAGGTGCTCCCCACCCCACTGCATTTGGCCAGATGGGGCCCCATCGCACCTACCCCAGGCGATGGATCCGGACTACAGACTGGGTCCAGACCACAGAGGGTCTGGGCACTGCCCATCCAGCTTGCCAGGGGAAAGGTTGAGCGCCACTGTCTTGGAACACAGAAACTGCCATTTACTGGGTCCCACCATAGCTCCATCTTGTCCAGTCCCAGCTTGGTGAGAAGACGTGTGAAGATGTCTGGCTGTGGAATTGGTGGCAAGAGGCTGGGGTAAGGAGCTGCTAAGTGGCACCACAAAGTGCTGCGTGACAACATCCAGGGCATCACCAAACCTTGGATCCATCACCTGGCCTGCTGAGGTGGCATGAAGCACGTCTCAGGGCATACCTATGGGGGAATCTTGAAGGGTGCTGGAGGTTTTCATAGATTTCATAGACATTAGGGCTGGAAGGGACCTTGAAGATCATCAAGTCCAGCTCCCTGCCGCAGGGGCAGGAAGTTTTCTTGGAGAACATCATCTGTGATGCTGACACCTACACTGAGTAGACCAAGAGGAAGACCGTGACTGCCATGGACATAGTGTACATCCCGAAGCACTGGGGCTGCACCATGTATGGAGTTGGCTGCTAAGCCTCTTAGAAGAAAGCTAGAATTGCTGCTCAGCCCAAAGGCCGGTGTCACATAGTGGCAGAGTAGATGCTGAAAGGGGGAGTTGGGCGTGCCCAGGGTTTTTTCCATGGTTCCTCTCCCACTTGCAGCCTTCAGCATTTAAGGCGGGGTGGGCAAAATGGTGGATCTGGCTGGTTGCTGGACTCCATTTCCCAGCAGCTCCTGCCCACATGCTGTGGCCAGTTTCCATGGAGACCCTAGGAGCCCTGATAGTGTGGGGCTAGGGTTTCCACAATATGGCTGGCAGGGTGTACAGCTGGGCAGGGAGCCGCTCTGGGGCCAGGGCTGGGATCTCGCAGTGGTCCCAGCATGGTGCAACGGGGTTTGCGGGCAGCAGATTGCAGCTCAGCCCCAGCTCTGGACCACGTTATCACTGCCACAAGATCCTGGCCTGTGAGCAGCTTCCTGTGCCCCTGCCGCCGACACTGCCGCCTGCAGGCGGTTGCTATACCCCTGCCCCAGCCTCTGGGGGCACGCTGTGTTCATGGGGCAGGGGTTGCTGGGAAATGGAGTCTGCTGCAGGGCTGATCTGGCCCATAGGCCAGCCTTTGCCTGCCTCTGATTTAGGGTCTGGCAAGTTCTGATTCAGAGATTGTATCCTTAACTGTCATGCCCAATACCTCCTGATGCCCCTTTCTCTCCAAGAATTTTCCCAATTTCTTTTTCTTTTATTTTGTCTCAGGCCAAATTAGCCAAAGCCAAATCAGATCTGAATTCTGTTGACCGAGCAGAGCTTAATCATTCCAGTCCATGTGGTGCTACCAGTGACAAGTATCCTCCCCACCAGACTTCAGCCTGGGGCTTCAGGTATGCCCAAATCCGTGGCAGGCATCCTATGTGCAAGCCCCAAACCCAGAGGCCTTGGGGTTCAGATGCCCCCTAGCCTCACTTGCCCCTAGCCAAAAGGCTGTCAGAGCAAGCTAGAGGGAGAGCCTGCAAGCAATCCCCCATCACCATAAATTGTGTAGCCAGAGGGAGACTAGATGATGGTACGCCCTCAAATTGCCCAGTCTCTTTGACCTCAAGCAGCCGGTGTCTGGTACTGAAATACAGAACTATTTTTTCTGGTGGTGTTATGCAGCCAGCTTAAAAGTAATGGAAAGTCTGTCCCTGTCATCCAGGACTCTACTGTTTTCTAGTTTGCTGTCATAAAAAATGACTTATCTTCACCCTACTGCTGTATGTGTTTATGTGTGTGTGGGGGGGTGTGTGCATGTCCCTGTGTGTGTCTGTGTGGCATGCACCTACTGGTGTGGGGGAAGGGAGCATCCTCTTTTTCGAACCTGGACATACGGTACCCCTATGGCCAGCAGACAGAGAGGAAGAGAGCTTTTCCCCTATGGCTAACATGCTGAACCTTCCTGGGGCAGCTGGGCCAAGAACATTTTCCAGGTGGCTTTGGTGTTTTTCCTGCTTTTCTCCCCCGCGCTAAATGGAGCCCGTGTAGAGTCGGGCTCATGTCCTATTTTGTTAAGTATGCACGACACCAGCGCACACCCACTCTGGTCCGCGGCACCGTCGGGGCGGCCTTGCTGCTGTTCCCCCGCCGGCCGCAAGGGGCGCGGGAGGCTGCAGGGAATAGCCGAGGAGGTGTCCCTCCTGCGCCCGGGCCTCGCGCACTCGGCTAGCCGGGTCACGGGGTGACGGCGCCTGCGCAGTGGAGGCGTCGCACCATATGCGCTGGGCTGCGTGCGGATGTGGCCGGCCGGAGCCTGCTGAGGCGGACGCAGAGGGACGATCCCACAGCGCCCGCAGCCGCCGCCATGGGCAAGAAGCAGAAGGGCAAGAGCGAAGACAGGTAGCGCGAGGGGCAGCTGTATTCGCGGTGACGTCACCCTCTCGCGCACGGGGGATCCGCGGGGCAGAACCCGAAGCTGTGACGTAGCGTTCCGCGGGGAGGGGGTCTCAGCGTTCTGCCCCGGGGGGGCGGGGGCGGAGTTCTGTGCTGCAGGAGCGGGGCTCGGGCGGGGTCCTGGAGGCGGGCGAGGGGTGAGCGCCCAGCACGGGCATTTCCCGGGGGGGGGCTTGCGTGGAAGCAGGCTGAGAGCCGCTGGCCTGACACCTCTGCCTTGGATGCTGGAGAACAGAGCTGAGGAAACCCTGAGGGCTCATTGCAAAGTGTGTATTGCAATGAGGGAGGTGGGGAGGGTCCTTCTCTGAGTAAGGGGTGGGACTAGATGCCCACACTCCTCCGTTTCTGTGATTCAGTGTGGCTGTATGTGCTGGGAGAGAGCTTGAGGGCCTCAGGGAGGGGGAAGGGGTATGGGTAAATGATCAAATCCTTAAGGATGCGTTTACTGCAATCCCTCCATGTGAGGGGGTTCTCTGCCATACTACATGCAGCTGGGTCTTGAGATGACTGAAGAGTCCAATCACTGAGGCACTGACCTGTCTTCAGAAGTTGCAGGGCTTCCCGCAGGGGGGAGTAGGACATATGCCGAGATTCCTGTCTGGTTCCTTCTTCCCTTCCTTTTTCCTGTGTGTGGAGAGGTAGTCAGCTATGTTCAGCTGGAGTTGGGTACATGTCAGGGCCCAGTTGCACCTGACAGGCTGGTTCAGGGATGAATAAGCATTAGAACCTGATGAAGTAAGCAGCTGCTTATGCGAGCTTATGCCAGCATTTCTCAACCCGTGGGCCATGACCCAAAAGTGGGTTGTAAGAATATATGAAAGGATCTCAAATAAACTTTAAAATGCATTCTCCTTTAAAGGAGAGAGACCTGGGAAACCCTGGCTTTTCCCTTGCAGGCTGGCAGAGTTCCAGGCTGCCAGAGGCTGCTTGTGCCCTCCCTCCTGCCCCACACACTGACGGCTTGGGGGTGGGAGGCAGCAGGTCAGAAGTGAGGGGCACTGCATTGGGGCTGGCCACTGATGTTTACAGATGGGTCCTGGAACACAAAAAGTTGAGAACCACTGGCTTATGCATTGCTGAATTAGTCTATGTGATGCAACTCTGCCCTGCCAGACTTCCATCATTAAAATACTGATCTGAAGGTCATATCAACTTCCTCAGCATGTTGTTGTCTTTGAGGTACGTCTGTCAGCCTCATTTTGACCAAGCAGTGAACTTCATGAAAACTGTTAAATCTACCAGGAAGATCACTGAATGAGCCATTTGGCAAGAGCAGACATACTGGTTGAAATCCTTATAGTGCCTAATACTCCTTTAATCATACTCTCTGCAGTTAGTGCTGAAAGAAGCTGAACAAGTCGAAGGGACTCGAGTAAATACGCAAGTTCAGTCTGTTTTGTTTTGTGATGTCATTGACTGGACTGAAAATGTTTTGTTGTCCAAATGGATATCATGAATATTCTTCATGTTCAGGACCTCGTACTTTGGACATATCACTTGTTTCTGACTGAAAATGCCCATAGCTTGGTAATTATTTGAAAAAGCAACTTTTCTAGTGTGTTCTTATTCCCTTTTTATTTCTAGGCCTTTATTTCTGAATAGGTATATGCTGTAACCCAGACATGATGGAAAATGCTGAAGTTCTAAATTGTTCAGTCCTTGTTTTCCCAGCTGCTATGTAAGCTAATTTCCCCTTCTGGTGTAGCCCATCTCAGTTTGCTTGTAGTGCAGGTTTGCCAAGTTGACATAAAGATTTCTATTTTTCATATGTTGCTTCAGAGATTCTGTTGCTGTCTGCTTGACCTGCCTATTTTGCACCTTGCTAGGCAAGCTGGATATGGTGCTTAAAGGAAAAGGAGTGTGATGGGGTTTGAGGGAGAATTGCAGAGTGGGTGGGATGCACGCTGTTGTGGAAGTACTGCCTCCAGTATGTTAAACTGCACCACTGTCATGCCTTTCAAGCTCTGAAACCTTGGGTTTGACTGGTGTGGTGTGTGTGTGGGGAGAAAATATGCAATAGGTTTTCCTTGCTTTGTATCCCTGCTCCCCTTCTCCTTTTGCAGAGGACAGCTAGGTGTGGGTCTTGAGTAGTTGCAGGAGAGTTAATGAGAGCAAGAAAGGATGCATGTCTGAAAAGAGGGCCAAGTGAAAAGACTGGATCTGGATATGTTTGGAGGGGGCAGGAGAGAGGATGGGCAGTGATGTAGAGAATGAAGGCCTTGCAGAACAACTGTATACTTTAGGTGTGCACCGATAAGGATTTTTGGGTCATTTGTTAACCAGCCATATCAGCTGATACGGATCTGATTTCTGACATGCAGCCCGGAGGCTTGGAGAGCAGTGTCTGGCTGGTAAGTCATTTGGGGGGGAAGGGGTGTGTGAAGGGGGACTATTGGGGGGTAGATCAAGGCCTCCGTGGTGAGGGAGAGAGTGGGGCTGGGGCACGAGCAGGTGCTGCCCAGCTCAGGTGTAGCATGGTATGGAGCTGTGGGCAGCTCATCCAAGGGCTGCAGGGGGGTGGGGAGGAGGGCAGCTCCTGTCTCTGTGAACACGTTTGGGGAGGCATGTGCCCCTGGATCTGTGTGCAGGTTGAGCACGGGCTGCAGGCTCAGGCCAGGGGCTATGCCAACCTCTTCCCATCAGGGGGGCTGTACTTGGGGTGGGTGGCAGCGGTGCTGGGAGGGAAGGTTACAGGGGAAGGTTAACAGCCACCACAAAATTCACCATAGCCACCCTGTAACCCTCTCCCAGTGCTCCCACTTGCCCCAAGCACAGCCCTGGCCCAGCCCCCCACACTAAGAGGCTGGTGCAGCCCCCAGCCCGGCGCTTGCAGTGGGTAGGTAGCCTGCTCTCTCCATGCACAGATCTGGAGGGCACATGCCCCCCCATACCTCCCCCAGGGTCCACGCAGAAGTGGGAGCTGCTCCCCTGTGTGCCCCCCTGCCACAGTCTGCCTGCGGCTCCATCACAAGCCCCGCCTTGCCACAGCTGGGCAGAACCTGCCCCAGCCCCACTCCCTCCCTTACCATGGGGGGGCCTTTGATCTGCCCCTCCCTACCACACCCTTTTCCCTCACAAACTTACTGGGCAGATGCTGCTCTCCAGGCCGCTGGGCTGTATTCCTGGCTGTGTGCATGCCGCAGCTGCATGCACACACGGTGTATATCTGCAACGTTATCAGCCACATCAGCCAAAAAAAGCTGATTGCTGATAATATCAATTTTCCTTTTATTGGTGCTGATACAATATGGATCAATGTATTGGTGTACCTGTAGTATCCTTGCTGTCTGGATTTGCCTGTTCATTCCCTTTAGATCAGCTTCTGTATCTGTAAGAGTCTTTGGGTCACTAGAGAGAGAGGAGGCTTCCAGGAGTGAAGTCAGCAGCTTCAGATCCCCTTGACAGGTACTGGCCCTGAGATATTGGTCCCAAGATGGTGACCAGGGGATGCGGCTCCTGTCAAGGGGGAGGGCTACCGATGTGGCCCTTGACAGCCTGCTAAAACTGGGTAAGCAGCCCTCTGCCTGAAATAATTGCCTGCCCCTAACCTACAAGTATTCTAACCACCATCAGGTTCTTGACCCTGACACTGTTGTTCTTTCACAGGTTGTCTCTCTTGTCTGTAACACTCTTCTCATAGGCTCTCCTCTCCTGACATTGCTGTTTGGTGGCATCTTTCATATCCTGCAGTAACTGAGGGGCACAGATTGCAATGAGGAGGCACATGGCAAAACTGTGGGGCTTGAAAAAGGGCTGAAGACTTCTGTCCAGCACCTGCATGCTCTGTGACGTGTTGGAATGCAGATATTCTTTATTCTGTTGCTTCTCTTTCTAGCCTTGTAACTCAAACACTTGTGCCTTTTATGTTCATTTCCTTCCACCATAACCCTGTTGAATATGTCATGGTGGGTGTGTGTTCATGAGCAGAGGAGCATGCTGTGAAGTAGGTTTAATGGGAGGAATGTGAGTATGTCAGTAGGCAGAAAACACAAGTCCCTCTAGAGAGGGACAGCTGGGGAGGAGGAAGAATGACAGCATTGGAGCTGCACAAGAAACTATAGGAAAGAGAGTACAGTGCAACCCCTTGTTTTTAATAGTTCCAAGTGCAGAAATTTACTTTTTTCTCATTATAATGATGCAGCCAAATGACTAATCCTATTATGGTGAAACCTCTTTTCAGTGAACTTTGAAACTACTTGTCCAGTGAAGTTTTTCTTTGTGTGTGTGTGTTTTTTTTTTTTTTTTTTTTTTACAATGAAGTTGTACCATAATAACAAAACAGCATGCTATTAGTGTTGAGATAAATCCACTTCTACTGTATAACTGCCTAATTCTCTATATTAGTCATGTAAAAGCTTAACTCTGACTATTATTCCATGGAATAATAATTTGTTATAGATGTTTTCAGTCGAAATGTGTCTGTAAAGAGCAGTGATCCCCAACTAGTGTCTTGTGGTGCCCTGCAGTGCCTTGAGATCCTATCAGGGGTGTCATGCAATGTCAGCACTGTTAGGTATGCAAATGTGATATATGAAAGAAACCCAGAAATGTCAATTGGGCATTTATAGAGGTAAAAACATTCTGATCTGTTGTGGTTAGGGGTGCACCAATAAAGATTTTTTTGGGCTGATACTGGGCCAATTATTGACCAGCCATATTGGCTGATACCGAACCGAATGGCAATATGCAGCCCAGCAGCATGGAGAGCAGTGTCTGGCTAGTAAGTCTGTTGGGGGTCGAATATTGGGGTAGCTGTAGCTGCCCCCTCCCAGTGCTGCCACCGCTTGCCATGGCCTGAGCACAGTTGCTGGGCAGAGGCTGGAGCAGCCCCAGTCGCAAGCACGCAGCAGGCAGCCAGCTTTCATCCTATGCAGAGATTCGGGTGTAGGGGGAGGCAGAAGCCCCCCATGCCTCTGCTGGGGGTGTGTGCAGTGCCAGGAATGCCCCCACACCCCTCTGGACAAGCCACAAACTCTGTTTTTGTACCCTGACCCACCCCATGTGGGCAGCGGCTGTCCCAGCCTCAGTCCTTCCTTCACAGTGGGGGCCTCAGTCTGCCCCTCCCCCCCCCCCCCCCCCCCCCCCCCCGGACTTACTGGCTGGACACTGCTCTCCAAGCTGCTGAGCTGCATTCCTAGCTGCGTGTGTGCTGCGGCTGCTTGCATGCATGCGGCATTTAGTGACAACGTTATTGACGACATCAGCCAAAAAAAGCCAGTTGGTGGTGATGTAAATTTTTGCCAATTAATGTCGATTTTTGTTTTATCAGTTCTGGTATGATATGTACTGATATATCGGTGCACCTTTAGTTGTGGTCCTTCTGAGTTGAATCGAAAATGGTTGAGCTACTGGAACAGAGAATGTATTTATCCACATGGGTCAGGATTTTGAATAATGTGGAAAAACTGCGTGTGCTGTGGGCAAGGGAATTTGTGAAGGTGAACAGTAAATGTATTCAAGTGGCATATCGGTCTTAACTTTCTCAGATTTTAATGGTTGTGTTCTACGAGTTGTTTGCTTGCATAGTTAATTCATTAACTGACTTCCTCTTAAAATAACTAGAAATTGAAGGGTCTCTTATTTTCCCTGCGCTGGAGTACTGCAGAAGCCAGGGAGTTCTGATATAGAATTGAATTCCACCTGGCTGTGGCATAGAGGGTTTTGGCTATGGAACACACCTTGAAGGAGCTTTGCACTTCCTATAGGAGTTTCTTGAACAGAAATTTTTGTCTGTGGAGAGGAGTGGTTGTGAGAGAACAGATTTCCAAGCACTGTGCTTTGAATTTCGAACTCATTCTGTACCCATAGCATACTACTGTATACCTACTACCCCATACCATTTCTAAGTATACTGATATAGACCTTTACACTGCTCTGACGCTGAGCAGTATAATGTTGTGGAACTGTTTCTTGGCTAAATTCTAATCCCCTCTTTGTGTCGTTAGCCTGTGCTTTTTTTCTTAATGCTTAATCTTTAGTTGCATGTGTACTTACTCTTTAGATGCTCTTTGGCATTACCTAGGTATAATGGTGATCATTGGTATGGGGTGGTTTTGAAGGCGTAAATGCCAACAGCAAGACTGCATCTCAATTAAGACTTGTGCTGTGCTACTTGTATTATACCTTGCTTGTTTTTCTCAACCTTAAATTGCTAGTGTCATCTATTAATTTTTGTCCTGAAGCACTCTTCCTCTTGTGGGTGGTGTTTTGTTGTTGGGTTGTGTTTTTTTTGGGGGGGGGGTTAGGTTTTTTTGAGCCAAATAATTTTTTCAGTACAGCACAGGAAACTCTTGTGAATCCAATAATAAATAGAAGCCTACTATCACCTGTAGATTTTACTGCATGACTTCCTTCTAAGTATTTAGAAGAATATTTCTATTTTTGTGCTGCCATATAATGTACAGTAACTGCCCCAGTGTACTTCCTAATGTACTACTGCCTTGCACAGAGCTTCCTAGAACTGGAGTAGAGAGAAGCTGATGGCCCCTGGAAGTCCCATGGGTATGTTGCTTTACAAATCTAACGTGAGGCCTGCTGGGACAAAATACAAGTCAATGGCTCCATTAATAAACTTTTACGCTTGAGGGTTTTTGACATGTGTTGATGTAAACTTGTCAGTCTTTACTATGAATGAAAAATTATCTTTGTTAGATGATTTGGTGGGTCCATTGGGACAAGTCATGGTGCCATCTGCAGATTAGAAATTTGTTGGTCTTCTATCACGGATCCTTAAATATAGGCACTATATGGCTATTATGCAACCACAAAAGAAAATCAATTTCCAACTTAAAACTTGGCTGGCCTTGTGCACTGCTTAAATCAACTTTATAATGGTTTAGTTACTTTTTGCCCAAGTTGTAAAAACCAATATGTGGGAAGTCACAGGAAATGAAAACATTCTTTCTGTAGTGTTCAGGATATCTCTTTAAATACTGTCAATCAAACTGAAAAGGTTTGCGACAGATTACTTCCTTAATGTTAAGGTAGGCATTTTCAACATATAGTCAGACAACTCTGTCCATTGTAATTGTACTATCATTGGTTACCTTTTCTGTGGCTTCCTCTCACCACTCCCCCTGCTAGTTTCTTTAGGGAACTTACAAGCTCTCTTATAATTTTTACTGCCCAGATATTTACGCTTGCATTGCTTTTAAAGGGAAGAGATACCGGGATGGTCAAAGTCTTCCCATGTATGTGGCATTTATGTGTAATGATTGCATCGCTGTGAAATTTCATATTTCTGAAAGCTGTTTTAAAACTATAAAAATCACTGCTCGGTGTACTTCTACTTCAGGTGATGCTTGCGAAGGGCCTGAGGATACAGTCTATACTGTGCAGTGCAGCACTGCATTGAGGCATGCCAACCTCCAAACCAGAAGCAGTGTCATTGCATTAGAGGCGCGGTGCACATGTGCTGGTTTTCTCTTGTGTGTCCCTAACGCATTTGTTCTGCTTCTGATTCAGGAGCTGCAACATTCAAGGTAGATACTATGTGTTTGAGTCTTGTGCTTTATGGGCCTATCCTGACTTTCTTTCTAGTTGTCTGTGTGTAATCTTCCAGTGCTGCTGTTTATGGTTAGAACCTCTTGGAGCAAATATTAGTTTTAATTGGTATTTGCATATTCCTGCTACTTGGGTCATTTAGTGAAATGCTTGTTTGCTTACCAAATATAGAGTCTAGGCCACTGCTTCCCAAACTCTTCTTCAGCATGGCC
This sequence comes from Crocodylus siamensis, assembly GCF_052110815.1. NCBI lineage: Eukaryota > Metazoa > Chordata > Crocodylia > Crocodylidae > Crocodylus > Crocodylus siamensis. The sequence continues at coordinate 296,855,051 of NC_143395.1, forward strand.
CCTCACTCCCGACCTGCACCCACCCTGGCCCTGCTGGTGCCACTCACCTCCCACTTCCCCCAGGTGCCCCAGAGCCAGGGCACCCTGCCCCCAACCCCCCTGCAGTGTTTAAGCTCTGGCTGCTGCTGCTGGAGTGGAGTGTGGAGCCTAGTTCCTGCTGTCCCCTCCCCTGTGGGTAACACGGCTATAGCATAGCAGAGCCTGTGGAGGGGCGGTGGAGGATGCAGGCTGCTTGCTGCGGGCTTGGGGCTCCCTGCTCTGTTTCCCCCCACCAACTGAGGGCTCCACACCCCAGGAGGTGGGACCTGGTGCAGGACAGAGCACCGCATCACCAAGCTGAGGCTCCACCTGCCCGCCTGGCAGCAGCAGGGGCACAACTACATGCTGCCACACCTCACCTTGGCCATGACAGTGCTGTGCTTCCTCCTGCACTGGGTCCCATCTGCTGGGCTGCAGAGGTGGCTCCTGCCTGGAGCTGGTCCAGCTACATTGCAGCCCCGCACCCCGCTGTGGGCACAGAAATCTTGGAGGGCATGCAACCCTGACTGCTGATGTTGTGACCCCATTTGGGGTCACGACCCATAATTTGGGAACTGTGCCCCAGGCCCTGCACAGGCTGGTATGCAGCAGGCCCTGCTCACCTCTAGGGACACCTCTGGCCACATGTGACCCTGGGGACTTTAAGAATTTTTCTGAACATCTGGTAAATAAGACTTTTATTATCCCTTGTCTGTTTAGTATGTTTTCTCTGATCAAAATAAATACTCTTGCATTGAAGGGGGGAAGGGTGCCTTATACCACTTCAGTTGTTAGGTATTTGACTTCAAAATTCTACAGAACAAAATTTGCTCTTTAAATCCTAACAAGAACTACTTTTTGTTCCAATATGTTTTTGTTTTCTTCTTGTTTGAGATCCTACCCTTCTAGCCCAGGGGTGGGCAAAATGCGGCCTGGGGGCTGGATCTAGCTTGCGGGGCCGCTAAATTTTAGAAAATGAATATTAATCTGCCCTGGGCTGCCTATCATGCGGCCCTCGATAGCTTGCCAAAACTCAGTAAGCTGCCCTCTGCCCCAAATAACTGCCAGCCCCAGTTCTAGCTCCTCAGCTCATTCATGATCTTTTTGGGGAAAACATTTTTATGTCAAAATAAGAAGGAAAATGTCTGTCAGGTCACCTATGTGTGCAGATAAGGAAGGTAACACTCCAGTTCATGGGAGCTCCTTAGAATAGTGAAAATAACTCTTCCCCACCATTCCCTTTATTCTGTAGCTGAAGATATCTCCACAGCCTGTCTGAGGAGCAGGAGACTTTGATCAAGGATAGTGTTTTTTAAATGTCTCATGGTTTTCTAGAGCCAGTGGGTAAGCTTCCTTTAGTCCGATATACTTACATTTTAATAAGGAAAGTTAAGTGTCATTAAACTGATCACTTAGTTATTTTCTTGAAGAGAAACAGAAATATTGTTTAACTTAAAACACCTAAAAGTAATTTTAGGTGTATACATGTCTTGTTTTTATTTTATCGTTTTGGTAGTCTCTTTCTATTTCAAATACTTTTTTATGCTGTTTGGGCTTAAGACCCCCACAGTCAAATGATAAAACTTGCCTGCGGGAAAGACTGGTGGAATCACCTAGACTCGAAATGAAATCAGATGAACAAAACAAAACTTCCCCTTTTCCTAGTTTCCCTTTTTTACTTTCAATGCCCAACAACAGGTAACTAATTGAAGTGATTTTCTTAATACCATTTTTAAAACCATTCAGGCAGTACCTGTGTCACTCAAATGATGAAGTGGTGTTATTGCAGTTGCTTCCTCAAAATGAATTTCATGCACATTCGTTTTAGGAATGAATGTATACCATCCTGCTGCAGTGTGATGCAATTTTCTTGTTCTGTTGCTTTGTGTATGCCTCCTGGTTTAAAAAACTGGAAGGCTTCTTAAAATTTGTTGTCTTCCACTTACTGAGTTGACCAGTTAAAAGAACAGCCCCCCCCGCTTTTTTATTTAAGTGAGAAAGTCTTTAGAGTAAGAGCTCTACATTTGATTTTGTCATAGATAGCTTGTTATTTGAAACAGCTTTAAATCCAGACCTGCTTCAGTAGTTGTGCTGGGTTTTCTTTTTGTCTTTTTCTCTCCTGCTTTTGGTGAGTGGCTGTTTGTAGAAAATGCTTGTCATTTTTATTCACATACATGGATCTTAGTTAACCTTTGTTTTAGTTTTACTAGATGATAGTTTCTTGTTGACTCTGGGATTTAAAACGGACTTCAGGTCAAATGCTCCTGTTACTTTTGGTTCTGTTGCATGATGAATTTAATAGAATTCAGCTGCTGTAATAGAGAAGAATCTGGCTGTTCCTTAATATATAGGCAGCCCTTGGATTTGGGACACAATTGGTTCCTGAAAACTGCATCTTAAGTCAAAATGTTTTAACTCAGAACCAATTTTCTCATAAGAAACAACGTTATAAATGGGGGATTGGTTCCTGAACCAAGGCCTGATACCTTATTTTCACCAAAAATACCCCTGAATTTTGTACCCGATCAATTAAGATGAGTAACATAGCTACATTAATGTATTTATATTGTAAATAGCAATCACATTGATTTGGAAGGACTTCTTTGAGGTGACTTTGCTGGACTTTTTAAAGGGCTCTTGGTTGGATTTTTTGAAGGGTTGTTGGCTGGAGTCTTCTCAGGAGTCTTGCCTGCAGGTTTTTCTGGAGTCTTGTCTGCTTTCTTAAAGAAAGTGTCCAAGGAAGCTTGGACAGATGTTCTCCAGGGAGATGAGTGATGCAACAAACTTGTTCGCTGACATGGCATTGCATCGGATCAAGCATTGTAAGTTGAAACTGGGGTTGTAAAGTTGAAACAGGGTGTCAATTTATAAACGTTGTAAGTGTGAAACGTTGTAAGTCGAGGACTGCCTGTACAACTGATAGATCCCATGGCTCCACTCCCTTACCTTAATTCATATATAGTTTAATTGCCTTTTCTCTTCCTGCTTAACTTACTGTTAACTATCCAAGAGAATAATTTTGTTCATAATGTCCATCCATGTAAACCTAGCTTCAGCCTCTGAGTTTAGGGTATATGGTAACATTGGTAAAAAGGTGTGGTTGTTAAAGATATGAAATACGACTCCACAAACTACTGGTTCTAGTTGTGTATAGCTTTGGAAAAGAACTCAAGAAAAACTTTCTTTCCAGCAATGGTCTAGTTCATATATTTATCTCTTCTTAAAGGGGCAGTGGTGAAATGACTCCACGTATCATGTTGGCACATAAGGCTATCATGGGCTGAGTGGTTAGGCTGAAGGAGGGTGGTGGGCAAGGAAGGGAAGTTTGAACAGCTGAAGGTCAGTGAACAAGGGAAAAATCTACCAAAATGATATTCCTGTAGCAAAAGTATGGTCTCATATTTAAAATGGGGGACCAGGAGTCAGGTGTCTAATGTACTTCCTTGGTGCTTGTTATAGACTTGCCATGTAATGTTGGGCAGGTTGCTTACATTTCTGTGCAATAGGTTCCCGTTTATTAAATGCAGATTTTACCGCTTGCCATACCTACAACGTGAGTTTTGAGATGTAATGCCACAAAAATCCTTGCATTTAATGCAATTTATGTATGCTGAATAGTTGCTGGTACTTACATTTTGGTAGAATTTAAAAAGGGGAACATAGGTAACAGCATTCTTTTAACTTCTGGTTGGAGATCATATTTCACGCTCACTTCAAATTTCAACCATGATTTTGATGATGATAATGTAGGCTGGGAGAACTTTTTTTTTTGCTTTTACCTTTATTGCCTCTGAAGTATCAAGGCTTGAAAACTTCTTGTATTGAGGCTTGAAAACTTTTCTCGCCCTGGCAGGGATTTACCTTATCCAACACTGCAAAATTCTAGTCCTCTAGTTACGAAAACAAAACACACAACCCGCGGAGCAGAGAGAGGGGACACACTTTCTAGCCTTTGCAGAGAGACAGCATTCCAAGCATCAGCGAAGTGTAAAATTGCTCCTTTTGTCTGCAGGCAAATGCCAGGGAAATTTGGGAAAGGCTGACATCCACATTAGTGCACAAAAAATAAAACAGATTACATATAAATGATAAAACATCACTTCTTTGTCATATAACATGTAAATTGTGATTAACTCTGAGCCCATTAATAGCTTTAAATGGAATGTCAAAGTTTGAATTGTTGCAAAAGGTTGCATCAGAAAAGGAATTTGCCCCTAAACAAAACTTGCTTCATGTGGCTTAGAAAATGCACACACAAGTCAAATGATCTGTTTTGAATCTGTTTTCATTGGCTCCAAGTATAGAGAACTGAGTTGATGCTAGTAATCAAGTTTTAAATAACTTGTCCTTTGTCTCTCCTAAAAGGAGAGTTCTATTTTTTTTGTATGTCTAAGCAGTGGAATAGACTGCCTGAAAAAAGCCTGCTTATCCCTAGGAGGGATTTTCCACATTTCTGACTCAATAGCTTGCAACTGCTTGGAATCCTGTAAGTAGGAGACCTTCGAGATTAGTTCATCAACAGCTGGTTGAGGAGAGGTAGGTATTATTTCTTTGCTTACTCAATTCATTAGCTCTACTTGAAATGCTTCCCAGATAAGGACTAATACTGTGGTTCCTTTTCTGAACCTTTCTCGTAGCTTAGTTTGAGTGGGTCCTAGAAAAAGCTTTTTGTTAAGGTAGTGAAATGCTGAAAAAAGGCTATATAGGGAAGTTATGAAAGCTTCCTTACCTCAGGTTTTCAAGGGCAGGTTAGACCAACAATTATCACACTGATATGGAGATCCTGTCCCAATGCAGGAGACTAGACTAGAAGATGTCTTGTGGTCCTTTGCAGCCCCACATTGTTGTGGTTTGACTAAAAACACAAACCCTTCTATAATACAAACCTTTTAATGCTTTGACATCTGTTAGACTAGAACCTACAACTTTGAAATTTTACATTAATGGGAAGGGCTGCAGTTTTGGATAGGGACTTCAGAACATGGTGTTGAAAAGCACCCCAAGGAGACCGCTCCTGCTCCTGCTCCTGCTCCTGCATCAGGACTACTAATTTTAATCCAGTCAAATTTTTCCAAGCCTCCAGCGACTCCAAGCATTCAAGGAAAGGAAGAATCAGTAGGGTTCTCACCAGTGCCTCTGAACCAGTAGTAACACTGGGGAATATTTTGGGGTGTAATTCCCTGTTGTAAGCAGGTCTCATCGGAGTCCTGCTATCTTGGGGTCTATCTCTGTATTTACTAGAAGGAACGTCTAAATTTTTTTTTGTTCATTTTACCTTAATTTCCCAGCAAGTTGTCTGTGTCTGTGTGTGAAATATTAAAGGTGAATGATCTGGTAAAGAACTATTAATTCTTATTTTGGGGGGCTATTGTTTATTTAACAATATTTGTTGGAGCTTAAATTTTTGCACAGATACTTAGTAGACTAACTAACTTCCAGCTGTTATCATGAATGAATTGCAATAAGCAGGCAGATGCAACATTTCAGAGTATGCAATTCTGAAGCAGTTTTGACTTGGTTGCTTGTGGACGTGATGTATTGGAGAGAAAGCTAAGGGCTGGTAGCAAATCCTGCTGCTATTTCCAGATTATCTGATTGCTAGATGTGATGCAAGTAGCACGTTAGACATGAACATGCAGTGTTTTAAGTTGCAAGAAACAAACTGAAAAGCTGTTTCAGACTGAAACTAATGTCATGGTGTGAGGTGTCAAGGAAGTGTAGTCCCCCTTTAAGGTTCTGAGGTAATTGAATATGGAATATTTTATTTTTTTCCTATTGGATACTAGACTTGGAAGCATCGTCCTTAAATTTATCAATAGAAGTGAAGCATGCATAGTTTATATATTCTCAGCGGTATTGAGGTGAGACAGCTAAACTTGTTTAGGTAAAGGAAAAGCATTTAACACTCAAAAATAGAGGAATTATTTTAAGTGATTGAGAGTAAAACTCAAGGTAATAGAATTGAATTGTGAGCAGGGATCCTGGTTTTTCTGGAAAAAAAAAATCCCTAACTTTTGGTCTAAAAAACCCAACTCAAAACCCACATTTTTCCATGATTAAAATGAAACACCATCTCTATCTGTCTCTATATAGAGATGGCGTTTCATTTTAATCTCTCTATATAGAGGTATTGAGAGAGTGTTTCATTTTAATCATGGAAAAATGTGGGTTTTGAGTTGTTGGGGGTTTTTTACACTGAAAACTGGGACATTTTTTTAATTGGAGAAAACCAGGATCCCTGATTATGAGGAAATATTAGGTCTTGTGTGGAGAAGCTTTATGAGAATATAATTATATTACTTCCAGTCTGACAAATTCTAAGTGAAGGGGGAAATGTACAAATTAAGAAAAGGCTATTATTTAATAAGTAAAGACAAGTAACATCTCCAACTTTCCTATTCTTTCTCTGGGGTGCTAGGTTTAACAGTTGCAAACTGTAATAATACTAATGTCTGTTATGATGCATAATGATCCTGCTTATGATGGAATGGCATTGCTTAGTAGTGTTGAGCCCCAATTATATACAGTCAGGAAGACTTCAGTTTGTGGATCCAGATTCCAATAAATGGGACCTGTGCTATTGAATTAGAAGCCTGTATTTTTTTGGTTGTTAAATTGTTGCAAGGTGGCAAATGATACCAGATTTAAGCTTCAGTTCTGATGATCGGGGAAATTGTTTAACATCCGCATCTGACTTTCACCACTCATTTGGTGAGATTGATCTTGGATTTTATCAATTTGTTAGTTTATGTTCAGAAAGCTATACTCGAATTTTGTGTGGCTTCCCATCATTTTGGCTGTCACTAACAGTGCCTTCCTTTTTTTTGTTTCAGTGCCAAAGATGATATTGACATTGATGCTCTTGCTGCTGAAATAGAGGGTGCAGGTGCTGCAAAGGAGCAGGAACCTCATAAATCTAAAGGCAAAAAGAAAAAAGAAAAAAAGAAAGCAGAGTTTGAGTAAATATATATATATGTATTTTTTCTCTTGCATCATGTTGTTCTGTTATAAATAAACAAGTAATGACTTAAATTATGTAATTTTTTTCATATTTTTAGTGAAGATGATATCCGGAAGGAGTTAGAAGAACTGTCAATAGAAACACAAGGAGGCAAAGTTGACAAAGAACCTTCTACGGTAAAGGTGAAAGTGGAGGGGTGGCTGAGTGTTTAAATAGGATTTTTGGGAAGGAAACGGTTTTTGAGTAGTGGGATTTTGCTTATGAATTACTACAGCATGAAAACTATAGCAAAGTGCCTGAAGTGGGACTTACTGGTTAGTATTTAAAGAAAAATGCATTTAGTCACACTTTTTTTGCATTACATGAAAAGAAAGGCTTAGCTTTTATGCATGTGCAGAAATGCCTTATCAAAAATATTGTTGAAGAAATGTCTTTTTATTGTGAGCTGTCTTATTGTAAGCACACTTTTGCAGCATTTTAAACTCTACCTTTGGTAAGAGACCCTAGTTAGGATCTCTAAAGCTTAGGGTTGAAAATATTTCAATCTTCTGAATGAAAAATAAAACCTAGTTTAACTGTTTGCTTACCAGGCCGAGAATGACAATGAAGAAGTCAGCCTCTCAAAACAAGACAAAAAAAAGAGAGGGAAGGGTAAAAAAGCCAGCTTTGACAATGACTTCGACAGTGAAGATATGGAGGATAAAGATACGAAATCTAAAAAGACTCAGAAAACAAAAACAGAAGCACTGTCTTGCAGTGATGATGATGATTTTGAATCTTTGCTTAAGAAGGGCAAAGGAAAAATGCAAAAATCAAGTAAAAAGCAGGACCTTTCAGAAGAAGATGAAGCTAGTGATAAGAAAAGTAAAGAGCATGCGCAGGCAGCATCCACCGGTGAGAGTGGTGACGAATCAGATGAGTTCTCCCGAACTAAAAAGGGACAAAAGAAAAATCAGAAGCCAAAGCCCAGTCCTGCTGCTGAAAGTGGCGATGAGGAAGAAGAGCCTACATTCAGAGTAAAAACAATGGCTCAGAAGAAGGCAGAAAAAAAAGAGCGTGAAAAGAAAAAACGTGAGGAGGAAAAGGCCAAACAGAGAAAACAGAAGGAGAAGGAAGAAACAGAAGGTGGTAAAGAACAGACAAAACAAAAGGAAGTTCCAAAGAAAGGTGAAGAGGTTTCTTCTGACACTATGACAGCTCCTGCCACAGGGGAGGCTCCTACGACAGCAGAAGGTTGGTAACTTTAAAAGAGAAGATTAGAGCAATAGTTTTCAAACTTCCTGAAATCATGAAAGCCTTTCACACCAGCCCAGGGTTCTGCAGAACGCGGTTTGAAAACAACTAGATTAGAGTAGAAATGTGTGGTGTGGTGTTAAACTGACATAATTTCCTCAAAAAACTATCAGTTCAAACTGTTTGCAAGCAAGTCAGTAATAGAGGTTCTTGATAGCTGTATATCTTTCTTTTTTCAATATGTGGCTCACTGTGTTTGCTGTTTCCTGGCTTGTGGTTTGTCTAGGTGTATGGAGAAGAAATGCCAGATGGTAAATTCCCATTGCACTTGTTTATAGTTCTATAGTCCAAAGATCATTTTTTCACTTGATTGTTATTTTTAGTCATCTGTTAATGGACGCTCTAGATTTTGCCATTGTGATTGCGGATGTATTTCTTTTTTTTGTTAGGTGTATAAATAAGCATTTGTCAGAAATGCTACTCATGTTGGGGATTACACAGGTTTATAGATTTTCACTTTTAAAATTGTCTTTCTGGCATTGCTGAGTTATCTGACTTCTTTTTTCCTCATGTAGCAGATGACAATGAGGGGGACAAAAAGAAAAAAGACAAGAAGAAAAAGAAGGTTGAGAAAGAAGAGAAAGAGAAGAAAAAAGGTCCCAGTAAAGCTACAGTGAAAGCAATGCAAGAAGCCTTGGCTAAGATGAAAGAGGAGGAGGAAAGGGCAAAAAGAGAAGAGGAAGAGCGTTTAAGACGACTTGAGGAGCTAGAAGCTAAACGCAAAGAGGAGGTACTGCATGTTTCTGTATCATAAGGTTGGGCTGAGGCAGAGGATCCTGCTGCAGGGGTGTGCCCCTGCACAGTCAGATTGTGGGATTAGGCCTTAATATGCATCCAGCAAAAAATCTGAAGAAGGTAGTGGGAGTCCTCCTTTTGGCTGGTTTAATAAGAGGTAAACAGGTACAGAGATTTTTTTTTTCCCCCCTCTCCTCAGTATATTGGTTCTTTCTTTTTTTTTTCTAGGAACGATTGGAACAAGAAAGGAAAGAAAGGAAGAAACAAAAAGAGAAAGAGAGGAAAGAACGTTTGAAAAAGGAGGGAAAGCTTTTAACAAAAGCCCAGCGTGAGGCTAGAGCCAGAGCAGAGGCTACTCTTAAACTACTCCAAGCTCAGGGTAAGTAGTCTTGCTAAACATCAGAGTGTTTACTACTTGAAGCAAATTCTGCAGATTTTTTTTTTTTTATCCAGAGGCAACATTGGTTCAAGCAGGGGAGGAAACCCAGACATGAAACCACTCTATTTTTGTTGTTGAGGGAGGCAATATTCTCATTCATATTGTATTAAGAAGAGATGTCTAATATCTTCAAATGTGTTTACATTTATTTAATGTAAAAATAAAGTTGCAAAGGAGAACTTAGTGCTAAGTTACACTTCCTGCCTTTATAGTTTCATTGTTTCATAGTTGTTAGGGGCTGGAGGGGACCTTACAGATCATCAAGTCCAGCCCTGCTGTATGTGGGCAGGAAAGGCTACTGGGTTCAGATGATTCCAGCAAGATGATCTTGGTCTACATGTCAGTCATGACCAAAGGTAAACTCATAAGAAAGTGAGCTTTCCATGGGCATCCCAAACCTAAGGCCAGAAAAATAGATGACCTGTGCAGCTTACCTTGGAATTTCAGCATTTTGGGTCCATAGGCAGTAAGAGAGGGAGTGAATTCTAGAGGAAAGGGCTCTTTAAATTTAGAGAGTTAGCTTTGAATCTTTTATTGACCATGACTACATAGAAAAAAGAGAGCCCTAAATCTCCTCAAACTAGATTTGTTGACAGATCAATTGAAAGTGCACTCCAGAATAAAGGATCTTTAGCTACAGGCCCTGATCCAGATACAGGTTGTTGGGACCAAAGGTAAACTTGGGTCAGAAAAAAATAGTCTGTGCTTAAGCACTCAGATTTTAAAGTGGAAGGGGGCCTCCTTTCCCAGAAATTAAGATTCAGTTCAGGTACATACATGCTGATGATTTAAACTAGGCCACTCACTTGGGTCCTTAATGGACATTTAGCCTAACTTTGTGCAGGTTTGGAAAACTTATTCTTGGTGTAACCAGGCCTTTGTTACAGCCACCGTGGTTACTAATCAACTAGGTTAGTTCTGTTTGCAGTCCTTGAGGAGTTGTGCTTTCTGTTTTGCAGGTGTTGAAGTGCCATCCAAAGATTCGGTGCCAAAGAAGAGGCCAATTTATGAAGATAAGAAGAAAAAGAAACAACAGCAGCAACAGGAAAGCAAAGAAGGTGAGGGTGTCTTCTGCAAGTGTCATGTGTGAAAGTTAGGAGAGCATTTCATGAAGTAGGTAGTCAGCTTAGCACTTCCTTTTTATTATTTTTGTTACTTTTATTATTATTCTTGCCCAGTGACTCTTATTATAGCTTTGCTATCTTTGTATCTTGTTCACCTAAGCATCTTGGTGGTTTGTAAAGATACATTACACAGCAAAACAAGGCTTGCTTGCTTATGCATCATGGAGGCTGCTTCAGAGTTTTTGATGTAATTAAAAGAACTGAGTTCTAACTTGATAGAGCAGTGGTCAGCAACCTATGGCCATGGTCCATTTTGGCTCATGAAGAGACTGGATCCAGCCTGTGGCAGCTCATGTTGAAATCTGCAACATGTTTCAGCCACAGCAGCAGCAGAGAAAGCATCTCTGGGGTCCTTGCAACTATTGCGTTCAACTATTGTGTTCAGCAACTATTGCAACTATTCTCTCTCCTGTAGCAGAGGAGCTGTTTGCAGGGTCTTAGCCCTTATTTCTTTCTGCTTATTTCCCTTGCAGCATCTGCTGATAGTCAGGGATGCAGGGCTGCAACCTGTAGTAGGGAGCGTGGTCATAAATAGCACCAGTGGCAGAAAGGTTGCCGACCCCTGTGCTAGAGAGTTGTGAATAGAACTTTTAACTGATTAAATACTGACAATTAGGAAGCTAGGATGCTGTGGTTCAGTTCTCCTGTCCTCCTAGTGTTTAAGACCCAAGAAATTAAGATTTCTAAAGTGAAAAAGGAGATGTTTTTTTGAAAGAAGCACAAAATAGTGGAATGCTCTTATCAGTGACTCTATAAAGATCATTAGGGTGCAGCCTCAGGGGAAGAAGTTAGTATTTACCGGTAGCAAGGAAAAGATCTTCCCTTGAGGCTGCATCTTGCAAGACGTGCGTGTGGTGATTGGGTCCAAAATTGTGGACTTAGTGGGAGAATCTGTTCTTTGGACTTAGCCATCAACTACTCTGCATCCTGCTCTGAGAAGTATTTTCCCAAAATCAGTTGAAGTTGAGAATCTTGTTTTAACAGAAGTAACTGGCAGGAACTTTCATTTTCTGTAAAAATCCAGGAAGGGTGCTGATATTCTGAAAAAACTGGACCCTGTCGTGGCAGCTAGATAGAAATATCTAATGGATTCAACATGGTTGGGTGGTGACACTTCTGCCTTACAGCTCTATTATGCTGCTATTGTTTCACTGTTTTCAAAATAACAGTTATCAACTAAAACTTAAAATTGTTTATTTTATATGGCTGTTAAAAAAAAAAAAAAAAAAATCCTGTAGCTTAGTATTTTAAATCACAATGACAGGTAAGTGAGTCTGTACTTTGTGTGAGAGAGGTAGTGGTTTGATAGTTGGCAGTTGCTTTTTTTAGTTTAAATTATGTTAGTGCCTTTGATAGGGGAAGAAAAAAAATCTGGCAATTTTTGTGCTGCTCTATCTTATGCATTTCTGATGGATAAGAGCAAATGAGGGGCCCTATTTTTATTTTAAGCGATTCTGATTTCATTATTTTTAGAAAGAAGTGGTTTTGGAAAAAATGACTCTTTGTTTTAATTTAATGTGGAATTCTTGTAGTTTCTTCTGATGATGGTTAAATATGATCCTAGCTCAGCATGGTTTTTAAAGAGTTATGACAATGTATTTTCTTTTTTTGGTTTCTTGTCATCTCAGAAACTGTGGAGGTGACTTCTCCACCTGAAGAAGTTGCAGAACCAGACATACCAGTACAAGAAGAGACACCACCTCCTGAAGAACCAGGTTAGTAGTAATATCAATAATAAACCAAAGGAAAATCCCATACTTCATAATCATTTTAAAATATTGCACTAGATGTATCAGAAACTTCTTACCTCCACCATGAATGCTGAGAGTGTGTTTTTGATCCGTTTGTTGAGGAGAATTAGGTGGGCCTCATTCTGGAGCTGGCTGCTGATTACCAGACCAGGAGCCATAGGGCTGATGAGCGTATAGGACTGGAGGAGAGATTGTATCCTGAGTCACCATGTTCATTCCTCATCTCTTGCAGGAGACTGACATGTTATCCTGTTCATAGACTTACTAAGCACTGCCTTAAAGCAACTTGTGTTCTGTCCCAGATACTCCTGGTAGAAAGCTATTCCAGAAACTTTCCACAAGCCACTCTTCTTGGTGGTTGTTAGAATCTGATGCTGTGGTTAATGCCCCTAACCTCACATTAATTCGGTATTGATTTAGAAAGAACTTGTTTTAACAAGTGATGAGAGGTGTCTGTCTGTTTGTAACTCAGCATTATATAATAATATATGGATTAGTTTGGGAAACTAAACTGGTTGGGGTGAGAGTGTCTGGGCTTATTCCTTTGGTGCATGGGTGTTGGAAAGCTTTAAGCTGGGGTTTTTCTAATGGGTATTGGTTTTAAAAAAATGAAGTTTAACTGATCCTTTCTCTGCTGTTTACAATGGTCTGAGGAAACTGCATAATATTCGGAGTCTTGCAAAATGTCACTGTTGTCCTTGTAGATCTATCTAAGGATAGTAGATAATTTCTGTTATGGTTTTAATTAAAACTGCAAAACCTGAACAACTCCTTTTTATGCAAGATATTTACTATTAATTTTATTATTTCTCAGAAAGGAGGTTGTTTTAGTCTATGCATTTGTTTGGACCCAAGACTAGAGTTGACAGAGTTTCAGCTCTGAGGGAGCTCAGACAAGCATTTTTTTTTCTGTCCTAGACCTAGAATATATACCAAATGATTTTAAGCTGGAAAAAAAAGTCAGTTGTCACTTTCTCATGTGTGTATGTATATATATCTGAAAACTATCAGTTGTCTTAACCTGAGATTTCTTTCCTTTTTTATACAGTGTGGACTTTGTATTACTTACTCATGTGTGACATTTTTTCAGTTTTAGAAGAAGAAGAGGAAGTAGAAGACACAGGTTTGGATGACTGGGAAGCCATGGTCAGTGATGAAGACAGAGAAAAAGGTGGGTTTGTTTGTTTTTTAGACTGAATGAAGGTCTGATAATTTTGCATCAGGAACAGCTAAAAGATGCATTTAATGCAAGCTAACTTCTTATGGCTCTATGAGATTCAACTATCTTTAGAAAACTATATTTTTTGAGATACAAAGAGGGTAAAAAATTAAGTCTGGCACGTGGGTATAAGTGTGGGGGTAAAACAATTACAGAAATTGTTGAAAATTGTTTTTTTCATAAAGGGGTGCATGTGCATGCATTTGCCTCCTGTGTTTGGCATTTTGGAGTGGAGAGAGTAAGTCGTTATAAGAAAAACATCTCAACTGTTTACTCCTTAACAGAAGTCTGCTGCTGGCTATCTAGGTTCCACTATTTAGCAACAGGGTTTTTTTTAATTCAAGTTGCCAGCAACTAAAACCATTTTTAAACAAGTTTTCAAGTACACTTTACTCTTCACCGTGCAGGATATTAGTTTCTCACAAGGACAGATGCCTGGAGAACTTTGAACAGAGTTTTTTGTCAGTAGTGAATCTCCTCTGCAGATTTTACATTTTGTGTTCACCATCCCCCTTATCCACAAGTTCTGTATGGGAAAAGGACTCTGCCTCCAGGGGAAGGGACTTGAAACATACTCTTATAGCCTGAGGGCAATGGACATTGATTCACTTGAAAGTGTTTCAAAAGCTGGGGGAGGTACTGCTCTGCGGTATGCAGTAGCAGCTCTTAAACTCTGCTACCTGCACAGAATCTGTAGCAATGCATGCAAGCTAAACTGTCCTGACTTTTACCTTGGAAGAAGCACTGATAAAATTGGAGTGATTTTTTTTTTTTTTGCTATGTTTGTCAGTACCAGCTCATGAACACATAAGGGTTAGTGTAACAGTCCAGAACAGCAGTAGCTCCCCCCTTCACTTTTGAAAGTGATCCAAGTGAAGGTTTGCCCTTAGATGTCAAACACCAGTGTTCCTGGAATGCATTTGCTTCACTTGGCAGGTTTTAAACTCTCAACTTACAAGTTTATTTCAGTTCTTACTGCTGTTGACCTATTCTTTTCATTTGGGTAACCAGAGTTAGTCTGTGCAGCATTCTTAACATTGTAATCCCATCTTAATCATTGTTTATGGTTTGTTTTGGAGGATATGAACTTGGTAAGGTGCTTTTTACTTTAGATTTTTATTTCTTCACTTGCCAGAAAGCAAACCTGTCCACATAGAAGTCAAGGAATCTAATGATTTGCAAGAGGAGGATGAGGAGGAGGAGGAAGAGGAAGATGATGAGGAGGAGGAAGACAGTGAAGAATCTGAAGAGGGAGAAAGCGAGGGAAGTGATGATGAAGATGAAAAGACTTCAGATGAAAGAGAAACAGAGTCTCGAGCTATTGGGAAACAAGCTGCAGAGAAGAAGCGGGGTAAAGAAATAAGCTCTGATTCTGAATGTGATTCTGATGATGATCGATCGAAGGAAGAGAGGGCCTATGACAACGCTAAACGGAGAATTGAGGTACCCAGATACAGTTTTGTCATGAAAACCTCATTGTGTTGTGAAGAATGTGGTGGGTTTTGGTCAGTGGAAAAGCATCTCAAGTACACTTGTCTAAAAAAAGTATACCTCTTGTCACTGCCAATAGTGCACCTTTCATGGTTATCTTCGGTGAGCTTATTTGTGCTCTACAGATGTTACTTACCTAAAGGTTTTTCAGTGTTATGTTAGACAGAAGCTGTTCAGAAAAAAAGACCTAAATCCATAGGGCAAGGCTTGGATGATTTGAGTGCAGTGAGAATAGTTTCCTTCTACACTTTGCTTGAAGACAAATGATGGAAGGTAGGGCTGGAAGGAACATCAGGGGGGTCCCTGCTCAGATGCACTCCCTTGCTGAAGGCAGGATCCATCCCTATCAAACGTTCCAGACAAGTGTTCGTCTAACCTGCTGTTTTAAAACTTCCAAGCATAGAGATTCTTCATCATCGTTAGGTAGTTTGTTCCAATATTTAACCACCCACATAGTTAGAAAGGTCTTCCAAATACCCAAATTTGAATTTTCTTTGTTGCAATCTATAAGCCCCGCTCCTTTTCTTGGCCTCTATGGCCATAGGGAAGAGTCTCATCTTTTTCGTATCTGCTCTTCAGGTATTAGCAGACTAATCGAATCCCCCCTCTTCTTCTCCCTTTTACCCCCTCCAAATCTTCTCTTTTTCCAGACTCAGTAATTCCAGTTTTTCCAGCATTTCTAATAAGTCATGTTTCCTAGATCTGACTTTTTTTTTTATGCATTTCCCTGAGCTCTAATTGACATCTTTCTGGAAGTGTGGTTCCCCCAAACTAGAGGAATAGAAGTGTGTGTTGTATTGCCACTGCCTGCTTCATTTTCCATTGTAAATAGTTTTAAGGATTTCAATGAAGCTTTTTTTAGTCGTTCCTCCCCCTCCCCCCCCAAATCTGGCAGTTACCTATATTTTGTATTTAATTTCTTCTTCCTCCTCCATTTTATTTTAAATATTATAACTTGACCTTGTTGTTGGGATCAGTAGTTCCTCTACCAGTTTAAAGCCTGGAATGTATGCAAATAAGCAGTAAATTGTGGTCTCTGGCTTGAGGTGCTTCTTCACTAAGCAGATGTTTAGTGGGCAGATGTAATAACTTATCTTACTTGTAATTCTTACATAAAATTGTTATTTTTAAAACTGAGGTGGAAATGGTACAAAGCAGAAGTTGGCAAACTGCAGGCCAGATCTGGCCCATGGAGCCATTTGATCTGGCTGATGGAAATGAGACATCTGTGGTATTTGGCAGCAGGGGACTTTAGCAGTGGTTGCTTTCCCTATGCTGTCGTGGGGCAAAGTGACAGTAGCAGTGGCTGCGTCCTAGCACCTGCCTGTCTCTGACCCAGATTGGATAAGTCTGGCCTGCATCCTTTAAAAGGGTACTGACTGCTGTAGACCTATTAAGAAGCCAGCTAATTGAGATGGTGTGAATAGCTAATTGGAGTTGGGTATGCAAAGTGCAACCCTCCGATTTGGATTTTTGTATGCTTACAAAGGATTTATTGTTTTGCAAATCCATTAGTTCTTAGGACTTGAAATATCCTTGAGACAACTTAGCTCAACAATTTATTAAGCCCACTTGGAGAAGGTGTGAATGTTTTGTATCTTACAATTAGAAAAATGTTGCATTAAAAAAATAAATAAAAAGTGGGTTTGTAATAAGGGCTGTATGTTTCTTTCTCAAACTATAGAAAAAGATTGCAGAAACCTTGCCAGCTTGTCCTTATAAAGATGCTGAAAATGTTAACTAACTCTCCCCCTTTTTTTGTAATGTTTTCTGTAGCTTTGAACTTACCATATTTTATTCTTGTACTAGAAACGACGTGCTGAAAACAGCAAAAACGTAAACACTGAAAAGCTAAGAGCACCTGTTATCTGTGTACTTGGACATGTAGACACAGGAAAGACCAAAATTTTAGATAAGGTAAGATGAAGAACATGATGATCCTTGCACATCTTTATTTTCAGATATTTGGTAATGGTTGATTTGTGAGTGTATATGGATGAAACAATTATATCGCTTTAAAAGGGTTGAAGTAGACTTGCAACGTTAGCTGAGTCTGTAGTAACCATTTTGTCTGCTCTAGCCTGCAGTAAATGGAAGCTAAACTGCAATAATTTACTGCTTGTTTCATTCTGGGTAAATTTATTGTGAGTTAGCTTTACTTTCTGCAGGGTAGGAGTGGATGAACAGACAACAGTGACACATGATCAGGTGACATGCCATCTAGAAGAGGTAAGTCACTACAACCCCTTTTAAAAGTGATATAATTATTTCGTCTGTCCACAGGCTGTGAAAAATACAACCTGTCTGCTGCTGCTTATAGTCTTATAATGTTTAAACTTTTGCCATGCAGAATGAGTTAGTTGAAGTAATTTATATTTTTTAAAAGATGGCTTAAGCAACCTTCTGTATGTACATTTTATATTTTTTGTTCTTCATGTACATTCAACACTTCTGTTTTTGTTTTCTATAGCTTCGTCATACTCATGTACAGGACAGTGAAGCAGGTGGTATCACTCAGCAGATAGGGGCAACTAATGTTCCCCTTGAAGCCATTAATGAGCAAACAAAGATGGTGAAAAATGTAAGTAATAGCACTTCAAAGATTGTAAATTGCTTTTTAACCTGTAGGATCCCAGTTTGGTTACTTATTAGACAAAAGCAGAAAAGTGTCTTCAGTTACCTGGGTTGAATTTAAGTGGATTTTTGTTTTTAAATAAAACCCCCCCAAAGATTCTCATATTTCTGAATTGGATAAACAACGTTACACCATGATTTTCTTCTAGTGTCTCTTCAGAAAATCCTGTAACTGCCACCTGCCCCATTCTAGAAAGTACATTTTGTAAATGCAAACATCAGTTTGTTTTCATTTGTCAATTTTGTGCATTGACATTTGGTTAGAAATTGGGACTGCTTTAAACCTGAAGTAGCCTCTAAGTGTATTTAATAAAATAATTAAAGAACTATAAAATGACCCTATAGCTTTTGCCTAAATTATTTTCCTAATGGGATATAAGTGGTTAGTGCTTATAAATCCATAACAACAGAAAACCATTACTTGTAGTTTGAAAGCTGGTGTAGGATATAGTATCTAAAACTGGTTTTGGAGGTGTTGACAGTGAAAGTTACTTTCTAGTTCTCTCTGGGCACGTCCACAAGAGATGTTTATTGTGGAGTAGACTAATTAGCTGCACAGTAAACGTTGTATGTCTACATGTGCGGCCTTATTAAGTCACAGTAAATTAACTCCGCAGCAGGATAGTGCTTATAAATACAAGTACTACCCTCCTGTGCAGTTATTTACTGTGCAGCAGTGCATGTGTAGATGCTGACCTAGGTACAAATTGTGCCCGGTATTCCCAGCCTGCAGGGGGCCACACTCTGGCCTGTTGCTGAACCGTGTGGAGCTGCAGAAGCCTCATGGCCCTGCCAGCTCCTCCAACACAGCCACCCACTGCCTGGGTGTGACTTCCCTGGGTCCCTACCTACTTGGGAGTTGCCCTCTGGACCTTGGGCCATGCTGCCATTGCCAGCCAGAGCCTGGGCCTGGCATCCAGGCAGCTGTGGCCGGAGCCTGGAGCTTCTTCTGGCTGCTACAGGGAGGCAGAGCAGGACAGGAGCAGCCCTGGCCTAAATTGCTACTCCCCTTTTCATTTTGCTGCTCTCCCAGGCTCATGTATAGATGCTATTCCTGGGAGTAGCATACTAAAGAGCAAATTGCTCTGCAGTTTATTCATGTGCATTAATTGCACGTGTATACATGCGGTTTATTAATTAAGAATTCTGGTGTCATTTAACTGCTCAACCACCCTATTTGTTTTTTTTCTGATATAAAAAGCACTTCTCCAGTACATGTAGTCAGTATGGAGAGCAGCTGTGAGCTGTTACTGAAATCTCAAACAGCAAATTAAAACAGTTCTAATAATTTAGTATAATTAGTATAATACATGTCCCTTGACAGTTTAATTAAACTACTGGGACTTAATTTCTTGGGTGCAGGTAGTACAAGATAGTTGTGATGACAAGAAAAATTATTAAACTGATGGCTAATATGTGAAAATGTTAGTTTGACAGAGATACCGTAAGGATTCCTGGAATGCTGATAATTGATACTCCTGGACATGAGTCTTTCAGGTAACCTTCCCATTATAACAAAGAAATTTTCTTCATAACTGATCATATGACTATCAGTGTTTTATGTAAGTTCCTAGCCGAGTAAGAGGCTTTAGAGAAAATCTGCTTACTCTAGTACCTGTTACCATTAACAAAAAAAAAATAAAGAGGTGCACTGATGCATCGGTCCAATATCAGATCGGCACCAATATAAAGAAAATTGACTGTGTCGGAAATTGGCCTGATGTGGCCAATTAATTTGGTTTGTATATGCCTGTGCATGTGCACAGTCGCAGTGCAGTGCTGCACGCAGGCAGTGAGGAGCACAGCCTGGTAACTTGGAGAACTGCATTCAGCTTGTAAGTCTGGTGTGGTAGAAGCGGTGGGGAAAGGGTGTGGGAGGTAGATCAAGGACTCCCATGGTGAGGGAGGGAGTGGGGCTGAGGCAGGTGCCATCCAGCTGGGGCAGGGCAGGGCATAGGATGGAGCTGTGGCTCATCTAGGAAGCACGGGGATGGGGGGGTGTCCCTGGATCTGCGTGGAGCAGGGTGGGCTGCTGCTCGGGCTGGGGCTGTGCCAGGCTCTTCCTGGTGTGTGTGTGGGGGAGAGTGGGGGTTGGGTCAGGGCTGTGCTCGGGCTGGGCAGAGGCAGCAGCACTGAGAGGATGGTTTGGGGGGGCTACGGTGAAATTTGTGGCAGCTGCAGCCCCTCTCCCAGTGCTGCCACCCGCCCGGAACGTGGCCAAGCTCAGCCCCCACCAGGAAGAGTGTGGCGCAGCCCTAGCTACAGCCCATCCTGCTCTGCCCCACCTTGCACAGAGCCAGGGGCACATGCCCCCCCATGCACTTCTGGGGTGCATGCAGTGGTGGGAGCCGCCCCCATCCCTGCACCCCCCCCATATGAGCAACAGCTGTGTCGCGTGCCCCGCCCTGCCCCAGCTGGGCAGCGCCTGCTCCAGCCCCACTCCCTCCCTTGCAGCAGGAGCACTTATCTGCTGCCCCATGCCCATTCCTTTCCCCCCTCCCCTTCCACCACAACAGACTTACAGCTGTGTCCAGCTGGTGTTGAAAACTGGATCTGTATTGGCTGATATGCCCCCTTAAAAATTGGCTATCAATATCAGCCCCCAAAATCTCTATTGGTGCACACCTTAAAAAACAAAAAACAAATCAAAAATCATTTTGATACTTGTTAAGAGAATATGTGAGTGGATTTGTATGTTCTTCTGTTTTGTATATCTGGTAGACTCCTGATAGATTATGCATCTTTCCTGTATTTGGGTCAAGTTGAGTCACAAACATCTTAAAGAATGGTGTAAAAGTAATTGTTGTCTTTTAATAGTGAGTCTAGAAGGCTTAGATGAGAGAGAGCATCGTAGATCTGAGATATATTTTAAGTGCTATGGTAAAAAGTCTCTCTCTTACCATAGTTTCTCCATAGTTGGTGACCTGAATTGTAGCTTCCTAGGGTATGTGTACACAAACCTCATTACAAAGTAATATGCCCTGGATTTTACTCTATAGTGATGCAACCAGTTTTTCCAAGCTAGTTACTTGTAATAGGCAGTGTTACAGTATTTGGTTACTACCAGGCCAGAAAACTTTAAGCAAACAATGTTCTGTTTCAATTTTATCTTGGGTATGGACTTGGATCGGTCTTCATCAGGGTAATTTTACTTGGAACAGAATGACTCATTCTGCTGTGAGACATGATATACAGTCTGCTCTGTTTTTACGTCGGAGTAAACTTGTCCTCTTTACACTCTTAGAAAACCCAGAGTAGTCTGAAAGCTGTATGTAGTGAAAACAAACTTCCTTAGAAGGGTTCAGATTTGGTCTTTTAATGGCATGCTGTAAGCCATTACTGTTCAGTTTAATGCTTTTAAAATGTACATATTGACAAAGGCCTGTAATGAATCCCTAAACCAAAAATGAATTGAGTGGCTTAATGTGCCAGTTATAGGATGTCCAGTTATAGAACCCAAATTAATTTTAACTCAACGTTTTTATGGTACGCTTCCATTGCTAACAGGCTCTTTGTCTTCATAACCATACTTCCTCCTGCTCTAAAAGATAAAGAAAACACTAGACTCCACACATATTTCAGTAAAACACCCAACTTGGCTTACAGGCTCAGCCACAATAGTTCAGCATTGACATTGACATGTGCTTTTGTTATGCACCCATCATGCTAAAGGGTTGCTAAAGCTTAATCAACCCACAGTGAACATGGGATATGCCTCACACCATTCAACTTAACTAAAATATAACTTTATTAGCACATTGAGTGTATTAATAGTTTCTACATAAGGAGAGAGAAAAGCACTTAGTTCAATGGTCTCACCCAATCCCAGATATTACTCCACTTCACAGAAAAGGTGGGCAGTCAGTTCCTGAAAATAGAGGGTGGTAACTTCTGCTGGTAATAGCTGTTTTTCAGTCCAGATGTTGTTGGACAACAAAATACACCCAACTTCCTTGTTGCCCCTCTCTTATTCTTTTTCTTTATCTTTACTCTTCTGACTCTTCATTTCCAGGTATCATTGACTGGTTTCCCTGTGATAATCATACTGTTCATGTTTTTATCCTGGCAACATATTAATTTGTTTCAACAAACCTATCACATGTACACATCTTAATTTGGTCTTTTACCAGTGTCATAATTTGGGTGTCCCCCAGACTCCTAATTTGGTCTGTCCATCAAAACTAAAAATTCCAGGGGTTCTGCAGTTGGGCACTGTCCAGTTGGTCCCCTCTTATCACCTTTTATTAACATATCCAATCATTTCATCCCTCTGATTCAGTCGGTTAGTGTCAGGTTCAATTAATTTGAGCTGGTAAGAGGCCTACATTATACATGCCTATGTTAATCATGTTAAAACATAAGCTGCCTTTCTTGCATTGATAAGAAAGAAAAAAAGCAATGTGAGAGCAAACTCAAGGCTATGTCTGACCACGTGAATATCAAAAGCAGAAACAGAAGAAGTTAAAAAAATAAAAAGAAAGTTCAAACAATACTGTAATTCATCACTCAAGCTGGTGCAACTAAAGCTAAATGTGACAAGCTACCCTAACACTTTGCTGTCATCTCAGTAACCTAAAGACCAAGTTAGAAGATGCAAGTGTAAGTCATGTAATATAGTATATAGTTCTGAAGGTTTGATCGCAGCACTGTATCTCCTGCTGCTCTCTGTCTATAAGTTCTTTCTCAAAGCCATTCTTTTGTTAATTAAATACAATATGTTTTGAAAGTGATCCTTTACTGATGTTATGGGATTGGTATGCTGCTCACCAAAGCTGCCTAGTCCTGAGGAAGGGTAACCTTTTTAATAATCAAGAAATTGCCATTTTCCTCTCTTTTGTTGTTGAGCATACTTGAATTGACCCTAATATAAAAGATGTATCTCTGCATTGAGTGCCACATGAATGAGAGAGTCTCTCTTGTTGCTACAGCAATCTAAGAAATCGAGGAAGCTCACTTTGTGATATTGCTATTCTTGTGGTTGACATCATGCATGGTTTGGAGCCTCAGACAATTGAATCTATAAACTTGCTGAAATCGAAGAAGTGCCCCTTTATCGTAGCTCTCAACAAGGTAAGGAGACCTCTCAAAAATGTGTACAGAATACTGAATGTCAAATACTTAGTATGAGAGCCAAGAGTGGTCTTTTTTGTGATGTCTTTTTATTGGACCAACTTGTGTAGTTGGGTATTTAACCAACTTTTGAGCATAAAGCGCTCTTTAGGCCTGTGCCTCTTTCTTTCACAAAGCCTAAGGAAAGCTGGTTCAACATCTCTTCCCAAATATACAGTTGGTCCAGCAAAACATCAGAAAAACTCTGCCTCTTACATTTCCTGGACCATCATGGCGAGAACACTGTGACCGTACTAAATGCTTACCATGCTGTTT
The DNA here is from genome assembly GCF_052110815.1 of Crocodylus siamensis. Taxonomy (NCBI): domain Eukaryota; kingdom Metazoa; phylum Chordata; order Crocodylia; family Crocodylidae; genus Crocodylus; species Crocodylus siamensis. The sequence continues at coordinate 296,878,101 of NC_143395.1, forward strand.
TGTTTGTAAATGTGAATTCTGTTTGTAAATGTAATCATCAGCCAGAGCAGTCATCCTCCTCTCAGAAGTGAAGCAGTGTTTTTTTTTTTTTTTTTTTTTAGTTCCTTTTCTGTTTAACTTTTTTTTAATAAACTAAACTAAGAAAAACTACATGGCTTTCATGGTCCTTGCAGAGCAGTTTAAGTACTCCATAATGATCTTGGTGTTCTTCATTCCATGCTAATGTAATGAATGGGCACACTAATGAAACCTGTTCTTTATGGTCAGTCTGCAGTTGTTCAGATGAACTTGTTGGGTACTACTTTGTTCCCTTAAATTAGGAGTACAAATTTGCTTCATCCTTAGAAGATCCACTTCAGTTAAAACTTGAGTCTCATTTTGTAAGATGGAAATATCATAATTGTGGATTGTTTAGTGAACACAAGTACATTTCTAAGGACTCTTTCTAGGTACTGTTGTATTGGTTGACAGTAGTGTAGAGAAGTTTATGTACTAGCTTTTGTCTCTGGTTGATTACCTGGTAAGTGTTTTCAGGAAAGGTGACAGGCATTTTGGTTTCTCATGAAAGAGAACCCCCCTCTCCTGCACACAGATGCACAGTACAAGTTGCAGTGAAGTATTTTCGTAGACAGAAAAACTAAGGTAGTAAAGAAACATGTTAAACATGTTGCATACATCTTGAAATGGCTTTTATAAACTGTATTAAGGAACCTATTTTTAGATAACTTTATCAGATTTTACATGACAGACTTGTAGCCTTATTTTGTAAAACAGATATTGGTGTGTAAGGTGCAAAAATTGCACTGCATACTCAAATTACAGTGATAGAGCTGAAAACCATTGCAAGCTTACTGAAAGTCACTTGTCATCTGCATATGATCGTCTAGATATTGCAAGATCTGATGCAATATGCAAGTGTTTAAAAATAGTAAGGATGAGTTACGGTGAAAAAATCATGTGTTTAACTGAGTTACTGAGATGCACACACCCATAATTAAGTCATAATTCAGCTTGTGAGCACTAGGGAAGGAAGTGTGTTAAGTTGGGTTTTGAATTAAATGAGAGTAGAGCCTTGGGCTAAAATGAACCTGTTTAAAAACTTGTAGTAGGGAGGTTTTTTGTAAAATTTATATACAGTGTTTGTGTTTTGAATGCACTTCCTCTATCAACAATTTTCAAGTTGCATCAGGTGCTATTGGTGTGATTTTTTTGCTGTGCTGCACAAAAAGCACCCCAAATTTGCCAATAACTTCTAGAATGCCTTAATAAGCACAGTTAAATCTCCTTTTAATTAAGCACATGCACTTAGAGCATTTGTTATAATGAAAGTGGGAAAGTGTATTCCAAAAGAAAGTAAGTGGGAACCTTAAAGGCCTTAAAGGCTCTTCCTATTTGCATGGGGATATTGATTTGATTACTTGGTGTTACATCAAATTTGCCTTTCAAGTACAAAAACTTTGTGCAGATAAACAAAAAGACTTGATTTTTTTTTCTGTTTTTTTTTAAAGCAAACTAATAGTAGTATTGTTCCTACACAGTATTCTCCAGCATTGTTTGCTTTATAGGTTGGAATCCTGGTTAGGTCTGTTTTGAAGATTTCTATTGTTTTTCACTGGCAAGTTACCATTAAAATGAATTATGTGATGCTTAATACTGAGGAATACCTGAGGTATTTCTTACAATTTTTGACAAATTTTGCCTCTTGCGTAAATAATGTGTGGCTCCTGTAGGTATAACCTCAAGAAAACACGTCTTTCCACTGAGATGGCATAACTGCTAATACTGTATTTTCAAGATTGATAGGTTATATGACTGGAAAAAAAGCCCTGATACTGATGTAGCAGTCACTTTGAAAAAGCAGAAAAAGAACACACGAGATGAATTTGAAGAACGTGCCAAAGCAATCATAGTGGAATTTGCAAAACAGGTAGGCCTTTGTTCTTTTAACAAGTAAAAAGCTGGATTCGCAAAGCAGGGAAGAGAGTCCTCATATTACGGAGAAATGTCTGTTGTATGCCTTCTGACACTTACCCAGTGTTAACTTTTTATTTAAAGTACCTATGCTTTCTACATTCACTTCCTTACTTTGATTAGAGACAGCTTTTTCTCTCCCTCTCCGCCCCCAGTTTCAACCCTGAGGTACTTTGATGCGTAGAGGTGGCTAATAGTTGCAGAGTCCATGGGGTTAAGAAAAAAAACCCAGATGTTTTTTACACCTGTTCTCTCCCTCATTCAAATTCCCTGAGAGATTCTTCTGTCTCTCTCCTCTCTTTCTCTCATGTCAGTGTGATAAATACTATCAGGTTATCTCCTGAAGACTCACTGGTGCTCTTAAAAGATACCTGTAAGTTAAAATGTAGAAATTTACTTTTATAGCATTTTCCTTGTACCTTGAAGCCTTTGTCACTCTCTCTTGTATGCTTTATGGCCTAAAAGTTGAAGCTGCATGTTTAAAATGTTAATAAAATGTGGGTTTTTTTTATACCGATTTTTTTTTTAAAGGGAAAATCTGATGGACAAGAGCTGACTGGGACCAAATGGCTCCATTACTTTTGCTCTGATCATGTTTTCTTCCTTGTTCTAGGGCTTGAATGCTGCCTTGTTTTATGAGAATAAGGATCCCCGCACTTTTGTTTCTCTGGTACCTACCTCTGCTCACACTGGAGATGGCATGGGCAGTCTGATAGTTCTTCTTGTTGAATTGACACAAACTATGCTAACCAAGCGACTGGCGCAATGTGAAGAGCTGAGGGCTCAGGTTATGGAGGTAATTCAGAACCATGCTCCAAATACTCGTCTAGCACTTTTTTTTTCGACCGGGGTGGTGAATTTCACTTTTTTTTTTCTCTCTCTCATTGTGTAGGTTAAAGCACTTCCAGGTATGGGTACTACCATAGATGTAATTTTGATTAATGGACGTCTGAAGGAAGGAGATACCATTATTGTCCCTGGAGTGGAAGGTCCTATAGTAACTCAGATTAGAGGTCTTCTGCTACCTCCCCCTATGAAAGAACTGCGAGTTAAGGTAGGAGAGCAGAATGTCACGGTGACCTTCAGTGAATTAAAAGGGGGAGGAGACAGACAGAAGTTGCAGGTTACAGTGCACCTGTGCTCAGTTTCTCTCAACTGTGATGGTGGTTCAAGGATTACTACACTGATGAGTATTAAAACATCCTTGCCAGTTATCAGGGTTCAAGCCTGCTGTGTTGACAATTCATTTTATTTCCTGGATGAGAACTTTGGGTGGGTGGAAGGGGATGGGATTTGGGTTAACATGAAACAAACACTGTAGAAAGTCTGAGTCATTCACTTGTAGGCAGACATTACTGAAGCAAAGACTTCTTTGTGATAATTGGTGCCAGATATCCTGAAGAGAGGTTCAAGAAACCCCAGAAGTTTGCAACCTGCTTCTTGCTTTGCACAGGGTTGGAAGTTAAGCTATTCTAACCTTATTATGGTTGTCTAGCAAGCCATTAATCTTGAATCTTGTCTTCTGGGTCCTAGAGAAAAATAAAGAGTTGTTTGGGTGGGGGGGGGTTTGTGATCATGCTTAAAATAGAGAGGGTGAGATTCTGCCCTGGGATTCTCTTGGGCTATAGAAGAAACATACTAACAAACAAAACAGTAGCCAAATGAAATCTTAACTGAGGTGGGTTTTTTTTTCTCTTCAGAACCAGTATGAAAAACACAAAGAGGTGGTTGCAGCCCAGGGGGTAAAGATCCTTGGGAAGGACTTGGAGAAAACGTTGGCTGGTTTGCCATTGCTTGTGGCTTACAAAGAGGATGAAATCCCTGTTCTCAAAGTAAGTTGCTGCTGCACTTGCATGACTTCAGTCAGGTCTGTCATTGGAGGTCAGGTAATACTGGCAACAGTGACTAATCTTGAACTCAGTGGAGTGCTTTTACTTCCTTGCTCTATTGAAGTGTTGAGAGTTTGGCACAAGTGGTCCAATAGAGATTCTTCTGGCTGTCCTGGGGGAGGGAGCCCCTCCTCATGACAATGATCATTGATGTGAGGTGTAGTGACAGAGCTTGGGGCTTTTCAGCTCTCAAAGTGGGCAAGTAGTTTTGGATCCTGCACTGACACATGCAGTGGAAGTTCATGCACAGAGAAAGTCTGTGGTTTGGGAAGCTCTAGTACAGGGATGGCGAACGTCTGGCCTGCGGGCTAGATGCAGTCGGCCAGGGACTCCATTTCCAAGCCACCCCTGCCCACGTGGCTTGTGCCAGTCTCCGTGGAGGCCCTGGCCTCAGTCACTCTGGCAGAGCAGGACAGGGGGCTGCTCTGAAGACAGGGCAGAGCCGTGATCTGTAGCCTGCACGCTCTGGGCAGGGGATTGTGGTTCTGCCCCTGCTGCAAGGAGCTGGGGCAGAGCCACTATCCCCTGGTTGTGTGCACCTACCTGGAGCATGTAGGCTACAGATCGTGGCTCTGCCCTGGCTCCAGAGCAAGCTGTCCCCCTCTTATCCTCCCCCCACAAGATAGCCCCCTGCGCTGCTCTGCTGTGTGCGCTGCCAGCGTGGCTGAGGCTGGGGTCTCCATGGAGACCAGAACAAGCCATGTGGGCAGGGGCAGCTTGGAAACAGAGTCCCAGGCTGACCGCATCCCTGGGGATTCCCCATCCCTGCTCTAGTAGCATGATAAGATTGCTAACATGTGCTTTTCTTTTTAAAGGATGAATTAATACATGAACTGAAGCAAACATTAAATGCTATCAAGTTAGAAGAGAAAGGAGTTTATGTCCAGGCCTCTACTTTGGGTTCTTTGGAAGCATTACTTGAATTTCTTAAAACGTCAGAAGTGCCAGTAAGTACTTCGTGTCCCATTTGACATTATTATTCTGTTTTGTCATGACTGCATAAGCTAACTGAAGAGAACAGGATTAGTCATTGATTGCTTTTTCCTCAACAGTATGCTGGAATTAATATAGGTCCTGTCCACAAAAAGGATGTAATGAAGGCATCAGTTATGTTGGAGCATGACCCCCAGTAAGTAATTGTTGTTCACATGGCAAGACAATGTATTGAAGCTACTAAAAAGGTTCCTTCCTTCCCAGCTGATTTACAGTCTACCACACAATATATTTCTCATGACTTCATTTTTTTTTTTAACTTGCAGATATGCTGTAATTCTGGCATTCGATGTGAGGATTGAACGGGATGCTCAAGAAATGGCTGATAGCTTAGGAGTTAGAATTTTTAGTGCAGAAATAATTTATCACTTATTTGATGCCTTTACAAAATACAGGCAAGACTACAAAAAACAGAAACAGGAAGAATTCAAGTAAGTGAGCACTGTCCTCTTGGATTCTTCTAAATTGATGTAGCATCTTCTTTACTGTTTTATTGCCTTATGAAATGAAAATCATGCAGTCAAATGCATGCTTTTGTTTCTGTGATGGAGCTGTAGGGTATGTGCTTTTTATTGGGGTCTTTGCAAAATGTTAGTCCTTTCAAGCTTTAGATTTAATAGGACTTGAGTTTCAAAATAATATTTAAAAAATTGATCTGATTATAATAGAATACGGATCCAGGTCTGCCCTGAGTCTGTGGGCTGCTTTCTGCTTTAAGCAACTAAAGTAAATTGTAACTACTTCTTGGAGGGCCAGCAGAGGGTGTTACTTGGGTTCTGTTCTTACACGTTTGCAGAAATTAAATTCGAATTCACAGGATTGATTTATGATTTGGCTATGCAAATATGGCACCATCAAAAGATTGCCAGAAAAGAACTGGGGCCAGCATTTAACCAGCAGAAGCCATAGTATTAGTGTTTTGTAAGCAAGAAAGAATACAGCTTGACTCTCAGCTCCCAAATTGAGTTTGCTAGTTGAAAAGATGGCTGCTTGATTTTCAAATAAAAATCGTTCTCACCAGTTAGGCAAAGGATCCTTGTAATGTTACTTGAGTTCTTTTTAAGGGTAGAATATCCCTGTAAGTACTTTACTTGTGTTTGGTCTTCATGTCATGCAAACTTTTTTCATTTGTAACCTGCTTTGAATAGTAACTCTGCTATTTTGGAGTACCTGGTATTGTGGTTAAGTCAGCCCAGAAAGGATCCGTGTTCCAGCAGTGTCTTATTCAGTGAATACTCTTCCAAAGTGATAAAGGTTTCTCAAGTTTGTGGGTATGTGCACATGCTAAATGTTTCAGCATATATTTCTAAATGGCTTTTCCTTGTCGTCTTAGGCATATAGCAGTATTTCCTTGTAAGATGAAAATACTCCCTCAGTTTATTTTCAATTCCCGTGACCCAATAGTGATGGGCGTACTTGTGGAAGCTGGCCAAGTGAAACAGGGGACTCCCATGTGCGTCCCTAGCAAAAATGTGAGTAATAGTTCATTTTTCTACATGAGTTTTGGTCTCATGAAGGAGGTGAGACTGTATACTGTGCCAGCTAAACCCAGTGTTTAAGCCTGCACTTTCAACAGCACAGAATCTCTGTGGGAGACTGAGGAGCTGCTCAACAGGGCTTCTTCCCTGATGATCTACCATCCTTGACGTACAGTTTGGGCAATGTGCTGGGTTTGTAACAGAGATGTGGGCTAAATGATGGATTTAGACAGCTTGCGTTATTAAGTTTCCTAATCCAACCTATTGCTTTCACAGTGCCTGCAGTGCGACACCAAGTTGTAAAGATTAAAAAATGAGTCCTTGGAAGCAAGTGGAAATAAACTCTCCTTGTTTTAAAATGTACCTTACTGTTTGAGCTCACTAAAGCAGCTGCTGTAAACAATAAAGAAGCCAACAGGCTGCATGAAATTTAATTTTATCATAACTTCTGTTGCATTGCAGTTTGTGGAAATTGGAATAGTTACAAGTATAGAAATAAATCATAAACCTGTGGATGTTGCAAAAAAAGGCCAAGAAGTCTGCGTTAAAATAGAACCTATTCCTGGTGAATCACCTAAAATGTATGGACGACACTTTGAAGCAACAGATATCCTTGTTAGTAAGGTAAGAAGCCCTAGAGACAAGCACCCTTTGTAAAAAGGCTGGTGGCCTCCTAGTAACATGGTTTCAAGTGCAACATGAAAGCCTGAAGAATTGTGTACTGGATAATAACTTTCAGCATCATTCCCTTATTCTAGTGATGACTCTTTTCTGTAGCCTAGTTTCTCACTAGCACAAAACTCTTGCGGGAACACTACTAAGAGCACCAGCTTTCATCACCAGTGGATTGAAATGCTACAGTCAGATATGTTGTGCATCATTCTTGTGTGTGACAGGGAAAATAGCAAATATGTTAAGAACGAAGGACTGTATCTCAGGTCACCCTCTTCCTTTAACATGGTGTATCGCTTGTTTGCCTTTGTCTGCTTAGCACTTGAAACAGAACTGAAATGTATCTAGATTTTGCAGTCCTGCAGCACCTAGTGCATTAGTGTGCGTCTGCTTTAGGATGTCTGGATAACAGTTAGGGTTGCCAACTCTGAATCTGTTCCAGGAGGTTTCATCATATGATGTAATGACATTAATTACGGTGCGTAGACTTCACATCAGGAAGGCAAATGCACATTACTATTACATTTTAAAAACCCACTGGACTACTGTATAAATCAGTCAGCATTTAATATTTACTTTAATGAATGCCCTATCATTTATCTCCTGGGTAACTCTCAGCAGTCTCCTGGAGACTTGTATCTAATTACCGGAGACTCGAGGGCAATACTGGAGGATTGGCAACTTTAATAATAGCTGATCTTTGCTTCTCTAAATCATAGGCACCTGGGCCAGGGAGCTTGTTGTGAGCTAAATCCCTTCCTAATGCGTGCAACCACAACAGTATAGATTCTTTCAAATTTTAAAAGTGATTTACAACAGGGTTGTGTTCTTGCTACCAAAGAGTAGAAATCTAATTAGTTTTAGGATGGAGCTTGGTAAATTTATTGTGGGGCTTGTAAGTTTGACTCTAGAGAGCTGGATCAACATGATCTTTCTGTCTTAACTTCTGTGCTGCACACTACAAAGTTGATCTGTAGCCGGAGGAGTTTTAGTATTGACAAAATAATGGAAGAGAAGGGAAACCAGATAGTTAAAGTAACTGTCTAGACAGGGCAGGCCAACAGCAAAACTGGAATGAGAACCCTGGTTTCCCAACATGCCTTATTCACTAGCCCATGTGGTAGGTAGAACAATGTCATTAGTACACGTTTCTAACATCTCTTTTGTTGTGTGTTGTAGATCAGTCGTCAGTCCATTGATGCTCTGAAGGACTGGTTTAGAGATGAAATGCAGAAATCTGATTGGCAGCTTATTGTAGAGCTGAAGAAAGTATTTGAAATCATCTAGAAAATTTTTAAACAATGGGCAGGCTGGAATAAAGTCACTATTCCTATTGTGAAAATCACCAACAGTCAAAGTATTGAAGATGCTGTTGGACTTATGTTTTGGGAGGAAAATAAGTTGATAAATGTTTTCCATGAGAAACCAAGAAACTTACACTGGTTTGACAGTGGTCAATTTACATGTTCCCACAGTTCCAATGTGCCTGTTCACCTTCCCTTATACTGGCTGCTGTTTTAAAGTTTGCCCTTCTTCCTCCCATGTTCTCCCCCCAAATAAAAATTTTTATTACAGAACTAAAACTCTTTCACTTTTATACTGATGAAACCAGTACTGCAGTATTGATTAACCACGCTTCTGCAGACTTTGATTCTTGGATGTTTTTGATGTAAGAAATACTTCTTTATTTATGCATACCTCTTCCTTTTTTTCCCCTCTCTCTCCCCTCAGCATTCTCTTATGCGTTGTGCCTATAGACATTTTTTAAAATAGAAAATTAGGTAATTAGATTTCTGTATTTGCTTTGTGTGAAACAATGTAAAGCATTAGCTGGCCACCTTTTATTGCTTGTACAGTTCATGAAAAATCAACTTTAACCTGTAATCATTACAATGCAGAGCCACAAATAAAGGAAATAGACACTCGCCCACTTGTTACAATTTTGCTTCAATGAATTAGGCATCACTTTTTATGGTCTGTTTATATAACACAAAAGTGCCACTGAAGCTTGTGTCTGCAGCACTGTCAGGTAAGGAGATAGAACTTGCACAGTTCCCTCATTAGATGGAAGCTACCATCCTCTTCTGTGCAACTTTACCCTTTGTTTCACCTCCCCCCTGCCCAGGAAAATCAGCAGTTTTAATACTTTGATGTTTAAAGCTTGAAAGTCTGTAGCTGGGTTTTAAGCAAGCTAGAATAACTTGCTGCTATTCAGAATTGTGATTGGGCACAGCAAGCATGCCATGTCCTTGATGGACAGACAAAGTTAGGGGACTTGATCTCCAGCCAGTGAGCCAAAACTTAACAGCTGACTTATCAGTGCAAAAGGCTGTGCTAATTGGAAACAATACATATGTGATTTTTTTTGTTTTGTTTCCTGTTGCTGTTAATTCCGTATTCTACCAGTCTGAGATCTGGCCTAGATAAACTTTTCCCCCCTTAGTTTGCTGTTGTGGAGTTCACGCTTTTTTCCCCTGTTTTCTTTTTCCCCCTGATTCGCCAGTGTTTCATCACAGGACTAGTGTAAGATGGAGGGATGATGTGACTGTAATTTTTAAATAACATTTTTCAAACAAGAAAATCCTATATTCCAGTTAAAGATGCACTTTTTTGGAAGAGGCCTCGTGTGACAGTGTTACCTTGAATTTGACTTTGACAAAGGTCAAAAAAAAATCTTGTGGCTATAGTATAGTTCAGTGTAACTTTTAATATTTGTATTACATTTTCTTCTGCTTGTGGAAGGATTCTGTTTGATATTTTAAAGCTTGAAGACTGTTCCAAAGTAGCACCACACTTCATTTTTCTTTAATGTCCACCTGTCATATTTTTAAAGCATCACACACACTCCTATAATTTAGGTATGGTCCATAAAACATTATTTTTGGCCTATTCTGACAAGGCAGTTAGCTTACTGTTCTGGGGTGAGCTGTTCTAAAACTGATGTGTTGGTTAAGCATACATCATGAAAAGCACCCTTGAGATTTCAAACTCCCTTTTGCAAAGGGCCACCACCTTCATTGTATTGGGACTGGTCACAAATTTAAAGCTGTTCATACCCTTAAATCCAGTAGTTCTCTCTCAGATAATAGTAGATCAAAGTATTAAAGGTCAAAGTAGAATGATCATTAGCCTCCTGCAGCAGCTTAGCTTTTCCTTCATCCCTTTTGATCAAGCAAAATGATTTGCTTCAAAAGTCAAATAGCCATACAGTAAAGGGGAACAGGTTGGGAAATTCATTTTCCAGGCTGTTTGCCTAGCTCTATGGAGAACCTGAAGACAGCTTCTATTTGTGGGTAATTTTTCTTTTCAAATAATGATAAAACACTTATTTTGAAGTCCACAGCTTGATCCAAAAATAGAACTTGTTAAAAAAGTGTCGAAGTTTGCCAAGTATTGCAGCTTTCAGCTATTTTTACTGTTGTGGTGCATGGAAAGAGACCAGCCATGGTCAATTATGACTGTAGAACTAAAGCCTGCAGCAAACAGATGCTATATAACATTTTGCTATTTGATTTGTTGTATGTTCTACATGACTTATTTCAAAAGTATCAGGTTAGATCTAGCTAAATTTTTACCTGGAATCTAATAAGCTTGCTTGCCAGTCTTAAACATATCCTGGCTGTTAGCGAGCAAGTGTCCTTATCCCATAAGAGTAAGATCCACAGCAGTGCTGATCTTAAACTAGACTAGTACACTGCTTGCCATGGCTAGGAGTACTGCATTTATTTCATGTAACAACAGCTTACATCCACTGTGGTAGCAAATCCTTTAAGATTTCTTATAGGTTAGCACTAGTTAGCCTCCTATGTGAATGACTGGAAGCGATTCTAAGGCTGAGCTAAGCTAGTGTATTTTCTACGCTGCTATATCAGTACAGGTTTTGGCTTGGACTCAGTGATCACTTCAGCTGTGGCAACTTAAGTAGATGAGAGACTTTGTCCTGGAATACAGTAATTTTGAGAAGAATTTTCCTAGACACACATACAAGAAAAATAAGTAGTTGGGAGATTGTCTGGCCTCTTGTAATCTTTAACACAAGTAAGAGTAGCAACTTTTCCATTAAAACCTCAATACTATATGCTTCTTATAGCATAGTTATATTTAAGGTTGAAAGCAACTTTTACAGAGAGAAAATTATTATTGCAGAAGTGGCAGCAACCAGCATCTACTTTTAATCCGCAGAAGTGGAGGGTGCTGGCAAAAAAATTCAAACCAGAACTATGACAAGTTAACACCACCAATACCCAGGAATGCAGGGGACTCTGTCACTAGATATCTTTAAGACTGGATGATGCTTTAGCTCTAACAGAAGGTATGGAACTGAGGCAGAATGGCTTGGCCCTAAAATCTAAGGGTTCAGGGAACTAGGGCCTGTATATGTGGACAACTGTTGGTTATAAAGAATAAAAGACAGACAGATTATGCCTAAATTGGATAGAGGGAGGACAAGAAAGAGCAGCATTAGCGCTTATTCAAACTAAGGAAAGGTTAAGAGCACACAGGCCCAACACAGTAGGAACCAAACATAATCTGAGGATCCTGTAATGGGGAGCTCTATTAGGGCTGCAATAGCTTAAATGCTGTAGAGCTGCATAAAAAGACTTAAAGCTGTAGCTTTAACAAAGGGTGAGCTATGTTCCAACTGAAGCATTCACAAAATGAAAATCAGTACAAAACTATACATACAGTTCTTTATTAAACAACTGTAAACACTTCACTGTAAAAATCCATAAAACTTTATAAACAAACATTTTGTAAATAGAGTCTATACTACAATAAAAGAATTTTAACACAATTATTTACATGCAATACTGACAAATTTGGCACTTTTTTAAAAGAAATGTACAAAAACACTTTTTCTGTTTAAAAAGAAATTTAAAATTATAAAAACTTAGGGCATTAACTATCATGCACTTTGCAAATACCTCACAAGCACTTATGGCACAGCTAGCAGAGAGCACCAGGCTCTCACCAAGCTCTTTACTACAAGTTCAGATAACTTTTAATGTGCTTCCATAAGTTTGTTGTAAAACCACCTGAACGTTGTCGAGAATGAAGTCAAATGCCATATTCCAAACTGATTCCACAGATGACTGCATTAACCTGTGGTGGGGGGAAAAGTAGTCATGTTTAGAGAGGATGCTTTAGGACAGAAGTTACTCACCAGGAAGGAGCTGGAGTTTTTAGATGCATTTACTGTCCACATACACTTCCTCACTGTGGACGTGTTTATGCCTGAGCCTTTGATCAAAGACTTTCCCTTAGCAGTACCTAGAGTACCCTGGCCCCTGCCTACCTCTTGCTCTTCAGTCTTCTCAACCCAGTCTCGTGTTTTATTTGACTAGAGGAGGGCAAGGATGTGAATGTGTATGTGGGCAAGCTGGAGAAGTCCACTTCTCTTTCTCTTTCAAATAAATATCACATACACATTCTCAATATGGATGCCACCAATGCAGTGCCTGGATATCTGGAGAGAGAGAGTCTTTGACTCCAGTGGGCAAACGGCCACTGGAGGACTGCCCCACCAAATTCAGCACCTGCCCAGTGTACTGGCTCCCCTCCTCCCGTTTCTCTCCATCCAACCTAGTTTGACTCTCACAGGAAGTACACACACCAAGATTTTGATATGTTCAGATGTAAGCTTTTTTGGTTGCTCTAGTAACACCAGATCTATGTGATCAGCATATAGTTGTGGTGAATATACTCCACCACCTCCAAGCTGGAATTCCCCTTTTTCATTTCCTTCCTTATTCATTCTCATTGGTATACTTAGCATTGCACTGTTATTAAATTGCCATGATTTAGTTAACCTTGCTCAGCAACAGTGCCAGTTGGTTTTCCTTCTTTATCCCAACCTTACCCTATCTTCCACCTGCTAGAGATGGCTTGTCTCTACCCCTGTCTACTGCTTGATTAGCTTACTTCCTATAATTTCTTGTCTACAGTGGATCCAACTCTTAATTGCCAAAACCTTGGAGGCTTCTGTGGACACAGTGCTTGGAAAGAGCATGCATCAGTGGCTGCTTTGTAGTTACCATTTATCCAGCATTATGTAGGGAAGTGGCTTCAGTTCTGGTGGCAAAAAAACCCATGCCAGTTGGAAGTAACTTCAAGGGTCTTCTATTCCTGCCCCATAATGGATGCAGGATGCACTATTCCTAAACCATCCCAGATAAATGCTTATCCATCCATTTCTTGAAAACCTCCAATGAAGGAGATTCCACAACTTTATTGGGCTGCCTGTTCTATGATATGAAACTATAATCAGAAGATAGTTATGCCCTGGCAACTTTCTTTTCTGGGCAATCAATAAATCACTGCACCTTTAAGTATCAGCTACAGAGATTTTTTTTTTTTTTTAAACAGGGATTGCTCCTCACCCTAGGCTAAGGGTCTGAGTGCAGTAAACCCTAAACGTGGGAGAAACAGGACTTTGGGAAGGACAGTGGGAAGCTGTCTTATTGACTCGGGTGAAATTAAGAGACTGCTCAGGCAGAAGCTCTGGGCAAGCCCTCAAAGTACATCTAGGTAGGTATCTAGGTAGAAGACTGTAAGGAGAATCTACCATTAGAGTTTGGTTCCCATCTCCATTTCTTACTGATACAATCCCTGGAAGAAAGTGTCAGATCAAACCATTTCTATGAAAGATGAAGTGCAGTGCAGTGCAGAGGGGCTGACACGGTGGCCCAAAAAGGAATGCAAGGTTCAAGCTCAGACGCTAATGCAAAACAGTCCTTCTCCCAATGTTGCTAGGCCTGAAGGAATCTGAGGACAGCTGCGTGAGAGCATGGGCTAAGAATGGATTGAGACAAATGCCAAATGCACCTTAAATTGAAGTCAAAGTCTGACCAGCAAGCTCGAGCTCCAGCAGATACTATACTTAATCCAAATGTGTGTGCCATTTATCACCCTGTCTGGATGTTGGATGGGTCTTGCACTCTTAAGTGCCACTTAAACTGCTCTCTCAGTCTTGAGTCAACAGATCCAGGATGAACAGCAAAGCCCAGGGTCCCTCAGAAACTTTACCATGGTACCAGGCATTTCAACAGAAGAGGCCAAAAGAATCACATTTGTTTGGGATGGCTTTAAGACCATTTGAATTTTGTTAGCTTCCATCAATACTGATGCAGAAAAAACAGAACGTGTGTAAGAGTAGCACCCAAGGAAGCCAAGTACTTCATAGTTACTCTCCATGCACTTATCAGCAAGTACACTAAAGGACAGAATACACCTGACAATTGTAGCTAGCTTATTAATTTGCAGTATCACCTTGAATGGCACATGTGCTGGGATCAGAGATCAGATCTAATCATACCACTGAATGTGTTCTAGGGGCTTAAGTTACAGCAGTTCATCATGAGCTTCACAGGCAGGACCAGCATGTACTGCTGCTACCCACTGATTAGAATCCCCTCCTATTCCAACCCTGCCTTGGCATTCTCCTTGTGCTTGGATCTGAAATGGCATCCTTGTAAGACAACTTGTAAATGTGATGCTCAGCTCTTTCACTGTGGAAAGCAAGTCACAGGCAATCTGGTACCATGAGAGCCCCTCTATGATGCTTTGGTTCTTTTACCCAATATAAAAAACCAGAAGGACAAGAAATTAATTTTGTTTTTTTTCTTTAAATAGGTAGTATCTATGCCAGTTTCGTTGTAAAACATAAAATGGTCATCCACTCTAACTTAATTGTATTATTAAACCTCTTATTTCAACCACCTAATGAAAAACATGATTTATTCAGTTATGCCTGTGCATTCAACACTTCTGTAAGTACCCATTTAATGATTTTACCCTGTGAAGTGGGTAATATACCAATTTACAGCAAAAGCCACAAGTACAACTTGGGCCTTCTGATTCTCAGGGAAAGTAACAATGAAGGAACCATTTTGATTATTATTTATCGTATTTACTTGAATCTAAGATGAACACCTCAATAATTAGGTTCTACACAGGCAAAGTTTACACATTGTTTATAATTTTTCATGTACAGAATCTAACTATTGGAGGGTTGCCATTAATTCATCCCCCCCACTGCTGCATGGGGACAGGCAGCAGGCAGATCAAGCAGCTTGTCACTTCCTTGTGCCTGCCCACCCACCCCCAGCTTCAAGCCCTGCTCCCTGGCCCCCTTCCCATTGCTCCATGCCAGCAGGCTCTGTCCCCGTTCTAGCCTGGGGCATGGAGCATGTCCCCAAGCCAGCCCCACAGCAACTATGAGGACTGTGCTGCTGCATCTACAGGCCTGGGCTGGGGTTATAGTCTGTGGCATGGAGCAAGGGTTGGGGAGGGGAGAGGAATAGAGTGGCAGGCAGGGGGCAGAGGCTACAAGACAGTGGAGGCAGGGGAAGAGATGGCAAGGTGCAGAGGCAGGTGAGGTGGGGGGAGGGGCAGGCAGGAGCTGTTATAGCTATTTCCACTTGCTCCACTTTGCAAAAAATAGGAACCATTCTTTTGAACTGTTCAATTTAATTTTTCTTCAGAAATCTTGCATTCATAAATGCAAGGCCTGCTAAATTTATAACCTTGCATCGTACAATTCCAGCACAATTAATGTTATACATATTGGTAAATAAGCTACCTTTTCATGTATTTTATGACCAAATCTAACTGTTCCAAATCCTTTTCCTCTATCAAATCAGTACAGTACTTCACAACTTGAAGAATGTCTTCCTCCATGGGATCTGAAAGAACAAACATATGGGGATTTTTATTCCAGTATATTTGGAATCAAAGAAATTCTGAGGTGGTTAATACTCCTGGGCAGGCTCTTGCAGCTTTTATATTCCCACATGAGCTAAAGTCAATGGAATCGTTGTTTATAAATCGACCTATACGATTCTGAGGGATCTGGGGAGCAGATTTCCTGTATTTTTCATGCACAGCTACTATTAAACACATATAAAAAGAACAGGGATTTAAAATGGATTAGGTGTTTTACAGTTACTTAGAAGTGTCATACAATGACAGAAACCATAAAGAACATGGCTCAGATATTAAGGCAATACATTGTTTTGATTTACATAAAATACAATCTAACTTCCTATGCAAACAATGATTTGTGCTTTTCTTATTTTACAAAGAATTCTAGAATACTTTAAGAAATCTTGCTATTCACCTTTGTGTAACAAGAATATATAAAACAAAAAAAGAGCTTTACTTCTAGTGTCTTTATCCCTGGTATGGGCAATATGTTAGAGTAAGAACAGTTACAACAACTAAGGTTTCATCCTGGCTTGAACCAGGGACTCGAAAGAGGTGGAAAAGAAAATGGATAGTTTTTGGAAATGTTACCTAGAGAGGCAACAAGGGGTTGGCAAAACCATATAAAAAAAAAATACAAAGAATCCAATTCCTTCAAACTGGGAGAAGGTAAGAGACCAAGATGACTGGAAAATGCTGAAAGAAAGTAGTGGCAGCAAGGCAAGTATGTAACATTCAGGAGAATGTTGTGATGTATACAGAATCCCCACAATTATAACATACAAAAACAAAATGTATGAAGTACGATTCACCTGAAATAGTTGTGATCCACTCTTTGAGCAAGGTCTTTACATCATTGAATTCAACAGCCCCAGCTAGATTGGGTGCCTGTGACCTAAATGAGACAGATGTTTTTGTCTTTAAATCTGATGGGCCTGGATTATCTAAAGTTGATGGAACAGGTTCCACCTGTTCAAAAAAATAAATCACAAATTGTATTTAGTTAAAAAGCAACAAAAACTGAATACTGATTGATTTTATGCAATTTTCAGCAAATGCTCTTTTAATTTCTGTAAAAAGTTTTCTAGTGGAACAATTACCTGAGGTTTACCAGTGACTGTACCTTCCTGTTTTAAGAAACCATCCATTAGCTTTTGTGGGCTTCCAGAAGTGGCTGCTGTGTTTTTTGCAGGGCTACCCAGGAGTTTGTTTTTCAAAGGGCTCTGAATCTTTTTCATAGGACTGACTGCATTTTTTTTCCTAGTTTTTTTCTTAGTTTTTACTGTCGCTTGCTTCAATTGTAGTAAAGAATTCTTTGATGCTGGCAGGGAAGAAAACGAATAAATCGGTGGTTATTAAATTTAGTATTTTTCTATGAATGGGTGAGAAC
This sequence comes from Crocodylus siamensis, assembly GCF_052110815.1. NCBI lineage: Eukaryota > Metazoa > Chordata > Crocodylia > Crocodylidae > Crocodylus > Crocodylus siamensis. The sequence goes on from NC_143395.1 coordinate 296,895,197, forward strand.
CATGTCACTTTTGTAAAATGTACAAACCTATCATTAAAAGCACCTTAGGCTTAATCATGAAAAACATTTTAAATGCAACTTTTTGGAAGTGATTCATAGAAAGTTCAGGTACACAGATGTCACCCAACTATATGATCACAAGAATACGAGGCACTGGGGGGAAAAAAACCAGCCAGACTGTCCTGCCCTCTGCATTCATGGACAAAGAGGAGGATCCAAAACGATATCCACTCTGGCCCTCTGTGCACCACAGCCACAAGGCATCTGGTAAAAACATTACAATGGTACTAACAGGAAGTGAACTGGAGACACAAAGGTACCATCAACACTTTGATAATATCATGGAATTTTGTAAGGTAAAGTACGCTCAGATGATCTTAGGAAGTGGGTCGCATCCCACATTCCAAAAACAAATATCCAACAGTCTCTGCCTATCCAACCCAAGGGAAAATTCCTCACTGATCCCAAATTTGATGATCACTTGACCCTAAGCACACAAACAAAATGCACCAACTATCACTTGAGTAGTTTCTCAATGCTATTCAGAACGCCACTGCATCTCAGCCTAACTTCCATTTCCAGCCAAGGCCAACATCCAAGCTTAAAGGGAAGTGAAAAACAAGCAAACAAATAATCCAACCAACCAAAAAGAAGTCAAATACATTCAATGGGGGGAAAAATTTAGTGGCCACTGTGGGCCACCTGCAGAAGCCCTGAAGTCTGCAATTAACAGGACCCCTCTTATATGTAAGGTGGCTTTAATATCAAATATTCCAAAGTAACCTAAGCTCAGTGATCACCATCTCATCACCTGTACTAAGGCAAAGTATTTCACCATTGTAAAGTAGCATACAAACCTAGGAAACTGTATACTGATCCTATCACATCATCAGAATTTGACAACCTTTTGCATCCTCAAGCCAGAGCCTGCAAATCTGGCCCCCTGCCATGGCCACCAATCTCCACCTCCAACCCTGGAGAGCTCAAGTCACCTGCACTTACCCTCGTTGCAGATACCTGGCCCCTCTGTAGCGAGGGTAAGTGCAGGCATGAGAAAGCAGCAGAGAAGGGTGTAAAGGAGGGTGCTGCAGGCACGACGAGTGACATAAATATTTGGTGGCAACACACCAAAGAACTGAAAATTATCCCTGATGTGACACTTCATCAGCAGATATCAAAGGCTCTTTAAAAGGTGGTCAGTATCATTATCCCCATTTTAACTAAATGGAAACAGAGAAGTGAACCGACTTCCCAAGATCACCCTGCAGACTAGGAACAGATGACAGAAGAGAATCAATGCAAAGTCTTTTAATCCCAGTCCCATGCTCTATCCGCTAGGAGATGCTAATCCGAACACTCTTATGACGTAAAGATAAATACTGTTTACATACAAGACTCTGCAGAAATGTAAACTTTACTCAGACAAATCTCAAGGAACTAAACTGATAATGCACTTGACAAAGCTGTTTTTTACAAAACAATATCAGTGCAGAAATCTACAGGCTAGTGCAAACAAATGTTGAAATCCAGGCAAAGATACTGTGGAACAGTGTTAGCTTAAGAGTCACTTTAGCAATGGAGGATTGTCTCTCTCCTGCTCTCCTTCAGCAAGGTTCTAAGTTACTTTTTCCAGCCCCCTTAGGCTACTGCCAAATGTGAAAGCAGTTGTGCAACTGAGATCTGGAAATTTATGCCCTGATATTCTAGATGCGTCTGGCAGGCCATGCAATTCTGGGAACACTGCGTTAATCCCTCAGAATCCAATCGCATGACTGCCATCTGTCAGTGTGGGGAGGGAGCCCTGCATTAGGAGCCTAGGGTATGTAGAAGCTTCCCACTCCCCAGGTCCTATTTCCATAGGCACTCAGGAACTTAAAGGATGCATGCAGCTGGGTGTCCTAACTGCCCACCTGTCTTTTTTTAAAAGGTCCAGAGCATCATAAACCTGACACTGGAAAGCCTTTCCCTGATAACAGGCTTGTAGCACCCCCAACTTCTAAGTGGGCATGCAGCTGGGAACCCTGGCTGAACACTCACCTAATTTTTCAAGTTCTCTGGGCACAGTAAGCCTGACAGTGGGGAGAGACTCCCTAAATGCTAGGCTCAGGATGCCCCCCATGGTGCAGTTGGGGATGAGGCTGCTCCCTCATCCCTGACTGCACATGTCCAGAGCGTGCAGCTTAGGATGGGAGAAGCTCCCCACCCCCAGCTGTGCACAAGTTTAAGGAGGTGAATCTCAGGCCTGAGATCTGGGGCTGCCTCTGGGGATAGAGCAAGGGGCGGGTGGAATCTGGACACTGAGCCGTAGCTTGCTCTTGAGAACTGGGTAGGGAGTGGGTTTGTCCCAGACCCCAGGGCTGCCCGGTACCAAATCCATTTGCTCAGCTGAGTGTTGCAATCTGACACCAGACAGCCTCCTGGCTTAGTCCCAGAGCTGTCCCCAGCATTAGCTGAGTTGGCAGGATGGAGTGTTGCAAACCCTGGAGCTGCTGCATGCCCTGTGATGGCAGGACCCACCACCTTGAAGAGTCTTGCCCTACAGTCCACATAGCAAAACCTGCTAGGTCTCAGTAAGCCCACAATCAGGGCATTAGGCCTTGGGCATCCTCCAGCTTGGTTCCACAACAGGGACTGCCCACATTCTGCTGCTAGTCAGCTGATTGTCAGCACTGGGGTGACTGCCACATGTTCAATTTATGGCACCATAAAAAACAGCCACAAAAGATGCTCCACATATTCTGTGGAATATCTTGGGGCTGATTTTCCATGTTATGACCTATTAAAATTCAATGAATGTGCAGCATGCTGCTATTTATAGTGAGTGACACTATAATCATGTCATAAATGTATGTGTACCAGGGGCCTCTGAAAAACGAGTCAAATTTTTCCAACACACGGACTTTCAGCTTAGGCAATACAATCCTAAAAGGAAATAATTTGAACAAAAAGGCAAAGCTGGAGTCCAGTAGCACAGTTGGACATCTCAGATCTTAGGCAAATATGAACACTCCCATCCATACGTATAGAGAAACACTTAAATCCCCCTTGTAAAGTCAGAGCATCAGATACTCCAATGTAGATGAGCTACAATTAGTTACACTAAGAAAAAAAAAGGGTACTTTTCCAAGTCATCTTTATACTGATCTAATCTTTGGACCAAAATATGTAGCAGTGTTCTCACACTGCAGTGGCCTCCTAGAAGTATGAAAGTTATATTTTCTAGCTTTTTTAGGACTGTATCAAATCTTATCACAGTCCAAGACAAGTTTATTCTATAATTGTAATATACTCACCAAAGATGCCAGGTGGCTGCTGATAAATCATGTTTTCTGACTGCTTTTGCCTTTGATCATATGCATCTTTGAGTTCTGCCTGCAACTCAGAAGGCAGTGCAGCAAAAACCTCAGGATCCACCTGAAAAATGACAAAGCTTTTTCTGAAATTATTTCACTGGTGAGCAACATTATTTGATTACTTTTTATGATTTTTTTCTTAACTGAGAAAGATATATGCATTCTGTATTAAACATGAATTTTGAGATTAAAATACTATATGCTTTCTCTTTGTATTGCTGTATATTCCTTTGTCCACAAGTGAAAACCATATTTTTCCTTTAAATATGTATTATTTAGATTTTAAAACTAATTTTACAATTAAGTTTACTACTACAATATGACATAAAATTAAAAAAATAAAGTCAATATTAAAAAAGACATTCCAAAAAAACCCTTTTAAATAAATGCTAATTACATTTTCAACACAAACACTTGGGGTGTTAAGGACAAACTGTATCTTAAGACAGCTCTGCACTTATCCAGAAAGCAGCACCTAAGGCATTTTCTTTCCACCCTCAAAGACCAGGCACTGGCATCAGGTTCTTCCTGATCCTTGCTGCCTATAAATCACTTAGGCTGCTGTGCTCCCCAAATGAAACAACTTGTAAACAGTCCTGCACTTCCCTGAGTGCAGGGGCTTGCCAGGTATATTGTGCTGGAAGGGAGGTGGGAGAGTTCTTTTCTTCTCTCGTGTATAGAAGCATACCCAAATACCAAAACTGGCCTCCTACTACTGCACGAAAGACTTGGCTTCCAGACAAATCTTTCCTTCTACCTGCTCATCCTCAACTTGGACAAAGCACAAATTCACACACTGTGGCTACTTGCAGATGTGAACCCCCCTGCCAAAAACAAAAAAACCAACCTCCCCCCAAAAACTGCTTTCCCAGAAGCTGCAGCACATTAGTTCAACCCAGCTTTGCAGTATCTGTATAGATCAGGTATTTCAGCAGGGCTTTTTCGCACTTTTATCTAACAGCTGATTCAATCAGCTGTTAGATAAAAGCACCAAAAAAGCCCCACTAAAGCACCCAATCTATGCTGCAGAACTGGGTCAAACTAACATGTGTGTTTTGTTTTCTTCCCCTATGTCTGCAAGCAGCCTATGTGGTTAGTGTTAGACAGGAACACTATACGTTAGACTATTAAGATAAAGTTTTTTGCTAGTCAGCTGCACAAAACGTTTCTATTTCCCTGCTTCTAGTGGCTAAATGTTAATATATCAATCTTCTGCTCTTTTATGTTTCCACTACAGGTGTGGACAAGCTATTTATGCTCAAAATGAAATATCCATTTTCCTCCATTAAAAAAAAAAAAAACCACTCAGAAGGCAAGTGTTAACCACTAATGAATATGCACTTTTCAAACTCTGCCTCTAATTGCAAAGGTCAAATTTTTATGCATTTGGCACAGTATTTTTTTCAGTTTTGAAAACTCCACTTGCACAGCAAAAAAAAATCCAACAATAAAAAACAATTTCAACACAGGTTGCACAGTAAATAAAGTAGGTGTTAGAAGGAGCTCAGCATTTCATTGGCTATAGCCAAATATTTCCAATAAGGAACTGTCTTTTTAAAATTTGTCTTTGAATGTGCTCACAGTAGTTTTATTAAAAATATTTCAAAATTATGGAAGCTCTCAAGATAAAGTCTACCTTGATGTAAACAAAATAGAAATATAGATTCATTTTCCACTTAAATTTTCACCCAAAGCCCCAAATTACTTTACTAGTTCTATTAACCCAATGTGCTTTTGAGAAAAGTACAGATGTAGACAGATGCACAGAGAGGTATTAGTGGCAATGTATTAATGGAAGAAAAGCTAGAGTACACCCGATTCTTGGATCTGCTACTTCAAACTACTTGACTATGCCCATTTGCTTATTTTTACTTGTTAGAAGCAAATCTTGTGGTCTGTGGATACTAAGGACTACTGGCTCAGTAAATACAATAATACAATAGTTAGCCTGAGTATAGTGCCCTCAATACTGGAAGAATTAAATGGAAGAATTAATTTCCTGTTGCAGCTAATGAATTTTTAACTAATGTCTGGGTAACATCCACCCCCAACATACATGGGTACCTACACACAAGTGTGGAGGCTGCTCTGACAGGCTGGAATTCCAGTGCATTGAAGCATACTCAATTAATCAAGTCTGCTGGAGCATGGCAATTGCTGTGCTCCAGCAGCCACCTATATCTCATGTATCAGTGTCCCCACACTTAAAAATGGTTGTGGGGGCGCTTTATCTAAAGCTTGATGCATGAGCTTTAGTTCAAGTGCCCCGCCACTATTTTTAAGAGTGAGGATGCTGATACATGAGATGCGGCAGCTGATACACGAGATGCCAGCTCTTGGAGTCGCGCTAATTAAAGCGCCCCCCACCCCACGAGCACGTGTAAAAGTGCTCAATGATCCTTTTCCTCTGCATCAACACATCAGTTCCAGATCCTGGGACAAGGGGACAAATTAATAACCTTTGGGATAGCTTCCATCCTCTACCTTAAGGCATCGTGCTGAAAAGCACTTTTGTGTTCCCATACCAGGTACAAACAAGTAGTCTGAAAGAGATGATGACTTTGGAAAACTCCACATGCACAGAAACTGTTGCTGTGGTTCCCTTCCCTGTGCCAAATGCCTCAAGACTTTGCAGAGTTCTGGGGTATGCAAACGGTTGCCCTGCTTTTCTTCTCCCCAGGGACACAACATAACCTGACAGTTACAGCTACAGTTGTCAAAGAATCTATGTCCCTGTGTCACTAAAATACTGGCCTACAATAAAGTGAACCCTCCTGTAAAAAGCTAAGTTGATTTTTAGGCTGTTTTACACTGCTGGTAGTACAACACAAAAGAAAAAAAATATTTGTGTAATTGAAAATGAAGTATAAAGTCTCTGCAAACACACTAAAGAGTAGCAAAATAAAAAAGAAAGCTTTTCAAACCATGGAGTCAGAGACACTGGAAAAGATAAATCTTTACGTGTATTACTGTACTTTGGAACGACTACAAATCCAAAGACATAATACTGAACTAGTGAATTATGATGGTTTTGAATGAACAACAGATTGTAGTAATTTTGCCTGAGAAAAGGTGTCAACTACTTATTACTATGGGTGAGAAGGTTCATGCATATTGACTCCATACTGAAAGCCAGTTATATTAAAGTATACTCTACCTGAGAAAACGCAGGCAGGGCAATCACATTAATTCCCACATCATTGTCTGGTTCTTGGAGTTCTGGTATTTGTAGGAGAACTGCTCCAATTGGCTGGGGCAGAAGTCCAGTGTTGCACCCATTTATTGGCTCTTTCTTGTTATCACCATATATCTCTCCTTGTTGAATGGTGTATATTTGCTCTACTTGCTCTCGAAGATCAGGAGGCAGTGCCTCCAAGACAGACTTATCTAGCTACAAAAGAAAAATGTAAAAAGGTCACTAGATTTTCTGAGAAACATGTAAAGAGACAGTATTCATGTTGGGAACTGAAGTCTGAATAAAGAAATTCATACAAAATGTGGCATACTACTTTGCCTATACTAACTTACTTAGGAATCTAGAAATACTGTATGCTGTAAAAGCTAGAAGGAAGAAGAAAAAAAATACTTATACAGTTTACTTAATATTTAAATCTTGTTTTTTCCACGAGTTAAATATTTAGCATTGCAATTATAAAAATCTGTATTATTTAATTTCCCTCATAACAATCTGGTGATCATAAAAACAATGCTAATAAAATTTGGTCAGTGCATCAGACTATACCCCAAACCTACTCAGCCAAAAGAAGCATCAGGTTCAGGTGCTTCATTAAGGCATGTTAGGTAAAAGTGTTAATGAGCGCTAGGCAGCAGGTTCACAGGTGTTAATTACAGGATCACTGCTTGTTTAGATAATTGCTTGTTTAAGCAGCCTAGTTGCTTTGCTCTTATTGTTACAAGTTCCCGTATTCTTGGATAGTAGGAAGGTAGGAAGAGGGAGATCTTTCACTCTGTCAAAGCACAGAAAAATCTGAGGAGCGGATCACTATATTTGTTCACTACTAGGAAGATAAGGCCCTATACACAAACAAGAGTCCTGCTTTACTTCAGCATGATTGGAAAAAAATAGGGGTGAACAACAAGGTGGAAGACTAATACTAATGGAAATAAGGATTTTTAGGTACATCACTTGGAAGATGGCAAGATGGAACAGCATTTACAGATAAGAGGCAGACAAAGTGAAATGAAAAGTACCAAGTTCTTCAGAAAGAAAAAGTAATCCAATACTGCAGGGCTCTGCATCTCACAAAGCTGCAAGTGATGCTCTTCACATCAGAATAAAAATAGCTTTCACTTGGCAACTTAACTTTTCCTAATAGAGTCTCTCAATAACAAATTAGGGTGTTCTGCTCTACAATTGTGACTCTGAATGCCTATCCAGAAACCTACTATTAGATGTACGGTAGATGGTTTGGAATGAAAGGTTGCTCCTTCATCATGCAATAACAGATACAGTATTAGTGGAAATGCTGTTTTTGTATCAATGTTTTAATAATTATATCAGATCTAACTACTAGAATTCCCCCCCACTGGCAGAAACTATCATAGATTCATAGATGCTAGGGTTGGAAGGGACCTCAAAAGATCGAGTCCGACTCCCTGCCTAGGCAGGAAAGAGTGCTGGGGTCAGATGAGACTAAGTCCTTATTTAAGCTAACACAAAATATTTTCCCAATAATATCATAAGGGAAAGACCCTAGAAGCTTTAAAAGGATATGTCTATCCTGCAAATAAAAGCATAATTGTAGTCAGGTAATCATCTCCATCTAGCTTTAACCAACCACAGCTACTGTTAGCCCAGATATTGTTTCCCATGAGAGCCAGACAGAATCTGGTATGGGTATATCTATCTACACTATACAATCCTTCTTCATAAAAATATGTATTAGCTTAGACAGTCATACTTAGTAGCTCACTGACTACTGGGTTCACTGTGCATATCCTGACCTTTTGCGTTTAGTTATTAAGGCTAGAAAAGCATGCAGAATCAACTTCCACTTCATTTTCTCACTGCCCATGGCTTTGGATACGTCTATATTGCAACTAAAGGTATGATTAAAGCATGGAAAAATGTACACTCTCTGCTATCTGAATGAACTAAGTAAGCTGCATACTTGTGCGGCGATTAATCCTTGTTTAGCACTAGTCAGATGTCTGAGTCAACAGCTTGGGATTGATTATAAAGACAATAAGGAAAAGGTACAGAGAATATTTTAAAGTTCTATTTTTATGAAAAAACATAAATGGTAATTCACAAAAATGTTCCTACAGTTGTTCATTAGTAATTGTGTTATTTTCCATATAGCCTATCAACTGAAGCTCTATGTAAGAAATTGAAATATTTTGTTTGACAAGTGTGGCAATTATTGTGTTAACACAAAAACACGTCTTAAAACTGAGTTTTTCAGAGCTGATTTATTATTTTAAAAACTGTTTACATTCCTTTAAAGAGCTTCAGCATCCCTGGCATTAAGTAATATATTCAATGCTCTGATATCATCTCTTAAACATTATAAAAGGGGGAAAAATACTGAACAAATGATAGTTGCCTTTTGCTCCAGTATATTCTTTCCTTGTAAAATCTGTTTACCTTTTCTTCACCTTATAATATGATGAAGTTGAAGTTTTGTTTAAATTATCAGATTGCTATCATATGTTAAAAATCCAGGAAAACTTCACTCAACATACGTAGCAATATCACACTCCATGTGTATTATAACTCTAGATCTCTTCTCATGTAACACATATTACATGTAACATTTCTTGCTAAGAACTGTACACCTATGCACCAAAGTTGTAAACCTGGTGGCTCCGGGGCTCCCAACTAATGGCTGCTCTCCACATTGCTTCAGCTGCAGAAGCAGCTGGGATCTCCAGAAGTTGGATGGCCTTGCCATACACTCATTATAAAGATACATCAGATGTTTTGTACTTCACATTTTACCTGGGAAGGTGATGGAACCTCAATACTTAAATTAAGCCTTGACTTTACACTGATAGGAGAGTGTAAACCATTCCACTTGACTGCAGAGTCAGCCTTGCTAATAATGGGATTGAGACCAGATGTCACATGGCTAGTACGAGATGGCAGAAAAGTGCAAGTTCTTGATGCAGAGGATATTTCAAGATCCATAGCAGCTACAAATACTATAAAATATAGAAAAAAATGTAGAAAAATTATCCTGAGTCTAGAAACTCTTTTGCTTTCATACAGTAATGAATTTTAATAACATTTTGCTTTTCTTTCTATTGCAAAACATTTAGTCATTTATATTGCATATAGAGTCTGAGACAAATTTTCTATTCTTAATCATAATACTACTTTATTTTTTTTTCAAGATTTTGTAAAAGATACCAACAATCCTAGAAAGATCCTTACAGTTATTTTTTCCAGGTGAGATGCAGCAGCAAAATATACACTTAAATTATGTCTAAAAAAACCTAGTACTGAATTTCTACTAAAAAATGCTCAGACATGCAGAGTAAGAGAAGTCCAAATCAAGTTGAGAGGAATCCAAAGCTACTGCAAATATAAAATAAGCCTGACAAGATTATCTTACTGACCTTCTTTATGTTCTTCTTCTGAACATTTCTTAGCTTTCTGAACATGGAAAAGATCAAGAACTGAATGCGATCCACCAGGTAAGTGTCCAGATCGTACTGATGAGTTGGAGGAAACAGCTGAAGTGGTTTTATTGATGGGAACTAATTGCTGCACCTGAATTCCAACCTAAAAACAATGAAGATGATTGAGATTTCCAAGTAATTTCTTTAATTCTGATGTAATTTTTTTGTGTTTCTTCATCATTCCTCTTTCCCCAGAAACAAAACCTACTATGGGAGGAAAAAGAATACTTCTAAAAGAAATGATGAAATACATATAAACAAGTACTAAAAATAAGATCATCCCCCACCACAGTTCAAAAAATAATACTTTTTTAAAAGAGCTAGATTCTATTCCACCTAACAGGCACTCTAATCAGATGTATGCACTGAATGAGACTTCATTCCACCCAATTCAAGTCCCTGAGAGTCCACCAATTCACCTACTTTTGTAACACACTGTCATCTTTGTAAATGTTCTATTTCATTTTGTATAACTGCCGCATGGCATTTTTCACATTTATGTAACTTTGTAGTCTTATCTTTTGAGTCAACCCAAGCCAAAATGTTTGTTTAGTAATAGCTATAACCAAAATCCTCTTGGGCGTGCTTTGCGTGCACAAATTTTTTATTTTCCCACGCGTGCATGCGTACTTTCTTTCCTATCCTGTAAGTTTCACTTTTGCAGAAACACAACCTATATAAAAATCTGCCTAGCAACACTCATGTAAAAGAAACTATCCTATCCCTGCACGCTTAGCTTATATCATAGTTAGTGTCATAGAGGTGGTCCAACCAACATCAATAAAGAGGTGAAGAAGCAGGAAACGGCAGAGACCACAACTGGATAAACCCCAGGCTTGATCACCCTGTTGCCGGTCCTCAGCTTCCCGTCTGGGCGTATCCCAGCGAAAACCTGTCAAAGGCCTCGAAAACCCGACAACGAACATCAGCCTCTCAGCGTAGCTTAGACCGCATACCCACTTTGACTATACCTCCGCGTTTATACTTTATCTGCAACTTCACTCCAGCCGGTCTACCCTCTTATTCGTAAGAGGGTGAGGCCAGGTGAGTTGAATAAACCCTTTTACTATAAACTTTGAAAGCGTATAGCATTTCGCCTACTTGCGCCAGTAAGGCGAACCTCGAGGGCGGTCGACGAGCCACCTCTTATCCCGCCCCACAAGCCGCGGACTCGTACTCTCGCTCACTCCGTAAAGTCCGCGGCTCACCAAGCGGTGTCAGAGTCTCTAATCCGGCATTTCGCAACAATCTTAATTAACACTGAGTCATAAAAAAGCAGTTAAAGAGGAGCAGAACCCATTCCACCTTTTACACTAGATTTTCCATGGACTTGAGGGAAGAACAGAACTGCAGTTAAAGCACCCAAATCTACTTAACATGCTTAACAGGTGGAATAGAATTGGCTTAAAATGCAAGCCAAAAGGTTTATATCAACAATGTATATCATGCATCAGTTTTAATAAATTATATAAACCGCTTGTGCTCAAACAAATAGATAGTAACAATGAGGGACAGGAATCCTAATCAAGTAACCTAAGAGCTGTAAGATGCATCTCATAAGAACTGCTTTTTCTCAGCTCATTAATCTACATCATTTTAATTGCTTCAGTATCTGAATATCAGATAAATAAATGCAACTTGCACGGACTTACACAAGTCAATTTTTCTAGCTGTATCCACTTCCTGCCCTAAGAAACATCCCTTGACTTTTAATTTTGTTTAATACAGCAAAGCAAGAATAACTTATATAAGGGTTACAAGTGAGAATATTTTTCATTACGATTCTTTAGTATTTTACTGCATTTAACCCTTTATATCTTTTCCTTGGTTATTTGAACTGCTGTTGCCTTTACAAAATTCCAAAGGAAAAAAAAAATCAAGATCTTTATCTGTAGTTATCCAATTACATTCAGGGGAAAAGCAGCTTTTCCTAAAATTGCATCTGAGACAGTTGGATCAAACTGATGTATAAGTGGAACAAGACTGTATTATTAAAAATTATTTTGGCCAGTTAATGAGATACCTGGGTACTATATGCAGGGTGATTTATAACTTTCTTTAAATCTTGAAAAAGAAACCTCTAGGGGAATCTGAATTAGGGTTTGAAATGAAGGGAAATCTAATGGGTGAATTTTCTATCATGCAAAAGTTTATTAGAAATACACCACCAACAACTCAGTCTTTGCAACCCAATAAAGTTGCAGAGCCTATCCTAATGTAAAGTGGGAAAACATAATACAAAAACTTTGAAATCTCAGTTTTAACTTACCCCTCGCATATCTGATATGTTCAGTTTCATTGTGTGAAACATGTTGAGAGTTTCTTTCCCAATTACTTTTGCACTGTCTGTTGCATGGTCAAGAGTGACAGTCCTGCAAGTAATTTAGCATAATTTTTTAAAAACAAAGGATGCATTACAAACTATTAAAGAAAAGGAAACAACACTTTGTTAATCCTAGAAAGGATCCAAGCATGATATAAACTATTTAATAACATAAAGGAAAATAACATTTTAATCTATGAAACTAGAACAATAGTGGTTAATATTTAAGTAACTTAGGACTGAACATGCCCTTGCTAAAGTCAGTTTTTATGAGAGAGATTATTAACAATAAAGAACAATTCTGACTTCTAGATTAAGTCCATATAGGAGGACAAACAATCACAAATACTAGCATTAATTAGCTGTAAGAGTAACTACAAACATTAGATTAAATTACCCTTATTTTTATGAAGTAGCCACAGGTATACAAGCTGCATTTTTTTCAGTGGTGATTTTTCCATTTTCTTTAAATATGAAGAATGGACTGAGGGTATCAAGCTCTTTTCCCATTCCTCTTTTCAGAAACATCCACTACTTTCTGTATGTGACAACTTCCTAACTTTGAGGTGTATCACTCTACTTTTTCTCCCCTTTCCTCTTGGTGTGCTTTTCATGTATTGGTTTTCATGCTTCACTGTTCTTCCTTCCTATTTTGGACACCTTTGGTTCTATTCTTTGTTCCTCCCATACTCTGTATTTTTATCTTGGATGAATTCACATTCATATAGATGACCAGAGGACTATATTAAGAAACCTAGTCTATACGAAGTAGGCTAGGTCTGAGAACATCATTTTCCCTATTACATTGTGTAGTTAGCCATGTTAATCTGAAGTCAGGTAGAAAGCAGGGTAGAAGTGCACTTAATAGACTAAGCAAAGTAGGGATAATGTATCAAGGCAGCAAGGTATATATCTATATATACTTTGATTAAATGTCTCTGTCTCTCTCTCTCTATATATATGTATGTAGTGATAGAGACACACACACACATTAATCAAAGTATATATATAGCACAAGCTTTCACGAGCATCTGATGAAGTACAGATGTATCTGATTAGGTAAAAGTCAACCCTACAAAATGCTGAGAACCTTTAAAAAGGCCTTTTAAGATATCATAATGTTCAATTAATTGCACAATTAAATCACAACAACTGATTGGCAACTGGAAGTTGTTTGTTCTGTGCAAAGTTACCTGGCAATGTTGTCACAGATACCATGGCCTCCATATTTTGCAGGTTCTACAGGGGCTCCAGCTTTTCTGACCATGATTTTAAGAGTTAATCGTTTACCCTTCATACCAGCAGCTTCAAGTCTACGTTGGATTTCTTCTGAAAGACTCAGGAGAAAAGCTTCTGCTTCTTTAGGCTAAAAGGAAGCAAATTGTTTTCACTTTATAATTTATTTCTCGTATCACAGTAACAGACATCTAAAAAGGTCATTATTTAAAACATGGAATGTACTTGAAACTAAATTACGTGTAGTTTAACATGTAGCCAAGTGTATTCTATACAGATTTAAAAAATAAGTGATAGTTTGGCCAGTTGTCTACAACAAGCAAATTCATGGGTAAGAATACCTCTTTTTTAGCTTAAAAAAGTCTCAACAGTATGACCACAACAATGAAATGGACCTCCTGAATGGAGTCCAGTACCCTATTTGCAGGCAACCATATCATACTTTACTTTCCTAACTTTATTAAACTCCACCTACAGAACAGTTGATTTTTCTGCATCTTCTATTTCCACTGGAAAATTAGTTGACTACTTCACAGCCTTGACAATAAAACATCTTCTAATTTTTAGCCTAAATGTATTGTTCACCCATCTATGACCATTTGTTATTGTGCCAATATTAATCTTAAACTTGCAGAGCTCTCCTTTCCCAGTGTTTTCCTTGATGCATTTACAGAGAGCAATCATATCCTCTCTTAGCTTTTATTATACTACACTAAAATAGTCAAACTATTTTAATTTCCTCTTGCAAAATCAGTTTTCCACTGTCCTGATCATCCAAGTATCTCTTCTCCATTATATCTTCTAGTCTGAACTTGTAATTCTTGAACATACATTAAAACAACTGAACACAGCATTCTAGGCTTACCCAGTGCCTTGAATTCATTTTAGGATTTTTCTTTTTTTACTGGTGCTTCATATTGATGACTAACAGGATATAGACTAGTGGATCTCAACCTTGCTAATCTCAAGATACCTCTCTATCAACTGTTACCATTAGCAACTGTTTGATATATGAGAAAGAGGAGGGGCCCTTGCACCTGTCAGCCCAATAACCTAGTGCAATGGTTCTCAAACTTCTTAGACTCAAAACATGCATCAGAAAATGCCAGCTCTTAGTTTTCACTTATTTTTTGACTATAGAAAAATAATAAAGCAATTCTTCTGTAGCAAAGAGATCAGGTAGACAACAGGTCAGAGGGTTAATAATAGATTCCTATTTGAAATCTCTGGGTTTATTTTGTAGATCACGTTTGTACACCTCAAAGTGCTAATATTGTTTGGCAACCCTGAAAGGATGTCAAGGCACTGTGGTTGAGAACCACCGAAATAGACAGATTAACCCCCCTAACACAGAACAAAACAAAACAAAACAAAAACAAGGCCCCGGCAGATGTTATGTAAACTGTAACACACCAAACTTGGAACTTATCATGCAATAAAAAGGTAACCCAACCACAAAGATATTCCATATTTAAAAAAGCACTTAATGTGGGCTGTCTTTGTAGATGGTCTGTATCGCACATTAATTTGAACATGTGACATATATCAGCTTTCACAAATTAAGTTGACTAGCACGTGACAAGTGTTGCTGGCAGCATGGACAAGGGAAGAGGTAAGCAACTAAAAGTAGTGGAAGAAAAGGTTAGGGATTTCTTAGAGAAACTGGGCATTTTCAAGTTGGCAAGCCTAGACAGGATGTACCCTAGAGTACTGAAATAATCCTTACTGTTTAACAAAAAGTATTAGAAACCACACAGTATCTTAAAAAGAAAAACTAGTTAAATGTCTGTCAAGAGGGACAGTCCTGCGATAGTACTGCGTAACCAACCTGGTGAATCATTCCTGGAACAGAGACTGATGGACTGTCAAATTTTCATCTGGCTGCAACATGCAGTGATATTTAACACAAAGATAAAGTGAGAATACTCAGAGTACTCATGGGGAAAGAAGGGGACATTTTGCAGTGGGTGATAGCCCTGTAAAAAAATATTTTTAGATTTACCTGAGTAAATCTTATACCATAGTTTATTTCTGCTGAAACAGATTTTCTTTCCTTTTCTGTTCGAACAGGTCTATCATCCAAGCCACGACAGAATCTGTAGAGCATTTGTCCTGTTTTTGGACCAAATTCTTTCTGGAGTTTTGCCATTGAAACATACTGTAGATCTCCACAAGTTTTAATTCCCAAAGATGCCAACTTTGATTCCATTGTTCTACCAACTCCTAACAAAAAAAAAGTAATTTTGAATTTATGTGGACTTAACAGAACAAAGTGTTTATTTTTAAAGCACTATTTTTTTTTTTAAAAAGTGCTAAACTGCCTAGAATCTAATTAATTTTCTAAGGAAAAATTAATCACAAAGACAAAATCATATGTCAACCCAGGAACTTTTGCATCTTGGCATTTTGCTTAATCAATACTACATGCTTAATTTAGGGTGCTACCCTACAGTTAACTGCTGTGTGTGTCCCTATTCAGGGTGAAGTATCAAGACTAGCTTGCAGGATAATGCTTCTGTGCAGTGACCATCTTCTCCTTCTGCACTTTGCTTAGTGCTAATAGTTTACTCAGTATTAAAGAAAGCTGGTACCACATTTTAAGTCCCCAACAGTTTTGATACCTTAAACAAGGTGAAAATATAACATACAGAGTATGCTCACAGCTGTATACACGACTCAACCAATTCACTATAGCTGTTCAGAATGGTCGAAACTTATTTCACCAAGCAGTGCTAGCTCAAAGATAAGTGATTCTGGTATTTTAATAGCCTTACTAAGAATTTTAAGTATCCACCTCCACTGCATCAAATGAAGAAAGTTATATTATGACATACTTTTTTTAAATAGCAATTTTCATTAATTAGAATGAATTTGTATTTTTATTACCACTTAACTTCAGAAGATTTTAACTTTTAGAGTATCTCTTTCACAATTTTAACAGTACACCAATATGGAAACACACCCCTAAACCACCTCTTAGTAACAAGTTAATGATACCAAAAACTCTAAAGGACTTCTACGTTAAATCACATTTCATTATATACAATATTTTGGAAAACGTACAAAAATGAGGTGATGATGGGTAGACAAAAAAAGTTAGATGAGCTGAAAAATGTATTACATAAATCTTCCTCAAACTTCAGAAACTTAAGAGTGAAGCCAGAACTGTAGTACTACATTAAGTGGCAATTTATGTTTACCGGTATACATTTCAATACATTTTGATAATTTATATTAATTTGAAGTAGTTTATATTAGAACAGCCAGCATGAATCCTCAATTTGCTGCTCATCAACAGGGAGAACTGTTTGAGAATATGAAGGTAGAAGGTAACTTGGGTAGCACAGAATAATAAGAGTTCAAGGTCGTAAGGAAAGGAAGGAGAGCAGCAAAATAAAAGACACTAGACCTTAGAAAAGCAGACTTTAACAAGCTCAGGGAGCTGGTGGGCAGGATCCCCTGGGAGGCAAGTCTGAGGGAAAAAGGAGTCAGGTGTACTTTAAACAGTCCATAGTAAGGGTGTAGAAGCAAGTTACCTTGATGGAAAAAAGAACAGGAAGTGCAGCAGGAGGGTGGCCTGGTTAAGCAGCAAATTGAAACTCAAAAAAGAATCCAACAAAAAGGGTAGAGAACTGTATTACCATGGAAGAGTATACAAGTATATCGTATACTTGTAGGGAAGGGAGAAAATCAGGAAGGCCAAGGCATGATCTGAGATGCAACTACTAAGAACATAAAAAGGATTTGATAAGTATGTCAGAAGTAAAATGAAGAAAAGGAAAGTACAGCTCCCTTACTAAATGCAGAACACAATCTAGTTATTGGTGATGCATACAGAAGGCTGAAGTATTTAATACCTTTTTTACTTCAGCTTTCACAAATTAAGTTGACTAGCACGTGACAAGTGTTGTTGGCAGCATGGACAAAGGAAGAGGTAAGCAACTAAAAGTAGTGGAAGAAAAGGTTAGGGATTACTTAGAGAAACTGGACATTTTCAAGTTGGCAAGCCTAGACAGGATATACCCTAGAGTACTGAAATTATTTTAGAGTCACTGGGTCATGGAGAACTCATGAAGAATGGGTGAGGTCCTGGAATACTGGAAAAGGGCAAATGTAATATCCACCTTTAAGAAAAGGGAGAAAGAAGATGTAAGGAATTGCAGACCAGTCAGTCTGACCTTGATACTCGGAAAGATGCTGAGGTCATCAAGTAATCTATTTCTAGGCACCTTGAGCAAAATAAAAAGTGACCAGAAACAGCCAGCATGGATTCATCAAGAGCAAGATTGATCACCTGGATTAACTTTTACAGAAAGGTGACAGGTTTTGTAGATGGTTGGAAAACGGGTGGAACAGCAAGTTTTAGTAAGATTTTGACATCATCTCCTATGGCATTCTCACTACTAACCTAAAGAAATACAGACTAGACAAAAGTACCATAAGGTGGACACCCAACTCATCGAATCATTGTGCTCAATAAGACACCAAGTCTAGTTGGGTTCCTGCAGGTTCTATCCCGAGTCCCTTCAACTTTATTCTACAATTTTATATGCGTGTGTATGCACATGCACACACAAACACAAAATGTTATTATAATATCCTCCTCTTTCTTCCTTATATAAAACAACTGTATATTAGCTCCGTAACAGTCCTAAAACATCAGCACATACAGTCTGAGCAAGGTTGGCAGCTGTATTTTATAAATAATTTCAGGGGCTTGTCACTGTCATATATATGTGCATATGTACCAGCAGCATATACAAGGGCAATTATATAGTTACATGATAGAAATCACTTCAGTTTACAAATGTACAATGCAGTTGTCACAGTTCAGCTAGTTTTTCTTAGTCCCCCCGCCCCCCCGAGTGAGAAAGTTCATATGTATTCCCTTGTCATTTAATGTTCCAGTAAACTTAACTAAAAAACCTTTAGTAAAAAAATAATTCCCTAAAAAAAATGTACCAAATTTACCTGGTGCATCCCCAATGGCTAGATGCTTTATATAGATGTCCAACTGTAGTTTTCTTGCCACACTATTCTTTATTCACTGTTCTACTCTATTCTTTAATACCACAATTTTGCAGCAGCTCTTTTACTTTCCACCCCCATGACTACTACTACTTTTACCCTTTTGCATTTTTATCCACTCTCCATTTTTCTCTCACTGGCTGTTTCCTAACAAATAATAATCACCTATTTATCCCAGTTTCCTGTTGTTCAAATTTACTAGTCATCCCTTTGCCTGTTTTCCCCAATTAAAAAACCCCTCAACCTTGACACCAGTCATACTTCGAACAGCAACCTTTCTTTAGCAAGTCTAACTAACCAAACACTGCTAAGTGACAACTATCTGCAACTGTTTTATGCAGTGCATTCTTAACAATAACTTCTCTGTAATAAGCCAGCATACACTCTGCTTAAAAAGTTACATGCTAAACCACACAAGCGGCCTAAAATGCTAAACTGAGTTTGTCTCTGCATCCTTCAAATATGTAGCTGGCTAAATTTTTAGTAAAAAGGATGCTGCTTGTAAAGATAAAGCGTAAGAGGATACCAGCAGGAGCATTCCAGATAACAGAAGTATGGACACATAACTCCAAAGCTTATCTTTCTTTTACAGCTCAGAGAACTATGAATAATGGACAACTGCATTAATATCAAATTTTGGGAATGTAATTTGACCCACCATTGAAACAATGAGCACCAATCTGTACATATATCAATGCTTATCTGAAAAATCCCAAAGAAGAATAAATCTATCATTAAATGTACCTGGAAGACTGGTGACTAGTTGACCTCTGATAAAATCATCTACTTCTTCTGGTTTTAAGTAGTATTGTCCATCTGGTTTTGCTTTACGAGTTGCCATTCTGGCCAGCAGAATATTAGAACCTGTGAAAGAAAACAAATAATTAAGGGATAGCTGTGGTGATTTTCACTATCATAAGTAGCATTTTGCAATTCAGAAGATAAGGATGAAGCAAGCATTGACAAATGTAAACAAATTCTAATCTCATTCCCTGTTTTGTTCATTGCTTCTTCACTCCCTGTTTCTGATGTGTGAACTGGCAGGGTTTGGGGTGAGAGTTAGGCCTTTTCTAAAAATAACCTCTGCTCACCACACTTAAAAAACAAAACAAAACCCAACCCTGGTTTCCCTAGGAGTATATCAGTCTTCAATATTATTCTACATGCACAGAGAAGTAGATTAATTTCAAATAGCAGAAATTATTTTAAAAATGTAAAAATCATAATCATAAATATCATTAAAAATCATAACATCTCAGTATTATGTCATTCAAAAAACAAAAAGAGATGATGTACTTTATGCAAAGGAGGCTAAATTGTCAATTTTATTAAAAATGAAGTATTTGATTTAAATTATACTTGAGCCTTCTTATATGCCAAGAAGAAATTCCAGTAATTTAATCATAAAACCAGAATCCAGACACTAGGCACATATTCAGTATTCCCCCCCACTTTTTTCCTGCTTTTCTGCTTCATGCCTAGCTAAGCCGGGGCAGGAAAAATGTGGCCCGCCAAATGATTTTACCTAGCCCGCTGCTGCTTCTCTGAGAACTATATCCATGCCTCTCACCCTTCTCTCTTCCCCATGCCAGCCAGCTGCTGCAGCAGCAGCAGCAGCCACTCCCCTCCCTGGGCCACCTGCCCAGTCCCACCCTCTATGCCCCAGTGTAAGCTCCAAGGCAGCAGGTACTGAGCTCCTGGCCAGGCTCCTACCCAGAGAGGCTGGGTATGTGTTGCTCCAACCCTGTGCTTGTTAAGTTGAAGCTCAGATAAGGTTCTCCCTACTGGCAGGAGAGTGGGGTGCAGGGGGAAGAGGCCCAGAAGCTGCAGGTTATCCAGGCTTTGCTGGGCCGGGGCCTAAAAGGAGTAATGGCACTGGTCCTGCGTTATGTTCCCAGGTGCTGACCCAGCTTGCAACAGCTCACGTAAGTTCCTGAAATGGCCTTCTGGCCCAAATAATTTCCCACACCTGAGCTAACCTATAACTCCAAAATGATGTCCTGACACCATTACCACCAGAACTCCTTGCTTTAGAATAAAACAAAATTATGAAAGGTCTGATAAATCACATCATCTACAGTATAATGTGCCCATCTTTATCCCCCAGGGAAATACTATTTCATATTTCTGGACAACAACGGTGGCAATACACCATTTCATGGGCACTAATACAACTGAAACATTCTATTTATGAAACAAAACAAGGGTTCCCATGTTCAATATTTCTTCTGACTGATGGCTCATATTCTCCCTGACAATGCAGTCATTCCCATCCTTCTAGCTGAGGGGTTGGCAACCCCTGGCACACGTGCCAGCATGCCATGGCCAGCCCTGGCTCTAGGTAGCTGCTGCCAGTGATGGAACCCAGGCTGCTCCCAGCAGGGCTTCCAGTGTCCCAGCTGCCTGCTGGGAGCAGCCCAGGGTCCTGGCTGGTAGCAGCTACCCAGAGTTGGGCCAAGCTGGCTGCAGCCGGGAGGCTGCAAACAGCTGCACCGGACTCCGGAGCCCCGAAATCAGCTGTACTGGCACATGCACAAGCGCCTTGGAGCAGGCAGTGAGGGAGGGGGTTGAGGCAATGCAACCCTGGTCTCTCCCCTGCTTCCGGCACAGAGCTGGTAACTGGGCTCCAGAGCCTGGCACAGCTGTTTGTAGTCAGCCGGAGCTTTGAGTAGCTGCAGCAAGCAGCTGCACTGGGCTCCAGAGCTCCAGCATCAGCTCTGGGCTGGCGGCGACTGCACGCACACCTCAGGGCAGACAGCAGGGCAATGCAGCTGCAGCTGCCCAGAGCCCAGGCTGGCTACAAACAGCTGCGCTGGGCTCCAGAGCCCAGTCACCAGATGTGCTGGGAGCAGGGGAGAGACTGGGGTTGTATTGCCTCAGGCTCCTCCCCCACTGCCCACTCCAAGGCACATGTGCCACTACAGAGCTGATGCCAGGGCTCTGGAGCCCAGTGCAGCTGTTTGCAGCCTCCCAGCTGCAGTTGGCCCCAGCTCTGGGTAGCTGCTGCCAGCCGGGAGCTTGGGCTGCTCCCGGCAGGCAGCTGGGATGCTGCAAGCCCTGCTGGGAGCAACCTGGGCTCCAGCAGCTGCCCAGAGCCAGGGTTGCTGCTGACAGCCACAGAGCCCGGGCTGGGGGGCAGCAGGGCAAGGGACACAAGCAGGACATCCTGCCATGTACCCCCTGCCGTCATGTTGTTTTTCTGGCATGCTGGCATTCCGGCACCTTCAAGGTAGGCATTCTGGCGTTTTTCGGCACTCCAACCAAAAAATGCTGCCTACCCTGCTCTAGCTTACGTAACTATATGGCCAACCTTGCGAGTCAGTGACTTTTTTAATGCACCATCTGTTATAGCTTCCCAATAAAGTACTCAGTACTTCTCAGAATCATGACCAAGGTCTTGTCAATACATTTTTAATTGGTTTAGTTTGGCCAGTGGAAAGCCCTGAATTTAAACTATACCTATTTTACTGCCTGAAGTTGAACCAAAAAAGGCATGTAAGAAACAAGAGCGTCTAATCACGATAGTTTGCAGTGGTTTAACTATATCAGTTTATTCACATCTGAGGTTATTTTAGTACATGTAAACAAGGCTTAAATCCTCAGGAAAGGGCATACAAGGAAGTTACTGTGAGGTCAATGCTGTGTAGTAAATCCTCAATACCCTGGGCTCTCTACTGCCTCCTTACAGCAGCTTACCACTCAATGGAAGAGAGGAAAGAATAAGCCCACATGCAACTGCCATCAAGAAGCTGCTATACTCTAAACCCACAATACCCACTTACGTTTGGTAATTTGTTCATGCACTCTTACCCTTACTCAAAGTCACACAAAAATGTCTGGCAAAGCAAGGAACTGTATCCCAGGTTTCTCCCCTCATATATATGTTAGTGCCCTTACCATGGGACCACTTTTCTTCTTTTCTAATTATTTCATTCTGCTTCCTTATAACAAACCAGTGTGAATTTTACAAAGCCACTAATCACAAAATTTGTAAGTTTTCACTTGGAGTACCTGAATGTATTTATTTTTAGAACAAATATTTGATAGGAAGAATTTTGGTTTTCTATAAGTAATATAAAAACAAATCTGTATAAATAGCTACCCAAATATGAAAAGATATTTTTAAAGAAAGCATAAGCATTTTAAATAAGGTTATAAACAGTTCAAATGTCTCAAGGCAAAGTGTGACACGAACAGGAATCTGGGGAGTTATAGTTAAGTTAATAACAGTAATGTATCCCCTAAGAGATAACAAAAGAGGACTACCTCCAAAGACTTAGAACAATGGATTTCAACCTGAATCACAAGTGGATTTTAAGTGTCAGAGTATTTATTCCCAGATTACTCATTACTACAAAGCAATTATGAACAAAGAGAAAAGAGAGAAGGAAAAGTGCTAGGAGAGAGAAAAAGGAAGTGCCAAGATCTTTTTAAAGATATGAAACTATATACTATACCTCCCTTTCAAACATATAGCCTTTGCTTCTTGTCAATAACTATGTGATAGAAACTGCATGAACACTACCCTTTTTCATTTTTCAACTTACTCAAAGTGATATAGTAATACAATATAAAATGAATAAAAATATCCTAGAAATGAAATAATACCACATATTCTATAATACAGGAAAAGGTGGGAGCAAAACCCACAGGTAGGTTGCTTAAAGCTTTCCATTATGAAGGATTCTTGAAACTTTTAATATTAATGCAGTCCAATGGTAATAGTTCACTTATATCATAAAAGCTTATGTTGTAGCGGTCTTATATAGTTCTGATATACTCAAGGATGGCAAGTGACATTTGTAAGCAAATATCAAATGAAGTACTAACCCATCCCAACAGAGGCAGCACATTTAGTCTGGGCTTTGATTTCGGTGCGGATAGTATTTGCAAGTTCATCGGGAGTCAATCTGGTCTCTGTAAGGATTTCAGTGATATCTACTAGTGCTTCATCACAACTGACTGCTTCGATGTTATGAGTATAGCTATCAACACAAAGTAAAGGAGGTGAAACAGCAGCAACAGCTCACCATCTGTTAAAACAAATACGTAGCAAGTAAAGTCTTCCCTTTGTGGTAGCATCTCCCTGATTATTTATTCTCAACCTCACATAAGGTATATGTTTAAAAGTAATATGCCAAGTCACAGTAATGCTACCTTTTAGAACTAGCTTCAATACAGATCATGGTTTTTGAAGAATAGTTGGAGAAGAAAATTTAAATATATTTTCACTGAAAGAGAACTGCCCAGATTTTTGAAGTGCAGATTAATATAAAAAAATAAATTTTAATGGAAATTAGTCCAAAAATTCAGTTCTTGAAATGTTTTATTTAAACAATATTAGTATCTTGGAAGGGAAGCACCTTCTATACTTATTAACTAAAGCCAGATTCTTCTCCAATTGAAGTCAGTGAAAACTCTGACACTGACTTCTACAGGACTCATGTCAATTGTTTTGTAGGATTTGGCTTTAAGATATCGAGCCATGCAGCTCAGAATACAGTGACTGTCTTAGGTTATTTGGTCAACATAAAAAGTTGTACAGAAGATCTAAGATGGGAATGATTTTGAAGGGTAAAAAGGGGAAAACAGGCTTATGAAGATGAAAATACTGAATCAAATATAGACATCCAGGAAAATGGCAAATGTAAACATGCCTGATGATCTCTATGAAAATAATTATCTGAACAATCAATTTACTTTACCTTGCTAGCATTTCATACAATGTCCGTGCAACTTCTTTGTATGCATTAAAATCGTATGGAACTGCTTGAAGATTTGGACACAGCTTTTTTGCCTGGCCAAAAAACATTCCATTCTTTATACCAGCTTGTCTAAAAGCAAATTAAAAAAATAAAAATTCAATGAATTACATAGAACTTGCTTCTGCACAGATCCAAAATATAACATACTTGCAAGATAAATCATTAGAACTTTTCCATTCTGTGATCAGGTAAGCATTAATGTACATGAGTTAATTCCATCTGGTTACAGTTTAATTTATGAGAAAGTGACCTGCAAATATAATTGTAAGACTGTGCAAGTCAAACATGCATTTGGATGATAATATAGTTGATGTATACATTTTATACTCTGAATACCCAAGTAAGAGATGCAATTATTAGGAAGTCTTGAAAGTTCCCGGACAACACACATTATGTCCTGAACATTTACTACCGTTTAAACCAGTCTTTTAAAACCAAAAAAACAACTCATCTCCCGTTTCAAATGACAGCAAAACACATACCATATGCCTAACTATACAGTTTTGCTTGAGCACAAAGAAATGTTTATACTAGTATAATATAATGCAGATTATATTATTATAATGGCACAACTTCATAAAAATACATAGCAGAATATAAAATAAATTTAAGATGCAAAAGCAAAACTTAATGGAAAAAAAGGTTTTCTGAACAAGTTTTGAAGTAAGTAGTTAACTCAGGGATGTTATCTGCAGTAGAAATCATTATTCGTGCCTTTAAGACTTTATTTAAAACAAGCTACTGTTAGCACTTAGCTGTCCCTTTTAAATGTATTCAGGGGATCTAGTCCATACATTATGCAAGGATGTACTATTAGAGTTAGTGACTACGAGGATTAAAGGCCTTAAATTTTGCTTCACTGGATCCAGAATTTCCAGCAATACCAAGCACTTGTTTGGTATTCAGAGAAAAAAAAATTAACCTTATAAAAATCAACCACAGCACTGTAGAGCACTTAGAATTTTCTTTAGTGCTCTTGGTCCAACTGAAGTATTGATTAATTTGTTAATATTAAAAAAAAAACCACTCAAAAACCTAAAAGTAACCATTTCCCCCATTTTAGGTCAGCACTTAATGTTTAAGTTCTGAAACAGATTTATATTTTAGTAAATCAAATAGAGATTGATGAGAAAGGTAAGTAGATATTACATTACACTCATTCCCACCTACCTGGCTTCATAACTACAAGATGCAATTTCAGCCATTGACAAACCAGAGAGATCTGAGTCAGCTCCATTCATCTGTGCAGAATCTTGATGGCCCCAGGTTGAGTCCAGTTTATCAGGAACTCTATTTTCTGCTTGAAAAATAATAGTTTATATTGTTTCTATATTATTGTCTTAATGTTTTGAAAGAAGCATATGAACAAAATAAGCATAATAAATTATAATATGCTTTTACCATAGTTTCTAAACTAATGAGTAGGCTCTTCACAATAATTTGCATCCTTGTGATTATGTCAACCAAAAACAAGCAAGAAACACACTCACCCATACATGAACACACCATTAAGGGGTAAGATTTAGGGAGGATCTAAGGAGTGAATTATTGCACTATTGAGAAATAATCATACTTTTTCCACAATATTACCAATCATCCTTCAGAATTCTGTCAAATCATACTCTCGATGAGACAGATTTCAACTAGCTATCAAGGTGGTAAAAATGATTCAGAATCCTCAAGTGTTTTAGTTTTAAAGCTACAACCATGTCATATAAACAAAATTTTACTAATATTTCCGTCCTTCAAAAATACTACTACAGGAATATAGAGTTTCAACTTAAAACAGCCATTCTAAAATGTAACTTATTTTTAACCTCACATTTACAACTCTAATTTCTAGTAATTACTTAATTTAGACAACTAAAAGAAGGGTTTAAGCATCAGATAAAAGACCAAGAACACTTTCAAGTTTAGGATAAGTTAAAAAATAAGCTTACTAGAGATTAACATCCACAGCTAGCAACTTCACTAACACTTAATTGACAAAAGTTTCAATTACCAACCTCCAATGACTCCCCTATTACGGTTTGAAAGAACTTTTTTATAGTATATCACCACAAATTTATGCTGGGCCAAAATGAAACAACTACAAATATTCTAATCTCAAACTACTAGCAAAAGGATCATACAGCTCTTTAGTTAATTGTTTAAAACTCCTTTGAACAAACTAATGTGAAGCGATTTAAAGCATCATTGAAGCCAATTGAGTACCAGACACTTGTACAGAAAAGCTTGATACAGCATACTTGCATCAAGTAAAAACATTCTCTCCCCTACTCTGTTTGGGTTCTATCTGACATCACTATGAAATCCTTACATCTTTATATATACCCATGGGTTCTCAAATGTGTATCAGCCAGAAAAATTGGCTGGATGCAACCACCCCAATCAAGTAGTGAACTATCAAGAAAAGTTAGTTTAAAGGAAGGGTAAAACATACAAGTTAGGTTTAGTTTTCAGTATTGCAGTCTATTTTATACAATACAATAATGTAATAAAAATAAGTAATACTTCCATCTTGCCACACAACCTAGTAATGCTACATACTACCAACAAACTGAGAATTTGCATGTGAAAGAAAAGTATGGCGGTATGAGCATACAAAAGTAGTTATCAGGCCAAAGAATGTGTGTTGTAATGAGTAAGCAGGGGTAGAACCTGGCTTATGTGAACAGCTGTCCTTCTATGAAGCTTCTGCTAATTCATTTATCTTTTTATTTCCTAAGTATTAATACTGAGCATGTAAATATTGAGTCTGATTTGCTCAACAAGTTACCTAAGATACCTGAAGCTGCAAACCAGAGCAAAAATAAAATAAAATAAAAGCCCCAAATAAAGGTCAGAATGACAAGAATTGTGCCTTCCTGTGCCCTGGCCTGATATGCTGTTTTCATCTTGTCTATCTTCACTGGACTTGCCGACCTTTTCCACAGCGCAGCAGAGCAGATCCCCCCATGAGCTGATGAAGTCACTTCATGTGAAATTCAGGGCAATGCAGAAGAATACATTGTCCTCAATGGAAGGCAAGGTAGAGAACCTCTCATCAAAAGCTGGGAAACTAGACAGGCACATGGTGAATGTGGAGCAACGGATGGAGAAATCAGAGGCCAGGACCCAAGTCTGTGAAAAAGAAATCGCTGAGAATAAATCTGTGACTAATGATGGTTAAAAAACTGCTGCTCAAAGAATGAAAAAAATGGGAAATATTGGGGTTGAGGGACAAAAAAAGAATAAAAATCATCCACATCTTGGACATCGTTGTAGGGACAGAGACCCCAACCTAGGAATTTTGTGCATATACTAATCCATTAACTTGTGAATATGAATGTTAAAGAAGATACCTATGCAGAGAGGTAATTTCTACCACTCAGGAAGTGCATCTCCAATTTGGAGATACAGGTTGAGAATGATAGCAAAATTTAAAAATAAGTTATACAGTTTTGGATGAATCCAAAAAAAGAAAAAGGAAGCATTACATAAAAGATCCAAGATTCTATTGTTTCTAGTACTGAATTTGTTTAGCAATGTAGACTAAAACGCAGGAACCAGTATCACTGAAGAAGCAATATGCAAAAAAGAAAGTAGTTGAAGCAGTAGAATTCAGTATCTGGCAAAACTAGGTGATTCACAGGTATTTTTTTTCTCTAAATTTGGAACATTATTTCCAATGAAAGTAAGTCCCGGAAAAGTCAAGATCAGAAAACAGCTCAGAAAGCATGAAGCAACAATTCAAACAAATGAAGTGTTCAATGCTGGAGCAGGGGTATAAAAAATGTGGGGAGGTTAAAAGAACAGTGGGACCACAACTTTCTCATTTACACAAAAATGTGTGTAATGCAGTCAGGGATATGCAACAGCACACTATTTGGCTTTTTGTGCTTGTAAAACAGACATTTGTTTCATGTCGGTCTATGTGCCTGCTGAACCATATGTATGTGTGGCCCATAACAGTTTATGCTGTGAAGTGCTCCATGTATGTTTTTTAAGATTTGCAATGTTAGAATTGCCTAAACAAATTCCAATACCACCTTTTCATTTAGTAGTATAAAGTCATGGCCAACCATGTCTTTTTCTACCTGAAAAAGATGACAACCTATGTTTTTATGAGAAGCCAAGCAGAAAATAGTCGTCTCTCTTGATATTTGTTGATAAGTGTCATACATCAAGCCAAAATTAATAAGAGACTTAAAAATGTAATGAACCTTTAACTAGAGAGAGAGAGATGCTCAAGAGAGAATTAGGAAAATAAATCCTTTTGCCAAAACTATAGGTTGTACATTCAGATTGCGTATCAAGAAAGAAAGAGCTGCCTGCCTATAGACCAGCCAGTGAGGATGGATGCAAAGTTAAAGGACTGAGCATGTGGACTTTCAGAAAAATCTGTCACAATAGGGAGCACTGAGTTTGTAACACAGTGAACCTAATGCACAAATTCAACAATCTCTCTTGTTATTTTCAGTACTCTGAGAATACAATGGGTCTCTCACAGAATATGTTCTTCTCAGCAACACTACCTGGATTTTATCTAACCAGCTGACTCTCCAAAATATCTCTAAATTGTAATGTCGTAACAGCCTAAAAAATATTAGTGACTATTTGAAACTGCTCTATTAAATAGTGTTCACACACTATAGTACAAAAAACCTGAATTCCACATAAACAGTATCTGCCATTATATATTAGTCTTAGACACAGCACTATGAATGAAGTAGAACTTAAGTTTTGAATGTCCTGAAAGGACTGAAAGATTCCCAAAAAAGCAGGAAAGACAATAGATTCCGTAACTTTTACATTCTTCCCCCAGACTGCTAGACTACAGCAAAAGGACACAGGCATCTATTACTGTAGAGCTCTATTTTACACACTCTACATAGTTTATTAGGCTCTTACTGTTAACACCCCAGTAACAATGCAACTGTGGAAGAACTATTCTACCTCATACTCAAGAAAACTGCTGTGGTATAAACTAAAAGCAGAACTACTTTTTCCTCCTGTTACAAGTTAATAAATATGAAATAAGTTGCCCATATCAAGCAAGTTACTTTTTCACACTAAACACTTTTCAGGCAGTGTAACACAATTTTAATGACCGTTTTATAGTCATTCTTTTTGTTTACTCAAATATACTGCTATTTCAGAAAATAAAATCTTTCTGCTGTACTGCAGGAACATAAGAAATTCTCTATAAACAATAACAGATCCCCTGCTTCTGGGCAGACAAATCTCAATACTGAGGGGACAGAACTTGCTAAAGTCCTCAGGAAATTTCCAGCAATCAAAATTGTAAGGTAACTCACATTACCTACACAGACATATTGCTCAATTTATTTTTTTAAACCAATGACTCTCTCATTGGTAGCCTACTACTGTTTCTATACTTCTTTTAGACATGAGTAATTTTAGCAGCATTTACTTGTCATATTTTGTGCTGGTTCTTGGGTAATATATAGCTACTCAGGTGCATGATAGCACAAAAGGTCTTTATTTTATTTTTCAAACAAGAAATACACATTCATTGTAGCAATACACTTCATAATTTCATCTCCAATAAAGAGGTAGACAACACTGTTTAAAAAAATACACCCTACACCCACAACAACCCACAACAAAAAGTAACAGAATGATGGCTAACTATTGTAGGAGCAATTTACTCTATATATTACACTAACTGACAGAAACCATTGTCAAAAAATGGCCTTTCACCAGGAAGGAATATCAACTACCTTTTTGGTGGTAGTACTGCAGTTTTAAGAAATCAGATTTGTTATTTGTACCTGTTTTGCCATTCAGTATCTTGTTCTGGTAATATTGCCATTCCAGCTGTGGGTTTGCACCAGGACGCAGTGATGCCCTTCCTGCACCTCTGTTACTTGTAACAGCCACTGGTTTTCCTGTGGAAAAGTATTTAAACTAATTGAGAAATCGACAAGTGTTCAATTTTATTAAATTAGAGCACACCAAGGCAAACAGTGCTAAAGACTCAGTGTTTAATATTTTACATTCCTTTTAGGTTTATGCAATCTTCCACCATTAACGAAAAAGCAGCCAAGAAAGTGACATGCAAGAGTAACATTTTAATTTAATTTGTTAAATAACTGTAATCAAAAAGGAAAAACAAAATGCTGAGGAAACTGTTAAAAAAAATAAATGATCAGCTACAGTTGCTTAAATACATACAAGTTTGACAGCTTAACTAAAATTCTGATATTCCACCAATTTAAACCATTGCTCCTCATATATTTTATGGAAGTTGAGCATGTCTATTATTTAAGTACACTAAACAAGTGTAAGGCAATGAGAAACACACATAGGCAGAGCTGCATTAATTTTATTAATTTGATGTAATTTAGGATTTGATGCTGCAACAGTGCAAGTGAATGCTGAGACCAGACTAAACCTTTGATCAGTGTAATCACCTCTGACACTTTCCATTCTTGCTGTTAGACTGATTTTTAAAATGCTTCAGAATAAATAGTTCAGACACTTCCATTAACAAACACAGAGGACAGGCAGTTTTGAAAATGTTAAAAATCCAGTTTCTTTGGAAGACTCTCCATGCTTTGGAACAGATTAGAAATGTTGCATAGGACAAGCCACAGACATTCAAAAAGCCCAAGGTGGAATTGGTCAAAGTTACATAGTTTTCTGAAAGCAGCGCAATTTAGATTCATAGCAAACAGAACACACATTTTCCCTTTGGGTGGGGGCGCAAATCTTACCAGGTTCTGCCATTTTTAAACCAGTCTGTGTACACTGAATGTCTGTTCCATTAGAGGTATAGACTGGTTTTCTCTGCTGAGCTTCTGTTCTGTTACAGGTATAGATGGGTTTCTCATTATGTATACTGTTAAAGTGTAATGTCTGTACCTGGCTTAAGTGTTTGTGACGTACTAATTTATCCTTAAGAAAACAGACATAAAGACTTGAAAGCCTCAAAACTCACTACGTGCACTGCAAAACTTGCTGAATATCTATACCAAGCATACCAAGTAGCTCCACTGACCCTTTAACATGTCATCACAAGTACAGAGCTCTCTACATGCCACATGCACAGAGCACATTCCCCAATCTCACAGCATATCTTATGTTGTAAGCACAGATCAAGAGCTCACACAGTCCATGAGCACAGTATCACAATATATTTGACTGAAAGGAAGATGCACTGGACTAGAAAGTTGACGGTCTTTACAGTGAAGGGCAAGGATACGAGGCCTTGCTTTTAGGAGACATTCCCCCCCCTTTACAAATGGGTAAAAGAAACATAACTTTTGCTGCAGCCAAAAATAGACTGTACACTCTATGACAGTTCCAAGAGTAATATAACCACACTGTTTTTCCAGAGCAACTCAGCCCAAGCTATACAAGCTGTGGTGTCTGCAACCAATTAAATCACTCCTCACCTGCACAAAGATTAAACAATTCCCAAAATGCTTGTGTTTTCCAGCAAATGTTTATATAAGATACTGATAACTGTCTACTGTACCAGAATTAAGGTTGCTGATGAATACTAATAAAGGGCTAGTCACTACCAATGCTTCTAAGCTGTGCTTAGGTAAAGCCAAGACCTCACTTGGTTGTTTTGGAGTGAGCGAGACTATGCAGTCTTCAGCTTCTCACTTTACCAGGCTGCTGAGACTGGAGAGACACCATTTGATTCTATATTCTTACACTGGACTTAAACACTGGAAGTGAGATAGCAAGGAAAACTTGACTGCAGGACACTGAGAAATAAGAACTGGCGATATGAGAGTAATGCTCCTAACAGGCTAAGTTACTAGAAGCAGACACTTACAAAATTTTACTTGTTAGCTAGCATATTTTCATGTTTTGAACATGCGACTGGTGACATTAAAAGAAGAAAAAAGAAAAACAAAGTATACTGACCTTTGAGATCTGGCCTATTTCGGATACCCACGGATACAAAGAAGCAATCCATATCCACGTGCATTATACAGCTCTGTGGCTTGGCTGAATTCAAGACAGACACATTACCTAGTATGAAGACATATTAATAGAAAACTTGATCCCTAAAATTTACATATTTTACAGCATTCATATGAGTCAAAGACTGATAGTAAAATGTTTCCAACTCCAAAACAAGGAAAGCAACAAAAAGAAGTTCCTGTTACTACCTCTACCAAAAGTTCATTATTAGAATTGTTTGAAGGGAGAAGTGAAGAAGTGCAATACACTACAGAATATCAAATGCAATATAGAAGCACTGGAAACAACAGCCTGGTAAGTTTAAAGACAAAGTGACACATCTACTAAAGTGAAGTATTACACCTCTTATTACCCATTTTGTTTCCCAAATTAATATTTATTACCTTGGTATGATAAGTGTTTTCAGTACATAACAACATAAATTAACAACTACCATACTCAAATGCAGACTACCTCTATGATTTATAAATGTGTTATAAGTTTCCAGTTATAGAAACTAATTATTGGAGGTCTGCCTTGAATTTGTCCCCCTCCCACTGCTACAGCACAGAAAACAAGTTGGGGGGGGAGGGGGGGTTAGGTAGCACCCTTGCCCTTTGCCCTCCTCCCCTGCCCCCAGTTTCTTTATCCTGCCCTCATTACTATCAGACCCTGCTCTCCCTAAGCATATGGAAGTGAGAAGCAAATTTGAAAACAGTGACCTAGAAATAAACATACCTGTAATAACCTGCATTTGAGAAATTACTAGTTACCCATAGACTTAGTTCATCCAGAACTGCTGCAGTTTACCTCTTTTGAAACTGCTGCAAGTTTTAGCTTGGGTACTCCATAAACACACTTTTAAGCAGCACTTTTGTACGTACTTGTATATAGTACAAACTATGCATAACATTATAGTTTCACAGTTGGTAGGGTCAGAAGGGACCTAAGCAGGTCATCTAGTCCAACTCCCTGCCATGGGCAGGAAAGGATGCTGGGGCCAAGCCTCCTTTTGAAGACCCCAAGGTTAGGGGCAAGCACCACTTCCCTTGGAATTCAGTTCCATCTCCTAGCTGCCCTGACTGTAAAGTAGTGCCTCCTGATATCTACCCTGAATCTACTCTCAGTCAACTTATGGCCATTGTTCCTTGTTACCCCCAGTAGTGCTCGGGGAAACAGGGACTCTCCCAATGCCTGCTGGTCCCCCTTGGCAAGTTTATAGGCGGCCACCAGATCCCCTCTCAGCCTTATTTTGTGGAGGCTGAACAGGTTCAGGTATCTTAGCCTCTCCTCGTAGGGCCTGCCCTGCTGCCCCCTAATGATGTAAGTGGCCCTCCTCTGGACCCTCTCAATGCTGTCCACATCCCTCCTGAAGTGCGGTGCCCAGAACTGGACGTGGTACTCCAACTGTGGCCTGACTAATGTCACATACAGGAGGAGGATCACCTCCTTGGACCTGCTCGTGACGCATCTATGGATGCATGACAAAGTGCAGTTAGCTTTCCTGACTGCGTCCCCACATTGGCAGCCCATGTTCATCTTGGAATCAATAGTGATTCCAAGATCTTTCTCTGCCTCTGTGCTGACCAGAAGGGAGCTCCCCAGCCTGTAGTATGCTGCTGGTTCTTCCTCCCCAGATGCAATACCTTGCACTTGTTCGTACTGAAACCCATCCTATTCTCATCCACCCACCTTTGTAACCTGTCGAGATCTAGTTGTAGCCTGTCCCTCTCTTCTAGTGTGCTCACTTCTCCCCACATCTTAGTGTCATTAGTCCAAACCCAAAAGGCTCATGATTTTCCATATAGTTCACTGGGCTAGGCTCCACCAGTCAAAAGCATTTCAAGCCATGGTGACCTCATAGATCAGCACTATTCAGTACGTGGGTACTTCAGATGTGTGTACTCCCTCCCCTCCAACAACAACAACAAAAACACAGAACAATGTGATAATTAGCCACCCTGCTCATGACTGGAAACAGGTGTTCTTGTCACAAGTCCTGGGATCCTCCAAAAATGTATATACAGATGTGGTACAGGGCAACTTGGTCTGGCTCCACTTCAAGGAGTACAGGGCCACAACTACTCATATGCAACAGGCTGAGAGATAGATTCTGGGTAAGCTGTTTGGGGCCCCATTCAATGACATCTACCAGACATTTAAGGCCAGTCAAAAATCAGGACTCAGAAATGGGAAAGAAAGGCACAGCTCACTTGTGGGAGTGAAGAGGAAGCAAAAATGTATTCAATGTAGTAGCTCACCCTGACTTAAAAAGACTTGGCACTGAAGCGGACTGAGTGCAATGACCACTACCATAAACCTTATTCAGATGGGTTACACTAGCCTATTCTTGTGATAGGTTGCTATTAGTATGTTTGCCCCATAAAGTCTATGTGTTTCATAGACATGTTCAGTGTTGGCTGCATTTAAATCAACTTGATAGTTGGTTTCCATTACTGAGCGCATACTGCTTTTGGCAGCAGTTAAATGATATTTTTGTGAGGTTTCCTTGCATGTGAATGCCAGACAAGAGGCGTCACCCACTCCTTCCCACCCCCCTCAAGTTGACTAGGGGGAAAACCCCCATCTTATACTCAAGTAAATACAGTAGGTCTTAATATTCACTATGTTACAATTCAAACTATGTTGGAGTACTCTCTGGGTTTTGTGCACAAATCAGAAAATACAATTTTTTTTAACATCACTTTCAATTTTTTTCCTCAGTTCACACCACACACGTCAAGTGATTTGAAAACCTCTGGTCAGTTAGCATTTTATGGTCAATGACATTGCTATATTTTATGAAGCATCTACCACAGACAAGCAAAACAGCTTTAAAATGTAATATACAAGATGCAGTTTACCTATGCTTGAGGCAAAGATAAGCTGCACTAGATCAAGTTGTGATTTTTGATAAATATTACCAGAAGTTTGAACCAATATTATTTGCTGGTCACAACTGTAACTGGGGCAAATCACGTGTGTACAATGCCTAGAATTCCATAGCGAAAAAGTATGTCACATAAATGACTAAAACGCTTCATTTTTAATGCCCTATTTCAAGACAGTCAGTCATTCATTACCTGCAGTCTTTTTAAAGAAAATTATGTTTACCCTACTTGTACAAAAAAGGGATATATAAAAGGACACTGGCAACTTAAAGAAGCAAGACTCTCTAGGAATAGAAGGCAGACTCACAAAAAGTCAAACAGGTTGAATAGTGCTTAAGCTTCTAAGACAGGGCTGTCCAACTGGCAGCCTGCAGGACCTGGAAGTAGCTTCTCCAGCAGCTGTGCAGCAGGGAATAAACTGGGGCATCTACACACTAGTGACACAGCACATGTGCAAGGAGCAAGGGTGAAGAGTGGAGGCTGTCCCCACAGTGTGCAGACTATGCAAAGTGCAACCCCCAGCCACATCGAAGTTGGAGACCCCTGTTGCAGGAGATATTGTCAAGGACATAAAATATATAATTCACTACTATACTTAAATATTAAAATCCCACTCATTACACAAATATTTACACAAGTACTTTCAGTTTGGCAGTGCAATACTTCCAGAAACAATTACCGTTTAGTGCCAAGACATGGAGAATTATTGTACAAGACTCCTTCTAATGTGAAGAGATCCAAAAGTATTCTAGCTAACAGACTCATTTTGACCTTAGTACATTTCCATATACTGTGGAAAATTTTCACTTGGAACTAATACAGAGCAGTAAGACACTTTGTATTTGGCCCTTTAAAATCTCAAAAAAAAATCTTGCATGTACACAACTCAAAATCATTTTTCCCCTCAAAATTGCTTGGCGGTATCTAAAAAAATTAAAATTCTGCAGAAATAAATCTGTGTTGAAATGAGTGTCATATTAAGGGGCATTTAATTTTAATAATAAAAGCTGCAAAAAGCAGGTATTTGACTCCTCATAACCATGCTGCTATCCCATATTGCCTGGGAGCCTTCTTAACAATGAAAGCTTTGTGTTTAAGATTGATCAGATGCTTAATGTGAAAACAAGGGAACCCAGTTAAATAAACCATTTTAAACAAGTATCTACCTGTATCAGTTTTAAGTGTAGACCTGCCTGTTTTCAATTTTTTTAACTTTTCACTTCCTGGAAAGACACCATTGTTTTTTCTCTGCAGGTTGTTGACAAACTCTGTCAATTCACTCTTCCATGTGGATATGTGATGCAGTCTTGAACGAGAGTAAAAGTCAGAAATAAAATTGCAGTCTGAAGGTTTGGACACTGGTGATGAAGCTGCCTTGCTAGGAGTAGGTACTGAAGAAGTGCTTTTTGTGCTTGAAGGCCCCTGAACAGTGGAGTGGTGAGCACCATTTAATTTAGTATTACTGTGCAAAGATGAAGATGAGAATGAATTACTCATAGTCCTATGTGGATTCCATAAAAGATCTGTGTTTTTGTTGCTTTGCTGCAACTGCTGCATAGTGCAGTCTCTAAAGTCAGTGATGCCTTTTTCAGTCTTCCCCTCCTCCTGCAGGGGGCCTGGAGAGAACCTGCTTGCAACACTGTTGCCAGAGGGCACCAAGCAATCCTGTGTCTTTAAGGCACTGGTAGAATTGAGGGTGTGTCCGTTAAAAATGGCAGTGCTGTCTCTGTGATGCTGAACTCCATTGTGTGTCCTAACAGGAAAGACCTGTTCCAATTCCACAATTCCCAAATCCTTACTGTCTTCCTCCTCCTCTTCATTCCAGCTATCAATTCCATTGCCTTTGATGTCATTTTCAGTCTCACACTGTTTTATTAAATGGTTTCTAAAACAAGCAAGAAAATAGTATTTAATAATTTTACCTAAACAAAGATTTGAAGTCATTAGCAAGTCATTATAAATATCAATCTATACAGAAAACAAAAATTAAGCATTTTTAGTAGTCAGATGCAAACTTCTGATAGTTCTTTTAGGATAGGAGAAGTCAACCTTTTCTGAGGCACGCTACAAATCAGCCCCATATTCTGCCCAAGTGCCGTTTCAGGCGCCTTCCCTTGCCTGATCTGCTGCTCTTTGTTCTGCTTCCTACCCTATTTGCAGTGGTGTTGCCTGTCCCCCACCTGATCTGCCACATTTCCACATACACTGCCCATACCGCAAGTTGGTCATCCTTGTTTTAGCAGATGAAGATAATATCATCCAGTGGTTTGAACGATGATTTCAGAATGTCCTACTGATCTCCATTATCTCTACTCAACTTTCTACAGATTTGTTACAGAATAAATGTGGGTGGGAATTTAATCAAAAAATGACCTTTTTCAAACTCTTATTATAAAGGGAACTTCCCTAGATTTCCAATAAGATTCCCAACCTGACCCCCAATAGCACAGGCATTAAAATAATTCTGACTTTTTTTAATATAACAATTCCTTGATCTTCTTTTATTACTAAGTGTCAAAACTACTGGAAGGAAAAAACTTCATTTTTATTTTTAATTACATTTTCAGCCTGAAAAACAGAGATCTTAAAAAACTCTTACCAAAAAATATTTCTACTTTTTGCAAAAGGTCTTAGTATGGCATGTTGAATTTAAACTCCAAGGAAGCATGTCCCAGGTGGTTACATCAAATATATCCATGAATTTATTTTCACTGGTGTATATGAACAACAGAATCTACACCATAGTGATGTTTAAAAGAATGAGTATTGTAACACAAGCACATTAGCAATTTACTTTTACCTGGATATTGTGAAAACAAAAAACTACTACCTCAAGTAGTTTACACTAGATCCATATCAACAACACAAATGGCATTAACATTAAACATTAAGAGCTAAGTGGATTCTCAGTTTACAGGAAAATCTACCTACTCCCAAAGAAAGCAATTTAAACAAATGCACAAAAAATGGTTGGTTATAAATTACCTAGCTAACGTGCAAATAAAACCAACAAACCAATTAACTTTGATAACAGTTCACCTAAGATTACTGTAATTATAAACTATATAAAACAGAACAACAATATTTTGGAACAGCTATGAGATTATAAAGGTTTCTCCCACTGGTACCAATTTGAAGTCATCACATAGAGTAAGTTTTTAAATGGATACTGGTTATATTAGAAAGACTTATTTATGAAAGTCTAATTAATCTTCTCATCCCCATTACCACCAATACAATATACTGATCCAAGGTAGAGTTAAATAATCCCCTACAGTTGAACATAAGAGTAAAAGAAACGGTTAGCATGAGCATTCTGTAGGAATATTTGTTTTTTCTACCAGGTACAAACACAATCCTATGTGTAGACACTCCCTCGAGGGAAACAAATCATCTGGGTACACAGAGATGATCCTTTCAAATCAGACCAGTAGCTGAGCTCTTCCAAATAATCTCTCTCTGATCACAGCCAATTCCAGATGCTTCTGAGAAGGATGCAATAGGTACCCACCCCCCACCCCCACATGGAAGAGCATACCCAGAGGATGAAGTTGTTTCCAAACTCTCCTATCAATAATAGATGGAGTCTTCCAGCATTAGGGCTTATTGCCTTTTAATTATTATTAACTTGCATCCTTTCTTGAAACTTGGTAATTTCATAGCCCTAACCTAACATCCATATGCTGATTATGCATTGCAGCATTTTAATCTTAATTTTTAAAACTGGAGCAA
Source organism: Crocodylus siamensis (assembly GCF_052110815.1). Taxonomy (NCBI): domain Eukaryota; kingdom Metazoa; phylum Chordata; order Crocodylia; family Crocodylidae; genus Crocodylus; species Crocodylus siamensis. Next base: position 296,934,096 of record NC_143395.1, read on the forward strand.
GTGTTTCTTCATTTGTACAACAACTACCACAACAAATCTCTGTCAATATTTGCTATTTTTAAAACAAAATACCTAATTCAGTATCCATGATCAGATTCTCTTAAATCAAGTCCCACACCCAATTGCTTCCATACAGTACATGTTACACCTACTACGTCCTCTGGCACAGTTAAAAGCCTGGCCCAGGAGCTAAGCCACTTGATGGGCTATCCAGAGGGACATGGCCTCAATAACCAACTCTGATTTTAGACAAACTGTTTCCCACCTGTAAAATGTGAACACTTACCCTCCCTGGTTAAGTGCTTTGGGATAAACAGAAATGTTGTACACATAACAACGTAAGTGAATAATGTACATTACCAGATAGGAAATACTTACACCCTGTTGTTGAGCTCTTTAGCTATATTGCTAGGACCTGGCATGGCATCTTCAGGTTTGCATATGGTATTAAAGTTGAGACCTTTCTGAACACTTGACTGCTTGGTATAAAGCTGATATGGAACATGGGAGAGGAGACGTCCAGCTTTTATGCTAAACAGCAAAAAAAAACAAACAAAAACAAACAAATATTTTACTACTCAAAGTCTTCAGAAAAGCTACTTCTGAGATGAACAGTGTTTCATTTATAATAGGTTGCTGATACTTCTGTAATTATAGCTGGCTGTCTTGCTATACATGCTTCTAATTCTCCTTAGTTTTAGCACAACTGAAATATTTGGACAGTGAAATCTGAACCTACAAAGAATCAATGTATCGCACCTGAATGAGGAAATACATATTTTTTTAATGTAAGCAGTTTGATAAAATAAAAAATAAACTCAGGACAATAATAAATTGATAAATATGCTTCGTACTTTCTGAATTGTCAACAAGTCAACAATTACTATAAAAAGGAGTCCTGAAAGTGTGCACACAGGATGTGAATGCTTAAGTGTACCTGAACCACGATTAAACACACTTTTCACAGCTACAATACAGAAAGAAAGCAAAAAAGTTGCAATAAAAATCTGCTTAACTGCTTTAACTGCAACACACGAGCAGTTTTTTATATGCATACATAACTTCTAGTTCAGAAACTAAAATAGGCACCAGGAGGAGTTAATACATTGTAACTTATAGATGTGATACACACAAATTCAGTTAAAAATGTTGGACCTTAAACACGGCATAGTCACAACATAACAGATTATTAAAATCCCAGTTCAATTAAAAATGGTTTGTTTATATTAACTGGATTTAAATAAGCATCTCAAAATAAATAGGTATAAATATGCTGATAACATACAACACAGCTCAAAAAATATGGAAAAATATCATTTCTTTGAAGACTAGTATGGAAACAAATTAAAAAAAAACCTTTCAGACTCATATCCAGTTATAAAACCCCCAATTATGTCTGGATAGGGTAGGATGTTATTTTAAATCCCGATGACTAGAGCTATAGAACTACCTTAATGAGAGATGCTTACACATGATAGTTAGCTGTGTAAAACCTGTTAGCTTTCTCCAGTGCAAACTCTACATGAAATGGCAGTAATTTGATAACAGTTTTCAAGATCCTCCACAAATTCTACAAATGTAATACTCTGATGATAGATCCATTTAAATCAAAACACCTTACAGATGCCTTCCAGACAAAAATCAGGTAAAAACTAAGAAAAAAAAAGAGTTTCATTAGGATCTGGTTCACCTTGAAGAATATCCTCAACTTCTCCAATCCTAAGGACCCAATTATCCCCCACTATGAGGAAACCCAGTGGAGAGACTAAAAAGAGAAAAAAACTATCCAAACATTCTTATGTAGATTTGCCCCAACCCATTTAGTATGATGTCTGCTGTTCCTTGTCTCCACCCACCCTGCAGCTAAAACTGTACTTTCAGGCATTTGACAATCAGCAGTTTTCCTCAGGCAACTCAAGTCCTGTAGCATATCATCCAGAAAAGATATAGCAACAACATTTTCATCTTTCCTTCTGCATTTATGTTATTGATGGTGATGTGCTCCTGCCCAACCACAACCCTTTACCCTAAATGCATACAGATACCATACTGAACTCTAAAGTAGGTGTGGCTGTTGTTTTAGCAGCCAAGTCTGTTTTATAGTGAAACAAAGAATATTTATGTATAGTTTGGGGCACGGAATTAAATTCAAAGTTTTTAAAGAGGACATTTATAGTAGCGCAAGCGTGATGTTGGAGATATGATGGTCCAGAAATTATGCGAGGCAAGGTTTTCTTGGTATGACAGCCTTTACTGGACCAACTATGTAGCTGGGATAAAGTTAAAAAAGCTCTCAAATGTAAAAGATAACACTTTGTCTATACTATGCTTTTTTCTTAAGAACCGTTTTGTTTCTTCTACAGCTCAAACTTCTACTCTATAGAGGGAGGTGACAACAGAACAAAAGCCCCTATTGGCTGTCACACTGCAATTAAGGAAGCTAAGCAAGTAATTTAAACCAAACTTTTCACAGCTCATCTCTATGTTCCTCCTTTAATTAGAGGAAGATCATGTTACCCAATTATTTAAAATTAACTAGTTAGCATTTATTTAGAGAACTAGTAAGGCTTCTTGTGGGAATGCTATAATTACAACAGTTATAACAGGAAAGTTCTGACAACAACTCAATTAAACATTGAAATATTCATATACTCTAAATGACATTTCTTTATGAAGATTACAAATTACCCTAGAAAATTAAAATAACACAAGTAAAACTGTAAGCCTCTCAAGTATGGAAAGTAGTGATGCAGCAATAGGACATTTAGTCCTAAAATAATTTTCTCCTTATCACTATATAACCCACAATAGATAATGTCTATAAATTATTCTACCAGTTTCAGATTCAAACTTAATTGAGAACTTGTTTATACTGAGATTTCAGCCATTGGAGTAGTTGCATCGGTCAAAACCTTATGAATAAATTATATATTTCTACAATAGTTCATGCTAGTTTCAAACTATGTTCAGGTACAACTTCTTAAACTCCAAATGTAGACAGGACCTCAATGGCCACCTGGAGCAATGAACTTGGTTATATGCTTCATAAAACATATTTCATGTTATTATTTCTAAATTAACTTTGCACAATGTCATCAAAATCATATCAGCTTAGGGACGATGTCAACCTTTCCTTCAGTACTGTAGAGGAGAGAAGGGCAGTAGAAGAAGTAAAGACATTTCATTCACTTACAACAACAAACCCTCTGGGTCAAGAAGTGAACAGCATTAAGTGAGAATCCAAAACAGAGTTCTCTTCAACTTTTAGTTTCCCTTTGCTCTTATTAACAAACTTGAATAAAAAAATGCAATCAATTTTCAACATTATAACCAACTCTGATGCCATGATTCTTTTTATTGCCAGGGGGAAACAAAAAAAATCTCTTCACATTTAAAACATTTTAAACCTCCACCTTATACTACTTCTGATGATACATCTTCCAAACAAAAATTGTTTGTAAAATAAATTTGCACTATTCACCAAGTTCCACATCTTTGTGCCACAAACAACAAATTTCCTTTAAATACTGGTATATTTTCATGGATTCTGCTCATGTGCATTATTTTATGTTTTAAACTTTAAATTGTATCTGCTATGATGCCTTTCTTTATTCGCTGTAGCCCAGGTACCTTGTACTTGGACTGTTTCATATCTCCAAAGATTTTACTAATCTAAACAATTAAGTTATCAACCTTCAACTTGCTATCGACTTTCTTATCCAATTAAGAGCCTGATCTTCCAACAAACTGCATCCTCGATTCCCACTAGAATGCCTGGTTGCCTCAAAGGATCAAATCTTAATACACTATGTAACAGTTCTGGTCCAGTACCAATACCTATTTTCAAACTACTATTAGCTATTCTTTACTATAAAGACCATCTGTTCAAGTTCACCATTTTATAATGCTTAAATCATGACAAAACAGTTTCTTTACCACATGATTATTTTCCTTAACAGTTGAGGAGTCTTCTGAAAAGTCAAGTAAATTATGCTGTCAGCATTAGCATTTGCCATATGATTCTTCAAAGAAATGATATTTTTCCAACATATTCAATCTCCTCCAAAAGATGTATTGGTTTGACTGTACATCATATTTTATTTATACAAATATTTTACTCAGTGCTTAATTACAAATCAGAAGCCAAGTTTCTCCATGGAAATGAGGTGCATCACACCAGAACGACTATTGGAACTTCTTGACAATTTAAAAAAAAAAGTGTAGCATAATGGCAAGTATCTAGTCTTCAGAAATAGGTTGTTTCTTTGGTGGAGATGAAGAGATCCAATGTCCTCAGAATGCTGAGATTAAGTCTGGCTACAGATTAGTCTGGCCTGGCTCAGGCCTGTGGAGACCTCGATCCAAATGGCTACTGGTGGCCAACTGATTCTAAAGGCAGAAATCCAGAAGAACCCAGTATGCCCACTCTGGCATTCAGTGAATAAGGCACCTGTCCTACGTAAAAATGGTTTCTAATCATATAATTAGACTACATCGTAATGAATATGCTCAGAGAAAGGAATTAAGATTGCATTGCAAACTTGCTCTTAATATTTGCTAATTCTGAATTCTTAAAAGAACATCATTAAGTTTTCAGCTCAATTTGGATCCCCAGGGTTTAAAAACAAAACAAATTCCAACACAATGACATCAACAGGGCTGATAAGCATAACTGGAACCCTGAAATGCATTGCACAGATTTCTCCCAAGCTAGCTAAGACACTGCACATGGGATCTTATACAGGGAAATGTTAGACATCTTGCCTATAAATTAAATTAGAGTATCTTCAGCTTTCAACCACTGGTTCTTGTTAGTGTTTCTGCTAGATTAAAGAACCTGGGATTTTCTGCTTAGAAAACTACTTGCACAACTAAAAAACAGAAGCTCTTCACAACTCTTGCCAAAGACATTTTCTCCCATCTTCTAGTCATTTTTTGTGATTCTTTTCTGTATCCTCTCTACATTTTTCAATATCCTCCCCGAAGAGAGGACACTAAAACTGAAGAAGTTGATGAGACATCCCCTACATTTATCCAATGGACACAAAATATGCTGCTAATCAACTGCCTTCTATCACCCTGTCTTGAGTCCACAGTTTCAGTGAGGTAAAAAACACCCCAAATAAGATGATCACACTAGAGAACCTCTTGTACAGTCCAACTGGCTGCCTTTACTGTTTTTACAATGTACACAGAGTTGGAGCTTTTATCTTAACATCTATGAAAAGGTGGAAATGGGAAATGGAAACCATTCTACCACTATCCAAGGCACTGCCAACCCCTCCTTTTCACCCAAAAGGAGGAATCTCAGGAATACAGAGGATGGTTAGTTTGTTTTTTTTAATTTCCAAAGAAGTGTGTCTCTCATTTTCTGTAGATCCTATGCAGGGAGGACTCCCTCCACCTATGAACCTCAACAAGGTTTAATTGTTTTTTCAGTGTTACAACAAACCAAACCAGGCTTGTAGCCCAGTGAGACCAAAATAGATTGACCAGACAGCAGTTGGTTAAAAAAAAACTTCATAGGGTGGCAGGATAAGGAAGAGCGAGCTCCCCTCACCCATAAAAACCGGCAAAAGGGCTACAAAGCAGAAGGAACTGGTTTTCCACTCTCATTCCCATGGCCCTACTGCTTACAGATCCCAGAGAGTGCATCCAAGGGAGTAAAGATTTCCTTCATTGCTCTGTTTCCTGCAACAAAGTTCCACACAAAAGGGAGCAATAAAAGCATTCTTCACTGTCTAGAAATGCCTACACAGAGCCTGGAAATCAAATGTATCAACACCCCAGCAACTGGGAGATCCCTCTTGACAGCAAACTTCCTTCACATCTGATTGAGTCAGGGATGGAAAGAAAAGATTTATTTGCCCCCTGAAGATCCACTGCCTGGGGAAGTATAAGGAAGTGTTTCTGGGAAGGAAGACTGGATTTCTGTACTCCCATGAGGACCCCCTTATGAGGCTTGAAAGGCAAGAGGATATGGTAGTTAATGGGAGTTAAGCAAAGCTGCATCATTGTTCCAACCTTCTTCTCAATACTCCTTACTGCAATGCTACATCTGACCATGAACAAGCTTCCAGCAGGAATGGAGCTAAACTATGAAATGTATGGTAAGCTGTTTAATCTCAGCTGACTCAGAGCCAAAACCAAGATCACCCTGACCTCAATCATTGAGCTCTGGTATACTGATGATATTGTAGTCTGTGCTCACTTAGCAGTAGACCTTCAGGCAATTGTTGATGCTTTTACCAAGTCATACAAGAAAATGTGACTGACACTTAACATTCATAAGACTAAGGTCCTCCATCAACAAGCTCTTAATGAGCAGTCTCCAGCTCTGGTAATTCAGATTCAAGGTGAGAATCTGGAGAATGCTAAGTATTTCCCATACCTCAGAAACCATTTCTTACCCAGGACTGCTTCCCCCCACAGAAGGAGGAAGAGTCTGCTGCAAGGATTTCAGTACTTTGGACCCTTATGACAAGAGACAGAAAAGCAGAAGCAGCAGAAACAGCATGTCATGGTCTGAATCAAGAATCCAGGGTCACCCACTCCGCATGGAAACATGTGCCCAAGTTAGAGCAGAGTCTGTCAATCCCAGATTGGCCTCATCATCTTTGGAACCATTGATAAGACAATCATGGAAGACAATCATCCTCAACTGCAAGGGAACGCAGGATGTTGACATGTATGCTCCAATCAAGCAGAATGCTTTCACAACTGACGCTTTCCCTTGCTGAACAACAGATCTCTTCCAATCCTTAAAGGAGAGCAACATTCCTATAGATTTCAGGTCTGCAGAAAGGGAAGACCAACTGTGAGCATAGTACCTGAAGTGGCACAGAAGCAAAAGAAGCAAGTGCCAGACTGGATCAGACCAATGATTCTCAAGCAAGGATGGTGCCAGATCTTTTGAAGGTTCTTCTGAGGTGTGAGAAGATAAGTAAGGTGTAAGGGATAAGCAGGTAAGCACAGGCTCAGGCTTGTCCTTCCCTGACTGTCCAACCCCACTGCTTGACCCCTCTGCATATGGGAGGTAAGCACTGTAACACATAAATTATTTTTTTTCAATTGGGCACCACCCAGTTCACAAGAGTTGTGGAAAGGTGTCTCAAATCCAAAAAGACTGAGAACTACTGAACTAATTTACTACTGACCTCTATGCTTAATACCAGATACTTAAAGGAAGCTGTCAAAAACCCAGTAGCGGACAATCACAGAATAACTTACCAACTGGGTGAGTTTCTTCTTTACACCCAATAGTTACTGGCTAGCACTAAAGCAGAAAGGTTTAAAACCCTCGTCAGAAATACAGTATTCTACTTAACTACGATTGTCTCAAGAGACCCGAGACTCAAAGCCCTAAATTCCTGCTATGTCTGAGATATCTTGTGTGGTTTTTGGGCATGTAACCTTACAGAACTGAAATAGCATTATCTCCATTTTACAGACATGTATCTATTCCACAAGGTAACTTCAACATAAACATATGTAAAACTATACACTTGTTGCATCTGCAACACAAAGTAGTTTTTCTAGTAAGTTTCTCTGAAACCCACCGAGTGCCAGGTTAACAGTCTGTCTAAATTTACCTTTCGATGATCCATTCTGGTCGAACCACTTTTTCCCCTTTCAGTTCTTTTATTTTGGCATTTGGAAGATTGGTGGCAATGATGTGCGTTGTTTTGGATCTGGAATAGTACACATGATACTGGCCTCCGTGCAACATCATTAGCCTCCTTAATTCATCAGCTGAAGGATCTGTGAGATTAATCAAAAATAACTATATGCAATGTATTTCTGCATTTGTATGTTAAGTTCACTAACAACTGATGTTTAGAAATCCAACATCACAAATGAAAAAATGCAGAACCATTTTATTTTCAAAATCTATTAACTTAGGATAGCCAAATAATTTTTTCAAAACATGTCAACAAAACCACAGAAAATGTAGGCAAATTGTTATTTATGGAAGTGATTACTTTGAAATGTTTTTTTCCCCAATATTTTTGAATCTATGAAGGGATCATTTCACAAACGGGACTGCTCATTTAAAAGCACTGAGACACAACATGCCACAAGGTTAATTTTCTACACATCTTTTGTTTAGCGTATAGAAAATGACAAGCAAAATGCTGTGCACGGCCTTGGCTGAAAACGGTTTTAACTGCAGGAAGTAAGAGAAATTACTTGCCTATAAACTCTGAGGGAGAGGAAGGGAAGTAGAACAGAAGACTGCGGGAGACTGGGTATTCCTAACACCTGAGACATGTACAGCCATTCAAGTTAGTACAAGACAGAAGAGATTGTTGTCATTGAAAGGGAGAATTCTCTTGCAAAAGAACCAAATGCAACACTGCCCACAGCAATCATCATGCATTTCCCCTCACAATACACCAAGCTCCACCCTTGGGTGCATCTGCCTCCTACCCTGTGTTTCTGTCTGTGGCGATTCAGAAGAGTACATAGACTGAGGAGTATCCAGGGCTCTGGGAGGGTTCTCACCACTGGAGAAATGCGCCCCCACTCCATTCACCCCTCTAGGTCACCCTGTAGGAATGCACAGGATGGGAGACAGACGTACGCAGGGATGCAGACCTCCTAGACCCCAAGGGGAATGCTATCCTCTGCCATCCCACAAGTCAGTTGATTGGAAGATAGGGAAGTGGGGGAGCAATCTCTTATGGCAGGAACCTTTCTGATTTGATAGCTGATAGATATCAATTTAATACATCTGTTATTCTAAGTAGACAAAATAATTAACCCCGACATGATTAATATATCTAGTTTTGAGCTTTGTTAATTAAACTAGCTGAATTAAGTGCAAATATATTATCTCAGTGTGAATATTCTGGTAACTCAAGCTGTAAGAATAAACTGCAAAAATTTCTGTGGGGGAAAACTCCACTTGTATTCTGTGACCCAAGAATATAAAATTTCAATCAAAATGGTTATGCATCACTTGTGACTCATTGGAAAGATGACTTTGCATAGAAACTTACTTGAACTTCAAGCATAAATCTCAAAGCAACTTCACTCATACCACTATGGATTCTTATTCAGCTATACGGCTCATTTCCAAAAAACCCTGCTTACATCACTTAATATACATAGGCATTAAGTGTAAATAGTACATCAACTCTGCCATTTAAGAACAGAAAAACCCACCTGTAAAGCCATTGACATAGATGGCAACTCCACTAAAGATACTAGTTGAAGTTCCATCCTTTTGCTGTTGAATAACTGCATCTGAACAGAACTGGTCCTCTAGTTTCTTGACCTTTGCAGACATGTACCCTCCCTGTGATTGAAATAAATAGTTAAATATAAAATTGTTGATTTTGACTTTTTATGCCCAAGTTAATTTTTAAAACAGTAGAGTCATTTTCATATTTTCTTAAAAAATAGTGAGTATACATTTGGTATTCCTTCCTGAAATCTGTTTGGAGCCCTTGCAAAATTCACACACAGCTTTTTCCAATCATGATTAAAGCCTCCCATTTTTAACTCCTGCCAATAAAACATTAATACTGTCTCTTTTATATTCTTATTGTTCAAATGACTAATGCTGGTACAGCCAAATTAATAAAGTGAAACAAAGTGAATACCTACAATAATTGTGGGTCTATGTGTTCCAATGGCAAGGCAGACTCAACCCAATGACCTCCATGTATTCTCTTTTCCTACATACAGTTAAATAGTCCTATGGTACAGACTTGTATAATGAAGGTTCCTTAGGCCTTGTTTACATGGGAAGGAGAACTTTTGCCAGAAGATACTCTAATGTTAGATGGCAGCCTTGTTAGAGAAGACATCAAAGATTCAGCTCAACTTGAGTTTGTCAGCTTTGTTGGCAAGGCACAAAATATATTCTGGAAAGCAACAGCTATCAAAGAGACTGCAGGAGCCAGCAGAAGCCATCTTTTTCTTGGAGAAAGAAGGAGGGTATGCTACTGGCAGAGAAAGGCAATCGCAGAACAGCCATGCATGTGCACAGGCTCAGTTTCAGGTCTGCTGGTGAAACTACATAGGATAAACAAGGCCTTAGTTATAGGAACACAGGAAAGTAGACCTGGGAGGGACCTCAGAAGGTCACCTAGTTCTACCCCCTGCTCAAAGCAACATCATCCTGGATGACATCATTACAGGCAACTGGCTGTCCAACCTGCTCTTGAAAATTTCCAGGGATAGAAAGTCCACAGCTACTCTGGGTGGCCTGTTGCAATGCTTGACTACCTTAATAGTCAGAAAGCTCCTCCCAATCGCCAACCTAAATTTCCTCCCCTGCAGCTTGAGGCCACTGCTCCCAGTCATGTCCTCTATAGCCACAGACAAAAGCCTATTTCTATCCTCTCTATAAACTGCTCTTCAGGTATTTGAAGACTGTTATCAAATCCCCCCATAATCTTCTCTTCTCTAGACTATAAAACCAAAGTTCTTTAATCCTGTGCTCATAAGTCTAGCTTCCCAGGTCCTTAATAATTTTTAACCCTCTATATTGGTCTCTTTACAAACTGTCCATATCCTGCTGAAACATGGGACCCAAAACAGTACTCCAGGTGAGGCCTCACCAGTGCTGAACAAAGCAGAAGAACTGCTTTCTTTGATTTGTAAGTGACTCTTCTGTTCATATAACCCAGCATGCTATTGTTTTTGGGTTTGTTTGGGTTTTTTTGTAACAGGAGCACAATGTTGGCTCATATTCAGCTTACGGCCTACTGTAACCCCCAGGATCCTTCTCTGCAGCACTGCAGCCTACCTAATCATTCCCCAGTCTGTATTCATGCATGCAGTTATTGTGTCCCAAGTGCAGGACTCTGCACTTGTCCTTGTTGAATCTCATCTGATTGTGTAACCATTTTCTCAGTTTATCCTGGTCATTCTGGATTCCAAACTTGCTCCCACAGAGTCTGCAACTTCATCCAACTTGTTGTCATCCACAAATTTCTTTAGCATGCACTCATTCCTATCATCAATGATTAATTAAATGACTATGCCCATATCTAAAGAATTTATAAGTAAAATAATCTTAAAAAACACTCAAAAAGACCTAGAAAATCTTGCCAAGGTCAAAAATTCTACTTCTTGTTCTGAGGCAATGAGAGATATCAACCTCTAAAACTGTCAATGGTATAGGTCTAGATATTGCCCCTCCTAGGTGTCAGGAAGAAAGGGAGTGCAACAGACCAAACATTAATTCCTTTAGCACAGGCTTGATTCTGCAGGCTGGATCTGAATCACATGGCTTCTTGCAAGCTGGATGACCCACCTATGTCAGTGGAGCACAAGCTTGTCAGTGCAGCTCTGGACTCAGAGAGTGAACACCAACACTACCTTTTTCCCTGGCACTAATTTCAGTTATAAACAGAAACCAAAACCCAGAAATTTGTTGATGGGCAAGCGACAGCAATGTAAACCCCTGAGTTCTAACATTAAATGAACCCAGCAGCTCTGGCAGTCAAGCTAACAAGCCCCCGTAAGCCTCAGTTTAACCCCTAGTGAGGAGCTAGTGGGATAGTCCTGATTTCACTAGATTGTTTTGGGCTGATTTTAAACAGCGGATGTTTGAGGTTGCAGAAGACTTTAGACTTACAACGGGACTCAGGAAATGCAGATTAATAACGAAGCGCAATTACTTGGGTAACTTTGCAAGCACTTTTGAAAAATCGATTGTTCTTTAAATAAATTTTAGCCTGTGCCTCTCATAAGTTGAGAAGAATTATTAATTCATATAGTATACCCTCGCACTTACTATCCAACATTTCAACTAGGGATGTAAGTATCATTTTTAAAAATTATCCGTTTAACCTCCTCTAATTATATCAGTTAAATGATTAACTGCTAACACAGCAGCTCTAACACGGGGAAGAGAGGAGGTAGTGGCAAGCTCCCTTCCCCTCCCCCAGCACCTACAAACGAGCAGCCAATTTGTTAATTGAGGAGTTATTACCCCCCTCCCCCCACCTTTTCCTCTTTAACCTCATAGGCTATGGTACTAGTCCGCCTCACTCCTACTCCTTGCGTCTCCCTCCCTCTCTCCCGCTGCCCTGCCACACCACTTTCCTTTCCCGCTGGACAGCATCCTGTACCAAACATTAAATGATTTAAACATTTAACTTTTCACACCCCTAATTTCAATCTCCCCTTTTTTCCTTAAACTAATACATGCATATATCCTTTTTCCTGAAAATCTTGTGGTTTAAACATACCCATGTCCCCCAGCCATCATGATCGCCAGCTCGTTTCCTCCATCCACCCCGCCTCATACTGAAGGCTCTGCAAGAAGAAAAAGAAAAAATGTTTGATTGATGCGTTTTTAGTAAGATGACCAGAACCACTTCAATGATATTACACAGATAGAGTTTTGGCAATTTGCAAAAAAACAAAAAGAAGCAAAAAATTCCAACTTCAAAATGAAGTAAAATGTCAAACAACCACTTCATTAGTTGAGCTACTTCTTTCTGGAAATGAGTCCTCAGGGCCCCTACTACAGACTGCTCTAAATACGGTATTTACTACAAAAATAGCTTAATACTTTTCAGTATCTGTAATTATTTACTAGATTTTTATTAGTAATACACGGCTTAAACATGACAGCCACAACCATTGCATAATATTGTTAATAATCTGTATACTGCAGGATACAGGTTCATGTTTCCTGGCATCAGAACCTGGATTTGTTTCTAATCTTAAAGAGATCCTAATACTTGTCGGGACATTGTGATGTGTGCACTGCAGTACTTAAAAACAAATACACAATACAAAGACATAATTTTCTATTCAGTGGAGTCTCCTGTTTAAAATTATTTCATTTGTCTTGCCCCTAGGTTTGCTTAGAAAAAACAAATTACAAAACGGGTCAAACTATCTTTCTGAGAGCAGTCCCTTCCTGGATTCTGGGCTGCACATACCCCAATAACATGACCTAATGGTGAGAAAGGCATGGTATGAACAAGAGGGAATTGCTTAAGCAGGCCTGTTGGTCACTGCATTCAAGTGATGTATATTTGTTAAAACAGGATCAATTTTGATCTTGAAATATCGATTAATGGTCCACTAAATGGCTGTAAGGTATTATAAGAGTCAAGGCCCCTATACTCAGATGGTAAAGGCCGGGCCCTGCGTATACACAAGCCTCGGAAGATGAAATACCATAACAGGCACCCTACCTTTTATGTGCCAACATGAAATCTTTTATTCCTTTTGTCTCCACCTCCATGAAAATTCCCCACAGCTTTGGTTCACAGCTGAAGATAATATTTTTTCATCTTACTCTGCTTTTCATGAGAAAAGCCTCTATAAACTTCCCTCCCTTGGCTACCTGTGATGCTACCTAGATGACATAGCAGACTTCCACCATTCCATTTGTCAGGAAACTGTGTATGCCAGTCTGAATGAACACAGTCCTCTTCAGTAAATAAACTCCACAAGCCTCAGCTACTGGACTGTTTTCCAGCTTGTGTAGTTTGCTACCTAAATTTCCTCCACCCTGGATCCCCGATCGCAAACTTAAGTCCAGCCCTTATCCCTCATCCCCCAGTTGCTTCTGCCTGAACTCCTGCAAGTACACAAGGAAGGTACACTGCACTCCAAACTTGCTACTGTGGGAATAGCGGAAAAGCAAGGGACAGCCAACGTTACAGGGGAAGAGACTAAAACTGTCTGGCATCTGCCTCCATCAAAACAGTCATCTCGGGCATGTCAAAATACGCAGCCATAGAACTGTAGAGTCCACAAGTGTCTGGTTAGGATGAAAGGAATAGATCATACTTTGGAGATACCGTGTCAGGCTCTCTGTACCAACTTAAACACACTTTATATTTTAAATGTCTTTGCAACCATAAAAGGAAAGTTTTGCAAATGAGGTGCCTGGCTTTGAAGATCAAAGCTATGACAAAATACATAACTATGGAATCATACAATACACTGAATTCTGGCATGACAACAAAACTGGTAATTTTTTGTACTGACCATGAGTACTACAGGAGTCCAATGCAAAGCAAAAATATAAAGAGGTGATTGAAAATACTCATGATATAGACCAGGGCTGTAAAAGATCTAGCCCCCAGTGCTAGCCCCGAGTCTCAAGTTGACTTACATGCTAGACATGATGGGTGCTGGACGAGCCCAGGACACACCTGCTCTGGGACCTGCCTTGCACCTGGATGGGGCCAACCCCGGAAACCCTCTTTCCCTCCTGCCCCCTCCCCCCCAGTGCCGCCTGCTCCAGAACATGCACTATCCTGGACTGGCCAGAGTTGGTTCTGGCAGGGGGAGGGAGGTGCTCACGAGTCCTTCTCATGCTGGATCCAGCACTCACTTTGGTCAGTCTGGGACCTGCTCTGCATGTGGTGCCACTCTGGACTGACTGGAGCAGCTGCTGACTGCAGCTCATTTCCTGATCAGCCACAGTGGGCCCTAGATCTGAAATGCAGCAGAGGGAAAAGGAGAGGAGGGAAAGATCTGTGGACCTGACCCATGCCACAGTATCAGCCCCATTGCCATTCATCCAGCCCTTGGACCAGTCCCATGCAACACATTGCCATTCATCCAGCCCTTGGACCAGTCCCATGTGACCCATCTGAACTGTGGGGGTTTGACATTCCTGGCTTAGAGGAAAATATTTTCGTTGCAAGAGTGAAATGGCTATACTAAGGGACCTAGAGAACTAAGGAAGTCTTCAACTACCTGAACAAATCCTACTACAAACTCTGTACAGTGTTCCACAGGAGTCCTACATAGTATATCTGTCAGATCCCCAGCTCACTCTCAGGACTATAAGAGAGAAGGCTAGGATGGGCTGAGTGGTATCAGGCAAAATAAGAGAGACCTATTATTTAAAGAGGAGGCTGACCAGAAGGCTATACAAAAGTGGCACAAAGAAAAATGAACTGGCATGAAGAAACACAGCAATAAGATTAGTTTTGCCAGTCAGAAGATGGCGGACTGGTTTAGTTGATTTTTCATCCAAGCCAGAAAATTTCAATAGTATTGTTAAAACTTTGGAATTTACTGGGAATAATATGATTTGGTGCTCACACCAGAAGCTTTCTTAACCAGAAAGGTCTATTCTTCCTCACAGTGTCTTACAGCCTAGGACAGCAATTCTCAAACTAGGGGCTGCAACACAAATGGGGTTAACCCTGTGGATATTTAACCGTACAAATTAAATTAAAAGTGGGATCACAAGCTTGGAAAGAGTGGTAACCCACTGACTGAACACCTTTCAGAACCCTTATCAATTAAAGTTTCACATGACTTGTGAGGATAAATATTCATCCATTTTATTGGAAAGATAAACACAGCTCATATGATTTCTCTTTCAGAGAGCAACAGAACTAGAACTCCAGGTCCCCAACATAGTGGTTCTCAACCTTTTTAGACTCAAGGTAACTGTCATTAGACTCAAGGCTCCCCTCAGAAAATACCAGATTTTAGTTTTCATTCATTTTTGAAGTACTGAAAAATAATAGCACAATTCTTCTATTGCAGAGACCTCAGAAAGACCACAAGTGATCCGAACGCTTTTAATACTCTCATTACTATTTGAATAATTTCTTGTGAATCACGTGTGCACACCCAACACTGATAACTAGCATGGCATCCTGTAGCACCTGTGAAAGGATCTCAAGGCACCTGAGAATGCCATAGCACCCTGCTTGAGAATTGTTTAACAGGTCCAAGCCTCATCCACCTTTCCCCAGGACCTTTCTAAAATGTGCCAAATTAGGTACTTCTGTAACTGATACTACCATACTTTGGCTTTCTAGTGGCTAGACCACATACAGACCTGTAAGACACTGCTACTGTTTTGATGACATTTATTTTTTTAGCTAGCAGTACAAGCTCATTTTTTATAGCAGAGGCCATAAGTCCACAAACTGACAAGTTACATTCAGCCATGCAATTCACAAACTCCTGAAAACACATGCTTCCCAAACCAGAACTAAATCCAAGACATTAGAAATGCCTCACAGATACTTATCTAGTCCAGTAATAAAGTAGATGCTCCATCTCCCTGTACAGTTCACAGAAGATAACACTATACGTGACAACTCTCACCTCCAAAGCAGAAGAGCTATGTACTATGGATTCAAATCCTGCTGACAATAAAGGCCATGTAATAAATGCTGGAGTTTATGTTGTAAAACAAAGTATACAGAAGCAAACCTGGATGCTGCGTTAATATTTGTTTTAGCATTGCACAGAGTGTGTGCATTTTGGTTAACAAAAGCCATATCTTCATGAACAGAAGGGGATGACACTCAACTGTAGAGCTTATGACAGAGTAATATATGGAAAAACATGACTGCTGTCCTGAGCGGATGATACCATCTAAAGACAACAGAACTTGATTTAATTAATCTCTTTTGAATGGAAGCCTCATTCCTAAAGATGTAACACCGGCTTTTACTAAAATTTGGATGCCTCAGGGTGTTCCTACAATGAGCTAGAGGCTTGCACTTAAGTAACCAGTTTGAATCCAGACCAGCTAATTGAAAGTAAAAGATATTTTGTGATCTGCTTTAATTTGCAGATTTCTATTCCAGCTCCTACATAAAACCAACTATGATGCCTTGCACTATGCTGCAAATTACTGAGGTAAATACAGAGGTAAGGATTAGCTCCTACGGGTTTTCACATAGTCCAGTGGTGCCCAACTTTTTGAGCCCCCAAGCCATATGAGCAATGCCAGCTTGGTCCATGGGCCAGATCTAGTTTGTGAGCCCAATCCCTCCGCATGGGGTTTGGAAATTTGACAGCAGGTGAGGAGCAGGAGTGTTAATTGCCACTGCTCCCTCACCACCAAATTTCTGGACCAGCGGGCTGGGTGACATGGCCAAAAACGAGTCAGCAACATATGGATGTGTTTAGCAAAAGAAATAATAATAATAATAATAATAATAATAATAATAATAAATAAGACTAGTAATATCATGGAAAAAACCCAGGGGTTTTATTTAGTCCCCCATTTTTTTATTTTTATAATTTGAGAAATGTTAGTGTTGATAACACTGCTTTCATTGTTTTATGAAAAAACAAACTGTAATTTGATTACCTGATACTACTGTGAAGTAGCTTGATTAGATTTTACAAGGGAAATGATCTCTAACATGGTCAGTCATTTATAACTGCAAGCAGTTGTTGATAAAAGGCTATCTAGACCATTTTAATTTGCAAGTCAATCCTTGACTATGATATTTTAAACACTTTTGTGTAAAAATATCACAAAATTACTTTGTAAACACTCTTTAGGTGGTTTTTAGCAGTACAATCCACCCTGGTGCATGTCCATCCTCTTTTCTTTTTGTGAAAAAAAAGTTCAACAGCCTGAATCAGCTATAGACACGTAACAGTAACACCACCATAAGTGACAAGGAAGTAAGCTAAGAAATACAAGCACTTTAGATGTAAAGCACTTGGCAAAATTAAGGAAGAGCTGAATATCCACGACTTTGTGCAATAAACATGAAATGTTATGTAACATGCATAAAGCATGAGAGAATCCAAGTCCTTCAGAATTAATTCCCTATATCCAGATGGCTATCCTACTGTTCACATGAAATGCATCGGAGCAAAATACCAAAACAAAAAAACCTCTCCCATTCCCACCCCAAAAACATTAATACGCGGCTTCAAATGAACGTAAATGGATCACTGTATAACAGGGGTAGGCAACGTTTTTTTGGCTGGAGTGCCAAAAAACCCACAATGCCTACCTTGGAAGGTGCCGGAGTGCTGGCATGCCAGAAAAACAAAATGAAGGCAAGGGGGTACACGGCAGGATGCCTTGCTCATGCCCCCTGCCCCACACCCAAAGCTCCTGCCCCTCAGCTGTGCTTGTACCCCTGCTGCCCCTGCCTCCCAGGCCTGCTTCCCCTTGCCTCCCAGCCCAGGCTCCATGGCTATCAGCAGTTACCCAGAACCTGGACAAGCTGCAGCCAGGAGGCTGCAAACAGCTGCTACCTCCCCAGCCCCCTCCCACACCCAGCCTCTGGGGAAGCAGCAGATACTTTGGGCTCCATGGAGGCAGCAGATACCAGCGATGCTCCCTGCTGTGCCGCCCTCACACATGCTGCACTCCAGGCTCTCCTGCCCTCCCCTGGGCCCTCTCGAGTACAGCATGTGCACCCCAGAGTGGCAGCGCACAGGAGGACCACACAGGGAAGCTGCCTGCTGCTGCAAGCTCCACACTACCCAGGTCACACTTCCCCTGTGTGCATGGGAGCACCATCGGCAGTACACAGGGTTGACCACCTTGCTGCTGCCCCCACCTGAAGGGTAAGTGTGGCCAGGGCAGCAGGGAGCTTGGAGTGACAGACAGCTCTCTGCACCCCCACTGTGCCCTGCCACACCAGATTTCACACGTTGCTCTGCAGAGGCGGCGTCCAGGGCAGCACAGTGGGGAGCATTGCCAGTATCTGCTGTCTCCCCGGAGCCCGGGGCTTGATCTGGGGATGGGAGGCAGCAGCTGTTTGTAGCCTCCTGGCTGCAGCTGATAGCCGTGGAGTCCAGGTTGCTTGCAGCAGGCCTTCTATCCTCCCAGCCAGCTGCTGGGAGCAGCTCAGGCTCCATGGCTATCAGCAGCTACTACGAACCTGGGCCAGCTGCAGCTGGGAGGCTGCAAACAACTGCTGCTTCCCCGCCCCAGCCCTGGCTGTCTCCCAGCCCTGGGATCCGGGAAGATAGCAGGTGCCAGTACTGTGCCCATTGGGGCTGGGACCCACTTGCAGCAAGGGGCTGGGGCTATGGGGCCCACAGGCAACAGGGCTGGAACCTGGCCGTGGGCAGAATGGGGCTGCAGCTGGAGCTGGGGCCAGGGCCTGCTGGCAGCTCGGGGCTGGGGGTGCAGTTGGGCTGTTGCTAGCACCAGGATGGGGCTGGCGGCAGCTCTGGGCTGAGGCCAAGCAGGGCCAGAACCTGTTACAGTGATGGTGCTGGCTGGTGCTATGCCTGAGGAGGGCTGGGCCCCTCTGGTAGTGGCTGGGGCCTTCAGCAGCACTGGGATGGGGCTGGGTCCCACACAGGTCCATAGACCTGGCCCCATCCTGATGCTGCCAATGGCCCCGACCTGGCAGTGCCACTGTGCTGGGGCCCGTGGTGGTGGCAAGGGCTGCGGCCAGGCCTGCCGGCAGCTGGCACCACCGCTGCAGCTGGGACCTGGGCCCAGCAGGCCCCAGCTGGCTGCTGGGCTCTTCCCAGCGCTGCAGACAGCCGCAGCACTGGGCTGGGGCGAGAGGTGGAGGTGCTGGGCAGGGTCTGGTTTGGCGGCAACACATGGCTGGGGCTGGGCCCGCTAGCAGCGCCAGGATGGGGTCCCAGCCTCATCCTGGTGGTGCCAACTGCCCCAGCCCAGCAGTGGCAGTGGAGGTGTCGGCCAGGGCCGGGCCCACTGGTGGCATGCGGCCGGAGCCATCAGCAGTGTCAAGATGGGCTCGGGCCCCAACCTTATCCCAGCACTGCAGACGGCCCCAGCTCAGCAGTGGACCTGCCCACCAGCAGGACCAGGGTGGGGCTCCGGCCCTGGCCTCATCCTGGCGCTGCTGATCACCCCAGCCCAGCAGTGGCAGTGGCAGCACCGGTATGGGGTGGCGGTGGTGGTGCCAGCCAGGGCCGGGCCCGCGAAGCCCACTGGCAGCACCAGGCTGGGGCCAGGGCCTGCACAGTTCCATGGGTCTGGGTCCTGGCCTCATCCCAGTGCTGCTGATGGCCCTGGCCTGGTGGCAGGGCTGGTGCTGGCCAGGCCCACCAGCAGCACATGGCCAGGGCCATCTGTAGCGCTGGGATGGGTCCAGGGCCCCCGCAGGTCCGCGGCCTCAGCCCCATCTCAATGCTGCCGATGGCCTAGGGCCTGCCCTGCTGGCGGCACGTGGCCAGCAGCGCAAGGTTGGGGCTGGGGTCAGGGGCTCTTACCTGGCTGGGGTTGGCGGTGTTCCAGGGCTGGAGTTCAGCAGTGGAAGGGGTCAGCAGCAGCACAAGGCTGTTCCGAGGCAGGCATGTGCTGCTCAATCTGGGTATGTCTCTTCCTGTCCCTCGGGGCGGGAAGCAGCCTGCATGTCAATAAAAACCATGCTGCGTGCACAGGTTGCCGAACCCTGCTGTATAAGAGCCATCATCACCAAAAACAGTTTAAATCTCAGAAATTGAAACTCCTAGCAATATGAAGTCTACCATGGCCTTTATCAAAAGTATGTTACCTTCAAGGAATAAACACTTTATTTGCAAGAAACTGCAAAGTCTTACAATGTCCCAAATGAATACTGAGAACTACATTCATGACTTCATTTGCAGATGGATCCACAGAGAGGTCTACTGATGAACAAGTATCTGCATATATCAAAGTTGTTACTTTTACACTATGCACTTGCAACTCGAAACAGCTGATCATGACATAATTCCTAAAGATGCTTAATTAGCGTGAGCATAAATACAGAAGAGCTCAAGTTGACCTAAAGTTATCTGCTGCAGCACTAAATGAAGGCTACTCAAATCTTATAAAAACCATATTTAGACAAGATATTTATTTTGTTGTTGTGTGGGACATCTGAAGTACCAGCAGGCCAGACTCATTCTGAGACTAAATGCCTCCCTATCCTCTAGGTATGCCCAGTGATCACTGAAATTAGCTTACAAGTTTGTCACAACTGTAGATATTTAAAACACTTAATTTTCTTCTGTTCCAACAGCATTTCTGTATTCTTTGGTTTTTCTTCCTTCTTTTTGAGTTGAGTATCCCAAGTAGCTTGTCCCAGAAATTTCATTTACTACTTTCAGTTCAATTAATGCAGAGGTGAATTTAAAGTGTGTTAGCTTTTTTGAGGCTAGAATATGTAGATAGTTGTTTTGGGTTTTTTTGCTACAACACTACAGCAAACTTCAGGCTGTAATTCATTTAATTATTCCCCTGAGTATTTATATTCTTTTGGGACTCTGCCAGGACTACTCTCTCTATGCCCAACTTTGAGGTACCTGGTCAAAAGCAGAATTCACAAACCTGAGTGATGTACCTAAGTTAGTAACAGAGCAAGTGGGAAAGACTAGGGTCTAGGACTGGGATTCACAACTGCCACATTTTGAGCAGAACGATGCCTAAAACCATCCAATGAGAAATGCTGAAGCAAGGGATTTATCAAGTTCTCTCTCTCTCCCCTAAACCTAGACAACAGATAGGTTGCAGATAATGGGATTTGCATTGTGAAAACCCCTCTTGATTAGATATTTAGGTATCAAAGTCGTCTCTTTACATATAGGTAGTTAATTGTCTTTGCAAAGAGAGGAGTAGGAGGTGGTAGAATCAGCCATGATACACAGCCTCTATCCATTGTCCTAATGGTTATTACCCTGACCAGAAAATAGGAAACCTGGAATCTATGCTCTTGTCAAACACCTACACCTCTAATCACCAGACTAAAGGCTAGGCTGGGATGGGAGAAGGTGCCCAAGAATCCTAGGCTGTTAGGCATGGGGAAGAGGGGGAGGGTTAGATTACAGTCCTGGACTTGGGTAATTTAATATATTTTTCTTGGATCTAACTCTTCCAAAAACATTAGATCTCTAAGCTTACTTTGAAGTTTTAAGTTACCCCTCCAATTTTATAGCATCATCATCTTCTCCTAATAAGTGGAAATTATTTCTAGCCATCTTCACTTCTAGATCTGAATAAAGTGATGTGCAGAGGGGCAAAGTCCCCTGAGACTATATTGTGAGTCGTCTCTGTTTTGGATAACTTTACCCTAAGTTCTTTGGAGAAAGCAGGTTCCTAAAATATTACGGCTTTTAAATGAGACTTGGCCTGGAATGGGTTTAAGGTGTCATCTTTGAAAAGTATGTTTAAAACATGATCCAAAGCACAGCTTGGAATCTTTGTCTGTGCAGACAGCTTAACATAGAAAGGTCCGATATCATAAATGGCCATCCCACAGTTACAACACACAACTTGTAGCTGTCTTAGATGCCATTTTTGAATGCTGCTTCCAACTACGTACATTATTTCTTCTTATTCCTTCAAAATCATCACTTTCCTCAACATGTCCATATTTTTAAACAACTCCCGATTTGCCTTCTAAAGGCAAACAGTTCCTAGCAGACAAAAATTTATATTCCTAGTCAGTCTTTTAAAAATACATAGAAAAAGGGAGAAAAAACATTAAGCTAGTATGATTAAATCCTTTCCCCCTTCCTGTATGAAAGAAAAAGGGGCTCAGGAGTCTTCCTTGAAGCTGTACTTGGCAACCTTTTTCATGAGAAGGGGCCTGACAAACTTGTAGTGCTCAACAAGAGACCTAAACACCTTAAAAGGCTATAACCAAATATGCTTCTTCAAGGCAAAATTCATTCCTCATAGCCACCCAAGGAGGGAAAGTTGTGCAAGCATGTAAATCAATTTTAGAATCCATCTTATCCACCCTGAATAAGAATTTATGTACTCCCTAGACAAGCTCCCTTACCCAACCACACCACTAATACATGCTACAATAAAACTATATAAAAGAAGGAAAAAATAGGACAATTTGTAGGAAAAGAGAGAAAGGAGATTTGTTAGGGGGGCACTGATAAAGATTTTCTTGACTGATATCTATGGCTGATTATTAACCAGCCATATTGGCTGATACCAATTCAATAGCTGATTTACAGGAATGCAGCTGTGAGAAGGGATGGAGGAGGGATGTGAGGGGGCAAACTGAGGCCACCATGGTGAGGGAGGGAGCAGGGTAGGGGTGCCCAGTCAGGACAGCGTATGCAACCCTGGGAGCAGGATGGAGCTGTAGGTGGTTTGCCCAGGGGGCATGCGCCCCCACCAGATTAATGTGCGCAGCAAGGGCAGACTGCTGCAGACTTGGGACCAGGGGCTGCACTGGCCTCCTCCTGGCAGGGAAGGCTGGGCCGGTCTGTGCTCGGGTTCAGCAGGCAGTGGCTGTGCTGGGAGGTGTGACTATAGCCCACCCAGTAGCCACCCCTCCCAGCACCGCTGCTGCCTGCCTCAAGCACAGCCCCCCTGCTGGGAGGAAGCCAACACAGCCTACGGCCCCAAACCTGCAGCGGACAACTTGCTGCGCGCACACACGTGGCATTTATTGGTGACATTACTGATTACACTGGCCAAAAAAAGGCCGATTGCCAATAATGTTACTATCCCTTTTATCGGTGCCGATCTGATATGCCACTGATACACTGGTGCACCTCTAAGACTTATACATTGCTTTTTCTCTGAGATATAAAGAAAAGGTTTGAGGGTCACTGTGGACAGGCAGAACTGTTTATCTTTGCAATCCTACATTGAGCAGAGGTGGCAATTTTCACAAGCATGCTTTCCCTCTAAAGAGCAATCACTCATCAATTTTCACATAAACAAGAGTGGTTCTACCATATCCATTTGCATTAAATATTTGTTCATCTCTACCTGGACAAATTGCTGACCCGAGTCCCTCTCAAAAGCATGAAGCCACCTAGATGGCACATGGAGTCTTAGCTTGCATGGAGGTCCATGGATGAACAATTACAATAAAACTAAAAAAAATCTCACTTAACTCTTCCCAGGAGACTGCAAATATCAAGGTGAACAAGATATACCCAACAGTAGATTCTAGTCTGATTCTGTGTTCATATGGCACTGCTTTCAAGTTTTGGCATTCAACACAGTCTGCCTGTGTCTGTACAAGCATTCTGTCAATGTGCCTGATGCAGTACTTTTCCCTGAGTCATTATTTGCTGCCTTCCCAAGATTTGCTGTAATTTCTTTTCCTCTGTAAATCATGGAGCTGAAATGGCAGTGGCTGAATTCAGGCAACCAAGACACAGGACTACCTTGCAATATCTTCACACCTTCAGCTGTAACTGACCAAATTATCAGTTAATGGGAGCACTGGCGGAAGTGAAACGTGCGCACACACACACACACACACACAAAAGTGTGGTTAACTCTCCTTTACTATGTCAAAACTTTCTTTGTGAAAGCAGTCTGCTTTTGCGCAGACAGCCTCAGGATTGTGGCCTCTCAAGTACCAAATTAGACACTTAAAGATTCCAGCTGGCAAGTGAATTCCACAAACTCACCACATTTTAGCTTTATCAGAAGTACATACTGATTTAGTGACCCTCAACATGACTGCAGCCTGTTTCAGCCACCGTTACCTTAAAGAACACAGACATTTCATCAGTAAAAGATTTCAAACTAATACACCAAGCTTCTGGTACCCCTCAGATAGCTCTAAGAGCCACAATTTACAACTCCAAAGCAGTGATGCTCAATAAGCTGTCAAAACACAAGCCCATGAAGAATGGATATTTTTTCCTCACCTATGATTTTCCATTTCTTTTTCCTGAAGGCACCCAAAGAGGAAGACTTGATCTTTCTCCTCTACAATGACACACTATCCTGTATTTGAGGGGTCTATGCCATGCCTGTCACCCTGCATCACTATTGTAAGTTGTTTGCATCCTTCCTGATGACAGTAGTATTTTCACATATATTGCTTGTTTTTCAGAATGAAGCAGATAGTTATGAAGTAGAAGAGCAATGTAAAACTTGTCTCAAAAGAAAAGTACCACATGTGTATTACATTTATGCAGTCCCCCTGCCCCTCAAAACCATTTTTTTCTCTCTCTACCAAGTTTAAAAGTTACCCCATCACCTTCAAGGCCCTGAACAATTCCAGTGCTCTTCTTTTTCCCGTTCTCCCTTCGCTCTTCCAGTATTTCTTCTTTTTCTGCTCCCAGATGAATGTCCAAAAGTACTGCAGGAGCAATCTGAATTATATTCCCTTAATGACGAATTTCCAGCATTGGGAGTTTTAGTTCCACCTCAATATACATACTAAATAGCCCAAACTACTGGTATAGGCATGAGTTCTCAGAAAACACACCCCTCTGTATTTTGTTTTTTTAGCTGCAAATACCCAACACAAGAAAAAACTGATTAAAAGAAAAATAATTCTCCTTAGCAGACAAGTAATACTTAACAAAGACTAATGGTAACGGGTATGGCAGGATCAAATACTTCTTTGTTTCCAAGGCTACATGCATCTTTTTTTTTTTTTTTTTTTTTTTTTTTTTAAGAGCATGTCCTAAGCATGGCCTGTGGGCAGTTTGGCTGCCAACTGCAAGGAAGTTTTCATACTTGTTTAATGAACTAATTCTTTGTCCTCTACTTGCTGGAACAGGTAGTAGCAAGATAAACACTGGTGAGATACTGTACCAGGCAGGTAAGAGAGCCTGTAAATTAGCCTGAAAGTGTACCAAGCTTTCACTGATCAGCACCCTACCCAGAAAGAAGGGTCCATACTACTTCTGATTAGTTAAGATCAGGTAAGAAAGAGCGACTTACTGAACAACCCCTGGAAGACAACTGTCCTATACATGTGAAACAAAACAATTTACTACTAAGGTTCAAGCTTATTTTGGTGACTAACTTTCACAGCTCAAAGACAGACATAGGCAAATTAGTCAAGAACCTTCAATTATTCACACGCCAGGAACAAGACAGGAATCTGCAATGAGTCTCCCAACACCGTCCTCTCAACGACCTCCAGTTTGCTAAAGGTGGAATTATTCCCCAGCCAGGTAAGAGATTCACACCAGAGAAAGAAAGGAAGAGGGAAGACTGAAAACACAACGGGCCACATAACACAGCGCTGGGGACACGACGGCCAAGCGAGAACTCTGCAGAGATTTTGGAGGTGCCTGTTAACTACCTTCTGGACCCTTACCAGCCCCGTCGCGGAAACAGGGCTGCCTCTACTGCCATTGGAGTAGGGCCCCTGGTCTCCAAGTACCTGGCAAGAGAGTCCAACTGGGACCACCAACACCAGGGTGCCCATTCCTGCTAAATAAGCTGGGGCTCATGGCTCCCCACAGCAAACCACTTTCAGGCAAGCTCTCAAAAAATCGGGGGGGGGGGGAGATAAAAAAACAACTTGCCCCTCCAGAGTCTCCTACTACCTACCTGTGCCTCGGGCAGCCCAGGAGGCTGAAACCAAGGGGGGGGTCCAGCAGCAAGGGGGGGGCTGACAAATCCCCCAAACACCCCCCAATCCCAGGGTAACAAACCCCCGTGCGGGCTCTGGCTCTCCCAGCCCAGCCCAGGCCAGGCCATTGGCCGGGGCAGCTGCGGGAGGGGAGTCAGGAAGTGCGTCTACCTCCAAGGGGAGGGAGGCGGGGCGGGCCGCAGCCGCGCGGGGGGGGGCCCTTACATAACCCCGCGCGGCCCCACCCCAACAGCGCGGGGCGGCCCCGGGGGCAGGGGGCGGGGGTCGAGGCCCTAGCAGCGCCCCGCGCGTCAGTGGCGGTAGTTAGGGCTCGGGCCGCGAGACGGCGCCTCACCTTCCGCCGCGTCCCCCACGCTCATTCCCGGCCGCCGCCGCCTGCGCGCCCGGCCCGGGCCGTGCGGGAGCCTCACATCGCGCTGCGCGCGCTCGCCCGCCTCGCAGCCGCCGCCGCCCCTCCCCCACTCGGCGCCCCTGGCCCCACCCCCCGCCCTTCCTGCGACCGCGTCACGGGAGCGTCTGGCGCCGCCAACCGCCGCGCGGGCCTCGCACCGCCCCTCCCCCCCCCCGGGCGCCCCCTAGCGGCGCGCGTGCGGCTGCGTCACAACCGCCGCCGGGGGGGCGCTCCGGGCACGTGACGTCTGGAAGGGGAGGGGGGGGCCAAGTCCCCTGGCGGCAGGGGCGGGGGCACTGCACCAAGTACGAGACGGCGGCGGCGGCTCCTCCGCACGCTGCAGGGGCCGCGGCTCCCCCGCCTCCTCAGTGCGGCGACAGGAAAACAAACCGCCAGACCCACGTGCCCCCTGCCTGCTATTCGTATCCCGCACGTCTCTGACAGACCAGCCGGGGCGGGGCGTGCGAGCCCCCTCTCCCTCCTGCTCCGGCCGGGTGCGGGGCCCTGGACGCGGTGGGGTCCGCTGCAGAGACACCCCCCACCCTGATCCTGCGGGCGGCGGGGGCGCCTCGTCTTGCTGTACTAAAGCGCCAGACGCACCTTTGCTGCCTCAGGAGGGCGTGTCATGTCCATGGTTGGTCCGTAAAGAAGCCTTCAGGCTGAGGCGGGAACTTCGGTGTCCCTATGCCTGGTCTTCCGGGGTGAGGGGGAGGGCAGGGGCGACAGGCGCCTTTACAGACTGACTGACTACGAGAGATCAAGCCGAGTTATTTTCTTATTCATGTTTGGTTCTGTATTCTCGATGTACCTTTATATCTAGTGTTTTGCTTTTTCAGCTTTTACCGACTTTCACTGATAAATTACCTGATTTTTCTTATTCAAGTTACTTGGTTTTTACTGATTTACACCCGTTTTTCACCCACCCACGCACCCCGTGTCTCCTGGGACCTGTGCAGCAGTGGGAGCCACCTTCCTCCCCCCATGAACTACAGCAGTCCTGGCAGGGTGGACACAGGGGGGGCTGGGGGGCTCCATCTCCAGCCCGGTGGTGTGGCCAAAGATGGTCCTGCTCCAGGCCCCCTCCCCAGGGTACAGAGGGACAGCCAAGGCTGGCAGCCAGTGCTGGGGGAGGTGGCAGGTTCCCCTCCTCCCCACAGACTTTCCCACTCAGACCTCCCCCCGCAACTTTTTATTTTACCCGATTTGAACCAAATTTTTCTTCTTTTTATCCCAATTTCAACCCAGTTTTTATGTTTGGAAGATAAACCCCAACAAATTCCTGGAATTTTTTTTTTTAAATAAAAACTGAAAATGCAGAATGCTGTTTATATCTTAGTTAGTCTATCCAGGTTCATCTTGACCTTGCTTTCTGATCCCCTGAGGTAGTTCCCCCTATTAGGCTGAAGTCAGTCAGAAGGTAGGGTAAAGATCCCCCTGTATACACTAAGGGGAGTAGGGTATGTATATGTATATGTGTGTATAGCTTATTTATTTTCTTATTTATGTGTTTATCCTACCTACCTACCTAGCTACATACCTAATTTAGTCTAGAAAGATGCATCTTGACCTTGCAGGGTCAGGATGCACCTGTATAGACTAATTAAATAAGGTGTGTGCATGTGTGTCACACACAAGTTATTACTTTTCTTATTTATCCTATATATATGTTTATCCTATCCATATGTTTATCCTATCCACCTACCCACCTACCTTATTCAGTTAGTCTACTAAGATGCATCTCAACCTTGTCTTCTGATGCCCTGATGTAATTCTCCCTGTCTTATTTAGTCTATAATGATGCATCTTGCCTTCTGAGGCCCTGACGTACTTCCCCATTAGTCTGCAGTCAGTCAGAAGGCAGGGTCCAGATGCACCTGTGCAGACTAACTAAATAAGATATCTCTGATAAAGGTAATAAGTATATTATTTTGTTAATCTACAAAGGTGCATCTGGACCCTGCCTTCGGACACCCTGAGGTAGTTCCTCTTGCTAGTCTGAAGTCAGTCTGAAACCAGGGTTCAGATGCGCTTATACTTACTTAGTCTACAAAGGTGCATCGAGACCCTGCCTCCTACCATGATTGCACAGATTTGTGATGTACGAAGAGCACGTGTAGGTATCCAATACAGTTGATGCCATGTGATTTACCCTGGCTCTTATGGAGCAGTGAGGGCAGGGCAGTGCCAGTGGGCACTGAGCAAGTAGGGCCCTCAGGGAGCAGATAGGTCACGCTTGCTATGGAGAATTTGTGCAGTTTTTCCACAGGGTAATGTTAAGAAAAAGAAGGGAGATGTACTCTGAGTAAAGCCAATGCATGAGGCACTGAGTCAGCTTCTGTTGAAGACCATGTGCTATGTAATAAACCTATTCTGTGTCTGCAAAGCTGGGGCCTCATGACTGCAACTGGATCCTTGGGATCTCAGGGAATCTCCAAGACAAAGTACCAACTTACCCAAGTGTCCTAAGGTTTGCCTCTTTTTATCCTGTTGCAGGAATGGGATTGTAATTCTGTCTCTCATTCCATATTATACAAGGGTGGGGGGAATATATAACGAGAAATGACAGGAGGTTATATAGAGGTTCCTGCTTTCTAATGCTGTCAGAAAAGGTGGATGGAAAATGGTCTTATCCTAATGGTTCTCAGCCAAAGCGTGGGGGTTACCCTGGGATGGTATATTTTTTTGGAGGGTGCAACAGGAAGTGTGAGGTGATAAGCAGATAAAAGCAGGCTCCTTCCCTGTCTGCTCCTCACTCCCACTGCCCTGTTTCTCTGCAAGGAGCTGAAGCACTGTAATCAGTAGATTTGTTTTTGAATTGAGGTGCCGCTTCATAAAAGTTATGCAGGAGTGTCTTAAAGTGTAAGGAGGGGAGCCTTGAGTCTAAAAGGGTTGGGAAGTCCATTATCCTGTGAAAAGTTTCATGATTTCAAAAGATGTTGCTATTCTGGATCCAGGTGAAGCTAAATTCTTCACAAAAATAGGAACTTTCAAAATTTCCCCCCCATAAACTAATAACTCACTAATTCTGCTGGTAACCTGTGATGACAAAGACCAAAAGTTCATTTCCAGTCCCGCTGATTCAGTGGTATTGGCTAAATGTGACTAGGGTTGAGGAAGCACACAATCTTCTGAACTCAAAGTAGCATCTAGTTCACATTCACAGAAGCAGGAGGGTGGTGAGTATACAAACATTTCTGCTTTTCCAAGAAAAAAAAAAAGCACCCATTTGGATTACAATGAGATATGTCAAAAATTCTCATTCAGAATGGGAACAAGAGCTTTTCTGAGGAATTTGCCATGGACTAGAAATAGTAATCAGCTTTAACTACAGAGCTAGTGGATACAGAGGGAAAGATATCTGCCTGATTCTGACCAGGTTTCCATCCTGGACCTGAAAAAACTCTCCACAAGGTTTCATTGGAACCAATACATTGCTGCAAAAAGTGTGTTGTTTATAAATTGCACTTTCTGACTAAAAAAAAAAGTTATGTTGAAAATATGTTTATGCCCTACCCATCAATCTGAAGCAGTCTAACTTGAAAGGTTGTGTGCAGGGGCAGATCCAGGGTTTACCAAAGGTGGCACTCTGCTTCTCAATGTAGGAGGATGGGTGAGGCATGGTGAGGCCTTCGGGCTGGCAGGGGGCACCAGGGAGCCAGGCAAGAAATAAGTCCATTAAAAGAGTGGAGGCAGGGAGGGGAACCTGCCTGCTGCCACTGTCCCTGGCTGACTCAGGGTGGCAGTGGAGGGAGAGCCAGAGTTGCACCTGCCCCACTGCAGGCAGGGGCTGTGGGAAGCAGTTGTGCAGGGAACTTGGCTTACATGGGGACAGGAGCAGGAGCACACATTCCTCTTTCCAGTGCTTGCTCCCTGCCCACCCATTCCCCTGCAGCAGATGTTTGTGATACCATACCTACATCAGCTGGGAATGCCAGGAAAAGGTGGGGGAGGGAAGGGGGTTCCTTCTTCCAGTGTCTGCTCCCAGCCAGTGGGGACAGCTGTGGGGAGGGGATGGCAGGGAGCAGGTGAGGGCAATGGTTACATAAAAATATTTTTTAGGGAGAAAATTAGCCATTGTAACCAGTTTTCCCTCTCCATCTGTTTTGTTAGACTCTGGTGTCCCAGCAGACTCCCTGCCAACTCTTTTGAACTTCTGAGGTCTGCCATGCCAATGGAGTTGGCAGAAGCAGAAATCCACGCCTGTACACATGAATAATCCCTTTACATTCAATGAGTGATTATTTGTAAGGTCAAGGCCTTGTCCAAAACCCATAGACATCAACAAATTAACTCCCACTGATTTCATAGGGTTTCCAGTTGAGACCTTAGAACAGGGGTGGGAAAAATACAGCCTGCAGGCTCTATCCAGCCTGCCAATTGATCCTATCCAGCCCGCTGGCCTCCATCGGAGCCTAAGGAGGGAGGGCTGCACCCTGCACCACTCCACTCTGCCACAGCCAGGGCTGGGCTAGGCTGTGTAGCGCTGCATGTAGACTGATTTGCCCCCCTCCCATCTATCCAGCCCCCCCCCAACTTTCCTGTTGGTGATATGGCTGTGCAGTCCTGTTACCACAGCTGCCAGAAGCTGGGCCCACATAGGAGGGAGTGTGATGCAGCACATCACATGAGCTGCTGCTGCCATGGCACCAATAATTTATGCTGGCATGGGGGTCAGCTTTGGACTGGAACACCTGCCCCCAACTTTCCCAGCACAGCATGGTGGCAGCAGCTCATTGTAGCAGGCAGGCGAGCAAAACAGCTATTCAGTACACTGCATTGCACCATGTCCCATGTGGGCGTGGCTGCTGGCGGCCATGGTACCAGGACTGCTCATCACCAACAGGAAGCCAGGTGGAGGTGGGAATGAATGTGTGGGAAGGGGGAGTAGAAGAGTCCGTGAGTTGTGTCGCCCAGCCTGGCCACAGCTCTGGCAGAGCAGAGTGGCATGGGGCACAGCCCTCCCTCAGGCTCTCGGCAGCTGCTGGCAGGCTGGATGGGATCACTGGCCCTCCTCCTCAGCCCTCAACACCTTACCAAAACTCCTCAAGCCCAAATAATTGCCCATCCTTGTCTTAGAAGGTATGGTTCTGTGGACAGTGACTGTTTCCATATGTTTTCAGAATGTGACTATGATCCTGTTCATGGCCTTTGGTTGCTATATACAATATACACTATGCTTTCTGGGACAAACTCAGCTTTGAGTCACAGTAAGTAGGTAGGGTGAAATGTCACTGGATTGAGTTAAACTTAGCTGAACTGGCATGGTAAAGATTCCCCAGCATGGAAGAGTGCTGAGATAATAAACGACTACTACAGAAGTTCCCATGCCACCCTCCTTATCAAACCTTGTAGGAACTTGACCCAGTAGTGATTCCTAATGATGGCTTCTCTAGGCTGTCACCCACATAGCACAAAGGTAGAATAGCTGTTGGCTATGTAGGACTATGTCCCCAGTGAAGGATCTGACCTCGGGCATACTTCTAGACAGCTTCAGTGTATTCAATCTTCAGGGCTATTCATAGATTAAAGATGTATGCCCAGGTTAAGGATGCATGGATACTTTTTATGGCTGCCCACTACACTGTGAGAGGGGAGGGGAGCGGGAAAACAACACCTTTGGCTGCTCAATTGTTTGCTTTCTTTATGGGATGTAGAAGCCCCAGAGTAAGTGTTGTGGGTTGATTAGCTCCAGTAAGCCTAAAGCCTAGCAAAAAATGGCTCCTCTATCCTACCCAGTAACTTGGGGAAGTCTGAGCTGGGGGGCGGGGGATAAATGGCAAAACCTAAGAATCAACAAGTAGTTACAGCTCTCTGCTTCTCAGCTCCTGCTGGCAATCTGAATCTTGGTCTTATTTGTGCCAGCTGTTAACAGTTCTCTGTAGTCCATAAGTCAATCAAATGCAGCATGCTTGAGGAATTCCCCCTTCTTGTCCTCCTACTTCTCTCCACTCTTGACATTCCCCCTACTTTGGGAGCCAGTAGGAGGAAAGTGCAAGAGTTAGCTGTGCTGGCTTTATGCCAGCTAGGGAGCGTCTCACACCAGTCAGATCCCTATAACATGGGACTTGGAGGCATTTTTCACTCATGCAGCACAGAGGAGATAGAGCAAGACAAAGAACCTGCCCCTTAATGACATTGCTTGTGGCCCCTTTCTTAATATGCTCAGCCTCGTGGTTCAAAGGTGCACAACACTAATATAGTTGAAGTCACACACTTAGTGTATATCTATAAATAGGTATATATGTAAACAGTGTGACACCATCATATATGCACACCTCCTGTACAATAATTCTAAGTTCATGCAGCTGCAGGAATTCTTCCTGATTTCTTAAAGGAAACCCTTCATCATGGGGCCCGTTTAGCTCTAAAGTTGCATTTACTGAATCTAATTCCTATTCAGTCCTCAGGGGAGAAGATCATTGCACAGATGCTTATATCCCGCACTGCAACAACTCAGAACCCATGTATCTTGCTGGCAGCCCTGCAGATAAAGAACATGACTACAGCACAAACTAATCTGTAGCTGAATCCTCTTCACAGCAGCAGCATCCAATGAGGAGATGAACACGTTGCAAAGGGAGCCCTCACTGCACTAACTTGAAATCAATCTGGTCACATTTCTTATACAGACGGTGCTGCATTGCAGACATAGCCCATATTGTCTGCATACAATGATTCCAGACTTCTTATCCGCTGCCGTTGTGTGCTTGCTTCAATGCTATCATTCATTTTAGGACATTTGCAGTTCCTCCTCACAGCTCACTCCTGTGGCTCCGCTTTGAAATGGCTGTACTAGGGGATTAAAGTGTAAAGACAATCTGTGTTTAACAAGATGTAACTGCCTAAGAAAAATAAAGGATCACAAGGTTCTCCACAAAATTATATTGACTTTTACTGACATCTAGTGGGGGAAGAGCAAGACTGCAGGGATAGCCCACGTTAATGAATTCCTTCAAGTCTAGTGCTGTAAAAACAGTTTTTATTTATAGGAGTAAATCTCGAATAGAGGAGCTCTAGCCAAAGTTGATCTACTGCATCTGCATCTTTTGAAATTCCCTGAACATATTGCAGGGCTATTTTAAACAGTGCTAGTAGCTATACTGTGCTGTCCCATAGATATAGAACAATTAACATTACAGTGAATTAAGAAGTATAGAAGGCCCTAGGGGGTATGTGTGGGTGGGCGGGGATGGAGTACCACCACACACCATCCCACACTGCCATGCAGGCGCTGCCTGCCCAGCTGGACACGCAGGGTGGGGAAGACTGCACGCAGTGGCTGCTGCCGCTTAGCATTCAGCCACGTACCCAACCCCCACAACCCATGTCCAGCTGTGTACCAACCCTCCCCCACTCCTGCTTTGCATCCAGCTGCTGAGGGTACGTTGATCCAAAAAGGTTGAAAACCCCTGGTATATAGCAATGAAAAGAATCTGAGTAATTAATATATGAATACAGCCTATTAAAGCAAAGCCTTAAATATCAGCACATGAAAGCGACAGGATTATTGCTGAGGTTTTTCTTGACCTCAAACTACTGCTTAGGGACAAATAATTTAACCTGTTATTGAAAAGTCTGATTTGCAGTACTTAGTTATACCAGGAATTTACATTGTAGTTTCTATCCCACATGCATATTTCTCACAATGACAATTATTTTTCTCAAGTACCCCAACAATGAAGGTTCTAGAAGTGCTGAGAGACTTATTGTTTATTGGCCCTACTTAGGAAACTTCCTTCTGGTCTTAACAGTGAGATGTTAATGGTTGCTGAGTTTTCGGTTTTAGCTGTGTTGGTCTAAGGACACAGGCAAGCAAGGTTCTTTGGTTAGAAGTGATATCTTTTATTAGACCGAGTAGTTGGAAAAAAGTTCTTGGCAAGCTTTTGGGCGCAGTCATCCTTCGTCAGGTATAGGGACTCTCTGCTGGTCTGAGACTCCAAGGGATGTCTGATGAAGGGTGACTGTGCCCGAAAGCTTGCTACGAACTTTTTTCCAACTACTTGGTCTAATAAAAGACATCACATCTAACCAAAGAACCTTGCCTGAGATGTTAACAAGAATTCCTCTCCTTGGTTTTACTAACTGGCAAGATAAATGCCCCACTAAGGTGCTCAACATTCATTTTTGTATATGCATACTAATATACACTAATCAACTCTAGAACCAGGTTGCTCAGGTTAGCTAAAACCAACGTAAAAAAAAGCAGTTAAAGATAGGTGTAAGGGACTGGATTGCAGTCAGCTTGGTCTAACGGTTAGCCCACTGAGGGAAGACAGGGGCCAGGGGCTCAGTCTGGGTTTGGGAGCTGAGTTACCACATCTGGAGGGAAATCCAAGGGCAGAGTCCCAAAAAAGGCCAGGCCAGCAGCTAGGAATCAGAGCTTGTCAGCTAGACACTCAAGGCAGTTGTGGCTGCCTAGGCCATTAACCTATCCTGGGCTGTCTGGTGTGGGTCTCTAACAACAGGACAAGATGAGGAGAGGAGACAAAGTCGGAAAGGAAAAAGATCTGTTTAGAACAGGATGTCAAAAGAAGCAGCCTGTGAGCCAAATCAGCCTGTAGTGCCCTATGATCTGGCCTCTGATGTTGCCTGCAGCTCTTGGACTGGCCCCACATGTTGCATGCAGCATGCACTGGGCTGTGCTACATGCAGTCCACAGAGTTGATGTGGTGCATGCTGTCTGGAGCATGCAGGGCTGGACTGGGGCTGGGCCTGGTATGCAGGGCCCAGGCCAGGGCGCAGCACACAGGTCTGGGATGTGTATTGCATGTGGTGCCCACGTTAGACTACCCTATGTGCTGGAACTAGGACTGGTCTATATTGGGCCCACAGACAGCCCTGGGTGCTGCATGCAGAGTGTGGTGCCGGGGAGTCAGCATGAACATTGCACGCAGCACAGTGCATGGAGCAGTATGTGTACTACCTCCTTGGTATGGGGCTGGTCCATGGGACAGCTGGCCTGCAGACTGCCCCTCATCCAGAAAGCCCATAGACCTTTAATTGGGATATAATTACAATTTATTAAGAATCAAGTACTTGCTAGTGGAGCATCAACTCCATTTTAGTAGCCCGTGTAACAGGCACACTTACTAAATTATTCAAATATATTAATTAAACTTTAAAGCCATTTCCTTGGATCTGTACTTTCACCCTGTAGAATGGAGTTTAGCCTGCGCTGAAATTATGTCCCTGACTCCAGTAACTCCGTTTCTTCTTCATCAGGCTCCTTCAGGAAGCCTGAGTGAGCTTGGACCCCTGTTGGAGATTTACCCTCTTAGGAGCCCTGTAGCTAGCAGATATTGGTAGCAACACAGGACAGTTCAAAACAGCAAATTGGAATGCAGCATTTAGGGATACTGTAAAACAGAAAAGGAAAGCACAGATTTATGTCTCTCATTAACGTACCAGCTTTTCCTTACTTCATTTCTTGACCTGTGAACTGCCCACTTGTAGCAAGTCTTTGTTGTTCACTGTAAGGGAGAAGAGAAGGCGGCGGGCCCCAAGGAACCCCACCTAGACGCCCCCGAGAATACCCCACGCGCCCAGGCTCAAAGAGCATGGTGGGAACTTACCCTTTGCAGGGACACAGCAGGAGGGAGCATCGGAGAAGCCCGGAGCAGGATAAAAGGGGCACTGGAGCCGGCCCAGGAGGGGGCGGATCCGGAAGGAGCAGGCAGAGGAGTCGACACTGGCGGGAGCACTCTCCGGCGGATCCGAGCCGCTTGGAGGCGCGGCCGGACTTTCTGGGGTAAGCGGGGCCCCCCAGCGGGGCTCGGGACCGAGGGCATCGGGCCCAACAAAGCCGAAGAAGGCTAAAGGCCGCGGGGAGTGGCCAGGACCCTGTACGGGCCGGAGACGTAGGGGACGGCAATGGGGCGGACGCCAGGACACAGGAGTTGCCGGTATACGTGTTTGTTTTTTTTACTTTCCCCTCGGGTGATACGGGTGGAGCAGCCCGTTCCAGAGTAAAAAGGGGGAATTCCCCACCCTTCGGCAGACGGGGGAGCACCGGGGTCGGTGGTTGAGAATTGAAGCCGGCGGCACACCCCAGGTGCCCTCGGCCGTGGTTTTTTTTGTTGGCTGCACCTTATTTTCCTTTTTGCTATCCTGGAACATCATAAACGAATGACCGATCCGGTTGGACGGTTGCACCCGGTGGATCGGGCGAGGGTGTAGGGGTGGAGGAGCCCTCATCAACCTGGGACCCCAGAGTGAAGGAGTCTCATTTCTGGACTGTATGTGCCGGACCAACTGAATCTATCTGAATCATCATCAAAGTCGTGGTAGGTGAGACAGGCGCATATGAACATCCACCCAGCGGTAAGTCACTCCTTTAACCTCCAGTGGGTGGTCTTGAGACGGGGAGGTGGTACATACTACGGCTAAAGATTCATTCCTCTACATCCACCTGTTCAAAATTTACTCACACAGGGTACCGATACATGTGCTCCGATGCCTTCTGATTAGAACGCATTGGCGCAGACTCAGTTCCTTGAGTCCGCTTCTAATCAGAATGCTCCAATGTGCTGCAGTGTTTCATGTATTCAATGTCCCGCGTTTCAAAATGGCAGCGGGGGTGCTTTAACTAAAGCTTATTGAACTTGTCGAGCGGTTTGCTGTGCCAGGAATGGCCGGGGGGGGGGGGGCAGGGTGTGTGTGGGGGTGAGGGAATGGAGTCTCTTTGCCATGCAGACCTGGCCTGGCACCCACCAAGACCTATACCCACAAGTTTGGGGGGGGGGTGTTGTTCAGCCAAACAGAGGGTCCATTCTCGCCTTCTCTTCCCCCACCCCCAGCTGCTGTTGTGGGGGTGGGGCAAAGGAGAGGGGCCTGCTCGACTGGGCTCATCTAGACTTGACATTCTCCAGCAGCTTCCTGGGAGGTATGTGAGAGTGGCCCCAGCCTACTGGCTTCAGCCACAACAGGCAGACTCTAAGCCCTTTGCGCCCCCCACCTCAAACAGCACACATGTATTGGGTCCAGACCTAATTTAGAGCACTTTGAGTAAATCATTATACTTAGACTGCTTCTGCCTCGGGCTGTTTGAATGTTTGTACTTAGCCTCTATTTTCAGTTTCAGATCAGGGGACAGGTTGTGATCAGACAAACAATTTCCTCATCCCAAAGTTTCCCCTGGTCATCAGCTGTTAAAATGTAATGGTCCAGTTTTTCATATTCCAGTGTATCCCCAAGGTAGCTCTAGTCACACACTGACAGCTCTTTATAGTACATTCATATCAATTCCAACATGTCTACGTGCCCTGTGCCCAGGCAAGTCATTGATTTCTTTTCAGAGATGGAAATAAATAATTCCTTCATCTGCAATAGGTAACAAAGCAAAAGCAAAGGGGAGGAGGAGAAACTGAGACAGGTTTTCATCAGAGTAATTTCATCAAAGCAAGACAGAAATTTCCACATTCTCTATGCAGCAGTTGAGGGAAATTGGGATCAATGAGCTAGCAGGAGCAAAGAGCATGTCCCTGAGCTTATCAGATGGCCCTTCAACCATCATAAACAGGATGAAGTGCAGCCATGCATTATTCAGTTTTGTAATTCATCAACCCTTATTGTTATTGTTATTATTTAGATTTATATTCTGCCCTATCCAGACAGGCTCAGAGCAGTGTATAATAAATGGCAAACACCCTACAGATAAGAATCAACAGAATGTGTACTTTACTAATATTTTATTTATTCTCTCTCAGACATTGGCTGAATGGGTCACAGCTAGAGGAAATTTTCTCACCTGGGCTAGGGAAAGAAGTTACCTGTAAACCTGTTTAAGTGATCAGAAACTGGTTTAAACCTGTAACAGAATAGAAATTCAGTGCAGTTTCAAAGTGACTGAAACTCGTTTAAGATAAACCGGTTGAATGTAGTTATCAGACTAAACTGATTTAGATCAAATCAGTTTATGAATCTTCTGTCCCAGACCCCTTCCAAGTTAAATCAGAGTCCCCCAACATGCTTTTCAGCCCTGGGCTGGGCTGGGCTGTCTGTTCCGGAGAGCAGGGCTGGCTCCACCCGTCTGCTCCCTAGCTGGAGCAGTAAGGGCTGGCTCAGTGGCCTCACTGGCTGGCTCACTGCCCCCCACCTCATGGCAAACTCCTGCTAGGGCCTGAGGCCAGGGAGGGGGGTTAAAAGTCCCTTCCTCCAAGTACAGAGCTGCCCTGCCCTGCTTACTTAGTGCTGGCTGTGACTGTGGACTACAAATCCCAGAGGCACCTGGAAGCAGGAAGAAGAAATGATGAGCAACCCTGCAGAGTCCTGCTTATGTGATTCTGGACTCCAAATCCCAGAGACCTCGGGGTCAGTCTAGATGTAAGAACCTGTTCCGGCTCCTTGAGTGAGGATGGTTATTCATCTGTCACCAGAATGTTTGAGTGCTTCATTCAGTTGCATCAAACCCTCATGGACTTTATTTTCTTTTGTCACTGCCTCACCATCCTCTGGATCCCACTTTCCAGAAGGGGATCAGAAATCTGGTGACAGCATTTGCCGGAGTTCACTAAGCCTAAATATCCTCTTCTTTTCACATATAGAGGGTAAGGTGTAATTGAGACCTCACACTAAGCATAATATCTCAAGTTTTTCTATAGAAAAGCAGCAATAGGTATGATTTATCTGCCAATTAATGTTCAGTTAGCTGAACAACGGTGTGGCCACTGCATGCAACCAAGCAAGTAACAAGAACTTTAGATCAGCCTACAACTTTCAAGTGACCCCATCAGGGGACATCACTGGGATAAAATTTATGCAGGGGAAGTTATATTGCAAGAGGTCAAGTGCATAGTGTGGCATGTTTTCACATGCGAAGGTGCGTTGTGGGGCTTCCAGGAAGCAGAATGGGGAGAAACTCTGCTGAGGTTGTTTCAGAATGGTACAGTAATGAATGACATTACAGGACACTACCAGAGTCTACAGAGGCATTAGGCCTAGTGGTTAGAGCCAAGAGTGTTTCCCGTGTCTGTAACCAGGGAGCGAGCCAAAGTCAGACCCCTTCCAGTCGCCTGTGGCCAAAGGGGTTACCAGAAGCAAATGTCTGGAAGTGGGCTGAAATCAGACCAGGTTTCTGAAGTTCAGGGACTGGGTATACAGGCAGGAATGCAGGTGCAGGCACTACGGAAGTCATGTGGACAAAAGCTACTCACAGACTGAAGCCAGTTTGCTGCGCAGTATGGGCCAGGTATTACAAGAGCTCCTTAAAAGCAGCCCTAGAAGCAATCAGCAGGCTGAGACTCAGCTGGGCCTGCCTCAGGAGGTGAGGGTAGAGTATTTCTGAACTTGTTGCCTGGCTGCAATGCAGAGGCCTTACAGATACCACCCCAAGCCATGCAGTTGGGACCAGAATCAGTCAGCGTCTCTTGTGTGTCACACCATTATTATGTGGAGTCAGACACGGGTATGTCAGATCAAAACCTGGCTCTGTCTCACTTGTAAACAACACAGGTTTCCTATGTTCTGCTTTTTACAGGGAAATGGGGCAAAGGAAAAAAGCTAATTTCTTTTATGCAAATATTAGGAATACATGTTGTAGGATTGCTAATTTAAGGAAACACTATGATATAATTGAAGCGAGAGGGGCTTAGTTAATCTAAGATAACAACTGGGGGCACAGTTCTGGATACTTCACTCACTCCCCTACAATGGCTCAGCCATTATAAAAAGCCTGTAAAGTTGATTTAAGTGCCCAATGGAGGCATGGAAATTGAAGACATCGTCTTACCTTTGTAGCCCTTCGCAGTCCATGGCACAGAGCTGTCCTGTGGGGTAGAAGAAGGCACTCAGTGCTCCGGATGTTTTGAGGTTCAGAGCTCCCATTAAGTTAGAGTAGCCTCTTGAATTGCTCTGACTTCCTATGAGGATGAATTGGTTTCCAGACTAGCTCAAATTCCCAGGGGGATAGAAGTACAGGAATATAATATTTACAGCAAGAGTAAGCAGCAGTTAGGGGAGAGTAAGTGGTAATACAGGAACAGAGGATCAGCAGACAGAAATGGCATGAATATTATAACAGATACAACACACACTACTGGGAAATGAAAAGGAAAGAAGTTACAGGGATGTGTAGAGATACAAGACATAGATGTTGTATCTCTGGACTAGGTGAGACGGTAGATCAATATTTATATTTTTCACATATGTAGGCAAAAAGACCTATGCAGTAGTCAGCATGCATTCAAACTTCTTCTGTACAATAGCAATGGGATAGTGACACAAAGCAAACATACTTGTAAAGGGAATATAGGGCTGCTTTCTTATCTGATACTATAAACTGGAGGCTATTTCGCCATTTGAGGGAGAAGCAAAGTAAGAATATCTGTCTGTTGGCCATAGGAAGCTTGAAATTTCAGAGGTTCAGATCATGTTTTAAATGCTTGTTCAAAGCAGACTTTTACCTGTTGACGATTCTGCAAGGACAATGCAGGATGCTTATTAGATATATTAAATAGATATGATGAAAGATCACAGTTTACACAGGACTGCATGGCTAAATTAAATCATCATAGCCAGGGTGCTGGTCTTCATTTTTTATCTCTGTGTTCAAGCTGCTCAGAATTATGTTGTGTCCAGAGCATCCATCTTTCAGTGAAGATGTGGATCTATGAGGAGGTCTAAAGGAAGGTACTTTCTTTGTACTTCGTTTCATCTGTACATCTAGTGAAGCCCTCTAACTTAACAGAATATTTAATAGAACAGGACATGTAAGACTCAGAAATGATCTTCTGTATATGCCTTTCTCTCCTAGAGGGTAGGGAACTTGAAGCAGTGCAGTTTGGACCCATGATTCAGAAGTGGCTTCCGATTTTGGGTGCTCAAATTACATCAGCTTTTCAAGTGCTGAGCACCTAGCACTTTAACTGATATTAATGGGGTCAGTGAATACTCAGCATCTCTGAAAACGAAGCCTGAGGTATCTGAATTTGTACAATCAAATATAGCTGTGCCTGTGTTCAGATATATTTGAAGCCGATGGCCTTGATATTAAGTCTGAAGAGAGCAAGACGGACTCGTTTTGGCTCTGGATTCTCCTGTTGCAATAGGATCCTGCTGGCTATACTTAACACAATATATGGTTGTATGTTCCTTTTTTTCCTCTTTTAGATGGGATCTGTACAAGCTTTAAGAAGTTAGTCAAATACAATGCTGACCAAATGTCTGAGCTGTAGTAAGAGCTAACCCAGTATCCCAGGCCACGCTTAAGTGAATGTTATAATAAATCTTGGTGTAGCACAAGATGCAAACCACAGAGCTTATATTCTTCCCTGATTTGTCCCTTGTGTGGACATGTTAAAATGTAGCTGTCAAGCCCTACCATTTTGAACTTATAGGCCGTGTCCAGATGAGCTTGGTTGTGCAGTATGTGGTTCTACAGACTGGCACTGCAGACTTGTCACATACCGCACATTCAGGTGTTCTCCACATTGCAAGGGAGCAGCGCAGGGGGTTTTTTTTGACCCCTGGGTAGCCAAGGATCAAAAAAACCTACAGGGAAAAAAAAAGGCAGAATGGCATACATGGTGGCAGCATGCACTGCTCAAAGCTGGAGCCTGGCGGGCTGGAGCCACCCTCCACCACTGGCCAGGCTCTATGTGGATGGATTGCCGCTGCTGCAGCCTAGGAGGCCCAGGGCTGATGGGGCCAGCCTAGTGCTGGCCCGAGCCTCCCCTACCCCATCTAGGGCAACTTGCTGCATTCCAGAGCATGAATGGAACAGGCATTCCCCAGGGACAACTAGTGGCAGCACAAGGTACACTGATGCTAGTTGTCCCCAGGAAACCAAACATCTAAGTGCATCTGGATGCAGTAATAGAGTCTTTGTGCTTGTTTTGCACATAAATGAATATACAATATGCAAGGCAGTAGAGAAGTTTTTAGTATTTTTCTTATAGGAATGTATTCCAGTATGATTCTAATCACAGGCTGATATTGTCTGATATTTATGTTAGTGGTGGAAGATTAAAGTCAGATAGTCCAAGAGATTATTTGTTATGGATCACCCTACACAATGCTTTTCAGAGGTAGCACACTATGTTAGATATGCTGTTGCTAGGCAAAGAGTAAGAAGCAGCATAGAATGTGGTGCATACTGCAGTGAAGTAAAAGGTATGAACATACATCCCTTTACTAGCTCTAATCATACAAGTGTTCAGCTTGTACTGCTTTTTCATGTGCTGCTTATCTAGGGTGACCATAATAATTTGAGGAAAATCTGGGATCAAGTAAGAATATCTGGTCAGGGTGTGCACATGCGCACACACACACACATGCACACACACGCACGCGCACACACACACGCCCCTGACTTCATGGCTTCCAGGAGTGGGGCCAGGCAGGACAGCTTGACTCTCACACACATGTACACACAGCTCTAACCCCATGGCTCCCCGTGCCTACCCCACCCCAACCCAACTGCACAAGCAACTCTGCTCATAGCCCACTGGGGACTGGACTAGGGAGCAGCCTGTTGGCTGGGATCCCTGGAGAAAATTGAAGCAGAAGTCCGGGATTGGCGTGAACCTGCTTGCACAGGCCTGATTCCTGATTTAAGAGTTGCACATACAAGTGGGTTACTTTCAGTCCAGGACTTTCGCTTCAATTTGTCCAGTGGCTGGGACACTGAGACTGCCTCTGAAATTTGGGACTCTCCTGGTCAATGCAGGACATATGGTCACCCTACGGTTATCCCACAACTGAACACCCACAGATCTGACATTTCCATTGTCTGAGTTTATCCATGCAGAGGGGCTTTTTTTACCATTTGGGCTACAAAGATCTAAAGACAATGTTTACTTATAAAGCCAAGGTTTTTTTTAATGGCTTCATAGAAAACAGGAAATAATTGCAAGTTTTGTACTCCCTTAATTAGGTCTACTAGCTATCCCAAATGCTGTAGGAGAGAGACAGAGTAGACTATTCCAAAGGATAGAGTTTAGCATGTAGAGTTGATCAGTCTTGAGAAAGATGTACATGTTGCCCTCCCATTATAGCACAGCAGCTAGAAGCTCCAACAGGCTATCCACAATCCCTGGGATCCCTTGTTTAAGTCACTACCCTGCACCATCCCCCCCAGCTTAAAAACCATGATTTATCTCAAAGAGCATGAAACATGTATAAGCTGAATCTTTTCTACGGCTACTGAAAATAAACAGGGAAAGATTCAAATTCAGTGAGACCCACATTACGTGGTGTGAGAGAATCCTGTGGATTCCTATGTCTCAGACCCTGCCCTCAAAGGTATGTCAGCTGAGCTGCTCGTGTGAAATCTGTGCTGTTTGGCTGGTAATGCTGGATGCATAGAAAGTGATAAGGAACAATGCAAGCAGATTCAAAAGGGATTTGGATCATTTAGTTGATGAGCCAGCAGATGGCAAATGCTGCTCAGTGTAGAAAATGAAAAGTAATTAATTTTGGAACAAAGAGCAAATGTAGGGAATGTGTGCTACACACCGCATGTTCTGAGCAGAGAAAGAATTGGGGAGGTTATCATGGAAATCATAGAAACAATCACATCAGTCCACAGCTGCAATAAAAAAAGACAAACAAGATACTAGAGTGATGGACTAGTGAGTTATAATGCAGTGCAAAATTGGTAGTACTAGTCCTCTGAAAGACAATTTTTAGGCCCCTCTTGGCCCCCTCTTGGGGGGAGCGTGGAGGGGGGCACCATCTTTAGAAGGTTACATTTGGAGAAAGTATATTTGGAGAAGGGCAAGTAAAGTGGTTTCAGTTCTGATGAAATGTTAAGTGGGTTCTTCTTAGGGGTAAAAAAAAAAAAAAGAGAGAGACACACAAAGGTTTTCAGGTGATGGTAATCCTCAGGACCATCAACAGACATTGTCGGTTAACAGGAAAGGAGCGTTGCATATTGAACACAAGTAGGCTAATTCACAAACAGGGCAGGTAACATATGACTTGATGGGGTTATGTAAGGGATCAATATAGCCCAGAGAAAATAGAGCCAGAGACAATAGTGAAAGCAAACTTACACATGAAGTTGAATGATTTCAGCAGCAGGAGGACAATGAAAGGAATACGGAAAAATAGCAGTGGTTTGGGGAAAAAGAAGACACTTGTATTTCAGCTTCAGCAGGTTTTTGTTGTTGT
Source organism: Crocodylus siamensis (assembly GCF_052110815.1). NCBI lineage: Eukaryota > Metazoa > Chordata > Crocodylia > Crocodylidae > Crocodylus > Crocodylus siamensis. Next base: position 296,978,580 of record NC_143395.1, read on the forward strand.
TTGTGCTGGCTCTTAGTTGACCTAATTCTCTCTAAAGAGCCCTTGGCTTATGGGGTACAAAGGACAAAGCTTGGTCAGAGGGGAAGAAAACCAGAGGAAATTAAGTGGATACCCTTCAACCTTAAAAAGCTGGTTGAGGGTTGTGTCCTCCTTGAGTAGAGCAGCTACTGTCTCAGCTAAGTTAGAACAGAGAAGAAGGTTGATCACAAGGGGAGCACAAAGAGGCAGGCTACTGAGCTGCTGCTAATGAAAAAATCGCAGGAGAACAATGGGGATCCACTTGAGACTGGAGCCAGGAGGAGCAAGATGTATGAAGTGAGGAAAAACTATGGCAATTGGCCACCAGGAAGTGCTGTGCAATGGGGACAGAGAGCCTGGCTGGTAGCAGGGAGGGCTTTGGGAAAATACCCATCACCTGTCTTCAGGATTCAGGCAGGCGTAGAGGCAAGAGAAGTGTTTAGAGCAGTGATTCCCAAAGAGTGTGCTGTGGTACCCTAGTGTGTCGTGAGAGCAACGGAAGTGTGCCAAGAGATCCCCGTGCAAGGATGTAAATGATCTCCTATCTTGTCCTGCACCCTGCACCTGCCCAAGCTAATCCAGCAGCACCAGCTCTAGGGACCGCCACAACTGTTGCTGCCTTCTCCTGCCCTTCTCCATCCCACAGGCAGCCCCTGTGCTGGCTCCCTCCATGCTCCCAGAAGCACAGAAAGAGCCATCCTTTGCAGCTAGGCTCATCCCTTCCACTCATCCCATACTCCTGGGGCCAGCAGGACAGGCAGCAGAGGTGGTCACCAACATGTGAGACCCTGTAGGAACAGCCTCAGCAGTGGGGACTGCCTTTGCCCCAGGGGTGCAGGCCAGGGGGCAGGAGGGGGCAGACAGGGGAAGAGGAGGGCACACCAGCTATTTCAGTGATTCTCAACTATTTTAGCCCCAAGGCCCACCTCTGTATCATTTCTGAATATAGCTCTATCTCAGTCATTTTCAACTGGAGTTCAATTGGAATTCAGAAAAGTTATGGGGTTATTTTTTTGACTATACAACTCTGCACCAATTTCCTCTGGCAGGGGAATGGAATGTGTTTTATGTTATATACATAGCTCTGTGTGTGTGTATGTGTGTGTGCATGTATGCTTGCACATGTAACCTTTTCAGGTGTAAGAGTGAATCCACCATATGAGTAAAGAGTGTGTTGCCATCTGTAATCCAGAAAAAAGCGTGCTCAAAGCATCAAAAGTTTGGGAAACACTAATTTAGAGAAAGCTGCAGTCTCTCTTGCCCTTATTGGTGGGAGATCACCTCCCAAAGCTGAGCTGAGTGCACACTAGCAAGCTTTAGTGCTGCTGATCACCACCAGTGCAGCTCCAGGAGTTGTAGCTACCCTGGGTAAATGAAGAAACATGGGGATAAAAATGTCATGCAATATTATAGTACAGCTTCTGTCACTGATTGTGTAGGCAAGAAAATAAAATTGCCATACTAAATCAATCTGGTCCAGTATCCTGACTTCAGTGGAGATCAGCCGCTTCAGAGGAAGGTGCCAGAAAACCATGGTGGCTAGAGTAGGCTAATTCTCTTCAATTATTATCTAATCCTAATTCTTAATAGGTAGATATTGTTTTAAGATCTGCCACATGAGGCCTTATCTTTCTTCTAAAACACTCTTTAGCACTGACTGTTATCAATGTATATTCTTGTTGTCCATCATGTAACTAATCAGCTGCTTTCTGCAACCTGTGTAGTTCTTGGCTTTGGTGTCTTCGCGTGGCAATGAGTTCCAAGTTCTTCTTTACAGGTTGTGTGAAAAAGCATTTCCTTTCTTTGGTTTTGCATCTTCTGTCTTTTAATTACACTGAATGCCCCTTGTTCTTGAGTTATGTGGCAGGGAGAACAAGAGTGATCAACAGCCTTGTCTAGAGTATAGCATTCATTACTTGATATACTTTTATCATGTTGCTGCCTTTTCTGCCTCCTAAAATGAGGCAACCCCATTTTTTTAGTCTCTCTCCACAGCGATATTCCCATTCATTGGTCTCTCTTGTAAACCTTTTCTACACTTCCTCTGGGTGCACAGGATTGTTTTTGAGTTGGGGTGACCAGTTCTATATACAGCATTTCGGATGAGGCCAGACCATTGATCATTTAATGTTCTCTGTATTATTCACAATCTCATTAATTACTCAGCCAAACATCTTGTTAGCTTTTTTGACTGCAGCTACATTCTGAGCAGATGTCTTCATTGATCTGTTGACAGTGATGTTCAGGCTGTCAGTGCTGAGCTCATCATCTCATACCTTAATTACTGCAGCATCCGCTTCCCTGTCATCCCTGATGCCCACATTGCCTCACTCTTTTGCTACAGATCTTGCTACTAAGGAAGATGTCAATTATTATATCATCCCCTCCCTGAATCCCTCTGCTGTCTTTTTCTTCTGTACTACGTCAAGTACAATGGAGAGCCTGCACTACAGCCACTTGGCACACACCTCACCCTCCACTCTCCAGTGTTTAGCACCTCCTGCTCTCCTGCCCACAGCACCAAAAATGCTAGTTAAGCTTCTGCATGTACCTGCCACTCACCCTGGCTGGTGATACAGGAATGTAACATGAACAGAACCAATTTCTGGTCAGGATGTGCAAAAACAGTACAAATATATGTTGCAAAAATTATGTGAATAGGGGCCTCCCAGTTTGCAAAGCCTCCTTATTAATGTCCTCATGCAGATTATTCCTTTTAGAAAGACAGATATCCCAGGTGGGATTTGAGGATGGGCTACATAACTGGCACAGGGGCAGGGAACCCAGAAGTATGTGTACTGTGGCTCCAGCAAGTTTTCTCGTCCACAAGCCCTTTCTGTGTCATTATTGAGATTAGGTTTTGAGACTGCAGAAAATGTCTGCTGGCTATAAAGTTTCAAGTGAGTAATATTGTCATCTGGCAATAACCCCCCCCCCCAAACCCTTACCTTATTCTTGATGAATGTCCCTTTATGGAAGTAGAACAGGGAGAGTTAAAAAAATTGCCTGTGAATCTGAATGTTCATGTCATTGTTCATACCTTTAACATTACTGGATTTTGTACTGCAGTCTCCTTAAAGCTAAGTTGCTGAATTAAGGAGCACGGTAAAGTCAAGCCTGTCTAGGCCAGTGGTTGTCAACCTTTTTTCATTTGTGGACCTCCCTGGAAATTTCAAATGGAGGTGTGGACCCCTTTGAATTGTATTCACATACTTTTGATTGATCATAGTTATCTTTTACGGACCCCTTAGACATAGTCTGCGGACCCCTAGGGGTCTGTGGACCGCAGGTTGAAAATCATGGATCTATACCATGGCAGCAGGACACTGAAGTAGTCTGGTGGCACTGCACTGGGGCCCTCCCTCTGTGGCTGCTCTCAAGTCCAGCCCTCAACAGCAGATACAGTGGAATTAATCCCTTGGAGCAGCCTCAGCAGCAATACTGCTGGATTTGAAGCATGTCAGTGGGAGCAGATGGACAGGGTCTGGAATGGGGATTTGAAGCATGTCAGTGGGAGCAGATGGACAGGGTCTGGAATGGGGCTGGTGTACTAAACTAACTGGAAATAGGCTCACCACAGAAAAGGATTAGGAACTGCTGGACTAGCAGGTAGGCAGAGGCATAATGTGAGAAGAAAGCACCTGAGCAGCCCTCTCCCACCGTTCCCCCATGGGGCAGCATGCTGCAGTAGCAGCAAGCAGTGACACAGGCAATGTATCATGGCAGCAGAGGAGCTCACTGCTGCTGGGGGAACTTTCACCCATTATTTTGTTGCTGAAGCCCAGGTCAGGATGGCAAAAAATTGCTGATTTCAGAAGCAAAAAATGCAGTCAATTGTCCCCTAAGTAGCTGCAAATTGCACTGCTGCTCCACAAAACTGTGATTCCCAGAACACTTTGCACTGCATAACTCACATTGCTTACACCATTGCAATGTGCAGCTGGGAAGTGCAAGCCTAGTGTGGAATGGGAGGGTGAATCACCCTTCACTCAGCCTTCTAGCACCCTCCCCTTAGACAGCACTCAAGCCTTGTGCCCCATTTGCCTAGCCCACGGTACGCTACCACAGCTTGATCTCATAAATTACTTGGAATTAAAGTACCTAATGCCACACCTGTGATCGCCCTGAAAGAGAGAGAGAGCGAGAAGGAAGGAAAGAGAAACCCTCTGCTTAGATGCCACTTACCCTCAGACTAGAAACATCCCTGTTTGAATTTTCCAAGATAGCTACAGTTCTCCTTCGCATGGCCAGAAATGTTTTAATCTGCATGACTTGGCATCTGTCTTCTGCCCAAGGCCATTCAGGATCCAGGAACTAGCAACTTCTCTGCTTGGCCCAAGTCATTCACATTCAATGTTCATTGGCTAAAAGTAAAGAAACAATCTGGGAAATAGAGCCTGGAAATCAGGACTCCCATGTGCCAGTTGAACATCTTAATCACTAAACTACAGCACCTTGTTGTACTGGCTTTTTCAGGCCCTATGGATCTTGCATTATACAGTGGCACCTCCACTGTGGGACTCATGTCCAAATTCCGTTTGATTCAGAAATTCTGTATTGGATCTGAGAAAACATCCCTAGTGAAAATATCATTGATGCTGGGAAGGTCCTGTGAAAAGTTTCAGTGTCAATGGATCAGCATGTTCTGATGCCAGAAAGCAAGTGTATATTTGAAATAAAAAGCCTAACCAGCTCTTCTACTACTGTTATGCCATAACATTTATGTTCCTTTGTGTGCAGACTGTAAAATATAAAAAGGACATATTGATGAGTCACATAAGTGTAATATATAAAACATGTTGCTCATATGGCATGCATATGGTACATAAGAGCTTCTGTCTTCTAACAGATCCCTTACCTAGCAATTGCCTCTATGTACAGCCCCATGAGTAAGCTACCACTACCCTGATTTTCTTGCTTCTGGGACTAGCTCCTCCCTTCTATTTTTTTTGCTAGTTCTCTCTACCTTTCCTCATCATATATTTTTCCTGCTTGAACATTTTCTTACAAGAGGCTTCTAGCTGGCATGCAGCGTAATCTTCTCAGAAGCAAGCAACCTCAACCTCCGCGTAGCTACTTACCAGCCAGAAATGCACAAGTGGCAGCTACCACTTCCAAAATGGTCCCATTAAGTAGCAGCATCTGCTTGGTTCTCTTGAATTTGAAGGGCCAGGCATGCTGGGAACACATTTTCTATAAAGGGGTCATTTTACAATAGAAAAAGACAGCCAGGATCTGAGAAAACCCTGCACATTACTAGTGAAAAGGTTATGGTAATCTCCAGCTCCTGACTTCTGTAGGAGCCCCTTATGTCTTCAAAGCTAGGGATGATAGCTTTCTCCTCCTTACCAGCAAACTTTAAGTGGGGGTGGGGTTCATTAGTAGTAGCCCACGTTCTTCTAAATCTAAATGAAAGACAATTTTATAAGAACTTTAACTTAGTTATTTGTTTTCCCTCCTCTTTGCTCTAAAACAAAGCAAGAGTCAGTTCCCTTTATGTCTTTTCCTTAGGGAAATCACTTAAATTCACTCTCAAGTGCCTTGCTAGAGTGGCCCACTTGAAAATGCCTTTGTTGATGCTGGAATTTCACATGATTTTGTTAGAAATGGAATATTGTTAGAAATGCGCAGCTTGCATCTTGCACCTGATAAGAAAGAAATACTGCCCAAGGCTCCTTTCTCCCCCTCACCCGCCTTAGCCTTTCTCATGCTGATTGCAGAAGCTGGAATTCAATTGACTGTGGCCTTGGGGTATGAACTTTTGGCAAACTTGTAGTTTCTGGGCGTGCTTAATAAGCTGATGCATATTTACCTCTCCGCCCTGCATACTTAAGTAGCTAATTATACTATACATGCGATGTATGTAATGATGTAACTACATGTATGCTTGTATGAAACGGAAGTAGCTGTAAGAGTTCCGGTGTCTGCACACGTGCTCAGGAGAGAGAAGATAAATTCCGCTTGCAAACACAATTAGTTGGTCAGAAGCTGATTTGGGCATCAATGCCCCACTCTGACCTTGTTTGCAAACAAATCCATCCTTTTGTACCGGCTGATGTTTGTGTGTCTGTGATTTTTGCGGGCCTCCAAAGAAACGAACTGCTTTTGTGCAACAATCTGGCGAGCCAGCCAGGAGTTCTTTGGATCACCTCGGAACCCAGTGACAAGATCGTCTCTGCCGCCATGGGGAGTGCGCACTGAGCCGTCTTTTTGGGCTCGCCCAGGGGGCTTGAGACGTGAGTCGGGGTATCCGGGAGATTAAAGGCTGCCTGTGCAAAATTTTTGGTTTCTGAGGACGCCAGACACACATTCCGGCATTCTGATCGAGATCTCTAGGATACCTGAGTGAGTATATGAATTCCCTTGCCCAATTTGGTTTCTGGATCCGGGGGCAAAGATTTGTTCGATTTGGTTTTGTACCGGGGGATTTTTGGCCCAGTATTTGGTGTGCGTAATACATACTTTTGCAAATGGTCTGTGACTAGGATCTTTTGGTATTTGGTGTGCGTTGGGCGCACTTTTGTGGGCATTAATATGGGTGTGGGTAGCTCCCGTGTAGAAAACTCAGGTACTCCTTTGGGTTGTGTTTTACGGAACTTTAGCAAATTTGCAAAGCAGGCAGATTATGGGGTGAAGATGAAAAAAGGATGATTTAATTAAGTTTTGTCAACTCAAGTGGCCAACATTCGGGGTCCACTGGACCCTGAAAGGATCCTTTGTAGTAAAAGAAGTGATAGCTATCCATGAAATAGTTATGCAGAATGGACATTGGAATCAATTTCCTTATATAAATTGTTGGTTGGGAGTGGTTCAAAATCAGCCACCTTGGATTAAGAAATGCTTAGTAAAGTCTCATGTGATGGTTGTTAAAGGAAAGACTCAAGGAGGACCGCCTGTACTCCCTGAGTCTGATGGGGGGGGAGGGATCCTGAATTAGCCGAGTACCAGGCTCATTCTCCTGTCACCCTAACAAGTAGCGAGGATGAATCAGACACCTCCTCAGGATCCAGTCCCTCTGCACCACCGCTCCCTCCTTCAGGGAAACCACCACCGGCATACCAAAGCATACCTAATGATTCAGAGCATGTGTCTCAGCCAAGTGCCCCATCTGAATCAGGGAATAAGGGCTATTGTTGCGCAAGACTGTAGAATCACGGCCGGTGCTCAATTGCCCGATGCGAGAGGTTATCGGAGAGGGGGGCAATGCAATTTTGTCTACACCCCATTTAGTACTTCAGATTTATTTAACTGGAAGAATCAGAGCCCCTCTTTTCGTGAAGACCCTGAAAAGATGAGGGACTTGTTTTGATCCATTGGGCAAACCCATCGACCCACTTGGGCTGATGTCCAGATGATGCTCCAAACCCTCCTGACCCCGGAGGAGAGGAGATTAGTGTTGGGGACAGCAGAGCGCATTGCAGCAGCCAGGGTAGAAGCGGAGGGAGCTGCTGGTCGTACCTTGCGTGATACCGGCCCTGTTGAGGAATCAAGATGGGATAATCATACCACAGAAGGAAGAGAGCTGAGTGCACGGTATCTGGGGATTATAGTGGAAGCAATGGGGAAGGCAGTGCCTCGGGTTACTAATCTGTCTAAATTGTATGAAGTGAGACAGGGAAGAGAAGAGGATCCCTCAGCTTTCCTCGGGAGGCTGTACGAGGCGTTCCGCAGGTTTTCGGACCTAGATCCAGAAGCCCCAGATAATCAACGCATGGTAAATCTTATGTTTATTGGTCAATCCGCTGCTGATATTCGTAAGAAGCTACAGAAAACTGAGGGAGGTGCTGGGGAACCAATTTCAGAGCTGGTGGAAATTGCATATAAGGTATATGGAAATTGTGAGCAGGCACAGGAGCGCAAGGAGGATAAAAAGGCTCAGCGACAGATGGCAGCGCTGGCAGCTGCTATAACTGGAGGTAACCCTGGAAAGGCTGGGATACAGAAAGGGAAAGGAGAAAGAGTGGGAGCAGACGTTTGTGCTTACTGCAGGGAGAAAGGACACTGGAAGAGGGAATGCCCAAAGTTGAAGGAGCAGAGAGAGGGGGAACCAAGAGGTCACCTCATGCGGGCAGAGGAAAAGGGTGAGGACACAGAATGAAGGGGACGGGGATCTAAGACCACTACCCTTCGGGTTGGAGCCCGAGAAGATCCCATGGTAACCATTAGGGTTGGTGGCAAAAACTTTGAAGCCTTGGTGGATACTGGGGCTACATTTTCAATGATTCCAGAAAACCCCCCTGTGCAAGAGCTAGTGAGCAGCATGTTTTTGTGGAAGGGATTGAGGGAATGCAATCCCGACTCCCTGTTTGTAAGCCACTCCTCACCAAAGTGGGAGACCATTTGCTTGAGCACTCCTTTGTATATTCTCCAAGTTGCCCGGTTGCATTACTTGGGCGGGACCTGCTCACAAAACTGCAAGCTGAGATATTTTTCAGAGACGACCAGATGGTGGTCCAGTTACCTGTCAAGCAGAGCTCGAACTATCAGATGGCTCTCCGGGAGGGCCGACGCCCTGTAGTAAGTTCTGAAGATCACATGACTGGAGTAGACCCTTCGGTATGGGCTGATGGAACCCCTGCGCGAGCTAAGTCGGTCTCCTCGGTAAGGATCATACTCAAGGATGGGGAGGGGCCCGTTTGGGTAAAGCAGTATCCACTCAGCCGAGCGGCCAGAGTTGGACTCAAGCCGTTAATAGAGAAATACAAGAAGTACAGATGGCTAGTGGAAGGGTCCTCACCATATAATACCCCCATTCTTGGAGTGCCGAAGGCAGATGGGGTCTCATACAGACTGGTCCAAGACCTGCGAGCAGTAAATAAGAAGGTCTTTTCAGACCACTCTGTAGTCCCGAACCCACACACGATTTTGACACAAGTACCGGGGGAAGCTGAAATATTTTCAGTGCTAGATTTGAAAGATGCTTTCTTCTCCATTCCCCTTCACCGAGAGAGTCAAAAATTGTTTGCTTTTAAATGGGAGGACCCAGATACTTTCCATAAAGCCCAGCTCATGTGGACAGTTCTCCCACAAGGATTCATAGCAGCCCCCCATATGTTCGGACTTGCCCTTCAGAAGGACTTGGAGGAGTGGAAGGGATCACACCCCGCAGTGACTCTCCTCCAGTATGTGGATGACCTGCTAGTTGCAAGCCCAAATTTGCAACTCTGCGAGGAAGCCACCAGATCACTGTTAAACACTCTAGGGGAAAAAGGATATAAGATCTCTAGAGAGAAAGCCCAAATATGTCAGCCTCAAGTTACATTTTTGGGATATAAGCTCTCAAAAGGAGTCAGAGCCCTGAGTGCGGATCGCATACAGGCAATCCAAGGTCTAACCTCACCTAAGTCACCCAAGGAGCTGCGGGCATTCCTAGGGCTAACTGGGTTCTGTCGACTATGGATACCAGATTATGGTGGAAAGGCTAGACCACTGTATGACTCCCTAACTAAGGAGAGTCTCACTGAATGGAAATGGACTAAAGAAATGCAGCATGCCTTTGATTTGCTTAAGGCAGCATTAACCCAGCCCCTGCCCTGGCCATCCCTAATAATAAAAAGCCATATCGACTGTATGTTCATGAGAATCGAGGGGTTGCATCAGGGTGCTGACGCAGCCATCAGGCCCAACTTGGAGACCCGTGGGATATTACTCAAAGGTTCTAGATCCAGTTGCGCTCGGGTGGCCAGCCTGTCTTCGGGCTGTGGCAGCCACAGCAGTGGTTGTCGAAGAAGCCCAGAAGATAGTCATGGGTGCAGACATGGAAGTACACACCCCACATGGAGTTCCCCAGATTCTAGGGACTGAGGGAGGAAAGTTTCTCAACCCTTCCAGACAATCACGGTATGAGATATTTTTGCTCTCTAATCCAGGACTTACTTTCAAACATACTACAGCCTTGAACCCTGCAACCTTGCTGTCGGAACCAGGGAGACCAACGCATGACTGCCTTGAGGTCCTGAATCAAACCACACAGGTGCGACCTGATCTTGCTGAGGACCCAATTGAAAACCCAGATGCTGAATACTTCGTAGACGGTTCCAGCTCTGTCATCGATGGAAAAAGACGAACAGGATGTGCAGTGGTAACCTTGGATAAGGAAATCATTCCCCGGTATTCTCTGCCCAAATCCATCGAGTCGGATCAAGAACAACACTTTGTGGGAAAAGTAGTTCAAGAGGTTGCACAAGCCCTCAAGATCACTTGGAAACTACACACATCATGGAGACCACAGAGTTCAGGATAAGTGGAGTGCATGAATAGGACCTTAAAGACTCTACTCACCAAGATCTGTATTGAAGCACACCTTAAGTGGCCTCAAGCATTGCCGCTAGCTCTTACTTGCATTCGAAACACTCCCCGACGGGGCATTAAATTAATCCCATATGAAATTATGTTTGGCAAGCCTCCTCGAGTCTTACCCCCTGGGATGCGAGAAAATGTAACTTTTGAATTAGGTAATAGCGAGCTTCACATGTACGTTATTGCTTTGCAGTCTGTCTTGTCTTCTCTTCACAGATATGCAGCCTCCTTTCAACGTCTGCCTTTAGACGTCTCGGTACATGACTTCCGCCCAGGAGATTGGGTCTTGGTGCAGCGATGGAAAAAGGAACCTTTGACTGAGAGGTGGAGTGGCCCTTTCCAGGTACTTCTAACAACCCACACCGCTGTAAAGATTGCTGGCCATGACCGTTGGATACACCATACCCGTGTGAAACGACATCCACGAGTGTCAGAGGACATCAGCTCCCAGGACAAGCTCACTCCGGAAGCTGAGCCGTCCTCAGAACAAGAAGTCAGCAGGTGGAGCTGTGAACCTACTGGTGATCTCCAAGTGCGCCTGAGACGGCTTAATCAGAGTCCAGAAAATCAAATAAGGAAGTAACAAAGAAAAAGTTTAGGCTGTATTTGATCTCAAGAGAGGGAAGATATGGCGGGAGTCTTAATATGCCTCGTTGTTATCTATGTAGTAAAAGAGGCAGGATTGAGCAGCCCTAGCCGCCACCCAAATCCCCGTTTCCCCCAATTGCTTCCCCAGAAGCAAATTTGTATGTTGACATGATGGAAAGAATTGCAGGTATCTTCCATCTAACCAACTGCTGGGCCTGTGGGGGACTCCAAGAGGCCGGAGGCCAGTGGCCTTGGAGGGCTTTTCCTTTGGCCCCAAAGTGGCTAGTGAGTAGTAAGGCGGCTGTTAAGAGTACTAGTCAAGAATGGGATGAGAACCGCAGCTGGGATCTTTCTCAAGTGACATTAGGAGTGTATTGCATCAGTAAGTTTGACACAGGGTGGCTCCCAAAAGTGGAAGGAGGATGAATGGCCCCCTCAAAGGATTATTGAGTATTATGGACCGGCTACATGGGCTAATGATGGGAGCTGGGGATACCGGACACCAATATACATGTTAAATAGAATTATCAGGTTGCAGGCAGTCTTAGAAATAATTACTAACCAAACTGCCACTGCTCTCGAGTTACTGGCCAGACAGAGTTCTCAGATGAGAGAAGCCATATACCAAAATCGAATGGCCTTAGACTATTTACTCGCAGAGGATGGCGGAGTCTGTGGAAAGTTCAACCTTTCTAATTGTTGCCTCCAAATAGATGATAATGGGAAAGCAGTCTTAGAGATTGCCAAAGAGATTAGGAAAATAGCTCATGTACCAATACAAACGTGGAAAAACACATGGGATGAAGACTGGTGGTCTAATCTGTTTGGAGGAGCTTGGTGGAAAAAAGTAGGGCTTGTATTTCTGTGTGCTCTGACTGGATTGATTTTTATTCCTTGCCTTACTCCCTGTTTCATAAGATTGATAACCACCACAGTTGAAGGAATGCAAGTTGCAACAGTTCCCCTCAAAGGGCAGACTGTAGCAAAAGTCATGGTACTCAGAAGAATTCCTCGTAATTATCTTAATCTGTCTAAATAAAAATGGGGAGCAGAAAGCATCTTGAGGGGGGAATATTGTTAGAAATGGAATATTGTTAGAAATGCGCAGCTTGCATCTTGCACCTGATAAGAAAGAAATACTGCCCAAGGCTCCTTTCTCCCCCTCACCTGCCTTAGCCTTTCTCATGCTGATTGCAGAAGCTGGAATTCAATTGACTGTGGCCTTGGGGTATGAACTTTTGGCAAACTGTTGTAGTTTCTGGGCGTGCTTAATAAGCTGATGCATATTTATCTCTCCGCCCTGCATACTTAAGTAGCTAATTATACTATACATGCGATGTATGTAATGATGTAACTACATGTATGCTTGTATGAAACGGAAGTAGCTGTAAGAGTTCCGGTGTCTGCACACGTGCTCAGGAGAGAGAAGATAAATTCCGCTTGCAAACACAATTAGTTGGTCAGAAGCTGATTTGGGCATCAATGCCCCACTCTGACCTTGTTTGCAAACAAATCCATCCTTTTGTACCGGCTGATGTTTGTGTGTCTGTGATTTTTGCGGGCCTCCAAAGAAACGAACCGCTTTTGTGCAACAATTTAATTCCCAAATGAAATATGGGGAAGCATGTAAGGATTTGCCAGTCACATGAATGTTATAATGGTGACCAACCCCTCCCCAAATAAACATGAGGAGACAATTTTTCACTGAGAAAATGCTTAAGAAAGAGACAAATTACACAAAACAGAGACAGATGTTGATTTAATGGTTTATTGTCACATTAAAAAAGTAATCTTACTGATGAATTAATATTTGCTTTTTCATATAAAAGTGCTTATTCTTACAAATCCTTAAGGCTCATTCTGTTACATTACAGTAGGATTTTTCACCATCCCAGAAACTGTGCTACATGAGTTTTGTATGAACTGTAGAAACAGCAAAATCTCCAAACAGTAGAACAACTGGTCTATAATTTCATCACCTTTTTACATATGGTCTCATTTAACTGTGTAACAGAGTCTAAAGTAAAAGCAAACAAAGAATAATCTTTTTGTTTAACTTGAAATGGGGCTGATGCACTTTAAGTTTAATATTTTGCTCAACTGAAAGGAACAAAGACAATTGTTTTTCAAAGTTTTGCCCTTTTACAGCAAGGAAAAAGAAAGACAGAGAATACTAAAGATACAATATTTACTGTTTCTTACAAAGCAAAAAAAACAAGTGGCTATCAAGTACAAACACTGTCATTAACAGATGTTTAATATTTTTCAGGTCCCTACATTGTATGTCACTTAGTCAGAACTCTTATTGAAACCAATGTGAGTTTTGCCTGAGGAAGAGATGAGAACAGGGATCTCAAGAGGATCGTTTTAGATTAAATGGTTTATTATTTTTGTCTCAAAGAAAAAGAATGGAGTAGGTGAAAGTTACTAAAGCTCTTGTTCGCATTAATTGTGATTTCTAGCATATACTATAATACACAGATAAGATTATAAGATTTTTATTTTTAGTCATAATCAGAGATATATCATTTGGATGGACAGTGAATTTACTATTCCTACTTAAATTTAAAATACCTACTTAGTGTAAATACTGAATATTTTTTTTCCTTTACTGGGTCAAAATGCAGTAACAAATAGTCAAAAAATTAACCTAATGTCAGAGAAAAATAATTTCAAGTATTCTAGAATGAGGGAAAATGCCAAATGATCTAATAAATAAAGCACTTTAAGCTAGTAATGGATGCTACAATAATATATATACATATTTTACAACATAAATTACTGTACAGAATATTCCCATTTATTAAATTGCTCAAGTGTGTAAACAATATTGCCTGTTATATAGGGACATGTAGAAGAATTCTGCTTATGTTTTGAAAGTACTAAAATATGCTAAGTCCAGAATGCTCACTTAAAAGGTGAGCCGCTATTGCTTTGGCTGTCTGGGTGATGGCTCCAGTACTAAAATAGAACATACTCAGAGAGAAACATAAAACAATGTTTAATCATCTACGAACAGAGCTAAATTGATATTGATTTTTATACTATTACAGTTTACAGGAATCTGCTGACAGTTGTTGGCATAAATGATATGTGGAGTTTAAGCTCTGCATCTGGTTAGAAAGATAATCCCAGTCAGAAAACAGGAGATTGCTCAGCCAAGTCAGACAACTGCTAGTAAAAATTTATTGTATGGTAGACTTTAGTCAACATAATAATCAGACAGGAGAACGATTTCTAGGATTATTAGTGCTACTGATTGTGTAGGAATTCAGCATACAGTCAGTCTATCTAAAACTTCCTATTACTGTTGTCACTCAAGTATACTGTCCCCTGCCACCCTTTTGTTTGTCTCATCCACCTGCTATGTCTTCTTTTTTCAGACTGTAAGCTCCTTGGAGCAGGGACCATGATCCACCTTTTGTTCACATATGGTGTCTAGCACAATAGAATCCTAACTTGTATGAGGCTTGTAGGCACTACTGTGATACAGATATTAATAATAATAGAAGAAAATGAAGGAAGTTGATGTAAATGAAGTTTGTATATTTATAACAGCCGTATTTTGCTACAGTGGTTATAAGATGGCCTATTGTAGCCAATATGTAATAATGAGATTTCATTAAAAAGAGATGAATTTCCAATCTATTAAAATCTGAAGGTTATTTTCTAGCCTTGAGCTTTAGACAAAACTTCTACTGACTTGGAGTTTTGCAGGTGAGCCAAGGGCAATACATGGCCTGTTATTTATTTCTAGGCTGATGAACATGGATGAATTTGAAATTTTGTCTGTTCGTTGGTCGGAGTTTGCATCACAGAATGAGCCAACAACATACCTCTAAACTTACAGAAAAAAGATGCAACATACCTCTCAATTATATGGTACCAGCATTTACAAAATATAGCCCTGTGATAAAAATAGTCAAGCTTGTTTTTTCATGGTCCATAGAAAAGTTTCTTCTCCGCTTTAGGGAGAGGCAATTGTATGTTTAGATATTGCATGAAGAGCTAGTATATTCAAATATTTGCTACACTGTAAGACATATTTCCTTAATACCAGTTATTTTAGTGGAATGAAGATGCTTTCAACTTGGTGTAACCACTGACCTGATTGGTTTGTTGACCATGGGAACTGAGCTGGTCAGGACTAATGCAAGTCTAATACATGGGAAAGTGCTCTTGAGTGCATCAGGCATAAATGTATTTATCTTTATGCACTTTATCCTAATAATTCTTTTATCTGAGCCTTATTCTGCCACAGTAAGTTTCCTGGGATTTTTGTTGATTTCACTGGGTGTTCCACAGTCACAGAAGTACAGAATCGGTTACTTAGCATTGAAAGTGTGACTTTGGTCCCTCTAAAAAAATAAATCCCTGTACAGACATGATACCAGGAACTCCCAGTCATCTTTGTGCATGTTCATAGTATAGCAGTGCCCATCATTCCAAATCCGTGGCACAATGTGAATCAATACATGTGAGTAGGCCCTGGTAAGAGAGAGACTGCAGCTTAATATGTAATGGCACAGCTTCCAATTTTAAGGGTTTTCAGTCTCTTCCACAGTTCTGCATGCAAACTCCCTTCTAATTGCTCTTCTGCAATCCCGTATGTCACTGGGGAATGGCAGACAATCATGACTTCTGTATGTGGTAAGCAAAACTCTCCTTTCCCATTCAGGAAAGGGAAGACTTTTTTTGGTAGGGAGGAGGTGCTATTAGTTTCACAAGGGGGGTTAGAAAGGCAAACAAACCTGAGAGAATATAAGTAGCTGGTCCCTGGGAAGTACCTTCTTTTCCCTTATCCTCCTGTCTACCCCTGCAACCCAGTGATGGGGAACTGGGATAGTGAAGAAAATCTCTATAGTGGTTTTCAACATTTTTTTTTATTTGTGGACCACTAAAAAAAATTCAAATGGAGATGTGGATCCCTTTGGAAATTTTGAATGGAGGTGCAGACCCCTTTGAATTGTAAGTGTTGGTATTCACATACTTTTGATTGATCATAGTCATCTTTCGCAGACCTCTTAGACATAGTCTGTGGATACTCAGGGGTCTGTGGACCACAGGTTGAAAACCATTTCTCTAGAGCTAGGATGAGCTGGGAGATCTCATATACGCCCAGGGGAGAGGGGAAGAAAAAAGGTAGGACTCAATGGTTGAAAAAGTAACTGATGTATTTTACACAGATTTAATTTATGGATTTATGTATGTGTTTTCTGGGAGGAGGTGGAAGTCCCTGTGTCATCAGGCATTTCTTTATGCAAATTGAAGTTATATTTGTCACAAGATAGAAAAAGGCTTTCAATCTAGATAATGGGGGAAGAAAGCCCATATTAAAACAAATATTTCCAAAAATAGAGAAAAGATTGTACTAAAAAATTACAAGACAGCTTACATTGCATTTACACAAAGTAATCTCTCTTCTACATGAAGGGTTTTCTTTCAAATGGCTCCTGGTGTACAGAGA
Organism: Crocodylus siamensis; assembly: GCF_052110815.1. Classification (NCBI taxonomy): domain Eukaryota; kingdom Metazoa; phylum Chordata; order Crocodylia; family Crocodylidae; genus Crocodylus; species Crocodylus siamensis. Next base: position 296,994,952 of record NC_143395.1, read on the forward strand.
CCACAGTCTTAAGTTCTGAGTAATACTGGCTGCATCTACATGCTCATTAATGCACTGTAATTACCGTGAATTAAGTTTAGTATCTGTAAGTACAGGTACCACCTAAATGTGAGGTAATTGGTGCTACTGCTCATTAGCCACAGCACATGCTTTTTTGGTGATGCTAATTCTACTTTGCATTAGTGCATTAGCACAGGTTTTGCCCCTGTGCTAGTGCGAGGTAGAATTAGTCTACTAAGCTTGAAGCGTCTTGTGTAGACATGCCCACTGACTTCTTCGCTGACTCAATTAGTATGCATTCCTCAAAAAAAGGCCTTTAGAGGCAAATTGTCAACACAGAGCCTGAGGCTATAACCATGTAATTTCTATTAATGTTAATGGGAGTTGAGAGTCTAACTCACTGAGCATTATGCAGAAAATGTAACCCCCAGTTCACTTACCCTGCTAATTAATTATAGCTGAATCATGAATGGAGGAAAATATTTTATTAGGATAATTATGTAATTTTTCTTGAGCTACATGAAGTGATTAGTCTTTTCTGTGAGGCACCTTTCTAAAAATATGTGTCAACTCATGAATCTGGATTTGGGAAAACAAATTATTTGGGCACTGATGACTCTGTTGATTGAAAATAAACTTAAAATAACATGTGAAAAAGTATTTCTTTCACAGAAATCAAAATGTCTCAGAGATTAAAATCCATCTGAGCTCTTTTTTATTGGTTAAGTTCAGGTTGGTTAATCATTTCCCCCCCAGTGTACATTTTTGTGACTCTTGGTATTTTCTGGTTTTAGTTAGGATCAAAGTATAAATATTTCAGGAAAGGCTATGCGTATGATATTTCTGAGCCAAATGAAAGTAAGTAATACTAATAATACTTAATCTTTTTATGGGGTGGTGGGAGGAGAATGTGAGACCTGCTTATCATGGTTATCTTATTTTGAGAGGTGCAGTGGGATTTAAATAATGCAGAGGTCCCAGCAGTGGCCCTCTACCCAAAGCTCAAGTTCATCAATACTGCTGAGCATTTTACAATAATCTTAAGAACTCCTATTGTACCTTTCATCCAAGGAGTGCAGTGTGTTTTACTGTTGATTCAGGGCTGTCCAATTGGCAGCATGCATGCTCCATTCAGCCTCAAGGGGTTAACTTGCTCTCCCAGCCATTCAGAATTTGGACAGCCTGTGGTTAATTCCCATAAAGCCCTATGAGATGGATCAGTATTGTTATCCACATTTTATTCAGTTTCCAACACAGGCCCAGACTGACTTTTAAGCCCATGCTCACCCCTACCCTGTGTTCATGTATTGAAGGAGACTGTGCCCTCAGACAAACGAAATGTCAACTTCTGGGCACTCTCTGCTTCCCCATGATCCCACAGGGACCCTTATAGGGGTGGCAAGGGGTGGCGGGGGCGGGGGAGGAGTTGCAAAGCTTGTGGGACTTGAACTCCACAGAACTGGAAGAAGGAAACTGGCTTTGTTTTACCTGCTGACTTTGTGGGAGAAAGCAATGCAAGCGAGTGAAACGTATACTTACTTTCTCTGCTTTCCCCTCTGGAACCCAGATGGAAATGTGGGCACATTCAAGGGCAAGGACGATCAGATAGGTCCAGGTGGCAGTGGGGAGGCAAAGGAAGAATTTCTGGCAAGATCTGAGATTCTCAACTGAACCCTGACTTCTTCCTGATAGAGTACGGGCTATGGGTGCCTTCTTGAGAGCATATTAAGTTGAAACTGAGTGTTTCCCATCTCAGGATGGTCTTCGTCTTAGGTGGGTGAAGGGGAACATAAGCTCCCAAATGACTTCCTAGTTGATCTTGAACAGAGCTTACAAAATGGTAATTAATAAACAGTGGCGAGGGAATCTTGGCCCTGTTGAAAGCACTAGGAGTTTGTCATAAATTTCAATAGGCCAGAATCTCATGCTGAAAAATACTGAGAGAGACACTGTTCTCACTAGTTTTTCTGACAGCTTTCTCAACTGAAATATTTGTATAACTGGACTACTTTCAAATAAACATACAGATGCTTTCCTGAATGAATTCATGAGCCTTATCAATTGTTATAAAGCTCGCCAGGCTTTGGTATATAACCAGTAAATCAAATAATGTAATAATTATGGATATAGTTTCATAGTTTGTAGGGTCGGACGGGACCTGAGCAGATCATCTAGTCCGACCCCCTGCCATGGCAGGAAAGAGTACTGGGGTCAAATGACCCCAGCAAGATGTTCATCTAACCTCCTCTTAAAAACCCCCAGGGTAGGAGCCTGCACCACTTCTCTTGGAAGTTGGTTCCAGACCCTAGCCGCCCTGACTGTGAAGTAGCATCTCCTGATATCTAACCTAAATCTACCCTCTGCCAGCTTGTGACCGTTATTCCTGGTCACTCCTGGCAGGTGCTCAGGGGAACAGTGACTTCCCCAATGTCTGCTGATCCCCCCTGACTAGTTTATAACAGGCCACAAGATCCCCCACACTCAGCCTTCTCTTTTGGAGGCTGAACAGATTCAGGTCCCACAGCCTGTCCTCATAGGGCCTGCCCTGCTGCCCCTTGATCATACGAGTGGCCCTCCTCTGGACCCTCTCCATGCTGTCGACATCCCTCTTGAAGTGTGGCGCCCAGAATTGGACACAATACTCCAGCTGCGGCCTGACCAGTGCCGCATAGAGGGGAAGGATCACCTCCTTGGACCTGCTCGAGATGCATCTGTGGATGCATGCCAAGGTGCGGTTGGCCTTCCTGACTGCCTCTCCACACTGCCGGCCCATGTTCATCTTGGAGTCAATGATGACCCCCAGATCCCTTTCCGCCTCAGTGCTGACAAGAGGGGAGTTCCCCAACCTGTAGGTATGGTGCAGGTTGTTCCTCCCCAGGTGCATCACCTTGCACTTGTCTGTGTTGAAACCCATCCTATTCTCATCCGCCCACCCTTGTAATCTGTCGAGGTCTGATTGTAGCCTGTTGCATCCTTCCAATGTACCCACGTCCCCCCACATCTTAGTGTCATCAGCAAATTTGAACAGGGTGCTTTTTACCCCCTCATCCAAATCGCTGATGAAGATGTTGAACAGTGCGGGCCCGAGGACCGAGCCCTGCGGAACCCCACTGCCCACGTCCTTCCAGGTTGAGAAGGACCCATCCACTACCACCCTCTGGGTGCGGCCCTCCAGCCAATTGGCAACCCATTTGACTGTGTGGGTGTCTACACCACAGCCCCCCAGTTTCTGAATGAGAACAGGGTGAGAGACAGTGTCAAAAGCCTTCCAGAAGTCCAGGTCTAAGATTATATCCACTGCTACCCCTGCAACTAACGATCTGGTGATCTGATCGTAAAAGGCCACCAGGTTGGTCTGACAGGACCTTCCACTGATGAACCCATGGAACATATAATGGTGCTCTGACCTGGAACATATTTACAAGATAAAAAAACCCCAGAAAGCACTCTCTGTCCAAATAAAGAATGAGTTCAAGTATGTGGTGTAAGTGCAAGGTTATCAAAATGAGAGGCAGTTTAGATGCATGCCAGCCAACTTCTATCATTATCTTAACAAATTCATATTCTTTCCAGGCATTGTTTTTATTTCTACAGTGCCAACAATGTGCCAGGAGACTTTATTTTTTAGTCTGAGTACTCTCCAGTGGACTGGGGAGAGGGTGTGTTCCAATCATTCTAAAAAAGAAACATTTCTTTTTGACGTATTAAACATTAAGCGGATTATGTAAAAGCAGAGTACTGTAGATGGAAATGTAGTTAATGGAGCTTAGACCAGGAACCACAAACCCTCACAAAATTTTGAAGAGTAAAAAACCATATTGCTTTCACGTTTTCTTTTTAAAATCTTGTAAAAAGATTAAAGAGTTCAGTCATTATTATTTACATAAAATTCAACCTATTTGCTTAAAACCATGAATCATTTAGTGGCACATCTGCAGTGGCAGACACAGATAATCCAAGTCAGTTTGCAAATTGCAATTGCATTTGGACTAAGTCATCAGTAGCACATATTGTACATGTGTTAAGGCTCGTGACTGTTTAAGTCTCTTGGGTAGATAAACTAAGCACAGATTAGCCAGGACTAACTGTATGTCCTCTTTTAGAAAAAAAAAAATCCTGGCATTTTGAGGATGCAGATTTAGATCAGTAGCCATGAAAACCAATGGAAATTTGCATTACAAAAGGTAAACTACTGCACAGTACCAAAGGCGCATTGCTTGTAAATTAATGGCTGTACACATTAGTTTGCTAACAATTACTACACGTGAGAGGTGATATGACCATTCAATGACATGTCCCCAATGATCAGTGGTAGGCACTAATAATAACCGTCATGCTGACTGAACATTTATTCTGATTTTAGATATACAGTATATACAGATGTGTGTGTATGTACACTTAGGGTTTGATCCTGCCCAGTATAGGTGGAGAGTGCTGCAAGTATAGTACAAAGGCAGCAGGAAATCTGCTTCTGCATTTATGAGAACGCAGCTATCCTGGGTGCCAAGTTACTTCTAGTTGCCAAAGGGAAGCTCAAAAGAGGAGCAAATAACAAGCACCTGTTTTGCATGCAAAGGAATATATAGAAACATTAAAAATTAGGTTCCCTTGGACATGCCCATCGTCTACTAAACTTTGCCTCCTTCAAAATCGCTTAATATTTTCAGTAAAGATATGGGCATAAACGGGGCTGAGGATTTATTGCTGTACAGCATGGAGGACTATTTTCATATTTCAGTTGTGCTTGATCCTATGTATACCTCCTTCCTGCTATGTGTATCCTTCCTACTATGTGTATCTGCACTCCCTGCTGCTATAGAAGGATGTACAGGATCAAGGCCTAAGAGTGTCTGAATGTCTCATGGACTGACTGTTGTGATTATCCCATAAAGCAGGGGTTCCCAAACTGTGGTACACATACCCCTGGGGATACACAAGACATCTCAGGGGGGGGGCTCCAGGAGAAATTGTGTTACGGCGGATTTAATTTTCATTATAATAATAATCGGCATTTAAGGGGCTGAAACATAAAACATGTTGGTAGGGGTATGTGGGCAGTTGGTAAATCTGGAAAGGTACATAATAAGAACAAGTTTGGGAACCTCGGCCATAGAGCATTTCAGGGTATTCTGAGTGCATAAGATATCTGACTGCTGTGCTCAGCTTTGGCACATATTTTATGTGAGGGTATTCCAATTGATTTCCCTGCCCACCCACATTTTTCACCAGGTAGCCTGTCTATCAGACTTAGAAGTTTCTGAGGGAGGTTTTTGAACCAAAACTCTTCCTTCAAGTATAATCCTGCCTTTGAGCTGGAGTTGGAAGAATTGACCTCTTTATTTAAATATGCATTTGGACTGTTCAGTAGAGGAGAAGGGAACCTTAATGATCTATGGTTTCTAAGCAAGGAGTCAAAACAAACTTGGTGAGATGTTGCTCCCCAAAAACGGACAGTCTCTAAACAAAATAGCAAAAGATGGGCAGCTGCAACTCTAACCCTGTCTGACCCTGGAACTCTAACATTAATGGGACTAGGATAATAATAGGACATTGATCCTAACATTCATAGGACTAGAATAGGATATATACATAAATGGATCAGGTCCTGAGGTCCCACAGCCTTTTCAGGATCAGCACCCAAAAGAATGAAATAAAGTGTCTTTTGTTGCCACACCCTACTCAGTGGTGGCCATTAAAAAACAGCTACCACGTAACATAAGACAGTTTATACAGAAGGAACAATAATCTCTGCAAAATGACCAGCTAGAAGAAGTGCTCTAGACCAGTGGTGGGCAGATCTGGCTGCTGCCTGGACTCCATTTCCCAGCAGCCCTTGCCCATGTTGCTGCAGCCAGTTTCCATGGAGACCCCAAGAGCATCAAGGCAGTGACAGCATGGGTCAGGGTTTCCATGGAGACCAGACCCAGCAGCGCTGACAGGGCACATGGCTGGGTGGGGAACTGCTTCTGGGATGGGGCTAGGATTTTGAGGTGGTGATAGGGTGGTCCAGTGCCAGGGCAAAGCCATGATTCACTGCCTGTACATCCCACTGGGGCAGAACCACAATTCGCTGCACGCATACATATATGCAGGGCTGTGTAGGCAGCAGATTGCAGCTCTGCCCTAGCTCCAGACCACACTGTCACCACCACAAGATCCTGGACCCAGAGCAGCTCCCTGCCCAGCCTCCTGCCCCGCCAGCGCTGCTGGGGCTAGTTTCCATGGAAACCCTGGCCCCCAGCTGTCGCTGCTGCTCTTGGGGTCTCCATGGAAACCAGCCTCTGCAACATGGGCCAGGGCTGCTGGGAAATGAAGTCTGCTGCAGTCCACATCCGGCCTGCAGGCCAGGCATTGCCTGCCCCTGCCCTAGACAATCAGTTGGATTTCCTGGCTGGTTTAAACAGGTGAACCTCCACTGACTTTAGGGGAGCATTACCTTTTCATAGTGATTATGGTGTAAACATTAGTGCAGTGCACTGATTAGATGTTCTACAGAACTGATACCAGCAAGGTACCTAAAAACAATACACCATTTCCATGGAATCTGATTATTTTAGCTGGAATAAGTGGAGCAGCGTATGAGAAAGGACAAAAATTTACAAGAGCTGCTTAGTAGTCAGGAAACACATTAAACCAAAAGGACATTAACTCTTCCTCCTAAAAACTTATTGTACATATTAGATCCATACACATTCTAAAAGTTCATCATGATTAGAAAAAAAAACTGTCCCCAATCCTAATAAAATAAATGATGCACATTTCCATACACGAACCTAAAATGCCAAGTGCATGATGAAACTAAAATCTGTGTAAGGCAAGACGTATACGTTGCTTCTATGTTCTACCAACATAAAATAGCAAACACAAGAGCTTATTGAAAGACAAATATCAGAGCCATCATCAAAGAAAGCAGAAGTAAATCTAACAGGCATTTCACTTATCTGATTTGACGGACAATTCTCCCTGCTCTCCTAGCAGTGCCAAAATAGCTCACAGTATTAAGATAACTTAAACTGCTGCCTCGTTTAATAAATCCTGGCAGTCGTTACAACCAGGGATCAGGTAGTAATCAGATCAAGTAGCATTTCCAAACTATTGGTATTTCCTTTGCAACATGCAACAACCAGACTAAAGACTGGCAGATATTGTGTTACCACAAATTGTGTTTAATGAGAAAAAGTACCAGATCATTTGATATAATGGTTTCTAACATAATTTATTAGAATAAGAAAAAAGGAGCAGTGGGCCTATATATTAGAAAGAGGCTGTTTTTCTTTTCTTAACCAGTAGCTATTGACAGTGTTGCTTTTGGGAGAGGGGTGGACCTGCTTAACACTAATATCAGTATAAAATAAACCAGAACGTGACAACAAAGAGGTCTATTTGGTGGCTCTTAAATAAACATTCCAACTAAGTCAACGCAGCCACATGTAGCAGTAGGGGCTGTGCAACTGGTTGCAAAATAGCCAATACAATTTCATTTTGGAGAAAAACAAAGAAAGGAAACTAGCACGTGGTAGCAGATGAATGAAAATGAAATTAAGCAACACCCCCCCCCCAAACACTGAACTGGAAACACAATAGATATTAATTGGCCCTGACCTCAACTGACCCAAATTAAATTGCAGTTATTGCAGGATTAATTCCCTTAGCACAAAAGACATAGCTTGTCAACAGAAGCTGAAAACACCCCATAAATCAAAAAACATTAAAGCCTAGATGAGGATTATGTATAAAGAGTGAGGGGATTATGATAGGAATCCATTCTTAGTCTAGTGAGTAGCAAAGTCTGGTTTCCAGATAAAAGAGAATTGCCTGTGATGGCTTGATACAGCTGAGAAGAAACTGTGCAAGCAGGCTAGTTTAGGATGAAAAAGATATGAAAACTGGAGGCAGTACAGTGATGCCTTCCTACACAGAGCAAACAAATATTACTGGTATATGCACATGTGTAATAAAAACATGTTCTTTTCTAAATGAGTTGCAGTTTGTCATATTTTTGTTTTAACTACTTGCTTTCAATACCAGTACACAGCTTTCCAGAATCCCTTCTAGTTCCTTGCTGTCAACATATATATTTTTCATGTATGTTGGTTGTTTGCTTGATAATGTTTAAAGAGCCTCAGCAAGAGACAATACACTTTAAAAATAGGGAAATAGAGAAACGCATGCACAAAAAGCTATGTTTCCCTCTCCATATTGTTAATAGTTTATGCAGTTTATCAATCCAGCCCAGTTGGGTAATAACAAGTGAATGTGCATCCCAACTGCCAGTCAACCTCCTCTTGGCCCTGATTCAAAAAAGCACTCCAGTTCAGGATCCCACTTACATATCTGCTTAAGTTTTATTGAAGTCAATTGGATTTATGCACATGCTTCAAGTTAAGCACATACTTAAGTGCCTTCCTGAATACAGGCCATTGCGCTTATTGTACTTGTTCCAATTAACCCATAAGATTTTGGTTTCCAAACACAAGAATAGAAACAGTGTGTTTATGCACTAAATGCAAGTGTGATCAGATTTCTCTCTAGTATGAAGATGCTTGATGACTATTATGGAACAATGCAGGGACACAGCTGTATATAATATATACACACACATACATGTCTACACTCTGAAAAGTATTGTTCAGTGTTGAAGAAATAGTCACCTTTGTTTGGATCAATGCTGTGGTAGATTATTTCTGTAGCACAGTGTCCAGAATAACTGAACTGTCCATGGGAGAGTACACAGTCCCTTTGAATGGCACACAGTCATTATGACAAGTGAGCACTATTCCGCACCCAGTGAAGTCCTTGTTGAGTATACTGAACTAAATGCTCCATACTGCTGTGCAAGGTGACAGGTCCCATCAATGCATCCAAGTCATTAAAAAAATCTATGGAAAAATATTAAACACAGGGATCAGGAAGTTGCATTTGCTTTTTATCACCATGTGATATTTTTTTTCAGTACTTACAACACATGGAACAGTTTATGAAAATGAAAATCTAGTCCTGAGATCCTGTGAGTTCTCCATATCCATTTTCATTTTAAAAACAGAACAGCTAATTCTTTGTTTCTGCCTTCCACTAAAGTCAATTTATCCTATGTACAAAGGGATTATTTGCTATGTGTTTCCTCATAAACAGACATTAGTTTTAGCTGAAAATGATCCTATCTGAAAAATGAAGAAGAGTTAAGTGAAGCAGGGCAGGCCAAGTCCTCAAGTGTTTACTCAGGCAAGTTCTTATTTAACTCATGGGACTGAGAGCTTCTTGTTCCCCTTTAATTCTGGAAGGGGGTTCCTCCATTTGGCATATTCCACCTAACTCTCATCCCAAACAAGCTCCTTTAAACCTCCCTCAAGCAGCTCCATGAAGCTGGAGAAAGTGAGGAATGGAAACTTCCTTGAGTCCAAGATAGTCTCCTTAAAACTTGTGGAACACATGAGAGCATGTACATCTCATCCTGCAGCTATATTATTAATTTATGCAATTGTCTCTGCCATGCTGAGGGTGGATTTTGCATGAACTAGCATTGGAAAAGCTCCTGGAATCAGACTCTTGCCATGGCTATGATGAGCAGAGGCTAGCTGGGGTAGGCAAGGCCATGTGACAGCAAGCAGTATTCCTACTGTTTGCTTAAGCCAAAGGGGGTGGATCTACACACATGCTTTGCTGCAGGGTTGACTAACTAGCTCCACAGTAAAGCATCACAGTCTACATGTGCACCAGTATTAAGGTGCAGTAAATAAATTAACTCTGCAATAAGACAGTACTGCAATTAAGTGTGATGGAAAGTGTAGATGGTGACAGAGGCTAGCTGGGGTACAATGCTGCTAAAGTGTGGGGGCTGCCCATTGCCTGGCCCCACCGTTTTGCAGGTTCTGAGCCCTTGTGCCCCAGCCAGCTCCTCTACTTGGAGCCTGGGGCAGCTCCACCCTGGTTCAAACTGCTGGTGTCCTGGGCACGTGTGTAGACGCTGCACCCAGGAGCAGCTGACTGGCTCAAACAGCTCTGGAGTTTATTGCATAACATTAATTGAACATGTAGATCCATCCAGAGAGGAAGCAAAGCTACATTTTTCCCCAACCAATTTTAAACCCATTTAAAGCCCATATATTTGTCCTGTATGTTTGCCCTGTTGCCACATAAATACACCAAGGGCCAAATCCTATTTCATTTTACGCACCTAAATGGCAGTCATCTAGTAGTGTAAGCGATGCACTAGGCACTTATGTGCAGCTTGAGATTCTATTCCATGTACAGTGTGGATATAGGCATCCACACACCCACAGAGCATGCTTAGTAGGGCTGCGTTCTGACTGGACAGGTTTGTGGATTGCTGTATGCTTATACTGGTAAGCATATAAGTCTTGAAACAGTAGCTGGGCAAAACCCAATGATAAGAAGGTATTAGATGAAGGAGGGCCCTCTCATATTTTAACTCAATAACCTAGTGGTTTGGGAATACACAGGAAGTGGGAGACCCAGGTCTCCTCCTCACCCAGGAGAGCTCTGAATCCACATTTTATGCTTTCTGTCATTATGAAAAAACCACAAGTTGGCATTATCTAGTCCTCCCCTTGAAAATAGGGGAGGACTAAGTAATCTACAGCCAAGAGAGGAAAATGCATGAAGCCAAGGTGAAATAGCAAAGAGGGTAGATGCTGTTATGGGATGGGGCCTTGGATCCTAGCCCTTGCTCTCAACAGGGCAGAAACTTCTTTTTTTTTATCTATGCATTTTATTCAATAAATATTAAGTACAGTGAAGCGAGTTCAAGAGGAGGGTTACAGAGGCGCTTGGATAATGCCTAACATGGGGCCTGGTGGTTTGCACACTGTGTGTAAAGTCAGAGATACAAGTTCAGGTGTCCTCTAGAAGAAGGAGGCCTAGAACCTGGATCTTCTATTATATTACCTTAAACATGGGGCATGGGAGGCCACCCTCCTCCTCCCCCATTTGTTTCTGGCAAGTATGTGGGTAGCTGTGCAGCATGATTCCCAGGCTGTGTGCAAGTGCCAAAAATGACACGTACGCAGCTGGGTAGCTGCCATTTTGGGATGTAAAGTGAAATAGGATTTAGCCCCAGCTCTAACTCTCCATGTAAGATATAAAGAATACAATAGGACTAAAACCACAGGTATTTACTCAAGGTCAGGGTGCTCTGAAAGTGATATTCCCACATGTTCACAGATAAGTTCTGTGTTCAAGACATGCACAAATATAAGGTTATGTAGGAGTTAGCCTAAAAAGGGAATACTAGCAAAGTAGTCCAGGGGTGCTCAACCTCTGGCCCACAGACCAGATCTGGCCTGCAAAGCTGTGCTATCCAGCCTGCAGGACTCCCCATGGGTCCAGAAATTTGGTGGCAGGGAAGCAGTGGAACAAATTGCCACTCACCTGTTGCCAAATTTCCAAACCCACTGGGAGCCCCACAGTCCAGATGACAGAGACCCTGAGCACTAGATCACTGGTCTGGGGCAAGGTTGGTGTACAGGGGCACTCTGAGATCTGGTATATGAGATCAGGCTGGTGTGCAGGGTCACAACCATGAACAGACCCATGCATGGGATCCAGCCTGTGGACCATCCCCATGCCAATTGTCCAATCCATGGGTCAGAAGGTTAAGCATCACTGATGCAGTCTATAAGTTTTCTCTTGTAACAGTAGAATGTGAGAACAAGGAGAACCATTCCTATAGTTCTGCAATGAGACACCACAATCCTTTTTAGGAGGAAGAGAATTTGCTCAGAAGATCATCAGTTTAATTCCTGTTGGTCTGACTGCCATATGTCTAGGGCGTCTCGGGAACACAGGGAGACTTGAGCAGCCAGTGACAAAATAGTGAGAGGGTGCTGCTTCAGAGTGGGAAGGCAGATAAACAGCTTTTTGCTACATTTTGAGACAGACCATGAATAAGATGAAAAAATAGAACTCTACAGCCTTTCTATCTGGAAAGAATCACTGTCAAAATAGGTCAACAATTTGTCTTACTAAAGCCAGATTCTGCTTGTACTCTGCTCAGGTAAATGTACTTTAAACATAGGTTGGTATGTTGGATTACGTACCTCTGTTTTCCTTGGCCAGATTGTCAGCCATCTCCCAGTAGTCATAACTGTGCAGGATACTGTTGGTGATGCTGACATGATTGGCAGCCATCTGATGAATACGCTGGGGAATGCTGATGATGGAGGAAGGGGAAGGGGCACCAGTGCTCCCCTGGGATCCTACAGAGCTGACTGGAGAAGGACTTGGGGACATGGGGGATGGAGTTCCTGTGCTCCTGCAACAAAGTATTAAAATGCATACCTGCACGTGAGGATGACATAGATAAACACATACAAACTATTACAATATGCTACATAGGAGCAAATGCTATTTCTCACTGTTATTCAGATATAGTTTCTGGGTGAAAATTGAACTTACTTTCCACTGGCACCCCAAGGGGATGGGGCCTGTGCAGCTTTTGATGAGTTCTGTGGAGGAAAAATAATGACAATATAAAACTGAAAGGAACAACAACAAACAGCATAGAAAGTTGGGCAGAAAAGGCTGAGGTGATGTGTGTGGACAGTGTATTTGGGTCTTTTGATTCTATAAAGCCATTTGGACTAATTCAGAAGTGGTGCAGGCAGTGATAAGATAAATCCCCTTAAGTTCTGCTGGAGTTCTGAAAGAAAGGACTTGTGACTTGGCCAACTACACCTGGCCAATTGTGCATTGAAGAAATAATTCCTTCCTTCCTGACTTCTGCAGGCAGCAAGCTGAAGTACTGAGAAAGAAGACTGGACCATAATCATTATCTTATTGCAGAGTGAAAGTTTTTTTAAGCATGTTGAGAACTAGGCAGCTTCCTGTTCTCCTCAGGGCCCAAGAAAGATGTGGAGATAATCTGGAGATTTCAGAGATTCAAGGTCTGTAGGGGACACTGTGAACATCTAGCCAGCCTCTCTTTTTCTAGTAGTGGTCCTAAGAATACTGTGAAAGATAATTTTTCTACTTCTACTAAGTTTCCCATGCCTATACTTATAAGCAACAAGATGGATCTTTCTCTGTTTTCATTTTCCACCCCAAATTTGGGAAGGTCTAGTTTTAATTCTGTTAGGGAATGAAACAAAACCATGAAACCCTTAAAATATACAATACTTATATTCTGGCCAGCTCCTATTTCAGAGCTATTTACATCTATCTTTCTGAAATGTAAGGGAGCTAATGATACGTAACTTATTGATCTAGGAGCTGGAAAAAAGTGGAAAAGGTGAAAGTTAAAGTACAGTGATGGGTTTTTACAATTGAAATTTAAATAATCTCTGTCATACTTGAATTATACACCTTTTTCAAGCTCCTTGGAACAAAAATCACAGCAGCATAGTCTCAGGCATCAGAAAGGTGGGGGTAAGTAGCCCATTGCTATTGATTCATCTGTAGGCTTTGTTCTACTTTCCTGAACTGAACTGAATTTAATTTCTTATGGTATCAAAAATCTCTAACCCCCTTGAGTATTTAACATTTTAAAATTCTTCAGTGTATTAATTGTTTTTGAAGATCAAAACAAAATGTTAAACAAGAACTTGAAATAATCGTATTTCTTTTTAAAAAGAAAAATGCATCTATCCCTGAAATTGTCTTTGACAAGTTTTAAACTCTTTCCACAGTTGATAGTATATATGGAAGTTCTTTAATGTAGTCAGTATTTTATATCACTTGGTTTTGAAAGACTTTCCATACAAATATATGAAACAAATGTAGAACTGGCTATTTTCCACTGCAGAAGATGGCAAATGGATTTTTTTAAACTTTAACTTCAAAAGCAAGAATACTTTCTAATGTGAATCTACAGTATCATTATATCAGCAGGAGCCCTGCAAAATAAAAAAGCTTTCTTGTATGAAGTTAATGTGACTACTGCAAAATGTAAGCACCATTTTTCCACTGTGTAGAATTTTTTTTATACTACTTAGAGACATTTTACTTGGCTGAGAGATGGAACATCCAATTTTTGTGCAGGCGTTCTTTGAATTGGTAGGGAAAAGTATTACAATATTTACTTATTTTTCACAGCTAACATAAAGAAATTAGGTAGAGAAGCAAAACAAGTTTAGTTGTGTGTACATAATTCAGTTTTTAGATGCAACTATGGTGATAATATAGGATGTATTAGATTTTTTGTCTATTTTATGATTTAGTCATGAAAACTTAATCTTATATTTGGAACTTATCATCAACAAGATATCTGAATTTGGGAAGAAAGCCTCTTAAATAAAGATAAAAAGAACATGACCACATGACTACTCAGAATTTCCAAAGTGAATATATGCTCAGAGTTCTTTGACTTTGAAATCAAACTGAATGCTGGAAACAATTCAACTCTATTTATTTTTCGTTCATGTATTATTATTATTTTTTTTAAAGAAATACAGGTCATCTTTATGTTTATAGGCCCAAAATTTGACTGACTTTGGTATAGGTCCCATCTGGAAATTTCTGTTTTCCAGATATTTTCTAATCAAATATTTCCAGTTCAGGGCAAACAAATTTGAAATATTGCATGATGTTCTGTTATATTCAAAATAAGCAGCAAGTGCAGTCTTCTGAGAGCACAGAGAATGGAGAGGAGCCAGAGGGGAAAACAAAACAGGAAGCAGAGCCAGGCAGTGTTGTAAGGTGGACAGTGGGTGCATCAACAGAAGACACTACGTTGCTATAGTGATGACCTATAGCAATGTAGCATCAGTGGACATGAACCACGATGCTCAGTAGCATATTGCTACTGCGCAGTAGGGTCAGAAACAACTAGTGCCACTGGGACTGTGCAGTAATGGTGGTTACTGTGCGGTCATTTAGTACCTTAGTACTGAAGTAAGTATTAACTGACTGTGCAGTAACAATTGTGCAGCCAGGTGCACATGTATACATATCCAGAGGGTCCTAACAGGCTTATACGCAAATCTCAGAGCTGGCTGCCAATACCTTTGTGGTGGGTGTATTCTGAGATTTTCTGCCTGCTCAGGGCCTCAGTGGGAAACCCTACAGCTTGTTCCATAGACTGCTTTAGACTGAAATCCTCAAGCCATGTGAAATCAAGACCAAGGTACAATTTTCAAATAGATTCTTACCATGAATGCCATAAAATCTATTCTGAGCAGAACTAACAGCACTGTAAAAAGACACTGGGAGATCAACAAAAAAAGGAGAATGGGCTGGATTTATCTGTTTCATGGCACAGCAAGTTGGTCTTCCCTCATTACATTGTAAGGTGTGTATACTAGATACCTGTGCCATTGTGAATATAAAGCACGTAAATTACCTGCTTCCACTTAAGCTCTTAAGTGACTAGGTTACACTTTAGAAAAGATGCAGTATCTCATTTTAGCTATCTTAAAACATGTCATAAAACAAGAAAGTACCTTGAAATATTCAATAAGTGCTTTTGAATACTTTACAGCATGGTCTCTTTTGAGTCGGAACATTCTCCAGTACAGAAGGGCCAAGCAGCGGAAACTAGAGTAGAAAGAGAAAACCCAATGTAAAAGGCATCTGGAATAATTGAACTGAAAAAAAAAAATCAATGGAAAGGTGAACTGTGATTCTGGTGCTGATTATTATGATTATGCTTGATTTTACACATAATTGTCCACATCTTTCTAAGGATCCTGAAAACTCTACAGATTATGTTTGTCTACACATTGCCAAACTTGTAGTAAATTCACTGCACAGAACTGTCTGCAGGATCAAACATTAAGCTTCACTCCTGCAATGAGTTCTGTGCAGTTGGCTGAGAGGGTCTGCCAATGAGATTCCCACTGCAGGCTGAGACCAAAGGGTTTCAGTTTTTTGACATAAGCATGAAGGTGGCCTTTGTGGTTCTGTATCCTGGAGCTACAAGGCTATAAGGTCAGTCTGTGGAAGAAATTAGAGTAACATTGGGTCTGCTTCATGTCAGATGTCCACGCTCCTGCTGGACTTTTTCAGCAGTTGGAGATTGTTAGGGAACAGTGGTGTCCTACATCTGCCCACATTTCCCTGTGTGCCTTTACTGGGAGCAACATAGGTGGTACGGAAGCCTCTCAAGGGACACCAGACTCCCTGATGATTCTTCTGCACAGGAGGTATCTTCAGAAGACAGAATAAGTAGCCTGAACAGAGGGGAGGATCTAGCTTACTGTCTCTAATTTTTCTGTGATATGCCATGCACTTTTATAATGCTGTACACATGAAAAACCGTAACACTAATCGACATGACTTAAACATAACAACAACACAATACCTGATCACAAGCACTCCAAGATTACAAAATCTTTTATTTTCTATTTTGGATTTCTATGTAGTCCACCTATGTTTATTTTTTCCTTAAAGGATATTTAGTTCAAAACTAAGAATTAGTCTTTGCTATGATATTTTTGAACTGAAGTACGAGATCACTCAACTGTGGTTGTATCTACATGAGACACTGGCTGCGCTGTTGTTACTGCACAGTCATTTAGTACTTGCATACCCAAGTACTAAATGAGTGGGCAGTAACTGGCAGTAGTGTCCCCACCCAACTTCGTGGTGACGTAAACTGTACAGTAGTTCGTTACTCCTGCGCGGTACCGCCATATCATGGTTCATGCCCCATGACACTGCTGTGCAGTAGTAATGAACTACTGCTCAGGAGTAACAAGCAAGTGTCTTAGGTAGACATGGCCTGTATGTAACAAATAAAAAACCTGCAGCACTTTATCTGCTTGGTCACAGAAACTAAGATGTTCAAGGATTACTAATGATTCTGGGTGCCCAGGGAGACAAGTAGAAAAGGGCTTGAATTTTGCCAGTGCTGAGTTCTCACCCTCTGAAAATTTCACTCCTTTTAAATGTCTTGCGGAGCCAATTTGGGCAACCAAAAAAAATCAAATCAAGGCCTTCAAAATTACCAACTACTTTAAAAACTCAAGCAGAGTTATTATAACTCACTTTCACTCTGTTTTCCTTCTGAAATCAGCAACCTTCATAAGCTGAAATTTACCCCTTTTACCACTAGAGGGAAGTCTTTCCCTAGGAGATCAGAATGAAATTCAATAGTTCTGTGGCATTATGCCCAGTTTGCACTGGATATAGTGGGAGGATACAATAGACTTAGAGTCATCATAATTCTCACTCTGTCACCTTCACAGGTACAGTACATATGCAAACGATGCCAGCTAATCTGCTATGTGGCAGACGGTGAGTTAGGGGTTGCTATTCACTGCTGAAGGAATACTCATCTCCTTTCCCTCACTCTGACCTTTTCTGTTCAAGCAGATGCAGTGACTTTATAAATTTGGATCAAATTCCACACACTAAAACACTGTGTCAGTTCTGGAAACACTTTATAAAATAAATAGGGTCATTTTTTAACCATTTGTACCTGTTTTTACATTTACACATTCTTGAAACAATTATTGTTAATCTACCAATGCACCCAGCTGCATGCCAGAACAGTGACAAAGGAGAGAGAGATATTTTAAAACTTATTTAAAACATGTATTTAACGATACTTTTTTCTTTTTATATAGAATGATTAATTAAGAGTTTTTATTTACAGATTCTAAAACCACATTTAGTTTGTATTTTAACAGATGGCTACTAGATGTTAAAAATACACCAGCTGATTGTAAAAAACCATTTACTGAGAATCAATAACCATGTAATTGGTACTTCATGTATTAGCTGTATAGCTGTTAACATTTAAGTTTAATGTTACTAACATTATTTTATTAATGTTCAGCCTTATAAAGTCTAAATTAAATGAATATATCTGGAAATTTTAAATCAGAGACTTAATCCAAATTGGTTAATTATCAACACAATAACCCCTCATTTAATACAAGTATAATTTATGATGACTGAACCTAACATGTAAGACAAAAGAAATTATTGAGATACTGCTACAATTAAAGTAATTCAGTCATAAAATGAAAGACCTGCCTGCAGGCACTTAAAAATTAGTTACATTGAAACACAACTCACCTGTTATAGCCAATAAATATAAATAGTTTATTTACACAAACAGAATGCAGACCAGGCACAGTAATTTAAGTTGAAAAGAGATGACATGGGAGCAGGAAGTATTCTCTCGGGGTCAATAGATGACATAAAAACCCCTATCAGACTGCATTCAGTATCTGATTTTCAAGGACTGACTCACTGCATAAAAGAAGGCTTTTGAGGAAATATTGATCTACCAACCATAATGCTGCGAGCTGTTTGTCCTCCGGAGTGGCGTTAGGGCCTGAGTGGGTTTTTAGTCTCACAGCATACCTTTAAGAAAGGGGAAAAGCCAATGTGAGTTAACAGGAGACCACTTTCTATTATTTAGTGTGCTCCTTATGGAGCTATGCTGATTCATACCATTTGGAGATCTGCCCTATTACATTTACTTTCTTAGTTATCATGAATTGATAAGTTTCTGCTTTTCATCTTGTGCTTCAGAGCTATTCTATTAGCTCTGTTTTCTTGCTCTTTTCAAGCAGCAGTAACTCCTTTAGATGTCTTTCTGCTCCCTACCTCTCCCTATGGTGTCATCTTAAAATCTTTTCTCCTGCTGGGGAGAACCCCAACTGCAGGGAGTCCATTCAAAAAGGTTTCCACTGTACTTGAGGGCAAAAGACAGCATGGCACAGAACTAGTGCTCTAGTACTGTCCTCATATGGCATATTTTTGAGTTTGTCTACCCAGGTTTGCTCCTTCAAGCACAGCAGAAGGGAGAATGTGGCTCAGACTATTTTGGTCCTACAACATTACATTCAAATTCTATAAATATTAAAAGCCTACAGTAGTAGCACTGCTGTTGCAATAATGTGTGTGCTATCTAGTCACAAATCAGTTCCTGGAAATATCAACTTTCAGTTGAATACTTGAGCAGTGAATAACATCAGCATAGCATATAATACTTCTGGGCTTGCTTCCAGAAGAATACCTGTTTCCTGTAATTAGTTGATTGCATTTCATCTTTATCTTGGTTTTCAAACTCTTACTTTGACATCAGTACAAATATTTTTGTGTGAATATTTTCTTTCTCCAGACATTCATGACTAACCAGATCCATTTTTGGACCACAGCTAGCAAACAGATAAATAATTCACTTAACAACTACACAATGCTCACTGTTTGCATATATGGACATCCAAGCAAAATTCAGTTCCAGAATTACAGCCATAAAAAGCACTGTGGCTAGGGAAAGAAGTTACACATAACTGGGATAAATGATCAGAAACTGGTTAAAATCTGTAACACGACACAAGTTCAGTGCACATAAACTACTTTCAAAATGGCTAAAACTGGTTTAAGATCAACCTGAATGAATATAACATCAGACTTAACTGATCTAGGTTAAATTTGCTTATTGAATCTCTGTCCTAGATCCCCTCCACATTCAAGTTAACTCACAGTCCCCCAGCATCCCAGGATGCTTTGCAACACCCTTGCAAACCACTCCCCAACAAGGAGGGCCGGCTAGTTTTGGCCCAAATTGTCTGTTCCATCTGTGCAGGGAGATGTGCTCTAGTGCCCCCCTAGTTCTGGGCTGAGCCACTGCAGGCATGTGGCTGCATTTCCAGAATCAAAGTGAATGTCTGTCACCTGCTTATTGGTTTAATATACGCAGTTTAGACTAACCTGTGAAGACGGAATCTGTTCAGCCTCAGGCTCTGCACATTAGACTAATCTAATGGGCAGTAAGGTGTCACCATCTACATGTGAACAGCAATTAGATACAGGTACTAGAAAATGGCACATTAAAGTAATGTGCTGAAGTGCATGTGTAGATGATGACTGGGAGCAAATTGCTCCTGGTTGGCCTAGACATGTCCTGATCTCCATGGGTCTGGGAAAGCTACAACAGACATTAACAGGCCATTAACAGGCTCTGCACCCTGCTGCAGGCAGGGGGAGCTCCAGGCCCCCACAGGTGCCAGCCCCTACCTGCTCGTGGGGCAGCCCTGATCTGCACAGGGAGGGGGAGCTGTCCCAGTTTGGAGGGGCAGCTTCCTGCCAGCCATGGATATTTCAGGTAGTGCACACTATTTCCTCATGTGCCACCCCACTTTTTTGTCATGGGATTTTTAATACTGGATTCTCCTGGTGTCAAAAAACCCCACTGCATTGCAAATTAGCAGCATAGAAAATGCCTGCATGTGTGGTGCATGCAGTTTGCAGCACCGCAGACAGATCTGCAATTCCAGAAACTGCACGTGCATGCTTGTCTGGATGCACCCAGTGAGGCCTAGGTAAGAACTGATCACCAAATGGTTGAAACTCCATAATTACATTAACAATTGCTTGAATCACTTAGGCTGCTCTAAATGATGAACTGGCTTTGTAAATATTCTTCTCTCTAATATCGGCCCATGTATAAAGGCATTCTTGTGTGTTCATTTGTCAGTGTGGAAGAAACCTACTTATACTCAGTGGAGAAAATACCCAACCCCCATTCTTACCTGATAAGTTCAACTGTTTCTGAGTACATTGTATAAGGGGATTTAGATTCCATGGGGCCTTGTTCCATAGCATTTCCACATTCAATAAATGACAATGCTGCTTCAGCATAATTAAGTGCCTTTCCAAATTTTTCCACCTTGTAAACAAAATAAGGACACAGAAATACTGAAGTCACCACACTATGGTTACAAATGTAGGGATCTTAGAACAAACTATTCATATGAAATGGACTGTCAAAATCCAGAAGACTTACAAATATTGAAAAGAGGAAGGAACATTGTAAGAGAGAAAATCCTGAAGTCAAAGAAATTTATGAATAAAGTTGAACAAAATAAGCATGGATAATTTAGGTATAGAAGCCGCAGAAGAATCAGAGCCAAAACAGAAAAAGAAAAAAATATTACAATCCAGTAAGCATATGACTTGCCATGCTCATTTGAATATATCTTTCAATGCAAAACAAAGCAAGATAAGGATTAGCTTGTAACTAAGACAAATCAACAGCAAATATTGAAAACTTTTTGGGCTCTAGCTATAGGGTTAAAGGAAAATAAACAGGGGATGCATCTAAACAAGATGCTTTACTACTCATTAGGCTGATCTAATGCACAGTAAAGTGTCTACACATGTGCAGCAATTACTGTGCAGTAGATTAGTCTAATGCACTATTTTCTAGTACCTGTAGATACAGCTAGAAAGTTCAGGTGCATTAATTGCATATGTAGCTGCACCCAAGGAGCCTAAGATCTAGAAAAAGATAGAGATGGACCTTTAGGTGAGATTACACGTTACAATTAGACCACATTAAAACTTGAATGATAACCCATTAAGGCTTGTTAACAAGTGCTAAGTGCCCTCTAGGTGTCTTAAAATTGTGTCACCTAGGGTGAGGATTATCTTTCAATTGTGCTACATAGCTCGAGTTAAATTAACTTCTGGGTGTTCACCTGGGATAAAAACACTACTTTACAGTCCTCCAGTATCCCAGAAGGTACTGCTTTCAGGTGGACTAGCTATCATCCACAACTCTATGGTCCTGGATCAACAGCTAGGCAAAAGGTTGATGGGGATAGGGTGAATAGGGAGGGAGGGAACAGGGTGAAGGGGGACTGAGGGGGGTATGGGAAAGGGGGGGCAGGACTGGAGGCAGGAGAGACAGGGGGTAGGGGGATGGGGGAGCAGGTGGATGGAGAGTTGCTGAGCTTCTGCCCCCTCTGTCCTCCAAATTTCCCCCCACTTTTCCCCTCCGTTCCACTTGCTTCCTCTGCTGCCTGCCACTCTGATCTGGCTGAGAGTGGCAGAGGTACTGCTGGAAGGGTTCCTTCTCTCTGCCTCTTCCTGGGGCTCCTGCAGACCATGCTGACCCTGTGCACCCAGATCCAGCCCTGCTAGGCTTTGCAACTGAAGGGGAGGTAGGGAGAGGGGGAAGGGGGAGGCAAGGAGCTACCATGCAGCTGTGGGGCCTGGTGGGGGCTGTATCTGGATGCATGAAGGTGGAGTGGGCTGCAGAGAGCTTAGAAGAAGGCATGGAGGGAAACCCCCTTCCCTTGCCACCGCTGCTGACTGGGGTGGCAAGGTAGTAATCCAGGGATGGATGGGTTGATTGGGAGGTGTGTGTATGTTGGTGGGGGGGGTGTTGATTTGGGCATGGAGGGGAGGATCTGGGGGCTGATGGAGGGCAATGGGACTATTTAGAGGGGTGGAAGAGGCAATTCAAGTGGTGCATGGGGCCTTTTTCCCCTTTCTTCCTGGCCTATACTGTGGCTCAAATGCTGCTGAGTAGAACAGGCATGGAGCAGACTTACAGTCCCTAGCCACACACCTTTGTTCACTGCCCTCTACCAGTAGGTTTGAGCAGTGCACACTAGAGAGGGTTTTAGCCCTCAACAGGTGATTTATCACTAGCACTAGCTAACCTTAACACAGACTAATATCCCTTAGAATTAGCACCTGCTAACTCTAATATATAATCCCACTCTTTTTTCCAATCCAACCTGGACTAACACTAAAATACTGACATTTTAAAAATTACAGTTCATTTTGGTTCCTTTTCTCATTCAGCTTTTGTATATTATCGTGTTTCTGTCAAGGACCAGAAGGAATTGTATGAAAAGACTGTCCTTGTATGAAATTTCCTGCCTTTTCTAGATTAAAGAATATTAGATATGATGGGATTAGCTGTCAGATAAACTTCCAAACTTTGGATACACCCTTACTCAGCCTGCCTAACTCTATGAAGTATTCTAGAACCTAAATATAAACATGGATACTATGTAAAAAGAACTCAGTGGGTGTATCTACATGTGCTATTAGTGCAAAGAAATAAGCTCTGGCACAGTTCAAGCTGGTGGCAGCTGCTCTTGGGTGCAGCGTTTACATGTGCACCTGGAACTACAGCACTTTGCACCAGGATGGAGCAGCTTGGGGCTGGCAGAGAGCCCAGGGGGTCTGCCTCAGGCTCTGAGTGGTGGTATCAGGTGGCAGAGGGGTTGGCTAGGACACAAGGGTGCTACAGTACAGGGCTAGCTGGCAGACAGACCCTGTACTTTAGCACCCTTGTGGCCCATCTACATGTGCATTTTGGCAGAGTAAATTACTCCACCGTAGGATAGTACCGTCCTTGTCAAGACAGCAGAGTTAATTAATTTACTGTACCCTAATACTGGTGCATGTGTAGACTGTGATGCTTTATTGTGGAACTAACTAGTCAACTCTGCAGTAAAGCACACGTGTAGATGCACCCAGTGAGTATCACTCTAAAACCCTTAGATAGATAATAAGCATTTATTTTCAAGATTTTTAAAAGAATAATGAGTATTGGATGGGATACAAGCAAATCGGGTATAGAAACATTACATAATATCAAATAGTAATCAGTGAGGTGTCTAGTATAAGAAAAATATACAGAATTAAAAAGATCTACGAAAGAAGATGAGCATCAAGGAAATAAAAGGTGCTTCTACAGTATAGAATAGAGTATAGAAGCAGGAGGCAAAAAAAAAAAAAGAGACATAAGAAAAATATAATTCAGTAATGGTTGCTTCTCATTCATGTTTCAGTGTTAATCCAACAAAAATAATGATTACTTCAGAGCTAAGAAAAACAAAAGCCATGGTAAAAACATACTAAATTAGGATATAGACATTTAATTTAGGAAACCTCTCTGAAAATCTGAGCCTTTGAATCCTGAATATTTCCGAATTCTTGCCAGAGGGAAGTAATCACAGAATCTACGGGGAGTATAATTCTCTAAGGGAGTATAATTTCCTAAGTAAGAACAATGTGTCATCCCCAGTCTGCTCTCATACTAGTGTGAAATCAGTGCTAAGATCAGTAGTAGCTTTAACAGTTTTATACCTAAAATAGTGATCTCATCTGAAATCCTCCTCACTGACTCTTTCTCTTAGTCACTCTTCAATCTCCTGCCCTCACTACTCACTGGCGAAGGTCACTTTTGACTTGAGCTACCAAAAGGTTCACCTCTGTTCTCATTTCCCCCCTCTACTACTTCTCCCCTCTTTGCTACCTTCAGCACAGTTAATCCCTTCCTCTTTGGCTTTCTCTCTTTTCTTGACTTACTTGATTGTGCTCTCCAGGTTTTTTCCCCTTTTATTGATTTCTCCTTCAACCTCCCATTTCCTATCCCATTTTTATTGTTAGGGGTTTCTGTCTTCAATCCTTTGTTATTTTTTTGGTCTGTACATTGTCTTTCTGCTCCCACAACTTCAGCTACTGCCTCAATGTGTATGACTCTTCAATATATATGAATCCCTCTGTCTTGACCCCTTTTCTCTTTAAACAGAACCCAGGCAATATGGAGAGGCATAAAACTCATAAGGGTCCTAGAATTACCTGGTAGACTTTTTTCCCCCACTAAATAAAGGTGAAGTAGTATTTTTTTCCTAAGGGATAAGGATTTAAATGATAAGTCTGGAATGGGGCACTGGCTTCAACATATTTTAGGTACAATGGCTCTCAGTAACGTAATACCTGAACAGTTTGTAACTTTAAAAATAGATTTATCTTCCTAGCATCCCTGTGACAGTTGGGTATCCTATTACCCTTACTTCATACATGAAGAACTGAAGTAGTGGAAGAGACCAGGGTTCAAATCCTACTATACTTTCATGGGCCTAAGTCTGTGGTGGAATATGATTGCCAAGGTGTGTGCCTACCTGCCCCAAAGAAAGTGGAATCTTCTTATCTTAGCCCAATAGCCTAGTGATTACATTGCCCAGAGAGCGGGGGATGTGTATTCTAGGCTCCCAAATAGGGTATCTTCTCCTCCCCACCATGTCACAGGCTAGGTATGGCACAGAGCACTCTCTAGTCCTCCTCATGAAATTTGGCAGCAAAGCGGGGAAGAAATGTGGATCTGAGAGGAGGAAAGCAAGCCAGAAGGGGCTCCTGTACACATGCAGCGAGCCTGTTCCAATGCACTTTAATTCCAGCATGGAAATTAATGTGCTCCAGCAGCCTCCAGCATCATGTGTATCAGCATTCCCATGCTGAAAAATGGTGGTGGGGTGCTTTAAAGCTTGTTCGTCAAGCTTTAGTCCAAAGCGCCCCGCCACTATTTTTCAGTGCTGGGACACTGATACATGTGAAGCTCTTGAGTGCTTTAATTAGTGTGGCTCTTGGAGCTGCACTAATTAAAGTACCCCCCTCCCCCATTGGCTCCAGGAGCACATGTATAAATGCCCTCCGGGTAACTGAGAGGGGGAAGAGTCCTGGGTGCTGACTGGGGGGTGGGTGCTGAAATGGAGGTAGGCAGGTGCTGGACCCATGGCAGGAGAATGGAGGCTGCAGTTGTGCAGAGCTAAAGCAGGAGTGTGGCAGGGGTAGTTGCTGCAGGAGAGGTGACCAGCCTATTTTACTGCTCATTAAAGTGCCATGTAAAAAACTGTGCGGTTATGCTAATGTGCAGTAAAACATGCATTAAGCATTGCTTAAAAACCATGTGCATTCATTACTGTGCCTTAAGGCAGCCTAATGTGCATTTCTTTAGTACTTCACATTGGAGGTACTAAATTTAATGTGCATTAGAAAAAGCACCTGAATGCATGTGTAGATGCACCCAGTTTAGTTGTGTGCACTGAGTTACAAAAACCAGTGGTTTCAAGCCACTATTCTGCTCCTTTGAAGCCAAGACAGTACAGGGCAAAATGCCTCTGGTGGTCTAAGTTAGGGCATGTATACATGGCACAAAGCAATGCTGTGTAGAGCTACCCAAGCTAGCCAGCTCAACTATAAAGCTGTGTTAGCACAGTGCTCTGCCTAGGCTCAGATGCTGAGCTATTCATCTAGTACTGTGATGAGTCTACGTCCCCTCAGAGTCAGTCAAACACCGGAACTATCTGGCCACTTTCCTGATGCCAGCAAAATTGAAAAAAAAACCCAAAAAACAGTTTGAATGGGAAATTGCAGAAAAAAATCATTCATGGACTGGATTATGTTAACCATGGCTTAGACAGGGACTACAAATTCTTATCCCATTACCTGGATTAGTTTTTGTGATTCTTTGTTCCTATGGGTTCTTTTTTTGTTTGCCCCTGCACTTCCTCTCTCTCTTCCTTCCCACTTTTCATGTATTTGTATCATTAACTCCACTTTATACACTGCTCTCTGCTTGCCTTTTCATAGCTTCTAATGAAGTGAGTCTGAATTCACAAAGTCCTATGCTCTCTATATATCTTATTTAGTCAGTCTATAACAGGGGTGGGCAAAATACAGCCTGTGGGTCAGATCTGGACTACAAAGGCATTTTTTCCAGCCTCTGGCAGGGCCACTGGCCCCACCCAGCCCAGGTGTGGGTGGCAGCCCATGCTATGGCACGTAAAGCTGTTCCCCCGAGCACCGCCAGGAGTGACCAGGAATAACGGTCACAAGCTGGCGGAGGGTAGATTTAGGCTGGATATCAGGAGGCGCTACTTCACGGTCAGGGTGGCTAGGGTCTGGAACCAACTTCCAAGAGAAGTGGTGCAGGCTCCTACCCTGGGGGTGTTTAAGAGGAGGTTAGATGAACATCTTGCTGGGGTCATTTGACCCCAGCATTCTTTCCTGCCATGGCGGGGGGTCAGACTAGATGATCTGCTCAGGTCTCTTCTGACCCTAGAAACTATGAAACTATGAAAGCTGGTCCCACTGCACCTTGGCACCCACCAGGGCTGGGGTGGCACAGCAGCCAGAGTCCATTTCCTGGCAGCACCCACAGCAGTGGCTCCTTCTGGCTGCTGCTGCTGCCCAGGCACCCTGGCCTGTCCACTCTGCACCTACTGTCAGGCGTGCCAGATGGAGCAGGTATAAGGGTTCTCTATGTTGACTGGGCAGGACCAGCACGGGCAGGATGTGCTCTGCTGGATGTTGCCATGGGCGGGCGAGGAGTGGTGTCTGGGAGCAGGACAGGTGGGTAAGGGTAGCAGCGTGCATGGAGACTGGAATCAATGACAGTGCAGGGTCAGGGCCTGAGGCAGAGCTGCCATTCACCCCCCACATGTCCCTGAGATTGGTGCTGGTTCTGTGGGTAGGGGCATGTGGGGAGCAGACTGAGGGAGAGCATGAGAGCCACTTAGGGAGTTTTGGTGAACTGTTGTGGTGGGGCTGCTGACTTGGCGGAGTAGGGAGTGATGACCCGGCCTGCAACAGCTCACTCAAACTCCCTAAGTGGCCCTGCCACCAAAATACGCCCTTGGTCTATAAGATGCAAATTTACCCTGCCTTCACTCTCCTGACCCCAGGTCTGCTGTTCACAAAACAAATCCTGCTTGCTGACTCCTGCTGAGACATACCAGGGACATTAAGAGAGTAGGTAGCTAGAGGACTAGAGAGTGCTCTGGGCCCATGGTGGCCAAACTGCAGCTCACTGGCATGGTACTTGTGGCTCTTGCCCTGCTTTCTGAAGCTCCACCCACTTCTCCTGTGATTTCTGGCTCAGGTGCTGGGGCAGCAGACACGCTGTTTACCTGAGGTGCACTCTGCGCAGGGAAAGCCAGAGTAGTTCGATGCTGCGGTGGTGGTGGGGGGTGGTCACTCAGCACCCCCCCCAACTCTCTCACTGGGTTGCTCAGCACCCTGCCCTTCCCCCTGCTGTCTGGCTCTTGAACTTCAGTGGAGGATTGGATGTGGCTCCCAGGGTGAGAAACTCTGGCCACCCCTGCTCTGGGCAATGCCTAGCCTGTGACCTGCTATTTAGAGCACTTTGCTGTGGAGCAGGAGAGGCAGATGCCAGCCCCGCCCCACCACTGGAGAGTGGGGGCAAGGGACCCTAGGCTAGAGGGCTAAAAGGAGCAGCCTCAAGCACTCCCAAATGCTGCCCTCTCAAGACACACAGCTGGAGCAGGGCCTGTGAAATGGACTCGGAGCCACTCCAACCTGTCTCCTCTATCACTCTCTGGTAGTCCTGAGTGGGAATGACTAGGCAAGGATTACCATATATTCACCCAAACTGCATGCCCCCATATATAATTCAAACCTTGTTTTTGAAAAGCAGCCTGAAGATCAAATATCTTCCTTAGTAGTAATTAAGCCTTCTACTAGATGGGGTCTGTGGACTGATATGGCGTGCTGTATCTGGGGACATGCACCAGGTTTAGGGCCACATGCTGAGTGGGACCCAGCGTGCTGGGTCCAGGACTGCATGCCATGTCATGTCACAGACAACCCTGCATGCCAGCCAGACCTTGTGCATGAAACCATGTCATCTGACCAGGAGGCTCCCCACAGCTATGCAAATTTGTCAGTGGGGGAATGGTGGCAGTGTGGTTCCCAGAGCCATAGCAATAAACAATGCCACTGCTTTTCTGCCACCAAATTTCCAGATGCGTGGGTGCCAGAGGCACTAACAGACAGCCCAACCAGGATTAATTGCCCAGTTGGCTAAGCCTGCCAGTCTCCAACTGGCATCCCCACCCCACGGGCTCATGCAACCAGCTGGCCACTGTTAGGGCCTCCTGCTTGGCTGCGGGGGAGAGTAACCTCCCCATTTACCATATATATCAAAATGCAAGACAACTTCAAAGTTAAGGTTACTCCTCAGTAGTTAGATTCTATATATGGAAACTTTATAAATTTGTTACAATATTTCATGTACAAAATCTAATTATTGCAGGTCATCTTAAATTTACCCTCCCCCACCATTTCTACAACAAGGAAAAGCAGCAGCAAGGGACAGGCAGTGGGAGAGACAGGTAGCTGGGGGGCAAGCAGACCCCTTGCCTCCCCCCACCGCACTTGTCCTCCACGCAGTCTGTACCCATGGTATCTCACTCTGTCACCTTCTTCTGCTACCTGCCCCTGCATCCTGTATGCTGGTGCCCCCCAACACCTGTCCTCCCCATGGTCTCTCTGTCCCTATTACCTGCATCCCCTGTCTGCCCTCTGCAGTCCCTGCCTCTCAGCGACTCCCTGCAGCCTCTTCCCCACTGCAGCTTCTGCCTCCCTGCCTCCCCACTGTCACCCCCCACAGTCTCTTCCACCCACCAGCCTCTCTGCCCCTTTCCTACCTTGCTACTTCCATGGAGCACATGGACGCTCTGGCCCCTGCCTGGCCCTGCAGCAGTATCTGAGGGCTGGAGCTGCCACTACTACTGCTGCATGTCTTGGCGGGGTTAAAGCTTCTGTGTGCCCTGGGAGAGAATGAAGCTGAAGCCATGCCAGACAGTAAGTGGTTGGGGGGGGGAGGGAGAGGGGGGAGGACAGAGGCTAAGGCGGGCAGGCAGGAAGGTGGCAAGTGGCTGCTGCAACTCTGACTCTGGCCCGAAGCCCAAGTCTGGGCTCTGACCTGGGTCCGGGGCCACTCGGAACTGCAGCAGCAGCCTGCCCCTTCCTCTGCCTTGCACCTGAACCCAAGATGAGGGACTTTCCCCTATGCTGAATGGAGGGAAAAAACCACCCTTGCCTTGGATTTGAGTAAAGACATTAATTCCATGTGCAGCAGCTGGCTGTAGGCCAGCCAATAGCACTTCCTGAGGTTCTACTATGGTAAGCTTCTACACTCTTGGTTTTCTGACATCTGACCATGTTTGGCCCTGTTTCTGGAGTCTGGTTATTTGGATATTCCCCTTGGTTTAAGTAACTCTGATTTGGCCTGTAACTTGGACTCTGTCCCTAGAATTCCTTCTTGGTTTGGTAATGTGGTCTCTGACTTAAAACCCTGTCTCAGCCTGTAACTTGGACTATTGTGTTAGGTGAAGATCTGCAGCAGCACTGTGATCTTTGTCCCATGAATTTCTATTCTTTGTCTAACTCTCTATTTTGTCTCTGAGGAACCCCTATGAGAAGTGGGGAGGAAGACTATTTGTCTTCCAAATAGTCTCCATTTCCCCTTTGTCAACAGAATCTTCTGCTGGTTTTTTAGAGCAGCCAAAGTCTGGGTCAAAAATTTGTTTAATGTCCTGGTATATTGTGCGAAAGTGGCTACCTTGGGGTTATGCAAAGGTCTGATAAGGTAAATAACTACTTGTGTGTTACTATTTAGTTTGGAAAGTACATGTAAAAGAAACAGGCATAACTGGCACTGGAGTGATGGGGCTTTATCCAAAGCCCTTTGGAATTAGTGCCTTTATCCAAAGCCCTTTGGAATTCCTATGGCCTTTGTGAGCTTGAGAGTGGCCACCTAGCAGAGTTTTGTGGTATGAGGCCAGAGGCTAGCCAGTTAATTGTAGAGACAGCAAACCCCTCCCCCCCAAACACAGAACATTTTGGAAAGCTCACTGAGTCCCTATTGCTATAGTTACTAATTAAAGCAAAGGAATAAATGGAAATTTTCATTTATCCAAGCCTCTATCTCAGTAAGCCATTATTTGTTAAGTTATAGTTTATTGGGCTATGAACACTTGATTATATAAACATTTCTTAATTTAACAAGCCCAGCCATCCCTATAATAGCTTTTATAATTACCCCAGCTATACTGCATTGATGAAGAGGTTGTATTACAAATATAATTTGGAACAATGTATCTAGAAGGAAAATGTTCTCACCATTGCATCTGCTTTATGTTTCTTCCGTTTAGCTTCTTGCATAAAGTAATCTGCATTGCGTGGCCTACAAGGGGAGAATAAGAATATGCATTATTATAATTTGTGAAGTGTTAAGTATTTCCAAGTTATTTGTCCCTTATTTCAAATCTGATTTGCAAACATTTTTGTGAAGAAAATGTACTTAACATGAAACTGTGCATTTTGCTCTCCCAGATTACTGCATGTGAAGACAATAGCATTTATAACTGGTCTTTTTCTTTACAAGTTAGTGATTCAAAGCAAAACAATATGCTAATAAAATTTGTTTTTATGGATTATATAGACTTCTTCCCAAATTAGTAGAGGGCTGAGCTGGAAAGCAGAAATAAACATTAAACAGGACAGGCAATCCCATTTCTTGATCTTTCTTCTATACTCACCCCCTCCTCTACTCTTTTCCTCACCCGCTTACCATCCTCTAGCTCAGGGCTGTCCACTTTGGTATGGCCAGGGGCTGCAGGTGGTGCCAGTGTGTGGCGCCTGGGCTGCACATTTCATGGACCATATGGTGTGGGAACAGCCCATATCTAGCACCCCCACCACAACCTTGGGCCCTCCTGAGCTCTTCACCATCCAGCAGTGAGAGAGGCTGCCACCAGAGCCCACAGGCCACCAGTTGGACAGCCCTGCTTTAGCTCTCTCATCTCACAACACATGCTTTAGTTTTCTACCGTCTTAAACAATTTATCCTTTACCTTACCTTACTTATCTTCCCCATCTCCCTTTTTCCTTCCAGTTCTAAATGTACTGAGCACACGATTGCAACTGCAGTCTGGAACTTGTTTCTTCCAATTTCACCCTAGACTTCCTTCAGTTTCACTCTGTCCCCTGCCTTCTTCTGAATCTGCTTTTTGCCAAATTCTCTGGTGACTCCTTCTTAGCCAAATCTTCAAACCAGCACTCTGATTCCTGTTAGCCTTCTTTCACATGGTTAACCAGGCACTTATTAAAATCTTGTTCTTCCTCGGTTTTCATGACTCCACTCTCTTCTGGGCCTCCAACTTGCTTGCTAATTGGTCTGTTGGTGTGTCCTTTAGTAGATATCCCTTTGCACCCCTTCAGTATCACAGAAGGCATCACAAGCCTTGTCCTTGGATCCATCCTCTTCCCCATTTACACCTTATCTAGGTATAATCTCACTTAAAAACACTCTTTCAGTTACTGTTTCCTGACGACTCACAGATATTTTGTTACAGATTGGTCTCCTTCTATCCAAACTAAAATTTCAGTTAACCTGTCTGACACCTTTTTTCAGAGATGATAAATCATGAGCTTAACCTAAGCATGGCTAAAACAGATCTTCCTCCATAAACCCTTCCTGTTGCCTCCTTTCTTGATCCCTGTGGATAATATAACTGTCACTCACCCTTGTAATCTGGGTCTTTTTCAATTTAGGCTTCTCCCTAGACCCTCACATCAAGCCTATGTTTAAATCTTGAAGATTATTTGTGCATAAATATCCAAGATGCAGCCTTTCCCTGTACCCAGCTAAAACTCTTGTCCAGATTCACATCATGTCTCCATCCCTGTGCACTTCTTATACTGTTCTTGAAGTCTCGCACCGATTCTGAATGCTGTTGCAAAGATCAATCTCCAAGCCTGTTGCTTGGACCAGGTAGTGACCTCAGCTCTGCATCATTCCACTTCACCCACAGCTTTATCACATCAAACATAAGATGCTTGTCTACCCTCCCCACTCTTTCACAGCCTACCTATCAGCTCTCAGGTAATATTTCAGAATTGATTCTCACTTGTAGTTGGTACATAATATCAGTTTCCATCACTTACTTATTGCTTTATTCCATGTTGTCCTACACAAATATCCACAAAGGTGTATCACTTCCATCTTCAGCTCCCTGCTTAAAACACCCTTGCTGTGATTCTGACTCCACTTTAAGCCTGGGACACTCACTCCCATTTCTTTTTTCTTTTATTATTTGCTCCCTAGGATCTGCTGCATTCTGTCCATCAGGATGACAATAGTGGGGAAAAGTAGTAATTAATGCAAAGGTGGAGGGGATCTGAATTCAGAACCCAGGCTCTCTCTGCACTAGCAAGATGCAAGCTCCCATGGCTGGGAGCCCCCTCAGCTGATGGGGTTCTCAGTTGCAGGGCTGCCACACCCCCCACTTCGGCTGGGAGATAGCAGCAGCTCCGGTCTCTCCCACAGCTGAGAGACCTGTCAGCTGGGAGCTCCTAGGCTCAGGGGTGCACATAGATCCTTTCAGGTGGGAGCTCCAATCAGTTGACAGGGTTCCCAGCCATGGAGGCCCCCGGACACGCATTCAATTAATGGTGCTTAGGAAGCAGCTACAAAGTTACACAAGAGCTAACTGCCTGTCAAGAATGATGGAGTTCAGGGAGTGTTTACATGGCCCCCTCTGGCCCTCCGCTCACCCTCTGGGGACTAGCCATGTGAAGACTCTCTCTGCTGCTGCCTCTTCCAGCCTTCAGCACAGGGGCTCCCTCCTCTTCCTGTCCCCCTGTCTTCCTCCCTGCTGCCTCCCTTTCCCTGCTGGCTGTTGTCAGGCCCCCTTCCTGCTCCCCTCCCTCCTTCCCTGCCATCCAGCCCTGACAACAGCCACCACTGTAACTCCACCTTTTGCCTCTCCCTGGCCTGCTCCCCTCCCTCCCTCCCTGCCTGCTGCCTTCCCCTCCCTGGTAGATGTTCTCAGTGTCACTGGGGATGGGCAGCGGAGGGGTGCCACCACTGTGACCCCCCCCCCCCCCCCCGCTTTGCCCTCAGGCAGGGAGGCATGGAGAAGCCTCAGTGTTCTGGCGTCTGGGACGTCTTCACTGCCACCACAAAATTCCCTAGCAGCAGCTTAAACTTCAGCCCATGAAGCCTGGACTTCGCAGCCAATCGCCACCCACCCACTTGGTGCTGCATGCGCAGTTGGCCAAAAGCATTATGGACAGACAGACATACAGACAGACAGATTAAGCCCTTTGTTATATTAGAATATTTTGTGGAATAACTTTGTAGCCTACTCCTTTTCTTATCATGCCATCAATTGCTTGAATGTGTGGCCAGGTTGTTACACCCCCATGGTGCTAAAGGATCATTAAAGCATAATTAGCCTGTGTAAATGTGGAATACATCATACACAGACAAATTAACTTCACCAAAATCTAACTTTATTAACACATTAAATGTATGAATATTTTCTACATAGAGAGAAAAACACTTAGTTCAATGGTCTCACCCAACCACAGATGTTAACTCTACTTCACAGAACAGGTGGCCAATCATTTCCTGAAAGTAGAGGGTGGTCATTTGTGGGTAATGGCTGCTTTTCATTCCAGATGTTGCTGGATGATGACACATATCCAACTTCCTTGTTCCCCCTTCTATGCTTTTTCTTTAACTTCATTTCTCTGATTAGTCATTCCAGGTACCATTGATTGGTTTCCCTCTGATCATCATACTGTTCATGGTTTTTATCTTGTCAGCATATTCCTTTGTTCTAACAAACTCATCACATGCACATAACTTAATTTGTCTTTTACCAGTGTAGGAGTCTGGGGCATGCCCAAATTACGAATTTGGTCTGTCCATCAAAACCGGAAATACCAAGGGCTCTGCAATTGGACATTGTCCAGTTGGTCCCTTCTTATCACTTTTCATTAACAGATCCAATCATGTCATCCCTCTGTTTAAGTTGGTTAGTGCCAAGTTCAGTTAATTTGAGCTAGTAATAAGTCCTACGTTATACACACCCATGTTGATAATGTTAGAAGAACATAAATTGCTTCTCATATTGATAAGAAAAGAAAGGAACAATGTGATAGTGAGCTCCAGGCAAGCTCAAAATGCAGAAGAAATGTTCAAATAATAATAAGGCTATACAAAACCTTAAGCAATGGTTAAATAATGCTGCATATAAAAGAAAAGTTCAAATAATACTATCATTCATCACTTGAGCAGGTGCAACTAAAGCTAGAAGTGACAAGCTACCCTAACAATGTGACCACTTAGGTATTACATGTAGATGGGGCCTCAGTTTTTTTAGGGCGTGACTTTATGGTCTTAATAGTGTTCTTTTAACATTGTTTTTGTATGAAATATTTCTCTCTATACATGTGTAAAGTCAATCCAAAGTTTTCCTTTTTAAAATCTGTCTACAATGTCTAACTGATAACAAAATATCACATCCTTTATAAAACCTGAGTAACTAAAAGCAAAGAACTGAACAGCTAAGGACATCCTAAATCAATGGTGGGCATTTCTTCACATGCATGCGACAAGTAAAGGCCCATCCCCTCCCTGAGTGTCACTTTGATCCTAACCCCCCAGAACATTACCTGATAGAGTTTTGTGCTTTGGAGCACCATGATTTTGGTGGTGGCTGCAGGGCTGGGGAGGGGTTAACTTGGCTCTTGGTGGTGACACCTGATACCTACTCTTGTCCTGCCCCTGCTCCACTCTACAGGGCTAGAAGCTCAGCCCCCTCCCCCTCCATTCCAATGCCTCCCTTTACTGTGGGCCTAGGGGCTTGTGTGACCCACACAGCAATGGCCATCAGCCTTAAATGCTGCCCCTGCAGGCATTTAATGCTTGTGATTAACTTTACTGTCACAATGACATCCCCAGTGGGTTGATTACTGTGTTTCTCTCTATCAACCTATTCAACCCACCTTCCCCTCTCTCAGTAGTATCCTCTCTGCCTATTCTTTGTATTTAAATTCCCTTCTATTTTAAACTCTTTCTTTCTATGAGTTCATTCATAGCTTTTGATGAAGTAAGCTGTTGTCTATGAAAGCTTATGCCTCTGAACCAGTTAGTCTCTAGTGCACTTACATACATGTGGGGAGCCTGATCACTCGATTAATTGAGTCTACTGGAGCACATAAATTGATGCACTTTGGTAGCCTCGTGCATCACGTGTATTAGTGGCACAGTGTGCCACCACTCTGAGAAAACAGCGGCATTTGATGTGCTTTAGTTCAAAGTGCACTGCTGCCATTTTCTCAGCATGGAGGTACACTGTGCCACTGATACACATGTTCCCGATGTGGTGCCGGGCACTATTAATTATTATGGCTTGCCAATTAAAAGTGTTCAGTGCCTTGTCAGGAACGTGTGTAAAAATGCCCTAAGGCAGTATTTCTAAAACTTTTTAGACTCAAGGCACTCTTGAATTAGATTCAACCCATCCCTTAGAAAAAGCCAGCTCTTAGCCTTCACTCATTTCTTGACCACAGAAAAATAATAGAGCTATTGTTCTGTTACAAAGATTTCAGAAAGACTACAACAGGTTAGAATAGTTTTGATGCTATGGATTTGTACTTGGGTTTATCTTGTGAATCATGTGTGGGTATTCACATCCTAACAGTGCTAATATTGCATGGTATCCTGCAGCATCCTTAAAGGGATCTCAAGGCACCCTGGGGTGCTATGGCATCCTGATTAGGAATCACTGCCCAGCCTTTTTTATTGAAATCAAAGGGGCCACTTGTAATAGCAAAGTTAAGCATATGCATCTCTGCAGGATCAGGGCCATAGCAAGCAAATAGCAACAATTCTCTTAAAACAGCTGTTATCTTAAAATGACATATAGTTTAGTAGGAAAGCATACAGCATTATTTAATTGTGATTAAATTATGCAAACATATTTCATATGTGCTCATCAGTATATGGTACTAATGTGACTTTGTGAAACAATAAAAGTTTTAAATTGAACAGGTCTGAGCCTGTGCTTAATTCAGTCTTTATATAATTCGGCATCGAGCTCACACATGGGGCACACTTTCCTGGATTAAAATTGGCAGCAAAGTTCAGACTTACACCCAAAAAGGTACATACAAATACATATACATACAAATACCTTTCTGTGTGTGTGTGTATGTAAGACTTATGCAGTAGTACACAACCTTTTTGGCCCCACAAGCTGGATGAGTGGTGCTGAGTCAGTTCATAGGGCCAGAGCTGGTTCATTGACCCAATCCCATCATGCACAGGGCTGGAGCTGGGCCCAAGCCTGCTGTGTGGAGTTGGGGAATATTGTGGTGGGAGAGTGGTAGCAATATTAATTGCCACCACTTCCCTCATCGCCAGATTTCTGGACCTGGGGGAAGCTGTGCAGGCCAAATCTGATAATGATAAAGTATCATTTTCCATGGCGCACACTTGCTGCTCTTGTGGCACACTAGCATGCCATGACACAACCTTTTTGAAACACTTCCCTAAGCTTTGCAAATATATTACACATTTGCATGTTGTGTGAGAATCGACAGGTGAAACTTTTAATGTTCCATACAATTATTGTTTTGTTTTTAATATGCAGAACAATAACAATATCCTTCGTGTTAAAGATCCATAGACCTTTAACGTGCAGAAATGGGTAACAGTGTCAAAACCTCAGTACATCTTACAAACTGTGGAGAAGCTAATGGACAACTTAATTATCCAGCAACCTTTACTTATTATGCCAGCTTCAGATAATGTGTGTCATAGCCTGTGACATTCTAAAAAGAGTATTTAAATGTTTTTCATTACTATCAATTCTTGGAGTGTAATGATTTGGAACCCTTGTGTCACAAACCCCACTATGGTGGGGTCCTTGCATGGTTTTGTGGATTTGTTTGACTAATATGGAATGTGTAGTATGTATAGGTAATGTCCAGCTATTTAGCCTTATTGTCCTTATGTTTATATGCCTAGCCAAAACTGTTTTAGTGGGGTAATGATTGACTGAAGTGTTTCTTGCCTATCCACTCTTGGAAGAGGTAATTGTGGAGAATTAACATATGACATGCTCCCTTGCAAACATGCTCTGAGGCACAGGAACCAGGCTCTTCAAGACAATGATGAATTTGTATTCTAGAAGAAGAAGGCTATAAGAAGAAGGTCTAGCTGTTTAAATAATTAAGGAAAGAGAGACAGTATATTGGTTTAGTATTCTCCTGGTCTTAATTAGATCAGGAAAAACTCTTAGTCTGGTAATCATGCACCTTTGTGGTGGGGGGTGGAACTCACTCACTCACACTCTCTCTTCTTATTCTACTCAAGAATCCATAGGAAGAGGTATGTAAATGGACAGATAAGAAAGTGAACTTATGCTCTGTCTTGAGTGCAGAGAAGATCTTCAGTTTTTCTGTGGCATAGGGAAACACTGGCATCCTTTAGGGAGGGTGCTGAATTGAGATGTAGGCTAAGAACAGGTTGCTGCTCTGATTTTTTTTTTTTTTTTTTTTTTTTCCTTTGGCTCATTTAATCTTTTAACTCTGTCTGTATTTCAACATATGGCTACTGATTTCTTTTGTTTGTTCTTGGTTGTTTTTATAATAAATCTTTTTGTTATCTTTTTTATCATCAGTGACACCTGTGATTCCAGATCATTTGACCACACAGAAGTGGGGAGTCATCTTTTTGGAGTACATGGCCAGATGACGCTGTGATTTATTTTTAACTGGCAAAAACCCCTCCGTTAAAAGCTGGGAAGACCTGGGTGAGACAGGTAAGGCCAAGGAGCTGGCCCCTGGCAGATGTGAGCTGGTTCTCTGGTCAAGCACCAGACAACAGAAGGGTTTGGAGCTGAAGGGCACCACTGAAGGTATGACAGAATCCAGGGAGGATGTCTCAGAGGTGCATCTGGGGTTACAAGTTACACTGTGCAATCCCTAAAATGTATTTACCTGAACTGTCTCTGGAACTTGCCTCCCCAGTGAAGTCTGTGGTAATTGCAGGCTATACTATCTGTAGTAATCTCGGGCAATTTGTTTTTCTATGCTGAATAAACTTTGGTTTTTATTTAAGCTGTATTTGAGTTGCTGATCTGATGTTGTGAGGCATCATGAGGAAAAATATATAATCTTCTCTTCTTTGAGAACTGTGAAACAGGCCAGAATCCAAACCCATCTTGATCTAAGGTACATGCCTCTCCTCTCCCAGAAGATGCTGCTAATGTTTTAGCTATGATCACACTACACCACAGAAAACCTGAAAGGCTACTTCTGCAGGGTTGCTGTATTAGGCAGAAGATATTACGTAGCCTGTTGACACGGGGGAAGGAACTGAGTGATAGGTGGCATTTGAATCTCTTTGTGGTACTGAAATGGTTTTTACCCACAAATGATAAATTGAAATACCACTGGAAACTTAATTTACATCCTCCTTGTTTTCAGACCAATGGCCATTTAAGCATGTGCTCCGGAAGTGGGGGGGGGGGAGCACTTTAGAGTGGCTCCAAGAGCTGCTCTAATGAAAGCGTCCAGAGTGTCTTGTATATCAGCATTCCTGCACTTAAAAATGGTGGCAGGGTTGCTTTAATTAAAGTTCATTTGATGAGTTTTAGTTAAACTGCCCCTGCTGCCATTTTTAAGCATGGGGATGCCGATACCCAAGATGCTGGAGCCTGTAGGAGTGAAGTAATTACCACACTGCAACAGACTCAATTAATCGAGCCTGCTCAAATGTGCTGTAATTACAGTGTGTTGGAGCAGCCTCACTGCTTGTGCATAGGCACCCAATGATTTTAGTGGTATTACTCCAGATTTATAAGCAACTTGGCCCTGTTTTTTTTGGTTTTTTATGTGAGTTAAATTAATGTGTATGATTAACTTTCTGACATCTATTTACAATCAAAGTTGTATAGTAGTCTTTTTTTGTTTTGTTTTTGAATATCTCAATATGGATATCAATAGGGATAAAGGTTTCATCAACAAAACAGATGAATCATAATACAGCCCTCATGTCTCTAAAAGGCAGTAAAAGACTCTAAATCATCAGAGCCAATTCAGACATCAGGGTGAAATTTCATTGGGATGAGCTGAGATCATGGACCATTATATGAAACCAGCTCTTCTTGATGAGAATTTACTCAACTACACTGATTGGGAAACACAGTCAAGTACAGCTGGAACCAGTTCAACACATTCTCAGTCACATCTAGCTAATCACCTAGGCAGTGCAATAGAATCCAGCCATTTACAAAATAAAAAACCCATGGGTAGATCTAATAACCCAAACAAGGACAGGCTTCCTTTTTCCAATGTGGTATGCAGATCATTCATGATTGTGACAAGGGCAGTCTCAGTACCAGATCTGTAGCTTAATCTTGGATGAAATCTATCAAACAATCCACTTCTGTCCAGGCATTCTTTCACTTGTTTTACCATCACTTTCTCTAAGAACTTGTCAAAAGCCAGTGGGAAATACAGCATTTCTGTTGCTTGTTATGTAGCCCAGGATCACAGCATGAGGTGGTATGGCTGCAGGCATTATAATTATTCTCTTTTTAGTAGCAGCCTTTAAGAATTTCCAGGCTGCTGGGTTCCTAAGGATGGTGGTGTTATTATCCAAGTGAAATGCTTGCGTCTGGGGTTTGTGTCTATGTATATGTTTGTCTGTTGCCATACTATATATTTTTATGTTGTAATATTATGCCATTACCATCTTTATCGCTTGCCACCTTTTAAATTTCATTTACTGTAATTTAGCTGATAATTGTTACAATGTTACAATCTTATTCCATCAAAAATGAATCGTGCACAGCAAATCAATAAAAACATTATTTCAAAAATAATCTATCAACATCTAAAGAAACGGCACCTTCTTGGAAGCCATGACTTCCCTCATTAAAGTTCAGGGTAGCTTAGATTCCAAATACAATTTTAATTATAACTGCATTCATACACACATTTTTTATCTAATTTTATACTTCATGTAGTAAAACTATAGTGTTTTCTGTTTCATTTACATAACCTTTCATTTTTACATTATTTCTCACTGCGGTATGCTGTTTTATGGGGCTACATTAAAAAAAACTAATAAAAGTCCAATTAAACATCATAAATGCAGCCAAATGCATATTTTAACACCCTTCAGAGATGGCATTACCAAAGTATTATAAAAAACAAACTAGTATATCCATAATGCACAACGATTGCATGCAATAAAAGCTGCTTAAATCCCAATGCTAAATAAAGGGCCAGATTCACCCAAAGGGCTGTGTACTGTAGCAACCCAGGCATCTCAGAGCTAGGGATAGACATTACACATAAACCAGTTTAAATGATCAAAAACTGGTTTAAACCTGTAACAGAACAGATGTTCAGTGCACATAAACCAGTTTGAAAATGGCTGAAACCAGTGTGAGATAAACCTGATTGAGTGTAGTATCAGATTGAATTGATTTGGCTCAAAACAGTTTATGCAATATTTGTCCCAGACCCCTTGCTGGTTTAAGTTAAATCAGCATCCTGGCATGCTCTCGGGGCTTGGCAGGGTTCTCTGCTTTGTAGCAGAGCTGGCCCCTCCCCTTTTCTCCCTGGCTGGAGCTCAGCACAGACTTGCAGGCACAGCAGGGTCTGCTGGCTTCCTTTTGCCCCCCTCTCTTCTTACCCTCACCACTCACTACTTAAGCAGAGATCCCTTCCTCCTCTCTGCCACAGCAGGGACTTTAGCCAGCATGTGGTATGCTAGCTAATGCCAAGAGGTGTCTGTGTGTGTGCTCTCTCCAATTTCATTGGACTGGGGACAGAACAGTGACCACTTCAGGATTTTGGAGCTAATCGACAGGTCAGTAGGTAAGCTGTTTAAGAAGTTTGAAGTAATGTGGAGAGAGGCTATTGTTTTCCTAACTGGCTGACAAAGACTGTTATCAGCCCCCTGGCTGGCTTGCTCACTTGTCAGTTTGCTGCAGACAGTATGACGAAGCAGGAAGGGGGATTAAAAAGCTCTGCATCATCAACAGATACATGCACTTCACACCCACCTTGCCTCAGAGTGCTAGCCTGGGCTGGGGGCTGGCAGCACTCCTGCCACTTGAGCAGCTTCTGGAGAAAAAGCCTGGGACCATGCAGGCAGACATTCCTAATGAGAGAGTCTTGTTGGTGCCTGGCCATGCCCCCTCAGCTCAGCACTGTGGAAAGGAAGGGAGCTGGCTTCTAGCCTGATCCAGTGTAGGCATGTGCTTGAATTTCCTCAATCGAGAGAGAATGTCTGTCCAGTTTCAAACCAGTTCAGCCTAGTCAGGTTAGACTAACCTAGAAAGATTTGAATCAATTCAGGCTCAGGCTTTTTGAATGTCTGTCTCTAGCCCAAAGGGTTAGTGAGAATATTCACTCTTAAGGAAGAAAGCAACTTTAAATCAATCTGATGAGGGCCAGATTTAGCTTGACATCCTTGTAAGACTGCACCAGTAGGCCCTGACTCCTGTGCACAGTTTGTCTTGGTGTACATTCATTTTGAAAAAACTTCGTGAGAAACAGATTAGAGTAAGAAGACTAATGAAGTTCAACAGCTTAGCACACACATGAGGGGGACCACAGTCTGTGAACAGCTGATGAAAGAGCACCATACTTGCAACCCTTTCAAATGATGGAAGGGGAAATTACTGTTACCAGAATGATGCAAATTAGAGAGCTATGAAATCTTTCTATGTATTTGTAACATTTGATCACGGCCAGCACAGTGGAAGAGAACATGTACTTGGTCACTCGGATAACATTTTGATAGGTGAGGTAAAAATATAAGACAGGAGATATGAATAGTTCAGATGCCTAAGGGAAGTTATAGTTGTTATTTAGTATGCAATTAATAAAGTAAGAATTTTGGTTTCCACTGTGGCAAAAATAGGAGAGAAAAAAAACCCTATGACATTAGTGATAGAAAATATTAGATACTGACCCTTAGAGAGGGTCAAAATCCAGAACAAATTTCTGAGCATGTCCAGAAGCTTAAAGATATTTGAGTAAAAACAATGGTGGATTCAAAACTGTACTGAACAAGGATACTTGAGCTCTTGTGTTACGAGCAGAGAGGGAAATCATTAAATTCTTTGCAACTGAGTTGCAAATTGATTCCTTTTGTTTGGTAGTAAACTGCAGATGGTTTAACACCTGCACAATATGGTTTGGGATCTTTTTTGTTGTTGTTGTTGTTGAAAGCTTGAATACAAAGGAAAGTAATACATAAGGTCTCATCAGCAATGGAATTAGAAATAATAATTTTGACTGTACCAGTTCAAAAATTGGATCTTAATTGTCATTTATATACCTCTATATCACTCTGGCAGTATAAAGGAACCTGAGAATTATAGCAACCTCCACAGAACATGGAGGGAAAGCTAACTTTGCAGGAAAAAGTTTGGGTGAGGCACAGAGAAGTCAGTCTGTGCGCACATAGCTAGAGTGCTAGCTAGAGTTCAACATTTCTGTAAATAGTTCTCTTAATATATAGCTAGCTTAGTTCTCTAAGTACAGAGCCTTTTCATATTGTTACCTAATATGCAGCATGTTAACCCATAGTGGCAACAATTAGTAAAGTAAGACCCAGAGCAAAGAAGGGAATTTGGGTAACAGGTGAAACAGCAGCATTCTTGGGGAAAAAAAAACCCCAAACAGGCAGCACTGGGGGGATTCAGACCACTGAGAATGCCAGAAAAAACAACTTTGCACAAGTATGAATCCACCAGAAGTAAGAATAGAATCTATAGGGAGAACTGACCATGGGGGAAGGAAGTTGAGAAATCAATGGTATAGGGTTTTAAAAAAAATATTTCATTGGAGAAAAAGATAAGAGCTGAGTGAAGTCCTACTACAAGTAATAATTTCCAAGCAGACAGAATAGGATTATAGACAAAGATTATTTTTTAATCTAAAACCAAGAAGTAGCAGAATGAATTGATGTTTATATTACAATGCTGAAATCCCTGTGCAAGATTGAAGATATTAACGATTTTCTAACTAGAGACAGAATCATTTGGAGACACATGATTTCAGTTTACCTGGGAATTGGCTGAGAGATGGATATAACAGGGGAGAAGAGCCATCATACAGCAAGGACAACTGAACAGTCCATGGAATGGCCCCATATAATACCATATTTACCTGCATAGCATACATACCTTTTCCCCCAAAAATCTGCCTGCCAAAATTGGGGTGCGTGTCTTAAGTGAGGAAGTAAGCTGGTTTTTATTTGCTGGAATAAAGTATACATAAAGAATGCTCTAATGGCTACTAAAGTGGCTGACACTTATCTCCAGCCTAACAAGCCTGCAGAAGGGGCAGTTTTGTGTTAACCCTCTCACAGCTGCAGTAGCTACTGACTGGATACTGTAGCTTATGCCTGAAGGAGCAACTGAGCCGGCTCGTAGCAAGTGAGCTGCTGAATTTAGTCTGTTGTATCTTGATGAGGCTTGTTATTTACAGTAGGGGTGTCAAATTCACCCCAGAGCCTGGGACAGATCTGGAGGATCCTCCTACACCAGATTAGTAGCTGTGGTGGGTCTGGGCATGGTGGTGGTAATCAGGCAACAGCACAGGTCCAGGGGTAAGGGTGCAGGCAGTGCTGGATTATGACATGCTGAGGCCCTAAACTGTGTCCGGTTTACAAGGCCCCATACGATAAAAATAACCCATGAAATCCACAAAAATGGATTTTAATGAAATTTTAAGATGAATTATTTTTATTTCTGCACAAATTTATGAACTCAATATGAATAATAACTGTGGAGCCATATATATGTATATTTTTGTCATATTA
Source organism: Crocodylus siamensis (assembly GCF_052110815.1). Taxonomy (NCBI): domain Eukaryota; kingdom Metazoa; phylum Chordata; order Crocodylia; family Crocodylidae; genus Crocodylus; species Crocodylus siamensis. Next base: position 297,038,903 of record NC_143395.1, read on the forward strand.
GATTAAAAATGTCCAGGTTTTTTTTCTAATTTAGTAGCCCCTCATATTGGGAGGCCCTAAACTGTAGCTTAAGTAGTTTAAGACTAAATCTGGCACTGGATTCAGGCTGGACAGCAGTGGAGCAAGCAAGGGCTGTATCTGAACAGCTTTCACTCCCCTCCCTCCCTCCCCTTCCCCCCTGCCACTGATGAACATGTCTACTGGGGCCCCAAATTCTGTGGCAGGTCATGCCCTACTTAGTCCCATCCCCCAACTTCTGGTAGCTCTCATTCCATTGGTCTACTTGAGAAGTCAACAGTGGACCAGATCTGACCAACAATGAGACTGGACCTGGCCTGCAAAGGTTTGATCCAGTCTGCGTTTTATTAACAGTGAGCTGATCCCCAGCCATCTGATCTAGCCCATGTTCTGCATTTTATTATCAAGTGCCAAACCCCTCTGGCCACTCCAGCTGTCCCTGCTTTGCGCAAAGGGCTGGTTTCCCCCTCAGTGTGCCCTCTGATCACCAATGCTGGTGAATTAAGCACTCCAAATTTTCACTTGTCATGTTTTTTAGAGCATGTTTTCCAGCTGAGGCTACATTAGGGTGGTGAGAGAACGGACCTCTGCAAGGAGCAGGGGCAGCTGGAGCAGCTAGAGGGGAACAGTGGCCTTAGTGCTGGCTGGGACAAGCTGTGTGGCCTGTGTTAGTAAAAGGTTGCTGACCCCTAGTTTACAGAATCATACTCCTTAACATTCAGACCTAATGATCCTAGTGTTTTTGGATGCCTAGGACCAATAGGAGATGTGAAAGGTCTTCTTTTTCTCCTCCTCCTCTAGACAAATGGTTGGGTTCTCTCTTTGGAAATGGAGGTTTGAATCCCCTCAGGATGAAGAGGACCCTGGTCCACTTTCTGTGTGATTTCCACTTCTAGGGTGACTGCTCTATTTCCCAAAGGCTATCACCACCACTGTCACCTGTGCTCATGTCAAAGAAAGGTGTGAACCAAGTGCCCATCCAGGAAAAGATAACTTTGGTGCCTCAGGCTAAAGCAGGGGTGTGAAACATACAACCTGTGGGCTGGATCCAGTCTGTGGAGGTGCTTCATCCAACCCTCCAGGCTACTGGAAATGGTGGTGGTGGTGGTAGGGGGACCATGACCTGCTGCAGAATCCAGATCCTAGGCACCAGTGAACATGGCCATGGGTGGCAGAAGGGTGAGCAAGAGTTCTGCCAACACAGCCTCGCTTGTCCTGCAGCTTCTGGTCCCACCACTACTTGCCTTCTACTGCCATCCCCATTGCAGCCACTGCCTTCTTCACTGGTCCCCCTGCTGTTATCTCCTTCCCCAAGTGGGATCTGACCCACAAAGGAGCTCTGTGACCTGGATCTGGTCTAGAGCATGGGTGACCTTGACTAATTTTTTATGCTATGAATTCCAGTCTCACACAGACACTGAACTCAGGACAAATTCCTGAAGTCTGGGGGAGTAATGGGAGTTGTGATGTGCTCCTTTCTTCATCATCCCCTACTGGCTGGCTTACTGTGTTGAATGCTGTGAATCCTGATCTTAGGTGCCAAGTTCTCCCTATTTATAGTACAACAAATGTAGGTGTCTAACTTGGGTTTGTGAGTTTGACTCCTAGAGGTGAAAACAGGCCTGGGAATGCTCAGTATTACTAAGTCCCATTGTGGCCCTAAGTGGATGGAACCTCCAGTAAGTCTAAGTAAAATGCACATGTCCCTTGATGTCACTTGATGTCACTTACACGCCTGGAGTATCGGCTGTCTTGAACTTGCAGTAAACAATGGAAAGACAGGGAAACTGAGATTTTCCCTGCCATTTGATGCTGTCAGATAAATTTATTTTCACACTTCAATTTATGTTCATGTGGTATGAACAGTAGACACTCTGCTTAAAAAAATTGCTTTTTATTGACTTGCTTGTGTTCCAATTCATCATTAGACACAGCTGTTTTCAACAGTCTCTAGAATACAAATTAGGCAAATGTTAAAAAATACTGATTGGTTGAAACAAATTTGAATGGTCATTTTGAATGACATATATCAGTTTTAGTCTCTTCAAACTAGGCTTTTGGATTGAAATAGAGACTTCAATCCAGTGCTGGGTTCCTGTAATTCAGGGATTCATGGATTAATGGATGAAATTCCCTACAGGCATCATTTTAGGCAAAATGCTGCCATGAGGATTACTACATATTATGGTACCATAAGAATTTGAAAGATCGGGGCTATCATCTTTAATTTGTTCCTTCTGACGTGTGAGTCAAATGTGGTGACATTTCATATTTGCAGTTAGTCTAATGCAGTGTATCTCAATAACCTCTCTACACACCCATTTGGGACTCAAGATCCATTAATACAAGTCTCCTAGAGACTCCCAGATATAGGTTTCAGACTATGTTTGTAGTACTAGAAAGTCTGTTCCCTATACCTGGTACAACAGAAACAACTTCTGATTTTAAAAACAAAATTAAGATACATTCGATTTCTGTCTTATCTAATTCAGTTTGTAGATGACTTTTTTGTTATGGTCTGCAAATTGCTTAGAGACATACTCATAGATGGCAGTACACAGGAACAGTTTTTATTACATCTCTCTCTGAAGAGGTGAAGCGGTTTTACTGCAGATGTCTGCCAGAAGAAGTCACATGCATTGCTAATGGGGAAAGCAAGTAATAAAAGCCTCTTAGCTGATACAGATAGTTAAAAAAGCAGTTTTCCTATGACAGGATTCTGAAAAAAAACACCACTCCCTGTCTCTTATCAGCAGGTTGAGGAGGCATCAGACTGAGGTACAATAGTTCTATTGTAACTGTTTCTGATTATATTTTTCTTTGAATCCATACTGATGAGCTTCTCCTACATTTTGAGTGTTATCAGGTACACTGATGCCTTTTTTGCTTCGTGTACTCATTTTAAAAATTCAGCCAAAAACCCCCTGGAATAGTTGCAGGTAAATTATAGATGATAAAGTCTCTTAGAGATATGAAGAGTTTGCTGGTGCTGCTAAACAGTTTTAAATGTGTACATTGGCAACTGCTGAATAAAATACATTAGAATTGAAAAACTACAAAATGAGAGGGAGGGGGAGAGAGAAAGAGAGAGGGTGTATACATACACACTGAAGGAGTCCTCTACAAAAGGTGCAGAAAAGAATGGTTACAAGGATTCAACTTAACATAGAATTACAGAAAATAGGGATAGAAAAGGACATCAAGAGGTCGTTTAATTAATCCCCTTTACCTCAAGAATTAAGTGTACCTCAACAGATGTTTCTCTAAGCTGTACGTAAAACCCCCCACTGATGGATATTCCATAATCTCCAGTGCTTCATCATCCTTACAGTTAGAAAGTTTTCCCTGAGGTCTAACCTAAATTACCCTTGCTGCATTTTAAGCCCATTGCTTCTTTTTGTCCCATCACCAGTGGACACAGAGAATAATTTATTACCCTTCACTTCAATTCCTTGGGTCCTCCTTTTTCAAGATACCCATTATGTTTGCCCTTTCTCAGTCATCTAGAACCCTGCCCCCATCCTCCCTGAGTTACCAAAAATAAATCCTAGATGTATGCTAAGTACTTTAGGTTGAATTTCCTCAGGTCCAGAGTCTCTGAAAACAGCTGATTTATATAAGTGGTCTCTAACTTGTTCTTTCCCTATTCTCACCTCCTACTAGTGCCTGATTCTAATGGGCCAAATCAATCTGGTGTATGCCTCTGCTTAGGTGCTGCAATACCTGAAATTTCTAGCTCCAGAAGGGTGTTACAAATCAACAGGACAAGGTGCCTAAGCAATAGGAAATGCTTGGCACATGGATGTATCTGCACTCTCATTCCTTCTTAGGGTACGTGCAGTAGTTTGCTGCATTCACGCTATGATCATGTGGCTTGCTTTAAGCTGTGTGATCATGGACTGGGAGTGGCTTGTGCACACATTTACTGGTGCTGGGAGCCATGCCAGGAACCCAGTCTAAGTAACTTGGGTTAGGTAGAGGGGCAGGCAAGATCGAGGAAGGGCTAGGAGGTCCACAAGGGAGTTTGAGAGGTTTGGGGCAACGGGGTTGGTGGAATTGGGAGGACTGGCAAGTCTGGGGGTTGGTGCATCTGTGGAGGTGGGGTTGTCCATCCAGGAATGCAGTGGTTGAGGGGTTAAAAATAGCTCAACCAGGATAGGGAGGTGGGAGTAGACAGAGTGCAGACCTGGGGCTGGTGCGAGCAGCTGGGCTTTGTCAATCCCAGGGCTGTGCTCTGAATGAATGCAGATGTTCAGCAGATTGGGCTAACCTGTGCCCAGTCTAACTTAGTTCACTTCCTCAGGTGGCTATTTTTTGCCTGATTTAACCTCCCCAAGTATGTGCACAGACTGGCACTTAGATGGACCTAGTTAGAGCTACCTAAGTGTAATGTCTGCACATACTCTCAGAGGTTAGATGTTTGACCGATAGGCTTGGAATCCAGACTATAATGATGGGAGGCAGTCTGGAGGGAAAATGCTTCTGTCTTCTTTCGGGAACCAGACCACCCAGACTGGAGGCACCTACATAACTGAAGGCAGCACTGAGTTCAGTAAATGTGTGGCACCTGTCGCTCACTCGTGAAAGAGGTCTTTGGTGCCCACTTCCTGCACGCAAAACTAGTTGTTTAATTTCTCACTCTGGAAGTGGGAGACCTGAATTCTGGGCCTCCTCCTCCTGAAGGGATTCAATCCCACTTCTTCCACTTTCCAAGACAGCCCCCCAGAAGAGCCTGCTTTTTGTTTAAGCTGGTTCATGGGGCAGTCACGTGTAAAAGATTAATGGGTCCAGGAGGAAAACATGGCTCTGTAGCTTGGTGGTTACAGCATTCCCCTTGACATGGGGAAATCTCAGTTTTAGTTGCTGCTGCCAGGATTGTTTAGGCAATTCATATTACATAATCATTGGTTAAAATACAGAAATACCCTTGGCAGCAAGAGACACAACCCGCAACATCCCCTCCCCACCCCTGCCCTTCCTTGCTTTCTTCAGACTGGAACCGTTCTTTCTGAATTCTGTGAATGGGGATGGAGGGGGCAGGGGCAGGATGGGGAAAAGATAAGTGCAGGGCTGGCCTTACAGGTGGGTGACGTGCACAATCACGCAGGGTGGTGTGGTCAGGGGGGTGACACACACACACACACACACACACACACACACACACACCCCGCCTGTGCTCACAATAGTGCTCTTGCCCTGCCCTGCCCTGGACAATTCCCACCCCAGGCAGGAGGAAAGGTGTCCAGCCCAGCCTGCCCCTGGTCACCAGCCGCTGCCCAGGAGGAGTCAGGCCAGGCACGTGTGGGTAGGTTAGTGCCTGCTCTAGTCTGTCCACCTTGCTCCTGCGCAGCAGCAGTGGTGCTGCTTGCCTGCAAAAATGCAAGTCTTTCAATGCAGCCCAGCAGCTTCTCCCCAGAGCTTTATTTCTGAAATTTTCACTAATACTGCTATATACTTCAACTCAAAGAAAGGGTGCCAAAATACAAGTTCATCTAGGGTGCCATTTTCCTTAAGACTAGACCTGGATGAGTGATATGGATAAATAAAATCAAGCATTTTTTTTTTTGCCTCATAATATCAAGGCCAGAATGCTCCTTATTTGTCATCTCTGTGAATATACACAGCAGGGGATAGTGGTAAAAAAAAAGAAAACACAATATCTGGGCATAAATATATTTCAGTTTTAATAAATCCCGCATACTTAGACTTGATGGTATATATTCTGAGTCTAGTGGGTACCCAAATAAGTTTAGGTTCAAATTATTAACAGGTACTAACAACAACAGAATTATACGGTCAGTCTAATTCAATATGTAACGTGCTAAAAATATGTTTTCGTATGAAGACATTGACCACATCTGAGCTCCTGTTAGGCATGATTTATTTTTATCTCTCAAAACACGAGCACTTATATTGCCTTTTTAGAAAACATCTTTACTTACATATCATCGAAGACAAGCTTTGTTCTTCTGCAGTCCCTCGGTGCATTGGATAAAGGTGACCATGGCTCTGTTTGGAACTGTGGCTTATTGCAGAGAACATTTTCTGAATTGATATGAATTGCTTTCTAGGCAACAAAGAATACAGAAGGCATTGAGAAACTGGCCACTGACTTAAAAAAAGCAGCTAATAAATGATGGAAGCTTCTTTGCATTGTGCTGTAAATTGCAGTTAGTTTGCTCTCTATTTCATCAGGGAATATGTACCACTATTTTGCGACTGATAGACACAAATTAACAGATCTTGCTCACAGCTCTCTATAAAAGCCCCTGGAGTTTCAAGGTGATATGCAGGAAAAACAGAACTGCATCATTAGTTCCTAACTGAAGCTCTATAACACAATTGGGGTACATGCAGACATTTGGGGAGGTTAGGGGAAAGTTAGATCAAGTTAAAAATGGCCATTCAATCTAAGGTAAGTTTGAATGGGGTGGCTTGTGGGAGGCTTGTGGGGATTACGGAGGCAAATGGGGTCCATCGGGGCAGGGTTGGTGGGATTGGGGGGGGCTTGCAGGATCCATGCAGAAGTTGGAGGGTTGGTAGAGTCTGCAGGAGTGCTGGAGGGATTGGGGAGGCATATGGGGTCTGAAGGGAGGGGTTGGGGGGATGATAGGTATTAGCAGAGTTGGCGGGGTTGCTGGGGTCTAGGAGTGTTTGTTGGGATCAGTGGTGGGAGCTGGAGGGGTCTGTGGGAGGGCATGGGGACATTTTGTGGTGCAGGGGGGTTGGTAGGATTGGTGAGGCTCTCCAATCCCACCAAACCCCTCTGGACTCTGCCAGTTCCTCAGTGCTGCAGAACCGCCCCTGATCCCGCAAACCACTCCTCGGGCTAGTTTTACTGGCATTCACCTGTCCCACGAACCTGATGGAAGCAAGTTGGGGTGGGGGAAGGGCGCACAGATTGTAGGGATTGGTATCTCTGTGGAGGATGGTTTGCAGAATTGGGAGGGGGGCCTGGTGGTTCTGCTGGTGGGGAGTTGGTGGGGTAGAGGGTGCTATCTTCTCCTTACCAGGACCAGGGGCTATTTTTAGCTCCCTCATCTCTAGATGAAAAACACCCTCCCCAGAAAACCAACTCCCCTGATCTTAGCCACCCCTCCCCCCAACCTGACTCACTTCCTTAGCTCCTGGCACCAGCAAATGCCGGTAAAACAGGCACTGGGGGTGGCCTGTGAGATGGTGGTTTTTCTGGGCTCTTGGTTTGGGGGCTAAAAATAGCCCATCTGGGGTTTGGGGGAGAGCCAGGAGGTTAAAAATAACCTGGTAACAGGGGGCAGGTAGGGAAAGTGCAGCTCTAGGGCTGGGGCCAGCGGTTGGCCTTTCCCAGCCCTGGTGCTGCACTGGGAACTGTATAGAAGTTCAATTAGATCCTTCGGCCGCAGAACGGGGTGGGCCACCTGGGCCACAGCCTGACCAACTTTTAGCATGTTAATTTATATAACCCACAAATACACAATTGTCATTCTGGTTAAAACTGTATAGCTATTTTTTTAACTGCATAGCTAGCTAAATTAATGTGTTAAAAGTTGGTTGGGCCATGGCCCAGGTGGCCCACCCCATTCCAGGGCCAATGGTTAGATCAGTCTCACCAGACCCGATTTAAGTTAGATTGTGTCAGCCATTTTTAGACCTATCTAAACTTCCCGAACTCTTGTACAGTTTGTACTTAGACTGACCTGGATCTAAGTGTAATGTCCATGCCTGGGTGGCCTAAGTTAGCTAGAGTAACTGTTTTTAATGCAATTGAACCTCCCCCATATCTCCCTGAATGTCTGTACCTAGCCTTTCTGTAATTATTAAATAACAAGTCAGATATGATATGTTAGGTCACCTCTCCATGCTTTGGTGCTTTGTTGTATCTTTCCACTAATTTAGCCTGTTATTCTTGGTACTAGTAGTATCAACCTCCCTCCCCCAAATTCCTTTTGTTTCAGATAAAAGAAGGAAATGAAATGAAGGAGTGAACAGGAAGCTCCATCACTTGCTGCCATGCATTCTCTGATCAAAATCCAAATGATCACTTGGCTATGCCAATTAGGCACCAGATGGACAGATCTGATAAAGCAAAGCCAACTCCCAACGTTTATAATTTGTGAGCTGTCAGATTGTATATGCCCTATCCAGAACAGTTTAGCAGGTTCAAGTTTTCAGATGAATAACCAGATACATACAAATATTATTACAAGGATTTTTAAATGTTGACCAAATTGTACATTGCCTCCTATGCAGAAAAAGATAAATGCATTTGCTAAGGATCATAAAGGAAATGCTTTTTACTTTTAATTCCCAACATGCTGGCCTTAAAGGAATTTAAATTGTTTTCCAGATACCCAGTAAAGAACCCTCTCATTATTTTGAATGGGCTTGTAAACCTTTACACTTGGATTTTAGAAATGAAAATCTTAAAAAAAAATTAGGTTTAATCCATTAAAAAAACCTAGTTACTACAATATGTTGAATGTCTTTTATGGCCTATTTTTCAAGTACTTAATTTTATTTCAGTTTATTAATCATCTGTGAAACACTAGGAACACTTAGCTGCTTTATTTAGAAGGTATTTTAGAAAAACCTCTAGAAGTTAAATTCAAAATAATAACTATTCCCCGCCCCTTTTCCACCTTCTAAAATTCTGCCTTTTCTAAAAGGACTAGTTGTTCCCTGAGCAGAAGTAACTCAAAGAGGCCTCCACATGAGCAAAAACAGTTAAGATTAAAGTTCAGTTTCCTAAAAAATGACGTAAGACTTAGACTATGGAAGCCTGTAATATATAAAAGATAAATAATAATGTTACATTAAACAGTCATTAGATAAAATCTGTATACAGCTATAAACTTCTAGGCTAGAGAGTCATGCCAATTTGTGTTCTTGCTCTGTCTTGTTGAATGAATCTTCAAGTACACCACGTAAAATCAACTAGCTTCAACAGGAGTGTGAGAGATTTCCCTTGGGCTCCTCATCCTATAATAGCCTACATCCTGGTGGGCAGGGCATGCCTTGGGGAAGTAAGAAATATAGATTTGAATTCCCTCACCAAGAAGAAGCAAATGGGCTTCTTACATCTTCAGTGCTGCAGACAGCAGCTACTAGATAAAAGAGAGCAGTAGCAGCTCCTCCTTCAGCTGTTTTTTGAAGGAAAAGCCAGCTCCATTTTATGTGGAGTCTGATCCATTAAGTGTGAACTAAGTATGCTCTGAGTATGCCTACTAGGGCTGTGTGAATCTTTGGTCCCTGATTTGATTCAGTGGAGATTCAGCCCACTTCGGTGGCCAAATCTCTGAATCTGAATTGAATCAGGAGACCCTTTAATCTCTCTGAATTGAATCCGAGCCCTCTGAATCAATTCGGAGAGAGTCGGAAAAATTCAGAGATTTGGACATAGACACAGCTTTAAATGTTTTTTCTACATACCTCAAGGTACCAGGTGGCTTGTGAACACTGAGATGCTGGGGCAGATGGAGCATCCCACAGGAGCACAGGGGGCTCTCCAGTGTGCTCGGGAGCAGATCTGGAAGTGGAACAGAAGCACTTCCAGGCCCACTGGAAAGCATGTGGGCTCTCGCCCCGTGCCCCCCTGGCTTGGCTACTGGTGCCTCTTGGGTCTGACCCAGAGTGCCCCATGGCCAATCGCCAAGCTGGGAGGGCATGGAGGGCATGGGGAAGCCCCCTGCGTGCTCCCCAGCAGACCCAGAGGTAGACCGGAAGCCATGTCTGGTACCTTAAGGAAATGGAAATTACAGCAATGGAGTGTCACAAAGATTCCTTTGAAAAGGGTAAATGTTTTATGTATTACCAATTTTATGAACTAGGTGTTGAGCTAGTCAGCACTGGCAAAGACAGAGGTGTTTCTGGATAGAGTTTCAGGCACCTGAAGAACTTTGATATAAAACATTTAGGCACTTCTATGATTAGGTAAAAGTTTGAATTGGCATATTTTGAGTAAAACAATTTTGGACTTAATTGCCTAAATCCCATCAATGTTTTACAATAGGTGCCTTAGTCCTTTTATAGAGACAGGGCAAAAACCCTTACAGTTTTCCTATTCTTTACTTTCTAACAACTATTTTTGAGTGCTTGCCTTCTCCACAGATTTTTTTTTTCTGTTTCAAATAATTTACAACCCTGTTATATCTTTCTATATCCCAGATGGAAAACTGTCAATCAATATACCTTAATTTCTTTATTCTGTTTCTTTCCATGATAGGCTGCAGAAATAGCAAGGGCTGCTGTATATGCAGTAATATAAAGAGAAGAAAATACAGCTAGGTTTATATTGTGTGCAACAGCATAAACTTACATTGGAGTCTCCAGGATGTTGCTGTGACTGGATTTCACCCTTATGTTTTTTGCTGGAGGAGACGGAAGGTAACAGACTGCTGCCAAGACTGCTGCCATTAGGTCTACTGGAAGAAGTTAAATCATCGCTGGAGTATTTGTGTTTTGATGCATCCGAGAGGGGTGAGATGGGTGACCGAAGCATTTTCTCATTTTTATTTATTGGTATTGCCAAGCTAGAAATGGAAATTACAGCAATGGAGTGTCACAAAGATTCCTTTGAAAAGGGTAAATGTTTTATGTATTACCAATTTTATGAATTTAAAACCTGTTGGTAAGATCAAGTCTACTGGTATCTGGAAACAAGTTTACAGTATTAGGATCAAAAGTTAATTTGCAAATTTGGGTTATGTTTCTCCTCTTTTCCTCTAGGATAAATTATCATTCCAGAAAATAAAAAGTCTATGTAGTACCTGAAAAATATAGAGAGATAAATGGGTTGTTCCTGTCTCTTAAGAGAGAGTTGAAAAAGAAGATTAGCCTTTAAAGTGTAAGTTTAGGCTACTGAACTCTATTTCACAGTTACAGGTGACAATTTATAGGCCATGGTAATAAAACCATGTATAAACTAAGACAGGGAATGTGCTAGAAAATGACTGGGACATTTCTGTGTGTAAAGATCAGGCTTTGGCAGTGCAGTTTACACTAATTTGGTGCAGGCTCCGAGGACAAAGAAATATAGGCTATTGTAACAAAGAAAAGTATGCAAATGATGGAAAGAAAGAAGTGTGTACTGATACTTTCTTCAAAGAAGAAGGTTACACTACAGAAATAATGTGTGACTTTCCATTCATTTTAGAGAAGCCACAACTAAGAAAGCTGAGCAGACAGCAACAGTGGCAATATGCTCAAAAAAGTTTACTAATACTAATCAGTTTGAAGAACATATTTAACTGAAAATGTTAATGTAATGCACACAGTACAGTATAGGAATTTTTTGAGCGACAAGCCACATTGAGCCTAGAATTGCAATTAGTAGTGGGCAAAGTATTTTTTACCCAATATCTTTCCTTGCCATAGTCCCCTATTTCAGCCTTTTACCACTTTATTGGGACAATTCTCATTTCTTTGCAGAAATACTGTAAGACACTAGACACTTAATGTAACTGCAGAAGTGACCATGGTAGAAAATATACCATTATTAATATTTCACCATATCACTTTAGAGAACCGGGCTAATTAAATGTGCTCTTACTACATGTGTGTTCATTTATCCTGCAAGGCTTTAAAAACTCGAGGTTGGAGATGCTACAGATCATAATTTAGAACCTTTTAGACCTTCATTGGTTCTATAATGTAGTATTTTTAAAGTGTGGCTTAAGTAATTTTGTTTTAATGAGCAACACTTTTGCTGAAAGTGAGAATCAGGGTATGTAAATGGACAGTCACAGTCTTCTTGTAAGAAAAATAAAGTATTTAAATGTTAATTTGGTATGTGTAGGAATCTCTAGCTGATGTAATTTTTCTTCCGCTTTTCAAATAGGAACCTTGTCCTATGTGGCAAAAAGCTGGGTTCATACATCATTAGTCTAAGGAAGAAAAGACTGAAAGGGGATTTCATACCATCTGTCAAGTACCTGAAGGGTGGTTCACCCAAAGAGGACGGAGCTAGAGTGTTCTCAGTGGTGGCAGATGACAGAACAAGGAGCAACAGTCTCAAGTTGCAGCAAGGGAAGTTTAGGCTAGATACTAGGAAAACATTTCTGACTAGAAGGGCAGTAAAACACTGGAACAGGTTACCCAAATTGGTTGGGGAACCCCATCCTTGGAGACCTGGCTAGACAAAACCTCGGCTGGGATGATCTAGTTGGGAATGGTCTTGCTTTGAGCAAGGGGTTGGACTAGATCAGAGGTTCCTAACCCCTTGGCCACAGCCTGGTATCAGGCCGTGAAGGGTTGGTTGCTGGTCTGCAGGAGGATTGGCTGCTGGACCGGAAGTCTGGAAGTGACGCCATACTGTGGAGTGGCAGTCAACCCTTTTTAATACTAAGTATACTTTATATTAAGTATAAAAAAAGGTTGGCTGCTCCTCTGCAGTATGCGGTCACTCCTAGACTGCAGTTTGCCGGTCCTCATTTTGCCAGTCTATGGTCACTTCTGGTCTGTGGACCTTTTTGTGGCCTCTTCCGGTCCACAGTTTGCCAGTTCATGATCTAAAAAGTTTGGGAACCCCTGGGTTAGATGACCTGGTAAGGTTGCGTCCAACCTTAATTTTCTATGATTCCCGGGGACTAAGGCTAACATAACCAGAGGGTACCGCAGCCTCTTTAGCACTGCAACTACTTTAAGAAGGATTACCAAGTGGCTAGATGTTAGGGTGCAACTGGAGAGACTTAGGTTTCATTTCTCACTGTGCTACAGACCTTACACGTGACCTTAGGCAAACTGCTTAGGGTATATCCACACTGCAGACTTCAGCACTGGAGACACCCAAAGTACAAAAAACAGTCTAGCTGCAGCAACACGGGGTAATTTGTCCATGCTGCTGAGGCCAGACTTTTCTTAATGCCCAAGCTAGCACATTTAGAGGCAGTTTGGGTATCACTATACTAAGCAGTAGTCTCCAGGATTCACATATCCTTGGTCAGTCTGTGCCATAATTTCCCTCCTGTAAATTGGAGATATTAGCCCTTCTCTACCTCACATTAGGGGCTCATGTTAAAGACACGAAGTGCTATGGTAATGGGAGTCATATAATACCAGAGGACTGGAGGGTAATATAAAGGTGAGGGACCACGGGAGAACTAGAGGGAAGAAAGGAAATTTCATGAACTTATGTGTTGCCTTTTCACTATGAAATTGCTAATCTGAATGCATTTGATGGGGCATGTCCCCAAGAGCACACGTGTGGTCCGTGGCACTGCAAATAACACGCGCCACACATGCAGGCATTTTCTGCATTGCTAATTTGTAGCATGGTGGGTATTTTTGACAGTAGGAGATCCTGGTGTAAAAAAATAACTATGCCAGAAAAAGCAGGGCAGTGCATGTGGCTGCAGCATGCGGCGACCGGAAACTGGATCTGAGTGCTCCTCTGCACACCCGGATCACTGCTGCTGGAGCCTGGGAGGCCCCCAGGACCTCAGGTGCTGGTTTCTGCCTCCCTTACCTCACCCAGGGCAACTTGCCGTGCACCAGAGTGCACGTGCAGGGGCATTTCGCAGGGACAACTAGCTGTGGTACAAATACATGCTGCTGCTAATTGTCCCTGGGGAACACACGTTCCCACTCAAAGGGGTGTGCCCAGTGTGTTTTTATTTCTTGGAACTGTGAAATAAACCCTACAGCATAACTAGCTCAATCACTTCCATGCATGTCCGATCATGATAATCACTTGCTCCTTGAGAATGAACGTGCTGTGAAACATGACGTTTTGGTAACAGGAATGGTATGCCTACATCCAGTGAACCACAATAAAATATCCTATTACATGTATGATTTTCACTTTGTGTCACATATGTAACTTATATGAAAAAAACAAGTTGAATGCAGATTCTTCAACATACAAAAGATATTTGAGTTTCTTTCTCATGTTTTTTCCAGTATGATGATTTTTTCAGCTCCCATAGTGCTGAATAAAGACTTATTTATAAATGAATTCAATAAAAGTTAATGATTATTTTGAATTAGAAGTTATATAAATTACAAAGCACTTCAGTGTAGTGCACCCACACTATAAAACACAATAGAAAAAGATTTGTTAGGTTTATCAATGAGCCACATATATTATGCTTTGTGCAACTGAACTGTAAGATACATGACTAAAATTGGTTGCTGGAAACTGCTCAGGATTGATATGACAGATTGTAGTATCGCTGCTTGTCCAAATCTATGCAAAGAAATAGGTGGATATTTTCATCATTCATATTGCGTCTTGAGTCTTTTGGAAATTTAGCTATTTTTATCACCATATGGAGTTGTGTGTTTTGAGCAGTTATACAAAATACACCACTTGTAATCTTTAAAGTATCCTGTCCAGAATATACTTGGGAGTGGGGTTCTCTGGGCATCAACTCAAATACTTTCTTTACCTTTTCCTTTGTTCATATAGATTATTACATTTAAATTCAGATATAAACAAGTTTTAAATTTGAATCTCATGACACTGAAATGGAGAAAAAGAGGTCAAAGGATTGTAGTCTATTTGAACAAATGCCCAGAACATAATACCTAAGAATATAGTAATGTCTCAGCTGATAATGCCATTGTTGCTGTAATTATTCCCTCCAGAATCTTAGCACTTGAACTCACAGCTTTTTGTGTAATAGAACAAAAATATGTCAGGAGCCGTTACCTTGTTCATTAAACCAAAAGGAGAACAAACACATTCAGATAATTTTACACATAACATGATAATTAAAAAAGTCTGTCCCATTAAATGCCAAATTATACACTGCATTAAGATTCAATTAGTTGTAGAGACTGAGTTTTAAATGATAAGGAGAATGCATACCTATTTTCATTTATGTTGCAATGATTTGCTGTTGAAATACTTTGGGCAGAGGCAATTAATCGTGAAGAACACTCTCGCTCTAAATGAGGCTTCTTGCTCTCCCTGTGCTCCTCTTCATTTTCACACTGAATGAAGAGAAAAACGATCATCTATTGCATTTGATAGATGGCACTAGATCTGTCTACACAACCACAGGATGCTGGGTATTACAGAAAATGAAAGTCTGTATTTGGGTGTACCCTATTTTACTGTACTTATTTATTCTACAAACTATACACCTTACAGACTTCTAACAAGATAGCTAGCTGTGCTAGTATGAAGTCAGACAGAAGAAGCCTTGCTCGTGAAAGCCTATGCACCTCAGGTTCAGTTATTCTACATATGCATTTCTACCCTGTCTTCTGCTTTAACAAGATCATCCCAAAAGACTTAAAATCGAAAGAGACAACATTCAAAAGCATAGGGAAGAGAATACAATTTAAAAAAATGTTTTGGGCATTTTATGCCTCCTTTTTGCTTATTTCTTCTACATTTTTCTTTTACTCCTTCTTAAATCTCACACCTGTTCACTATATTTTTCCCGTCTCTCCCTCATTGTTCCCTGAATCCTTTGTTTCCCACTGTTCCTCTTTGTGTCCATCCTAAATTCCCCAAGCTTTAATCTCTTTCTTTGTGTTCCCACAACCCCCTTCAAGCTCTTACTGGTTTCCTGACTTGCCTGTCTCTTCAGTGTGCCATGTATGCTTTATGTCTCTAGTTTATCCATAATTTGGAAGACACTGTATTGCCCATAATAGCAAAGTTTGTTTCTTCTTTTGCCTTTGTATCATTTCATCATTTTATATGTATTTGTATTATGTAAATGAAATCTATTTATACAGTGCACCTTAAGAATTTACAAGGCTGACACTGATCTGTAATGAGCAAAGTCCTGGTTCCTTGGGTATGTAGCCTCACACCACATTTTTTGTCACTCCTTGAGCATTCCTGGTTTCTCACCCATCACTGTGAACTGTACAATTGCTACATTGCATACTAAGTCCTGGCCAATGTACTCAGACAAATTCCTTTGAAATTATGGCAGCGTTGGAGTGATGTTGCAGCCATGGTGATTTGGGAATATGTGAGAGAGAAGGAATTATTTGGGTGATATCTTTTACTGGACAAACTGCATATAATTTTGAAATTATGAACACTGGGAGGAGCTCTCTGTCTTGACCATACTGTGTTTAGAAAAAGCCCTGGGCAGTATATGCATAGGCAGAACTAGGTGGGGAGCAAGTAGAGCAGCAGTTTTGAGCATTGACTTAGAGGGGGTTTCAGTATGGTCCTCTTCCCTAGAAGTTTTTGCCAGGCAAGCACAGCCCCAAGCTCAGTTGTTTATCTGAGGGCCTGTGGGGTGGAAGGAAACACCCATCATCCAGGAGGCTTAGCCATAGAAGGCACATCCCTGTGTCCTGTAGGGGTGTGGGGAGCAGCAGGAGTTGGGACAGCCAGGGCAGGTAACATTGTTGCCCAAGTGAAGAGAGCTGAGGCAGGTAAGACTCCTCTCCCTCCCCTACTTTTCCTCGTGCCCCACTGCCAAATGTTCAGCACATTTCCCCCCTCCGTCTCCTGCCCCAGGCACTTGATATGCCTCTGCTCCAGGGTTCAGATTGACATTGACATAAAGGCACAGTGAAGCTGCTTTAACTGATGCCCCTCTGCAGCAAAAGGAATATACATGGGGCCTAGTTGGGGGCAGAAAGGCAAAAGGAAGAGCAGTTATTCTGCAAGTTGGAGGTGACTAGAGAACTGCCATGCTGTCACCCCACCCCAACTGGACAGCAGTAGTGCATGTAGAGCAAGCCTGGGGCTAAATTATGACCTCAGTTATTTAGGTACAATGCCCTCGGTTAGAGGTTGCACTAGTGTAACAGAGGGAAGCTGTAGATGCCAAATGGATCATGAACTCACAAGCTCCCATAAAAGAAGTTTCTCAGTGAAGTCACAGGGATATCTGGGCTGGGAGGGCTTTATTTGCATCTCGAGAGGGACATAGTGGCTCGCTCTCCTGCCTTTCTTCCATATAAAGAGCTAATGAAACATGAAATTGACTTTGACTAGACGACACCCACTCCACTTTAAGACAGAAGCATCACCTCCAGATGCTTAAATTCTGGGAGCTAAAAATAGCAAAGGTGCCATTTTTATGAGGCAGGAAACAGACAGAGTGCCAACAGAAAATGCTGTCATATGAGGCCCTGACTCTAGGGTAATACTGCTTTAGACTATTCCCCCCGCTAGTGCTTGAATGATTGTTTGGGTCAAAAACACACACACAGTTGAGGAGTGAGTGGTCATGAAAGATCACTTCAGAATTTCAATTCAAATGGGATATTACTATTAAATGCAGGATACATATATAAAGTGCATTGTTTGGCTAATCGATATATCAGAGACAAGGCAGAAAAACACAATAAACACAATTTCCCCCTGAAGATCCTACGTAATCTGAAAAAGCCCAGAAAGCCTACCTTGCGTTTCCTTCTAGATTTTGGTAAAACCTTTTCCGCTGGTGGGTCAATACTATTATTCTGGTGAATGCTGGCTACTTCTTTTGCTCCAGTGCTCATTGCCAGTGGCTCCTCCGGTGAACGCTCTGGAATCCTGGACAAAAGAGTCAAATCAATTTTGACCCACAGTGATTTTACCTCATCACTGTCTTTCAGAGGAGACAGGAGCTCATTCCTACCAAAAGGAACCAGGGTGTAAAATTGTTCCTCCAGCTCCTTTGCTATTTCATTACTACTCCTGGCATTAATGGAGCCAAAGGCACTGCAGCTGCTGTTGGTTTTGTTGGAGTTACTGCTCCCAGAGTCCTTCAACCTCTGGTCATTTCCAGCTGAAGCAGAGGCCGCAGTCTGAGGTTTAGGGAGAGAATATTCCTCTTGTTCGGATTCTGAATCTGAATCGGAGGAAGAGGAGGATGATGAAGACTCTGTCTCGATAAATTCCCTGGATTTAGGTGCTGTTTTGCTTGGCCCCCGGGTACGTCTCTTTTCGCATGTGGTGACAGAGCGGGGCTCTTTCCTGTGCCCAGTTCTGTTGCTGCAGGGCCTGGCTTTAGGTTGCTCACAGATGTTATTTTCTAAAAAGCCTTGGCTCAGGGTGAGATCCTCAGATGTATGGCAGTTCAAAGCATCTCCACCAGAGGTCCTCTCTGTCCTTCTTGGCTGTTTTTTACAGATTGGCTTTCTCTGAGGACCGCTGTCTCCAGAAGCAGCAGCAACAGCAGCGGGAGGTGATTTCTGCTTCCCTCCTTTATTGCCTGGTGCTTTATTAGCAGTTCTAGGCCTCAGCTCCTCTTTGCTGGCATTCTTAATTTCTGTGTCTCTGAGGTCTGTTTGGCAAATATCTGGTAATTTCTCACACTCCTGTCCTTCCTCCTTTATCCTGCTGTAATACTGATTACTCTCCAGTCCATGGTTATCATTTTGGCTAAGAATAGGCGTTTTGTGAGGATTAACTTTATTTAGCCATTTATCCAGTTGCCACTTGTTTGATGATGGTTGTTCAGGCTGAAAGCAAATCAAACAAAACAGTATTTAATAAAATTCCAGCTGCAAGGCATGACTTCACTGTGTGTCTTTATATTCTTGGTGCGCCTGGGCTCTCTACATGGTCAGAGTGCAAATAACTAAATTACAGGGATTGTATTTAAAAAAAAAATCTGGCTCTGCTATTCTTATCACACAACTAAAGGCTTTAGCTCCCAAATTAACCATTACTTGGTACTTTGGGATGCAAATGCAGCACCTCCAGCACACAGATGGAATCCAGGGGGAAAAAAGAGAAATGATGCAGAAGTCAAAGAGGTAGTTAAAGAGATATAGTACATTCTGTTGGCACGGCACATTTAAGTTTACTGTATTTATTGGGGTACCCAGTCATGAAGCTGAATCATAGTCCCCTGTTATTTATAGGAGCATTGATTTTAGGAATAGATATGAATCACGAATGTAGAGGCTGGGGGACACTGGGTGTGATGATATTTTCAGTTTGAATGAGGTTGGGAAGGAGGACAGCTACAGTGATTCATAATTCCTAAAGATGATTCATGCAGTGCTACTGGCACCAGCTTTACTGGGAAATGCTTCCAAGTTTCCAAATGAAAGAAAACATAATGCTGATAGAAAGACAGAAAGAAGAAAAGGGTAAAATTCAGGCTACAGATTGAACGAAAGGGCTGGGGGTGGAAAGGTGGGAAAGAGATAGGTATTCTGTGCCTTGTAATACTGCATGAAAAATAAAAATGTTTATAGTGAATACAAGGGAAGCTTAATTGAATTATTGAGTTAACCTTATTGGTACTATTGGTATACAGACACAAGATCACGCAAACATTTTGTGTGGGGAGATACTGTCAGTTACTCATTTAACACACATTGAATATCAGTTAGCTTTTTTCCCCCGTGTTCCTGTCACAACATGATCAAGTTTTAAGAGAGCATCTAAAATATAATGGTGTTTGGACAGTGAAGAAGTGAGATAATTATGATTTCAAATGCAGCTATGGCTAAGACAATGCAATTTCACAATAATGTGCAAGTGCTTTCTAGTGCTTCTTGCAATCACTAATTTGAATGAAATGAAACGAGTGGGTGTGGGACAAGATGCTAGGGCATGATGGAGCAAAATAATACCTTCAATTATATCCCTGAAGTCCCACTGGAGCTGAGGTTGGGTGTTGCCTCATTTATAAACCATGCTTTGGACTAGAGCTGGAAAAGGCCAAATTCTGACTCCACTGCAGTCAATGGTCACAATTCAAAAAGACCACAATGGGACCCAAATTTGACTCTATGTCCTATTACACTTTACATGAGTAATTTTTGTGCATGTTATGAACCCGACATGATACAATCTTCAACTAAGTGCTGCTCTCCATTTTGCTCAGGAAGAATGTGGCCTAAGGTGTTCTCTTAGTGAATCAGCCACTACCTCCTGAGTATATACTCAGTAGCCTCAAGTGCATGTTTTCAGAAACACCTCCTAGCTTCACAACGGACATCACAAATCCTCATATCATATTTCAAACTATGTGTCTTCTCTGACCTGTAAAATATGAAAACATGTGACCAACTTCCATCCTGAGTTCTGCACAACCAAATCCATTGAATACTGGCTCCATGTTTTCCAAATTATGATTACTGTATTTACTTGAATGCAAGATGAGGTGTCTTCCTCCATACAGAACAGGGGAAAAAAACCCTTGTCTTTTATTCACATGTAAGGAAATCTCATCAAATACGTCTGTCATTAAGCTGCTGCCAAATGCAGCATGTGCCCAGTCATGGAAACCAACTATGAAGTTGTTTTAAATGCAGCCGATGAGCATGACTATAAAACACATGACCCATATAGGGCAAACATGCTGTTGGGAACCCTTTTTATTTTTCTGTGTGGCCCTTAAAAACAACAGGCAGTTGCTCTCCCAGGAGAAAACTGGTATTAAGTCTGGAGGTACTGCAATACCAAGCTGGTACTGAGAGGGCCAGAACCAGCCCTGATACCCTCCTCTTGGTGCCAAAAATTCTTGATCTTAGCCAAAAGATGGAAGATGCTGATGGGAACCTACCACAAAGATACAGTCTATCTGTATAAAATATATCATAGTGCACATTGAGCACAGTCCCCCTCAGTGCTGACTTTTTTGCAAGTCATGGTAAGCCACCACACAGCATACATGTCAACTTCCTTTTCAATCCCACAGTTAAGCTGCATCTTTCTTTCCAATTTCCAGTGATTCCTGTTTCTTCACCAGCCTTAAATGTCTGGCAAACATTACCAAATTGGGTCCCAAACAGTTTGCCCATAATCCTTCTGTTGGTCCCCCTCTCACTCTGTCACTTATGATTAGTGTGGCTCTGCCCTCCATGAGATGGAGCTGTATAAAGCTGCCCTGTGTCTCATCTGCGTACACATTTTTGGAGTATCCCAGGACTTGTGACAAGAACACCCAGGTTCAATCATAAGTGGGGGAACACGGATCCTTTGTTAGGGGGCGGTATTTGTAGTTTATACACACATAGTCAGCAGTACCGAGCTGTGGGGTCACCATGACTTGACATGCTATTGACTCTGCTGGGGTCCAATCCAGTGTACTATATGGTAAATCATGAGCCTTTTGCCTTTGGACTAATAGTATGCATAGTTTGTACTATATATAAATAGGGACAAAAGTTATACTTAAAAGTCTGTTTATGGAGTAGTTTCATGGTTTCATAGTCAGTAGGGTCGGAAGGGACCTGAGCAGATCATCAAGTCTGACCCCCTGCCATGGCAGGAAAAAGTACTGGAGTCAAACAACCCGGGCAAGGTGTTCATCTAGCCTCCTCTTAAAGACCCCCAGGGTAGGAGCCAGCACCACGCCTCTTGGAAGTTGGTTCCAGATCCTAGCCGCCCTGACAGTGAAGTAGCGCCTCCTGATGTCTAGTCTGAATCTACCACCTGCCAGCTTGTGACCGTTATTTCTAGTCACTTCTGGTAGTGCTTGGGGGAACAGGGACTCGCCCAATGCCTGCTGGTCCTCTCTGACTAGTTTGTAAATGGCCACTAGATCCCCCCCTCAGCCTTCTTTTGTGGAGGCTGAACAGGTTCAGGTCCTGTAGCCTCTCCTCATAGGGCCTGCCCTGCTTCCCCCTAATCATACGAGTGGCCCTCCTCTGGACCCTCTCCATGTTGTCCACATCCCTCCTGAAGTGTGGCGCCCAGAACTGGACGCAGTACTCCAACTGCAGCCTGATCAGTGTTGCATAGAGGAGGAGGATCACCTCCTTGGACCTGCTCGAGATGCATTTGTGGATGCATGACAAGGTATGGTTGTCCTTCCTGACTGCATCCCCACACTGCCGGCCCATGTTCATCTTGGCATCAATGATGACTCCAAGATTCTTTTCTGGAGTTCCCCAGGCTGTAGGTATGCTGCTGGTTCGTCCTCCCCAGGTGCAGTACCTTGCGCTTGTCAGTGTTGAAACCCATTTAGTAGTTGTACTAAAACTTGCAGCAGTTTCAAAAATGTACTGTGCCTCAATTCTGGATGAACTAAGGGTGCATCTACACAAGATGCTGCAGTGCTGTAGCAACACACTATGGCACTGTAGCGTCCATTGGCAAAAACTGTGATGCTACTGGTACGTCACTGTAGCAATGCGCTCCTTCATTGTAGTGTGTTGCTACAGTGACATAGCGGCCAAAAATAACCATGCACAGCCAGCAAAGTGCAGTATGGACTGTTACTGTGCCATCTTTTAGTACTTCCAAAAGGAAGTACTAAATGATGGTGCAGTAACAAAGGTGCCGTATGGTCATGTGTAGATATGCCCTAAGTCTATGGATACTATATGCAAATTACTATGGGCATGTTTATTTCAAGGTTAGTGTTTTCAAATTTGCCCCTCACTTCCATGTGCTCAGGGAGAGCAGGGTCTGACAGGAAGGGAGTGCAGGGGAGAAAAGTTGAGGCAGGGTGGGAGGCAAGAGGACTACCTGACTCCTCAGATTTATTTTCCCTTCTGTAGCAGTGGGTAGGGGACAAATTCAAGGTCAACTCCCAATAATTAGATTCTATGCCTGGAAAATCATAACGTATTTATAAATTTTCTATATATAGAATCTAATGATTGGGGAATCACCTTATATTCAGGGTCATCTTATATTCAAGTAAATATAGTATCAGTTTTTAATATAGTTACTAAGCATGGGAATAGACCTATTACGTGACAACTGCCATGTCCACTCATAGCATCTGATGAAGTAAGCTGTTGCTTACAAAAGCTTATGCATTTTGGATTTAGTCTATAAAGTGCAACTCTACCCTGCTTTTAGTGTTCCTTTGCCTTCTTAAGGATATGAGATACAGCTGGGAACACGGTTCTTCTATGCACAAGTTCTATGCTGTCCCCGGATCATGTGAGTGGCTCTCCTTTGGACCCTCTCAATGCTGTCCACATCCCTCCTGAAGTGCGGCGCCCAGAACTGGATGCAGTTCTCCAGCTGCAGCCTGACCAGCGTCGCATAGACGGGGAGGATCACCTCCTTGGCCCTGCTTGTGACACTTGGAGTTGGAAACATTACACTGGTTGCTTATCTTCATAACTGGAAACCCTTTGTTCAATTTATTTAATAGAAAAGATTTGCAGTTCAAAAATCATTTGCAGGAACAACATTGTTTTGTGATGAGGTATGATCTTGATTACCAAGAGAGAAGAGTAAAATTGATATAAAATGTCAAAGTTTCCATCAATTCATTATGCTTGTCTCATTTGCAGGAATCTTCACTTACTGATGTGTGGAAAAGAACCTGCTCCATTCCTAATCCACCAGACCATAATTACCAGTCAGCAAGTCATATGGCACCCAAATTTCAACAATTAGTTTGCTCAATGACAGACAGTCCAGGAGGTGTATAGGAAGGCTACTGTAACATGCTCTGAAATGGGCATCAGTCAACCCCTTTACCCACACCTTTATTCAAGAGCTCATAAGAGAACAGGATAACAGGCTCAACATCTTTCTGATGAGCACAAATCTGGCAATCAACAAAACCAGCACCACTAACAATCCAGGGCACGTGAACTTCCCTGTAGCACCAAAATCTGCTACTTCCTGTTCTAACATAGCTGTTTCCTCCATTTGCCCAAGACATGCAGATTCCAGAATGAAGTAATAGAAAACTTAAAAAAGAGGTGAAGCAACAATCCTGTTTCTCTTCAACCTCAAATTCAGAAGATGCCCCATCCCCAAAATAAAACCTTTTAATATATGCATATGCTATTTGACCTGCTGCTGAGCATTAAAGCTGGAATTTCCAGGTTCATTGTTTGTAGAAATATTAATGTATATACACAGTGAAAAAGACACAACAGCATCTGATATCTCCTTTTACAGAAAAACCATAGGTTCCATACAGACAATTTTTGAACTTCCACACTAGGTTGTATGCTGGACTTGTAAGAGCAGCAGAAAGTGGGGACATCACACATGTCCTCCTTGCCTGGATCAACTATCGCCTCTTTCAGACAAATGTTAGTCCTCCCACATTCTCCCCACTTAGAAAATGAACTATCAAAACTACGGCAGCCACCAAACCTCCGAATCCTTTACAATTTTAGCACACCCTACTAGGGCAAACTCAGCTTCACAGCTATAATACCAAGGGGCCAACGAGCTGATAGAACAGTACATGTATAATCAAGTGATACCTTGCTCAGATAAAGACAGTCCTACGTATTTTGAGAAGATGAGTGAAAAACACTTTGGAGGAGCCAGTTTCTCCAAGTTCATATGATCATTCTAGTCCTCACCAATATCTTTCCTATCCAAAGTCATGAACTCCCCAGCCTGACTCAGGTTACTTAGCTCCTTTTCCCCCAGAATGCTCTTTTCCTGATTAAAGGGAATTTACCAGTCTCAGTCTGTTAGCACAGATTTGAGCCTAGATGCTCTTTGACTTTGATTGGCATTGGGTACTCAGGCCCTCTTTCCTTTCCACAGCAATTCTTTCTTCCCCTCTTCTTCCCTAGCAGGAACCTCCTTTTTTCCCATTTGCTCTCCTCCCACCCCAGTTTCTTCCTTCCATTTGGATTCCTCTTCTGGCTCCTTTTAATGGTAGCAATGTTGAGACTCCATATGGAAGGGAAAGATGGAAGGACAAAAGTAGATGTCTGCAGTGGGGAACAGAAGATGGAAAGAAGAAAGACTGAAGGAAAACGAGAAACACAGAATGGAAGAAAGAAGGAAAAGGAACAACAAGGAGAAGGGAAGAAACAAGAGCAGACCAAGAACCTTGAAAGAGAATAAAGAAAGAAGAGGACCAGAGGGAGAGATTTAGGATCAGGGAGGAATGAAAAGAAAGTGAAGTGTAAGTAAAAAATACTGAAAGTTAGAAAGGGGAGGAAAGAAAATGGTCAAGTAAAGAAGGAACAACAAAAACTGTGGGTGATGTACTGCAGTATGTTCTGGTGATTTTTGTATTTGCCTGATGGAAAATTTGGTGTCAAAATATTAATTAAAATATGTGCTAGCTGTTTTATTTTAATAGCAAGGGAATGTGAATCTTCAGGATGAGAAGAGCTTTTGAGACATAGCTGTCAATGAAGGGAGGTCCGTTGTCCTGTCCTATGTCAGGAAGGAGAATAATCTGTCTGTATTTCATGTGTTTACAATCTCGATTCTTGAATATTTTTGCATATATTAATATGTGTTATGTTACTATGGAGTATACAAGAGCATTTGGAGCCTTACATTTAAGAAGTGCATTTGCTGGTATGTCACTAAAACTCAAAATACAATATGGGCAAATTAATTTTAATAGAGTTAAGGCCTGCCTATCCAGGGAGATAGCCCACAATAATTATTCTGCACTAGCTCTCTGCGTGGCACTGATTTTGTGCCAGCAGTGGTCTCATTTATACCACTTCAAGCCAGTGTAGAAAGTATGCTTAGTGAAGAGTAAGCATGTTCACATTGGGAGTTAATGTGAATACCTATTGTATTTTACATTTGTACCCAAACTTATTGTGCAATAGCTTCCCTGCATTGACCAGCTGTTAGGGTCACTGTAGTGCAGGAGGCTCAGATAAGGGCTTTTGCACCATGCAAGTCAGCAGTAAAAAGAGATGTCAGCATTTGTTTGGAGTCTAGAGCATACCTTCTTCCTTGCAATGCATTTCACTCCTCTAGAATCCTACAACAATAACACATTGGTTATTTCTTTCTCTGTTGTGCAAATCTTTTCCCATAACTTTTTCTTTCAAAATTTAATATGTTAAAAATGCAGGAAACGGCACCTGGTATTTCACAGTGCACCACGGGAGCCTCCTTGGACTTTCCCCCATTACTTTTTTTTTTGTCTCCCCACAGCTTCTTTTGTTTGCTTGACTAGCTAAGGGCCAGGCTGGGTGCAATATCTTGGCTGTCACCCTGAATCAGAAAGATCAGAAGTCCTTACCTCTGGGCTGGAGTAATGAGAGGGCTTGCTGCCGTCACTCTCACTAGAACTGCTTTCACTCTCTGAATCAGACTCTGAACTGCTCTCGGATTCACTGGAGCTGCTGCTGCTTGACCCCTTGCTGGAGAGTCCTGAGGTTCTGCTACTGGGCTGTTGCACGCCAGTGCTGCCAGCCCCAAACACAACCCACCAAGGGGGAGGGGGGAAAAAAACAAAACAACAACATAAAACAAACAAAAACATGCTATTTTTAGGCAGCATAAATCACAGCTGTCTAAATGTTTGCAACCTAGGCTTTGCGGTTACAAAAGTGGTCAGATGGGTTGAAAATTACATTCTTTTAATTGCAGAGGGGGGTGATCAGGTGGGGGGGAGGGGGAATCAGATTTCAATGTTAATACCATGCTAACATTAATACATCACCCCTAGCATTTCTTTGCTTTATGAGAGAGGATCAGGTTTTCATTTCAGGTTACTTTTGCATATTTAAGAGAAATTGTAGGATATATTTCCAAGTCAGACAGTAGAAATGTTGGAAATCTTTTGGAAAACCTGA
Source organism: Crocodylus siamensis (assembly GCF_052110815.1). Classification (NCBI taxonomy): domain Eukaryota; kingdom Metazoa; phylum Chordata; order Crocodylia; family Crocodylidae; genus Crocodylus; species Crocodylus siamensis. The sequence goes on from NC_143395.1 coordinate 297,065,255, forward strand.
GCTACAGAAAACTTTGGAACAGAGAAAACTTTGAAAAGACTGGAATGCAGAAAACAGCCTCATAATATCTACTGTATAGTAATTACTATCATAAAGAGAAAGCAGGGGGGTTGTAAATTGGGATATGGTTCATAATATTGGCCATTTCCAACAAAATAAAGTAAAATAAAAAAGGTACAATAACTTCTGGTGGCCCTTTTTATGCGTATTGTATTGGCAAAGTAAATATGATTTAGTTAGCTATATGTGCCGTATTCACATTGAAATCTGCAAGAACTAAGGCTCCTGTCCTGAAAACACTTAAGCATGTACTTACCATTATTCACATGGAGCAGTCCTATGTAAGTCAATAGGACTTCTCACCTTAAAAGCTGAGCATGTGCTTAAGTGTTTTCTGTATCAGGCCTTTACAGAAACAGAAAAACATAATGTTTCCATTCCATAAGTAACTAACTGACTGCAAATATTAAGACATCCCACAGTCATAAACGTTTGAGTTTTAAATGACCTATTATCTATTCTGTTTCCCAGGTTTTGGAATATTGTTGTTTATAGTACATTACATTTTTAGTGATTTATCCAGTCTGTTTTAAATAACTCAAATCAATGGGACTTTCACCTCTACCCATGGGAAACTACTCTGTAATCTAACAGACTACATTGCCAGATTTCCCCCAAAATTTGGACTAAATTTGTCCTTTCTTAATTTATTATCCTTATTTATTATTTCATCCCATTACTCATTATCATTACCCTACATTATTCCCCCTTGCCTTCAAATATTTGAAGCTTGCTATTCAGTCCCCTTGGCAGTAATTTCTCAGCCATGCTATACATGTTTAGCTCTTCTGATCTTCCCTCGTAAGTCAATACCTCCAGGCTATGGATCATTTTTATGGCTCTTTTCTGAACTTTTTCCAATTTGTCTATAACTTTCTGATAATGGGATGCTCAAAAGTGAAGGCAGTTCTACAGATGTGTTTTCACTAGAGCCATACAATGAAGGACTATTATATTCCTGGTCCTATAGCTTCTGCATATGAATACCAACATTACACTGATGTTTTGGCTCTAACGTCATATTGTAAACTTACATATAGTTTGGTGTCTGAATGCTTAGTGGTCCCTTTCAGCATTAGTGCTTCCTGATGCCTCCAGTGAATATCTACCTTTTGTATTATTTCCCCTCAGATATATTTTCACACTGAGTCACATTTTGTTACTTGCTGCCCATGTTTCCAGGTCTGTTTGATTTATTTCTCTTCCCTCAGAGGTGTCTGCAGCAACTCCTAATTTAGTATCAAATGCAAGCTTAATTAAATGGCATTCTCTTCCTTTTCCACATCATTAATGAAAATGTTCCATAAATCCAAACCAAACTCTGGTTCTAATAATTTTCTCTCAACTCAATTCCCTAATATTTATTGTCATTTGTATCTGATATTCTTCAATTCATTTTTGATCCTTATCTAGGCTAATTTGAATTAATTTTGAGAGATATTTTGTAAGAAACAAAATCAAATAATTAATTAGAAATCAGACATATTACAGCTAGTGCTTTGTCTTCATCTCCCGAATTATGTAATTTATTCCAGAAAGCAAGTATCTGACCGAAGACTTCTGGAGATAAGAAATATATAGATGAGAATTTTTCCTGAGTTGAGATCCAGTTGGTGTACAATAGAGGCCAGGCTGTCCAAGAGCCAGTTACAATTCCCCAATTCCCCGATTCCCTTTTCCACCCAGCTCCTGGCCCACCTCCCCATTTCCAGGGGACTGTTCTAATTCATACAGGCTGTTCAAAGGTTTCCCAAGGGACCATCTGCCTGAAACAGAATTGCCCAGCACCAGTCTAGCTCTTCTGCCTTCTACTTCTAGCAAATCTCCTTCATGCATTTAGCATGTTGTCTCCAGGGCTAGGGACAGAAATTACACATAAACCAGTATAAGTGATTGGAAACCAGTTCAAATCTATAACACAACAAAAGTTCATTGTACATAAGCCCCTTTCAAATTGGCCAAAATGGGTTTAAGATAAACCGGGATGGATGTAGTATCAGACTTATGGGTGCCTGTATATGTACAGGGACGCTGCTGTGATACACTGTAGTTACAGCGTGTAAGAACAGACTCAATTTATCAAGTCTGCTGCACACTCCAGCAGCCTCTGTGTCTCGTGTATTCAGCGTCCCCACTTTTCAAAATGGTGGCGGGGGCATTTTAACTAAAGCTCTTCAAATGAGCTTAGTTAAAGTGCCCCCACCACCATTTTAAGTATGAGATGCTGAATACATGAGATGCTGTGGGCACTTTAATTAGAGTGGCTCTTGGAGCCACTCTTATTAAAGCACTCCCCACACCCCTAGAACATGTGTAAAGACGTCCTCATTGATTGAGGTTAAATCAGTTTATTAAATTTCTGTCCCAGATCCTGTCCAGATTCAAGTTAACTCACAGTCCCCAGTATCCCAGGATGCTTTGCACCTCTCCTACAAACCCTCCCTCGCCAGGTTGGCAGCTAGCCTTGGCCCAAGCTGTCTACTCCCACCTACCAGGGATGCATGCTCTAGCGCCCCCCTGGCTTCTGGCCTGGACCACTGTAGGCATGTGGTTGAATTTCTAGAATCAAAAGTGAATGTTGGGTCACTTGCTTTTTGGTTCAATTTACACAGCTTAGGCTAACCTGTGACAATTGAATCAATTCAGCCTTGGGTGTTTACTTAGCCTCGGATACCAACAGCAGGCAAAGGAGCTGTTTGTGGCCTTTGAGTGCTCCCTGATACAATGGTGGGGTTTTTTTTTTTGAATTTAGGCTGTTGGTGTTCCCTAAGGCTGAAAGGTTCCAGACTTCACAGACCCTTGGAGTACTGATTAAAAAAGAAAATAAAGTGAAGTGAATGAAGGGGAAGCAGCTGGAATCTATTTATATTTGCCAAAAAATTCCAGTCAGGGATCCACTTGTGACCGTCAGAGGCAAAAAATGCATGCTTGTAAAGGTCCACGCTCGCATCAGGTAGCCCAGCATTATGGAGATCAGTTAGGAGAGTACATACATGTTCCTTTTTCTGAGATACAAATTTTGTTATAATTTACAAGTTTTAAGTGTACCCAGATATGGTAAGTGCCTTTAAAAGCTTACTGTTATTTGTGAAATATCCTGGCTTAATTCCTTAAATCAGTAAATATCTGATTTTTATGTACCCATTGTACAACAGTGATAAGAGATATGCAGATGTTTGTAACAGTAAATGATATAACTAGAAGAGGACTGCTGAAGTTTGCTCACTACCTGTGGATAATTTGGTATTGAGTACTTGCCATTGCTGAAAGATCAAAAGAAACCCCAGATTGGAGTTTCTTGCTTTGTTTACATATATTAATGAATTGTAGTTAGAATCATAGAACTGGAAGGGACCTGTATGATCATCAAGTCCAGTCCCCTGCCCTGGGCAGGAAGCATTGGGCTCAGATGAGCTCAGCAAGGTGCCTGTTCAGCCTTGTCTTGAACACCTCCAAGGAGGGCGACTGCACCACCTTTGCTGGGAGTGTGTTCCAGATTCTGGTGACCCTTACAGAGAAGCTTTTCCTTATATCCAACTTGAATTTATTCTCTATTACTTTGTGACCATTGGACCTTGTCCTTCCTTGAGATGCCCTCCTGAATAGTTGCTCTTCTAGTTATTGATGCTCCCCCATGACGTACTTGTAGGCAGCTATCAAGTCACCTTCTCTTCGTCAAGCTGAACAGGACCAGTGCCCGGAGTCTCTTCTCATTGGGCCTACCCTCCACACCCTTAATCAAATGGGCGGCCCTTCTTTGTACCCTCTCAAGCTTATCCATACCCTTCTTGAAGTGCGGTGCCCAGAATTGGGCACAGTACTCCAGTTGAGGCTTCACCATCATTGAACAGAGAGGGAGAAGTACCTCCCTGGATCTGTTGGCCACATAGCGGCTGATGCATGCCAGAGTTTTATTGGCCCTTTTGGCAGCCTCGTCACACTGCTGGGTCATATTCATCTTCCAGTTGATCATGACCACCAGGTCTCGTTCAGATGCCGTGCCATCCAGTAGGCCACCACCCATTGTATAGTTGTGGTTAGGGTTCTTCCTACCCAGGTGAAGGACCTGGCAATTCTCCCTGTTAAACCTCATCTGATTTCATTCTGCCCATAAGTTCATTCTGTAGAAGTCCACCTGGATCTTTGTCCTATCCTCTGGTGTGCCTGTGTTTTCCCACAGCTTGGTATCATCTGAGAACTTAATCACTGTGCTTTCTACCCCTTCATCCAAATTATTAATGAATATATTGAATACCACGGGTCCAAGCAAATCCTTGAGGGACCACACTGGAAGTGGCCCTCCAGGATAAGGCCATCCCAATGATCACCACTCTTTAAGAGCGGCCTCTGAGCTAGTTGTCTACCCACCTCACTGTAGACTGGTTCAGCCCCGTACTCTCCAGTTTGTTAGAGATAATCCCATGGGAGACAGAGTCAAATGCTTTGATGAGGTCTAAGTAGATGACGTCAACCTCGTGTCCCTTGTCCAGATGGTTAGTGACCTGGTCGTAGAAGGACACAAGGTTCATCAGGTACAATCTGCCCTCAAAAAAGCCATGCTGGTTGCTGTTTAGTATCCTATCCATTACCAGCTTGTAGTTGATGGCCTCCTTAACCAACTTTTCAAAGATTTTACGCGGGACCACGGTCAGACTGACTGGCCTCATCCCTCTTCCCTTCTTAAAGATGGGCACCACATTGGCCCTCTTCCAGTCATCTGGACCGCTCCTGAGTTCCACAGCTCTTCAGATAGCTTGGCTAGTGGCACTGCTATTAACAAATATTGCTCCCTAACAAATGAAAGAACAGAGACTAAATAAATCTTCAGTATGAAATTTTATTTTTTGAAACTGAAAAGACCAGTGCCTTTTCTGACCCTAGATTAGGAATCAGTTTTGAGAGTGTTCTGCTCTACTGGATTCTCAGTCTTCTCAGAGTATTTTAGTCAGTGTCTGTTGTCAAGCAAACGTCTTCAACATCACAGAACATCTGCACATTTATGTCCTTTCCCTGGTGACTATGGTTTTAATTTTCAACCTATCATTTTTGTTTGGCGTTGACTAAAGCTTTCAAAATTTCTAGACAGGCTAAGGGATAAAAGCTGTAATATTTCTTTCTTGTTATGACATGAAATGCTTTTTTTCTAGGCTGCTGAATAGAAATTGTTACTACAGCCAAAGATATAAAATATAACTGTTGGATTCTTCACAAACATCTGGAAATCTATGTTTGTAGCTATAATGATAGCCAAACTACTGAAAAAATGAACTGCACAAATATTTTCCTATTTTATAGTGATACTGTGGAAGTCTTCCAATTTCTTCCCTCCTACCCCCCTGACTATATCCACTATTATGAATAAATCATGTTTCTGAAAAGTGCTTACTGCATTATGATGGATTAGTATGAAAACACTTTTGTATTTCTTTTTACTTTCCATTTAAAAAAATATAAACCATGGAACTGAATCAGTGACTTGTTTTGAACTGTCGTTTCATAGGCATGTAAGCAAGAACCTGCAGTCAAAATAAAATATGAACATGCATTTTAATCATTGTGGCACATAACATTTACACATGCTAGTGTATCTTACTGTGGCGTTATGCCTTAGAATGAATTATTATAGCTTGGAAATAATATTTTTTATTTCAAGCGATTAAATGAAAATACGAGTAGCAACAATCCTATCCTTTCAAGCCCTCGGATAAGAATGTCCATTCTGTCTGACCTTAGAGTAAGAGAGCACGAGCCTACCTTTATAGAGATGCCAGAAGCTCAGTGAAGCATTTACATGGTAAAATTAAAATCTTAACCTAGACTTCACCAAATACACAGCTACTGAAAATAATTACACAACTCTCACTGTTATTGAGAGTCATGCTGTTGCATTCAGGTAGTTGAACATAGACTTTATTATAATAATCCAAACTCAGTGCTACAAAGGTGTGCATTATGTATAAAGTCTCAGAGTGCGAAAGACAGAACTGCAGTCTGGCAACATTCCTAAACCAATTAAAAGGGGAAAAAAATCCTTGGCTACTGCTGATGCTTGGGAGCTTGCTTTTTCCTTGCCTTAAATTTCAGTAGCCATTTTATTTCCACTTTGTCTAGATACAAATTATTATCTAGTGTGTAAGGTAGTGGTGAATCAGGCCCTGAGTAAGGCCCATGCCAAAGCAAAATATTGGACTGATCCTTTAAAATATATTCCCAACAAAGCTAAGAAGTCTAGGAAAATGCTTACTTTTCATACTATCTGTCCCAAGCAATCAGCATAATTATTGCTTTGCCAGAACCTTATCCAGATATTTGTTTTTAAAGACCACAGTAACTCTGTCCCTTAGACACTGTTTGGTATATTTGTTTCTGTGTCTGGAGACTGGAAAATACATGGCAGTCTATATATCTACATAGAAGTGATAATCTAAATTATTTTTGTTCTAAATCTGACCCTCAGGTACCATATACAAAGCAGCATGAAAAACATCATAGCCAGAACAGAACCATGGGAAACTCCACAAGTGTTCCAACACTAGTTAAAGTGATGAGTACTGGAGAATGGATCTATGAAATAAACAGAATATGTACATAAAAAGTGACTATAGCAGAAATCTCTTTTCCCAAGGCAACTTACTGAGACTAATCAGTGAGGTCTGACCAGACATAGCTTAATACAGGCTATCATAATATTGTAATAAAACTGTCAAAGCCAAACTCTTCTCCAGTTGGTTCAACAGGGTCTGATAATCCAATATGTCACTGAAGAATGCAGATAGATCTTAAAACACCAACATGGACAGGACTTCTCTATCCATTACGGTTAGCACAATATTAATGACTCTGACTAGGACAGACTGCAATTTAGCTTACAGTTCATTACCTCCAATATGTGCCACCACATTTTCCAGGATCCTGGCCAAACATGGCAGGTAAGAAATCAGCCTAGAGTTTCACTGTAGATTGGGGTGAGCAAAAGCTTATTCCGTGTTCAACATAGCCACAACCTTTCAACCTATGGCAGGAGATGTAGTCAGTAAATGAGAGATAATTTGTTGCAATAAAAGAGGGAAGTTGAGAACACCAAGAAGAAAGAAAGATAAGGAATGTCTGGGGTAAGAGGATCTTAGCTTACATATGCATTCAGGACTCTCTGTAGGAAAGGACAATGTAACAAACAGTGAGAAAGCATGAACAATGATGCGGTTGATGATCAGGTCAGCAGTAAGTGGTAAATGCATCAGAAGGAAAAGAAGCTGCTCTCCCCTGGAGAAGGGAGTCGGAATGCTTCTGTTATTCAAAAGACCCAGAAAATCTGTTGCTGGCCTTGAACAAGTTTAAACACTGAGGGAAATATGCCAAACAAGATGGTTAGTAAAGAAACAGTACTCTGAAATGGAAGGCCAAATCTAGTGCAAATTGACACTGTTAAACTACACAGAACTACAGTGGTTGGGGTTCTGGCCCAGACTACATAATAAAACTTTAAATTCAATGATAAAAATATATCCCAGACTTTAGAAGAAGAACCTGACTGTCAAAGTCATCTCCTCCTCCTTCTCCTTTAAAAAAAATCCAGATACATGCATGTGTAGTACTATCTTTCACTGTCATTAAAATCAGTGTAACCAACTGGGAAGGCTCTCACTACACATGCTTTATTCTTTCCTTGAGAGGCGTATATTCCATATGGTAGTTCCTCAGAGTAGAGATCAAGAGTTTTGTGCCAAAATCTGTATCGTTATCACTACTGTCTGGCACCAAAGGAAGTGAGTCATTCATATACACAGTAAGGAAATCCTTCCATACTGATAATTAGCAATGAATCAAAGAAGCAGCAATGAAAGGCCATTCCTACTAGAATCTATGCAAGTACCTTTCAAATGCCCTTTCAGGAACTCTAGTTTCAGTGTCTGTCTATTTAAAGTATGCTTATGCGTATGGTATACCTTGGCACTTAAAGAGATAGCCACTCTACTACTGTAATATTATTTTTGAAGCATTTTTTGAGGGACATCGATACATATTATTATAATGACAGACTATCAGCATGCCAGATGAAAACTTTTATTTAGTGTTTGCAGGACTTAGATAAAAAAGAGATATTCAGTAAATGGAAGTGATATCATGAACACTGGAACACCCTGCCATCTGCCACATATCTGCAAGTTTTAAAATATAAAGAATGCTTTTGTGGTTAAAACACAGAAATGAGAATCAGGAAACCTCTATTCTATTTTCAGGTTTGCCACAGGCTAACCTGAATGACCCTGAGCTAGCTGATAGATTTCTCTTTGTCTCTGCTTCCTCATATGCAAAATGAGAGTAATATTACTTACTTGTCTTGCAGTGTACTACAATATTTAATTAAATATTACATGAAAACACTTCAATATCCTCAACTAGAAAGTGGTGTAGAAATAGGAAGCACTATTGTGTCATAACAGACAAATTATGAGTGCACCGACTTGTTATACTAATTTAAACAACTGATTGTATAGACTTATATAATTATTTTTATGACTTCTTAAAATACATTATTTCTTATAAAAATATTGTTCAGTAAAGAAAAAGTGTCTAGCATTGTCACACCCTTTTATTAGGATTGAACACATACTCATGCACACTTACACACACATACGCATATAAAAAATGGACTGGATCAGGTCCTTTTCTTGAGACAGAACTGTTTCCACAAGTCTATTAATATCTTTGGGAAACAGCAAAATGTTTTCATACTTTATTCACATAATGGATGAGCAATGAAAGGGGAGACATAATGAGTGAGAGTCCTGGAGGTTGTTTGGCTTGTCACAATAAATAATGCTTCTGTGAAAGTATTGCATTAGCTGAGCGGTGCCACCTTTGCACAGTGCAGCTAATAAAGTACAGCTGCCAAGAACAGAGTTCACAAACTCCACCTATATTTTAACACTGTCCTTGGGAGTTGCTTAAATAGTTTGTGCTGACAAGACTACAAGTATTAGCTAATAATGCAAACCTAAGGTAAATCAGTGCTCCTTAGAGAGTAAGGTCTGCACATAATTAGCAGAATAATATGCCACCAACATAAAAATAAATGGAAAATAATATTACTGTATTATTAAAAAATCCTATCAAATCACAACAAAGATACACAGCGTCATTCAGTCTAATATTTTAAGAGTTCCCATTTCTAGTTTGACTGCAACTGGAGGCAGCCATGCAAGATCACAGGTCCACTTTAGAGGGACATTGTCAGAATTAGAAAATACCATAAAAACTGTCTAAAATAGCAGTGTTATTGGAAGCTCCTCATCCCTCCATGAGTGGTAACTAATAATCATACCAGTAGTGTGAACAGTCCTATCAGGAGGAATATATGCTTCAGTATTTGAAAGGAAAGGGTGCTAAAAACCCAGGGCTGCATTTAACTTTGGGATGAAGTGATTAGTCAGCAGGCTGACAGCTGTGCTAGGAGCCTGGTGCCAGATTCCAGCGTATGCTTTCCACGCCTGCCAAGTGTTTACTTGTCGCGCCAGATAAATGGAACATCAGCAGTGTTTTATTTGACCTGCTCACAAGAAAAATAAAGCAACTCTGACTTCCTTGGTGTGTTTGTCATTGACCTTGCATCAGCTGAATATGAGTGGTGAGATTTCCTAGTCCAGGCAAGTTAACTCTTCACAGAATGGCTTTTCAAAAGTCTTTTCTCTTCATGGGTAATAAGAAGTTGCCTAAAAGTTGTAAATACTGTAACATGAAAAGAAAGAGCTACAGACAGTGCCAACATTTCTCATATACTCTTTGGAACAAGCTTTTAGATTAATGGCCTAACAATTTACAATAGGCACTGATTCTGTGTAAAGATGCTCTGGGAACACCGGTCATCCTGCCTTCATCAGACAAAAACCTAGGAACCATTTCCAAGGAACAAGTTTTTGGAGGTCAAAAAATGAATGGGTCACGTGAAAGACGTTTCAGAGAAGAGTCGACCAATATAAGAGCATCACAGTCGCTTGTGCCCCTTGTGTTTGGTGTATTGATGGCTTTTGTGAACTCCCCTTCCTCTGCTCCTTAGAGGTTGTCTCTTTTCTCTTTCCCCTCATTAGTTTGCTCTTCTACACAGTTACAATCTTGTACTCTTCCATGTGACATAGGGTTTTTCCTTACTAGCAAGCAGATAAGAAGGGATGACCTGGCTGAGATCAGACTTTCTGCTCATCATTTGTGTGGCCTCCTTACAATGGGCTCAGAATGGAGCAGACACTTTTCTTAGTAGCCCATCATCCATGAATGATATTTTAATGTCATTCCTACCTCTGCTTTACGCTGTCATTTTTATTTAAGTCAGTACAGCTTCAAGCTGCTTGGCAGAGCTAGAACACTGTTTGACTGGAGAAAGAAATGATTGAAGTAACTGCTTACAATGCTCATTGTGTTTTATCATGTGGCAAAAGCTAAAGGGCAAAGAAAGTGTGGCAGGTGAGTTTATTAACTTTTTGTACCAGCCGTGTTATACCAGACTTGGTGTTATACCAGACCTGGCGCACAGACTGAAGCTGTGCCAGATCCAGACTGCACACTGACTCCACACACTGGGTCTGGGGCTCTGTGCTAGGTCTGGCCACAAACCAGTCCCACATACCAGGTATGGGGCCATGTACTGACCTCATGTACTTGAATTCAGGGCCATGAGCCAGGCTGGACCCCATGCACTGGGCCAGGGCCACACACCAAGTCCATGTGCCAATGTTAGGGGACAAGGTTGTGGGCAGTCTGGCATGGGAATTGGGTCTCTGAGGGAGGAATGAGGATCTGAGAGCTAATTACAGATCCAGAAGCAGGAGCTAGAGGAGTGTCTAAAATACAAGCTGGGTCAGACTCCAGAAGGTCAGAAGCCAAGAGGAAACCCACAGGTCCAAGTCCAAACGCAGCCAAGCCGGGGATCAAGAGCCAAAACACAGGACTCGGAACTACAACCAAACAGAATTCCTTTTCCCTCTTTTGCTTTACTCTGCCAGCATTTTGTTTCAGAAAATTTATTAATAAACCCAACCCCACAGCTGCCAATCTACAATAATGAATTTTCTATCATTTCATAGCACAGTGCGTTATGCTGAGGCTCCCTACAGCATTACAGCCTCTTGCTTAAGTCAACAGAAGTATATAAATGGCTGTCTGGCAAGACTGTCTTCATATTCTGAACATCCAAATACTGATGAACTTGTGCAGATAAAATTACTAACTACTGTAATAGCTGTCCAAATGGGTGTAATACATTTAAATGTGTGACAAACTCTTCCAGGTTTTACTGACTCTTAGTGTTGTTGCTGCCAGTTTTAGTTTTACTTTTTGACTTGAGCCATGTTCTATTGTCTCCCAAAGGTCTTTTTTTGGCCTATCTGCTCTAGTTCTATACATTGCCTTGAAGGAGCTTATTGTAAGTTGATTTGCTCTGTATAAAGAGATTCTAACTTATCCTCCTTATGTACATCACTTTCTAGGCAGGACACCATTTGCATGGTTTGTTAGGCTGCCCTTGATCAAAAGTGCATCCTTGGACATGTTATAGAGAAATCATAAATGTCTAGAACAATACAGAGTTGTCTGGCATGACTCAGGGCATTAGGAAGGCTGGGAAAGTCCAGAAAGGCTGTGGACAGTAGGCTAATCCAGTTGGTATGAAATTATTTGAGGCCCTTAGAATGTTCTTGTATTCTCTCAATTTGAGTAAGTCCAATGTATTTTTCTCTGTGTGAAAAGTAATAGAGCACCTTCTTACAAAAGAGCTGTATGTTATATTTGATTTGTACCTTATATCCCAAAGAACTCAGGAAACAATAAAAGAATGCATACTATTAACTGAAATGACCTTCAAAGAGTGTTTGCGTGGGGGGCATACTGCTTAGGACCTTAGGACATGAATATTTGGATGTGGCTGTTCCTCCTAAGGCCTACGTTTAGGCACCCTTATTTTGTTTTAGTAGCTCATCACTTTACAACTTCAGTGAAAATTGCTGGGGAGTGAAGATATAGTCCGTCTCAGTGACAGTGATAGTTTTGTAATGTCTGGATGCTGGAAATAAAATTTTAGACTAGATGGTAACACTCAACTACAGCTTCTTCAATCCCAGTATTTAAAGCTAGCTTAATTATAAATGTAGCATGAAAAATAATGTGATAATAGTTAATACTGAATCAGTGTCATGAATATTAGTACATTAAATCTATATTAGGACAATGATACAGATTGTGCTTCATATTTCAATGGAAAAGAGATAAAAGTTTGAATGTGAACTGCATCCCTTTCTGGATGGCATCCATGGAAAACAAACTGGAAGGTTTGTTTAATGCACATACAGAGCACGACTGGAGACAGAAAAAAAACTTCAAAGTGATGCATATGAAGTTATTTGCTTTATTAATCCAGAGCATAGTACCCATGTGCCTGGATTCAGTGGCTCCCCAGCTGCACCTTCACACAGTGTGTTATCAATCCTCTATTTCTAAGAAATGTGCTACTCAATAGGAGGAAAATAACACCAGAATTGCATGACATTTTAACAAAATAATCAGTCTTAAACCAGTTCTGTTTGGATGTAGTTATTTTTACAGGATTTGAATTGTGCCTGTACTAGATATATCTTTGCATAAGTCAGTTTGTATCATATCTATTTTGCTGTTTCTTAAGTGCCATGTATTTTAAAAAATGTTTTACAGTACAAAGATATCATTAAGTAACTCACATGTGCCTTAATCTATTCTTCAACCTTACCTTCGTTCTTCCTGCCTTTCCCTGGGAAGGAGGGAATTGTGCATGTGATGGGTATCAGTGGGGGAAGTCCACCATAGCTGCTCCTCCATCATGGTTTCTCCAACCACCTGCCAGCCTCTTTGCTACCTAATTTGACCCTTTGACTTTTTGGAACTCTCATCATAATTTCTTGAAGATCTTCCTCTTGGCTTCTGCTTCACTGATAACTTGCATGCTGTAGGATGCATCGTGTAATGTGGCATATATCCCCATAGCATGAATTTAAATTTAGCAGCAGGATCCAGCAGGGAAGCTATTAAAGGTGTTGAAGCCCACATCTGTTGCTGCTAGGATGGAAGGGAGTGTGATGCCCAACTGTGAGGACATATGTAAATTTTCTTTAAAACTGCAGCAGGTAACCAGGTTACTGCAAGAGGCGTTAGAAGTTTCTATACAAAAGCTCTACAATGAAAATGAAAGACAGAGGGAGACAAAGGGACTTTAAGAAAAACAGTATTTTCTTAATCTGACAAAATCCTTTGTTTAGTGTTATAAGAAAGCTTTGCTGAAACTCTTTATTACTGTTACTCAATAATTAACCCCCTGCTGAGCTTAAAAAGCCTGGAGAAAAGGTGTTGAGCTTTGCCATAAAAGCAGATGATAGAGGAAGAAGCTAAATAACTTTTTGTTGGCAACTAGCTTAAATTCCTCAACCAGCCCCAGCACTACATTTTATTAAATACTCTTCAATACAAGTAACTAAAATTAGCTATGTGCATAGGAAAACATTGGCTCTGCAGGAAATAAAATATGTGATTTTTCTATTTTCAGTGTTAAGACTTAGCTGGGTCTCCCCTTTTCCTGATATTAAGGGAAATAGTGTAATAATGAATGGCTCTGAATATTATAAAAATCCTTCCAATGGGTGGAAATTTGGGCCCCTGTCTCAACACTGAGAAGACTAAAGTGCTATATCAGCCTGCTCCTCACCATGAATGTGATCCTCCCCCTTAAATTACCATTGAGGGAAAGACCCTGGAGGTAGTAAAGCACTTCCCTTACCTCAGTAGCCACCTCTCACAGAAAGCAAATGTTGATGAGATCTAGCACAGGAGCAAACACTTCCTTTAGGAAATTGCTTTGGCATATTTTTATTGATTAAATGCCAGAAAGACGCCAAGATCTACAATACAGTCATCACCTACGGTCTTTTCTACGGATGTGAAATATGGGACCTAATTTTGCCATCACAAGAGCCTGGAGAGTTATCACCAACAATGTCTCCAGAAAATTATCCGCACCAAATAGGAAGATGGCTTCACAAATACCAGCATCCTTGCTTAAGCCAAAGTTACTAGCATTGAGTCAGTGATACTCAAGTACCTACTTCACTGAGATCTCACAAAAGCCATAGGAAAGGCTACAGGGACACACTGAAGGTGATGAGAAAAAGTACTGGAGCAAGCAAAAATAAAGTTAGGCCATAATAAGGAGCATAAGTAAAGGCCAAAAACCAAAGAGACCTTGAGATAAGCTTATTAAGAGACAGCTGGAGAAAACGCGTTTAGTTTAGTAAGACTCCAGGGAGAATTTTTGTCAGACTTCCAAGAGTGTATTAAGGAGGGCAGGATGATCTGTGTCTTTTTCTCATAAGTATATAACAGAGCCTGTGCCCTGCCTCTGTTTAGAATTAGTCGCCCTTGCTTCTTCTCCCATGGCCATGAAAAATAAAGCGCTTCTGTTAGCCAAGCAGTGATCCTATCGTGATTTCAACATCATCTTGGGGGCTCAGTCTGGGATGTGTCCTTACACAGACTGCCCTGGGTAGGACCCTTGTCTCAGCTCCTCAGCTCTGTCGCTCCGAGAAGGCTCTCCTCGACCCAGTTCTTCGGCTCTGTGGCTTCAACACTCCGGACCCTGATCTGTCATCTGCCTCCTTGGCTCTGAAGGAACAGTCCCTGGCCAGGGTGAGTACCTGTCTGTTTCGGTGTCTGTAAGTCCTAGGCGTGGCAATGGGTAGCGGGACCTCTAAGATCCCGCAGCGGGATTCCGCCCGGTTCACGCATTTAAAATAGGGGCCCCGGTCAACTCAATACTTAGCAAAATGGAATCAGTATACCAATGATGACCCTAAGTTTCGCTGGCCCTTAGATGGGTCCTGGGATCATCGAATTCTCAAACACCTCCAGGGAAATTTGGAAAGCAAGCACCCTGCTCAAATGGAAGCCTGGTACCTATGGGAAGACGAGTCCGAAAAGTGCCATAAGCACTCCCTTACGGCTTCCTATAAGGAGAATGAGGAAAAATTTAAGAAACAGATTGATCACCTTCAGACTCCCCGATCAGATTCACTCTTTGGAATCACTGCAATGCTACCACCGACATGGACACAAAGGGAGCCACTGTAAGAAAGATTACTACTTGCAGGGGTGGAAACCTTGCTCTGGCACAGTATCCTCTCTGAGAGTACCCTGTGCCGGGGGGGGAGAGGGGGGCAGCAATCCATGGTAGTCCATGTCCCCTTCTCACCCTCAGAAATCATCTCCTGGTCAACTACTTTCCCTAAGCTCCGTGAAGACCCTACCGGGTTTGCTCAAAAGCTTAAAACCCTTTTTAAGGTCTATAAGCCAACTTATGGTGACATTCAGATGCTCCTCCGTGGTCGTCTCTCCGGAGACCAAAGGGATACCCTCCTCAAAGAGGCCCTTTGGCCTGCTCAGGACCCCGGCAATGTTGGTCTGTGGGACCTCTATAAACAGGTCCTAGATGCTGTCTCTAAGTTTTCCCCACAAAAGACTGGTCCAAAATTTCTATGTGTAAACAGAAGCTAGAAGAACACCCTGCCGATTACTATTCTCGCCTGATCCAAGCCTTTAAGGCACATTCTGGCAATGAAGACCCAGAAGCTAACCTTTCTGCCGTGATCATCAAGATCTTTGTTTTAGGGCTGTTACCAAAGATTTCTGAGCCCCTGCAGACTGCTGTATTTAGATGGGGAGCTAAACCTATCACCGAAATTCTGACTGCCGCCACTCATTTCTATACTGAAGCTCAGCAGCAAAAATCAAAGGCTCAGGAAAAATTGATGGCTCTGCAGATCAGAGACCTTCAAGGTGGCACCAGACCACGGCGCTCTACCAGACCGTCTTGCTCAGCCTGGCCACCCGGTCCCTTTGACATTCCTAATGATGTCTGTTGCTACTGCAAGCAGAAAGGCTACTGGAAGAATGAGTGCCCAAATAGACCCCAGGGGCCCCCGCTCTCAGCTAACAGCCCTCCATTTCAGCCAGGCGCCTGCTGAGCTCCACCGCCCGGACCAGCTCCTCTCTAGTCCTTCAAAGGTGAAGATCAGTATTAGGACAGCAGAGAAAACCCAGAGACTCTAGCCCCTTTGCTTTCTACCCTTTCTGATGCTACAACACCTGTTACTGTGGTAAAACAGACTGTTCCCTTTCTTGTTGATACCGGTGCTTCTTTGTCTATGATTAGCTCTGATTTTGTTTCTAAGGTTCCCGTTTCTGATAAAGTAATCACCACTGTAGGTACTGAGGATCAACCTATTGACTACCCTGTTACGCAACCGCTCTCGTTTACCTTAGGTCTCTTACTGAGCAACATGCCTTTTTGTTAAGTCCTTGTGCTTCTGTAAACCTGTTGGGGTGAGACCTCCTTTGCAAGTTATGAGCAACTGTTCATTGTTCTCTGGATGGGGTTTTCCTCTCGTTACCCCAGACCCAGATTCCTGCCTTGATGATGACACTAATGGAACAGGAACGTGAGCCCAGTTATTCCTTGTTGCAACAGGAACTATTGGCTCATGTTCCTGAGTCCTTTTGGTCCTACTCTACAACCGATGTGGGGCTTCTTAAGAGTGCCATCCTAGTTTCTATCAACGTTAAACCAGGAGTGTCTCCCCCATCGGTCCTGCAATACCCATTGTTGGCTGCTGCCTCTCAAGGCATTGCACTTGTTATACAAGGGCTCCTAGAGTAAGGAGTTCTTGTACCTACTTGCACCAGTTGTAATACCCCAATCCTGCCAGTCTGCAAACCAGGGAAATTCACCCCTGAAGGATTACCTGTTTATTAGTTTGTTCAAGATTTGGGTGTTATTAACAAT
Organism: Crocodylus siamensis; assembly: GCF_052110815.1. NCBI lineage: Eukaryota > Metazoa > Chordata > Crocodylia > Crocodylidae > Crocodylus > Crocodylus siamensis. The sequence goes on from NC_143395.1 coordinate 297,082,167, forward strand.
TTTGTGGTTCCCTTGACAGCTGTGGTGCCCAACCCTGCCACTGTTCTCTCTCAGATACCTGCTTCTGCCTCTTGGTTTTCTGTAGTGGATCTCTATAATGTTTTTTTTTTTCTATACCAGTTCACCCTGATTTTCAGTATCTTTTTGCTTTTACTTATCAGGGCCAGCAGTATACCTTCACCCGTCTGCCTCAAGGATTCCGTGACTCCCCCACCATATACAGCCAACTTCCCAAGTCTGACCTTGATACAGTCCAGCTGCCTCATGATTCTGTGCTTTTTCAGTATGTAGGTGATTTGCTCCTCTGCTCTGATACACTCCCTCATTGCTAAGCTGATTCTGTTGCCCTTTTAGAACAACTTGCACTGTGGGGCCACAAAGCTTCCCGCTTTAAGCTCCAATTCTGTCAGGCTTCCATTACCTACCTAGGCTATACTATTTCTCACAGTACTCATCACCTGTCTCCTGATTGCCTTTCTGCTACCCTTTCTCTGCCTCACCGACAGACTAAATGCCAGCTCCATGGTTTCCTAGGTGCTGTGAACTACTGCCGACAGTGGATTCCCAATTACTCTGGACTTTCCAAACCTCTTACCCTTCTCACCTGTGACTCTTTCCCTGACTCACTACCCTGGGATGAAAGCCATGAATCTGCTTTCTGCCAGCTCAAGCAAGCCTGCCACACCAAGGCCCCTGCCCCGCCGGATCTTAGCAACAGGTTCGCACCTCTTGCAGCCCCAGCAGAGCCCACACAGTTGCCAGCTCCCACAGGCAACCCAGGCTCGACTGCAGCTACTGGCCCCGCTCTCCCCAGGACAAAGCGTAAGGTGTTTGTTGTGGGAGACTCCATCCTGCAGGGCACTGAGGGGGCAATCTGCCGCCCCAACCCCTTAGCCCGGGAAGTCTGCTGCTTCCCGGGGGCCTGCATCCGAGACATTGCGGAAAGGATCCCGCAGCTCCTCCGGCCCACAGACCACTACCGCATGCTCCTTATTCACGTGGGCACCAATGACACGGCTCGGAGCACCCCCAGCCAGGTCATGAGGCGCTACAGGGAGTTGGGAGCGGGGCTTAGGGGTCTGGGAGCTCAGGTGGTGTTTTCCTCGATCCTCCCAGTCTCGGGCTATCGGCTGAGGAGGGAGAGGAGGATCCACGTGGTGAACCAAAGACTGCGGCGCTGGTGTTATCGGGAAGGCTTTGGCTTCCATGACCACAGCCCGCTCTTTGGCGAGAGAGGCAGTGAGCTGCTGGGAAGAGATGGCCTCCACCTCTCTCCCCTGGGGAGGAGGCTCTTCTCAGCCAGGCTGGCTGACCTGCTCCACCGGGCTTTAAACTAAGCCCGCTGGGGGATGGGGGGACTACTGCCCCTGCTGGCTCGTTGAACGGCCCTTGCAAAGCCAGTGGGCCAAGGCACTTAAGGGGGCACTTAAGGGAGCCCACCCCTGACCCAGCCCTGGCACAATCTGTGGGCAAGGCAAGAGCCCCCAAGGGCACACTTGCCTGCCTGTACACTAATGCCAGGAGCCTGGGCAACAAGCAGGACGAGCTCATCCTCCTGCTCAGTGCAAAGAAATATGATGTCATTGGCATAACGGAGACCTGGTGGGACTCCACCCATGACTGGACCACGGGTATAGAGGGCTATACCCTATACAGGAGGGACCGTATCGACAAAAGGGGCAGGGGTGTAGCTCTCTATGTGAAGGAAAGCTACATGTCCCTGCAAGCTGATGTTGGTGACCGGCATGGACAGCTAGAGACCCTCTGGGTAAAATTCGTGGGGAATTCGGCACAGGGGACACAACGGTGGGAGTCTATTACAGACCTCCCACTCAAAGTCCCGAGCTTGACCAGGAGTTCGCCCGGGAACTGACCGAGGCCGCTTGCTCCAGGACCTTGGTTGTCATGGGTGACTTCAATTACCTGGACATCTCGTGGGAAGATAACTCAGCTAAATCTGAGCGGGCACAAAGCTTTCTCTCGTGCGTGGATGACCTCTACCTGACTCAAGAAGTCTATGGGCCAACAAGAGGCAAAGCGCTGCTCGACCTGGTACTGGCTACGGGGGACGACCTAATTGGCGACCTAGTGATTGATGGGAAGTTGGGTGACAGCGACCACGAGCTGATCACCTTCACCATCCGCTGTAAAGCTGGCAAGTCAGTCAGCAACACAGAAGTCCTTGACTTAAGAAAAGCCAACTTTGACAAGCTCAAGAGGCTCGTCGGTCAGGCCCTCAGGGACCATGACCCCAGGGAGATGGGAGTTCAAGAAGAGTGGTTGCTTCTCAAGGAAGCGATCCTCAGTGCACAAGCTAAATCTATTCCAACACAGAGGAAAGGCAGCAAGAAGGCACAGCAGCCCCCCTGGCTCTCCAGAGACCTAGCAGACCTACTGTGGCTAAAAAAGAAAGCCTACAAAGGATGGAGGACGGGATTCACCTCCAAGGAGGATTACTCCGCGCTGCTCCGGTCCTGCAGGGAGCAAACCAGGAAAGCCAAGGCTGCAACTGAACTCCAACTAGCTTCAGGCATCAAGGACAACAAAAAGTCCTTTTTCAGATCTGTGGGGAGCCGGAGGAAAAGCAAGGGCAATGTTGGACCCCTGCTGAACCAGATGGGGCAACTGACAACTGACGCCCAGGAAAAAGCCAACCTATTAAATAGGTACTTTGCGTCAGTCTTTCATCAGTCCCACGGGATGCCCATGCCTGCTATGGGACAGGGAAATCTGGGTGAGGGGGATCCCCTACCCTCCGTCAATGCTGACCTCGTGAAGGAACACCTTGAGAAGCTGGATACCTTCAAGTCAGCTGGCCCTGACAACCTGCACCCCAGGGTACTCAAGGAACTGGCAAGCGTCATAGCCCAGCCCCTGGCACGGATCTTTGAAAACTCCTGGCACTCTGGTGTAGTGCCCGAAGACTGGAAGAAGGCCAATGTGGTGCCGATCTTCAAGAAAGGGAGGAGAGTGGATCCCGCTAACTACAGGCCCATTAGCCTGACTTCTATCCTGGGGAAGATCCTAGAAAAGTTTATTAAGGAGGCCATCCTTGAGGGACTGGCCCAGGCTAACATTCTAAGGGACAGCCAGCACGGGTTTGTTGCGGGTAGGTCTTGTTTGACCAATCTCATTTCCTTCTATGACCAGGTGACCTATCACCTGGACAAGGGAGAAGAGGTTGATGTCATATATCTTGACTTCAAAAAAGCTTTTGATCTGGTATCCCATGATCACCTCTTGGCCAAACTGGTCAGTTGTGGCCTTGGCTCCACCACTATCCGCTGGCTGGGAAATTGGCTTCGTGGTCGGACCCAGAGGGTTGTGATTGACGGCAGTCACTCATTGTGGTGCCCTGTGACCAGTGGGGTCCCTCAAGGCTCTGTCCTGGGACCCATACTGTTCAACATCTTCATTAACAATGGGGACATTGGAGTCAGGAGTGGACTGGCCAAGTTCGCCGATGACATCAAACTTTGGGGCAAAGCATCCATGCCAGAAGATAGGCGCGTGATCCAGGCTGACCTGGACAAGCTCAGCAAATGGGCAGATGAGAACCTCATGGTGTTTAACACCGAATAATGCAAGGTTCTCCACTTTGGGAGGAAAAACCTGCAGTACCCTTATAGGCTCGGCAGTGCTACGTTGGTTAGCACTACAGAAGAAAAAGACTTGGGGGTCATCATTGACCAAAAGATGAACATGAGCCTCCAATGCGATGCTGCGGCTAGTAAAGCGACCAAAATGCTGGCGTGCATCCATAGATACTTCTCGAGCAAATCCCGGGACGTCATTCTCCCCTTGTACTCGGCCTTGGTGAGGCCGCAGCTGGACTACTGCGTCCAGTTTTGGGCTCCACAATTCAAAAAGGATGTGGAGAAGCTTGAGAGAGTCCAGAGGAGAGCCACGCGCATGATCAGAGGTCAGGAAAACAGATCTTACGATGACAGGCTGAGAGCCATGGGACTCTTTAGCCTGGAAAAGCGTAGGCTCAGGGGTGATCTGATGGCCACCTATAAGTTTATCAGGGGTGACCACCAGGATCTGGGGGAACATCTGTTCACCAAAGCGCCCCATGGGATGACAAGGTCGAACGGTCACAAACTCCTGCAAGACCGTTTCAGGCTGGACATAAGGAAGAATTTCTTTACTGTCCAAGCCCCCAACGTCTGGAACAGTCTGCCAGCGGAGGTGGTTCAAGGAGCTACATTGAACACCTTCAAGAGTAAATTGGATGCTTATCTTGCTGGGATCCTATGACTCCAGCTGACTTCCTGCCCTTTGGGCAGGGGGCTGGACTCGATGATCTCCCGAGGTCCCTTCTAGTCCTAATGTCTATGTCTATGAAATCTATGCTCTCGGTTTGCCTGACTGTTCTAAGCCGTTTACTCTTTTCTGTCATGAACACCAAGGCACTGCTTTTGGTGTTTTAACCCAGCCTTTTGGGCCTTCCCCACACCGTCCCATTGCTTATTATAGTGCATCCCTTGATCCAGTTGCTTCTGGATTTCCCCCTTGCCTCCACGCTGTTGCTGCTGCTGCCTTGCTGGTTTCCAAAACTGATAACATTGTTCTTGGGCACCCCCTTACTGTTGCTGTCCCTTATGCTGTCCTCGCCCTTCTTCAATGCAGCAGGACTCAGCACCTGTCCCCCGGCTGCTTAACCCGCTATGAGGTGGTCCTCCTGGCGGCGGACCATGTGACCCTTGTTTGCTGTGACCCCCTCAATCCTGCCTCTCTTTTACCTTCACCCCTGATGGTCAACCCCATGACTGTACCCAGCTTGTGGGTTTTGTTTCTCTTCCCTGTCCTGATCTTTCTGATACCCCTCTGACTAACCCTGACCTCATTCTTTACGTTGATGGCTTCTGTTTTCGAGATAGTCATGGTGTTCTCCAAGCTGGTTATGCTGTCTGTTCTGAAAACTTTGTTGTTGAATCTGCTCCTTTTTCTGTTTCTTGTGCTCAGGCTGCTGAACTCATTGCTGTGACTTGTGCCTGCCACCTTGCTGCTGAACAGTCTGCTCTATACAGACTCTCACTATGCCTTTGGTGTCTGCCACTCTTTCGGGCAGATCTGGAAGCAGCGAGGCTTCCTTACTCCTGCTGGAACTCCCATTTCTCACCATCACCTTATTACTGCTCTCCTGGATGCTATTCTTCTTCCCCCCGCCCTTGCTGTCCTATGGTGCAAAGCGCACTCTGTTGCTGACGATCGTGTGTCTCTGGGAAATGACAGGGCAGATGCCGCAGCTAAGACCGCTGCCTTGTCAGAACTCTCGGCTCTGGTCCTTCCAGCCGCTCTCTACCTCTCTTCCCCTGTCTCCCCTGACCTCCCCTCCCTCCAGGATGCTGCCCCGGATGCCGAAAAAGACGCCTGGATTTCTGCGGGCTGCTCTCTCCACTCTGATTCCTTGTGGCGATACCCGTCTGGTCGTCTTGTAGCCCCCCAGGCCCTGTTGTCCCTCTTAACCCAAATGGCCCACTCAGTGGCCCACTCGGCCAAAGGGGGGACGATGGCCGAGGTAGATCGTCATTGGTATGCCCTGGGTTTTTTTGCTGTGGCAGCACATTTTTATTGCCAGTGCCCACAGTGTTGACGACACAACCTTGGCCGACCACCCTGCCAGCCCCGCACATTCCACAGACCTTTGGGGCATTATCCCTTCTCCCACCTCCAGATGGACTTTACTGAGCTGCCCAGGTCAGGACCCTGGAAATATATGCTAGTCATTGTTTGCCTTTTCAGTGGCAGGCCTGAGGCATATCCTTGCCGACAAGCTGATGCTCTCACTGTGCCCCGCTTCAATCTACCCCTTTCCCTGGATTCAGACTGAGGCCCTCATTTCATCGGCCAGGTAATCCAACATGGTTGCAAGGCCCTTTCCATCTGATTCCAACTCCACACCCCAAATCATCCTCAGAGTGGAGGTAAAGTGGAACGGAAAAACTTTGATATTAGCTTTGCCTGGCAAAGACTTGTGAACATACTGGTCTAAAGTGGCCAGAATCCATTCCCTTGGTTCTTTTCCAAATCTGAAATTCTGTTCAAAGGTCTTCAGGTCTGGCCCCTTTTGAGATTGTTATGGGTCGACCCATGAGGGGGATTGCCAGCCCTCCACCCCAACACCTGACTCATCTCCATGATTCCCTTTTAACCTACTGCCAAGGCCCTCAAGGTTATCTTGTTGCAGGTTAAAGCCACAGCACAGCATCAGTCTCTAGGTGGTGACTCAGTTGTCTATCCGGTCCAATCGGGAGATTGGATCTTGCTTAAGGTCTGCCAGAGGAAGGATTGCCTGCAGCCTCGGTAGAAGGGGCCTTTCCAGGTCCTACTAACCACCCCAACTGCCGTAAAGGTTGCCGAGGTTTCTGCTTGGATCCATACCTCCCACTGAAAAAAGGTATCTGCCCTGATGGGGTGGAAGGTTTCTCTCACCGGCGATACCTCCTTGAAGATCCAGAGGGTTCCTATGAGTGAAGATCAGACAATGAAATCTCGAAGAGATCCTGTGAGTGAAGATTTGATAACGAAGTCTTAAAAAAATCCTACCTGGCTAGCCAGGCTTCATCTGAAGCTATGAACTTTAGTTCTGTGTACTAATATACTTTAGTAATATTAGTGTGACTAGCACTAATCCATGGGAAAATTGCAGACAATTACGTAGATTTAGAAACTCCCCAGGGAGTGACGCTGTTTTGTATTCTTGTGATCAGTGTTTTGTTATTAGTAGTGTGCTAGAGGCTGAAGTTTTAGTCGAAGAAAGTTCCTCAGAGTTCCAAGAGATAGCTGCATTGGGATAGCGCTTGGGCAGGCCCTAAGATGTTGTCCCTTCTTTTGCTTTGCCTCTTACCAGGGGTTCCAGTTGGGGCATGAGAAGAGAACAGCATTGTATTCCTGGGACAGAGTATTGCTCATGCAGGAAATCTTACAAATTGCTGGGTATGCATACACAGGCCCACGCATCTGACCAAGGGAATCCCAATGCTTGGGGTGCTGATCCCCCTTGAAGTTTGAGGAACTGACTCCCATCAGCTTTGTCAGGTTTTCCCCCCCGGTCTAGCAGAAACCAACTGTCAATACCTATGTGGTGGAAAGCAGCTCGAGACAGTTGGAAATTGTCCTCAGGGCTGGAAGCGGCCCTCTGTTATAAGTTTAATAGGACAGGAAGGACGGAGGAGGCTGGCTACTCTGTTGAGCATTACCCCAGATGCAAGGTGACCTTCACCTGGCCATGGAATGAGAAAAGGGGAAAAGTGTCAGGAAAGGTTCAGTCCCATTTTTGCAATGGGGTGCCCATCGCTATCTTTACACCTTCAGATAGGAACTACAGTGTGATGTCTAGTTTAGTGCTCGATGGCTTTGATTTTTATGTGATGCTAGGTCCTATTTCCTGTAACCAATCAATATCTCCTCACAGAATGGTGGTGAGCTAACGCGCCCCTTCTTATACCCTACAGGTCAATCGAAAATGTCAGGAGGGAAACATGCCCTGTAGGGATCTTCGTACTGCAGCAGCTCCTGGTTTGTACTGGCTATGTGGGGATGATGCCCATAAGACTCTACCATGGAATTGGGTTGGCACGTGTACCTTGGGCACAGTCATCCTGACGTTTGCCTTGTACTCTAGCCTCTTTTGGCATGAAGTGTCTAACTTCTCGCCTGGCTTACCCAGACATCAGCATGCGGTTGAGAACCCTCTGGTTCTCCGACACACGGGGTTTCACCAATTTACTAGGGCATTCTTCCCTTGGCTAGGAGTATCTGAATTAGAAAAAGCCATATTAAATATTTTGAGAGTCATGGAGAACTTTTTCAATGCTAGTGCCGATGCTTTAGGAGCTCTCAATGATGAGATTACCCAGGTGGGGCAAGTAGCTTTTGAGAATCATATGGCCCTGGACTATCTCCTAGCCGCCCAAGGAGGGGTATGTGCGGTTGTGAACCACATGTGCTGCACTTGGATAGATCAGCACCAACAAGTGCAGGGGGATCTCCGCACCATAAGAAAGCAGTTGCAAGTGATTCATGCTGTTGCCAAAGAAATTCTTTGATTGGTGGGGTTGGCTGCCAAATATAGGGGGATGGGTTAAATCCCTATTGAAGTGGTGCATTATAAGTGTATTATGCCTTTTTGCTCTTTTTATTATTATCCAAATGATTTTGTGCTGTTCACGTCTTTGCTTAGCAAAAACCACCCAAAGTGTTTCTAGGTTGTCTGCAACTGAGTTGCAGATGATGGTGCTCAGAGAAGTGGCCTATGAGTGTGAGCATCAGGAAGAGGTCAAAGATCTTATGAATATAGAGATGTAAGCACAAGTGCTTACAAGGGGGGAATGATGAGGAAAAGTACTGGAGCAACGAAAAATAAAGTTAAGCCATAAAAAGGAGCATAAGTAAAGGCCCAAAACCAAAGAGACCTTGAGATAAGTTTATTGAGAGACAGCTGGAGAAAACGCGTTTAGTCTAGCAAGACTACAGGGTGAATTTTTGTCAGACTTCCAAGAGTGTATTAAGGGGGGCAGGCTGATCTGTGTCTTTCTTTCACAAGTATATAACAGAGCCTTCGCCCTGCCTCTGTTGAGAATTAGTCGCCCTTGCTTCTTCTCCCATGGCCATGAAAAATAAAGCGCTTCTGTTAGCCAAGCAGTGATCCTGTTGTGATTTCCACATCAAAGGTATACCTCAAGAAAATGGATACTGCCATTAAGAGCTGGCAGGAACTGACAGCTGCCTGACTGTAGCGGTGCTGCAACCTCAGCCAAATGGCAGTCTACTTTGAGGTAAAGCATTTTGCTCTTGAAGCAGAGAAGAGAGAGTAGAGAAAGCAAAAAGAGAAATCCTGGCCTATAGCCTACTCTCCCCTGTGGAAAGATCTGCAACTTCTGTGGATGGTTCTGTGGCTCAAGGATTGGACTTTTAAAGCATCTCAAGACCTGTCAATGAGTCATGGCAGAGATCATCCCAGAACAGAGGGATGGCCAATGATGAGTTGGGAAGTTACCTTTCCAAAAGCAAACCAAGAGTAAATAGATACAGGATGGTCAGCTGGAGTCTTCAGACACCCTGAACCACTGCTGTATGGACTTTCCTGTTTTATCATTAATCTCATTTGGGTGTTGATGCTCTAAAACTTAATGGTACTTGAAAGATAAACAATTAAGTAGTCAATGTTTATTTTTAGCAGTGAATTGGAGTGAAAAGTGAGCAAGGGCAGCTGTTGCAAGCATGGAATTGCTGACAAGAGAACAATGAAAAAAGAAATGAAGAAAAGAAGAGAAACAAAGAAAGGAGGAAAGTAGAGTAAGGGGCACCAAGAGGAGTGGTCCTAAATGATCTACTATCACTGCATTTAGTGTCACTCAAGTACTAAATGTTAAGTATGAAAATGATCATGACCTAAAGGACATGTATGCTTTTGAGTATGATATAAACCTCCTATTGACAACGAGTAACCCACAGTGAGCTATGTATAGCCCTAGCTATTTAACTCAAAATGAAATCTAGCACTCTGTAGCAAATAAGCTTGGGCATATCTTTATAAGCTGATGTTCTACCTTTGGACTGGAGTACAAATACATCCAGATTTACATTGCAATCCAGAGGTATGACAGCAGCTCATGTAGACACATCTGAGTTAGCTCCAGTACTGATTACAATATCCCACAGCATCAGAGAGCTCAGCATGGGCTGCAAACCCTACCCAACAAGCTTGGTAATTATTCAGAGCATGATCTGGCTCTAAGTCTCATGCTGCTGAAGCTAAACTGCAATTGCTGGTTTAAAGCTGGTTTGCATACACTTAGATAAAATGCAGTCACACCTTGACTCCAGTGTAAACCTAACCTTTGAAATCCTTAATCTATCTAAAGATTTACATTCCCTACCCACTGGGTGTGTCTACACAAAACATGTTAACGTACATTAGCTTAAGTTAATGAGCATTATGGGCATTCATCTACACATGAGCGCCCTTAATACGCATTAACTTAGGCTAATCACACCTAAATTTGATACCTGTAATTAGTTAATGCACATTAACTCATGTGTAGATGTGACCTGGGACCAGATCCCTGCAGCCCTGCAATGGGTCCCTATCACCATCAGGGGGAGCTCCAGGGCTCCCCCTTGGTGCTAGCCCAGGGACTGGCAGGGAGTACCAGGCCAGGAGGCAGCTGTCTCCTGGCCCTGGGGGTCTGCCTGCTGCTGGGCTGGGGACAATGTCTAGTTCCCTGCTAGCTGCCCCATCAGTGGATCAGGGCAGGGGGTTGGGACCTGCCCAACCCCTGCAGCTCTTTCCAAGCCCTCTGCCTCAATCACCTGATCAGGGCAAGGGGCTGGGACCCACACCTGACCAGGACTGGCCAGGCCTGGGCTGCACTGGGAGGTCTGCTGGCTGGGGACTGCCTCAAACAGGACAATTACCAGTCATCTCCAGGCTGCACATGCCTTCCCACAGAGCCTAGGGCATGGAGCTCCCACTGAGCTCTGCTGTACAGGGCTCAGGCTGGGAGCCCCTTATCTCCCAGCAGTGGTCCCATGATTGCAGAGCTGCTGCTGGGAGATAAGGCTCTCTTAGCCTAAGGCCTGTGACTGTGGAGCTCAGGTTGGGAGATAAGGGTATCCCAGTCCACCACTCTCCAATTGTGATCGCAAAGTGCACTCCCCAATTGTGATCTTGGAACAGGGGCTTGGAACTCCCTGCTACCGGGGCAGGGAGACTTAGTCCTCATCCAGGCTCCTGTGGCAGAGCCTGCCCCAGCAGCAGGCAACTCCTGGGGGCAGGGAGCTAGCTCCTGCCCCTGGTGGACAGTTGACTGGGAGCATATTATTTTGCTCCTGGTCAGGTGTCTACATGAGCGCTATGACACCATTGCTAGTCCCAAGGAAATTTGCTACTTGCATTTGCAGGTAGCAAATTTACTTGAGATTAGGGAGGTTTACTGCAAAGTAAGCATGTGCATGTGAAGATGCACATGCTTACTTTGCAGTAAGATATGCTTCTGCAGAGTTAAGTATCTCATGTAAATACATGCAGCGACAACAAATAGTGAAAATTCTTTTTCTTCAGAAAATTTCTATATGTTTTTCTCACTTTGGTCAGAATGCTGAAATGTCTGTAACAGGCCATCAGAAAATACTTTTTATTTTGCTATTTTATAGTTTCATCTCACTCCTACCAAAAACCTTCATTGTTTGGAAACTGTTCTGCACTTTTTCACCCAAAGATTTTCTCAAGTGTAGGTGTCTTACAGCACTGTTGCCTAGAGCAGCTGATAACAATTGTGTTGCACTGAGAACTGCAAAATCATTCCTTCCTGACATCAGTTTTGGAAGACCATCATGAAATAACGGACTAATGCATCCATTTTATCTTTACTTCTCATAAATTAGATTTTAAACCTAGCAATTGCTGTTTAATTATGAGGTGAACAGCCTTTCTGTAGGAACATATATTTCTCATTGCTGCTTGCCTGTGGCACATTGTGATGTTGAATGTCATGTACTGTAATATTTAGAGGTGCACTGATACATTGGTCTAATATTGGATCAGCACTGATATAAAGAAAATTGTCTGTATCAGAATTTTTTTTTGCCTGATGTGGCTGATAGTGTGGCTGATAAATGCTGTATGTATGCACACAGCCACAGCACAGCACATAAGCAGCAAGGAACACAGCCCAGCAGCTTGGAGAGCTGTGGTAAGATGCTAAGTCTTTTGTGGTGGAAGGGGAAGGGGAAAGGAAGGGGCATAGTGGAGCAGCAGATTGAGGCCCCTGCGGTGAGGAAGGCTGTGGGGTTGGGGCACGGTGGAGGGTGGAGCCGTGAGTGGCTCATTCGGGAAGCATGGTGGGGGGCAGCGTCCACCATTGCATGCACCCCAAGAGAGCACAGGGGGCATGTGCCCCCCAGACCTGCATGGGGCAGGGCAGGCTGCCTCTGTGGGCTGGGGCTGTGCTGGGCTCTTCTCAGCAGGGGCTGGGTTTGGCTGCACTTGGGGTGGGGCGGGTGGTGGAGGGGCTACAGTGAATTTTGGGGTGGCTGTAGCCCTCCCTGTAACTTCCAGCCCAGTGCCATTGCTGCCTGTCCCAAGCGCAGTCTAGCCCAACCTGCACTGGGAAGAGTCCAATGTAGCCCTGGCTCCAGCCTGCAGTGGCAGCCTCCCCCACCCCTCCATGCAGATCTGGGGGCACATGCCTCCCATGCCCTTCCAGGATGCACTTAGCAGTGGGAGCCATCCCCCACCCCCGTGCCTCCCAGATGAGCTGCGGCTCCATTGCACACCCTGCCATAGCTGGGCAGTGCCTGCTCCTGCCTCAGCCCAACCCCAGTCTCACTGCAGGGACCTCAGTCTGCTCCCCCACTCCCCTTCCCTTCCTCCTTGCCTTCCACCAAAACAGACTTATGAGCTGAACACTGCTCTTCAAGCTGCTGGGCTGCATACTGGAAATCAATTCAGTATCAGCCAATACGCCTCCTTAAAAACTGGCTATTGGTATTAGCCCCAAAAATCTCTATTGGTGCACACCTAGTAATATTGTAATGTGAACTGCAATGCCCAGAGGCCTCCAGAGGATAGGAGGAAGCAGTTGTAGTGTGAACTATAATTCCCAGAAGCCCCCAGAGGACTGGAGCAATGAACTGCAATATGCACACAACTCCCAAAAGGTGGCAGGGGGCAGTAGGAAGCAGAAGGAGCAGCATCAGGGTGTAGGTTGTGTGGCACTGAGGGAGATGCATGGCCAGAGTTAGGATGAGTGGCAGAGCTAGGACTGTGAGCTCCAGCAGTGGGTCTCAGATGTGGAGTTTAGTAGCAATTAAGCATTTTATGAACCAGAGACTAGTTTGGAGTCCTCTGAAGTTGTGGCAGTGTTTAAGGTCTGCAAATGTATATATCCCGGTGTTATTGTTTTCTCGTGGTTACTTGTTCATGGGTGATTTCACCACAGTGCCCCTTTTTGCTTCCTGTTACCCAGATGCTAAATGTATGTAATCAGGACTCACAGTAGAGATATCTTTTATTAGACCAAAAAGATTTTTGCAAAAAAAAAAAATTCTATTGCAAGCTTTTGGGCAAGAAATGTTTTTGCAAAAATCTTGTTTGTCTAATAAAAGATATCATCTCTACTACAAGTCCTGATTGCCTTTTTCTCTAGAACACAGCTACAACCTGGAAACCTGTACTTTAATGTTCATGTTTATTTACCTGTGTCTTCCCCACTCTCCTTAGCCCCCTGGCTTGTGACCCTAATCCTCAGCATCCCTATATAAAAGTGGGAACTCCTCTTGCTGGCTTCGTTTGCCAGTTCCTGGGGTTGCAGGGTTTGGTATCTAATCATGCCATGGATTGACTGTTTGGCCAAGTGCCCTCATGTGGCTGGGAGCCCTATCAACTGAGGGGTTCCCTGCTTTGGGGGGAGGGGGGCACCATCCACTACCAGACCCATAATTGACAAAGCTAACAGTGGTGACAGTGTTGTCAGCTGCGGGGCTTGCAGTAGGGAGAATGCTGGCCCCTGCAAGCCACACTAGCTCCAGGGCTCGCAGCAGGGGCAGCATCATCTGTTGTGGGGCTCGCAGAGGGGGAAGTGGGGAGAAAGCCACTGCTGCAGCAAGTCTCATGCTTCCAGCAGTGGCAACGTTCCCTGCACTGCCCCTGCTGCGATTCCCAGCAGGAGGCATAATTATGTGGACTGTATGTTAGATCACATTGCACCTTTATCTGCACATATAGAGTGGGGTTTGGAAGACCAGAATCGTAAAATGGATAGGTAGCTGTAATAATTGAAATAATTTTGAATTTAAGTGACAATTTCAGCAACTGCCTTTGTATTTTGATAGTCTTTAGGTAACCTATCTCATCCTTATGAATTATTTAATATAATGTAATAATGTTACTACAGATGGAGGACTTAAAAGACAGGTTCACTAAACATATAATCTCAGAAATTAGATAACAGTTTGACACAGATTTGTTAATAATAACTGACACAGGGCATTGATCACCAACACCTATAAAAGTAGCAATAATAAAAAAAGAATGCAAAAGTTTTCCCCCTTCGCCTCCCAGATTTTTCCTTCCTTCAGTCCTGTAAGAGAGGCACAGGAAACAGAGTAGGAATTCCCATCACTGGTGGTGAACAGAAGGTTTCACATTAATAAAATAGATGATTTCCTTAGTCTGAGCACCTCAAAGGGGCATAAATTTCAAATAACATCAAAGCAAAAGAAAAGTTTTAAAGCAGCCTTCCAAAGAGGCTGCTGGGGTTTCCTTGGTTGATTTCCATTTTTAAAGAGTCACAGTAATTTGTTACTTTCTTTCCCAAAACAATTCCATATGTCTTTGGATTATTTAAGATTGTTTAGTTTTTTGTTGTCATGGATTTTACAGAAACAATATCGCAATTATTTAAAGTGGGGAAATGGAGTTAGACAGACAGCGTCTGAAGTTATAGATTGCCTGGATGATCTCATAGACCAAAACTTTGCAAACTTATCCTGTGTTCTCCAGGGTTAGATAACAAAATTCCAGATAAAATGACAAGCAGGTGACCTAAGTATAAGTAAGTATAGATCTGATATTATAGAAATGTGGCTGCTTGCTTATTACTTGAGAGAAAGAACTGATTTTTATGAAACAAAACACACAATGAGCAAAAAACAACTGTGAGCTACCTAGGCCCAAATTTGAGTTGAGCCTGAGTAAACATTAACTGGGTGGAATTCAGTCTGATAAAAGTATCAAAGTAGTGTATGTTTAAAAGATTAAAAGTTATTCACAAATTAGTTTTCTAATTTAGGGCATGGCAATTGCTTTTGTGAGAGATGGCACAGGTGAAATATGTGCCAATTGAGGCACAATTGAGACACAAGTTTTTTAAAAAAATGGTTTCTGCTGAGCATTGGCTTTTATCCATTACTGAAGCTAGCATTAGTGTTTCTAGAATGGCTCTCAGACACACACTGTTTTTCTTATTTATGGAAGAACACCTCTACCAAGTTAACCTGGTAGACTTTGAAAGGCAGTGGTACTTTCCACACTGATCTAAAACCTGAAGAGTGACCATTGTAAGAGTACTGTGCTGAGCTGATTGCATCCAGAATACTTGGCTCCACTTCGACCCAAAGCCACAAAGGTGATCCCTCAAGTGGTTTACATGAAAAATGATCCCCATAAAAGTTGACTATGTAAGAGTTCTCTCTTTAGCCAACATTAAGACTGGAAATGTGATGCAAAGGACTTGGATCATCGACCGTGCTAGTCCTGTAACCAGCCAAGAGATCTCACCTGTGCCACAAGCTCAGTTCACTGCCTGGTTCAAGTAACCAGTGACTACATTAAATAAAGATGCTAAGAAACAAAGCAGAAGCTTCCACCTTTTTTTTCTTTTTCATTTTAGGGTAGGATGCCTCCTTATTTGATGTGTGTGTGTTCACAGAGAAACAGTTCTACGAAAAGTTTCTTAACAATAAACACAAAACACCCAAGTCTGTCATGTATAGTTAGTTATAAAAGGATATTATTTTCTTTTGCTTAATAATCTTAGTAACATAACATTATGTGAATACCTTATAAATAAATTAAGAAGGAATTACCACCAATGGTGGGTGATTCTCATTAGCAAGGTCCAAGAGCAGAATGGACATTCATGTCATTTACTGGTGGGGTGGTTGCAAAATGTTGGCTGGAACACTCCAACCAAGCTTGAAAGAGGAACTGGTTCTCCTTAAACTTTCCTCACATAAGAGTTAACACAAAGTAATTGCTCTTGTGTCAACCTTATAATTTGATTGGATCAGCTGATGTATTAATTTGTTGATTTGATGTTTTGTACAAATTGATGTATTGACTTACTCCTGATTGTGATTTTGTTTTGTGACTTTAGTTTGATGATTGTATTGTTCCATCTTTAATTAGCTCTCCTGAAACAACAGTAGCGAGAGGTTTGCTTGTATTCTATTTGCTTGACTAGTTGTTAAATATATTTAATAAAACACACTTTGAATGGGTTTATTCCACCTAATTTGCAAGACAGCCCATGTAACCCTGAAGACAACAGTAAGTTAAATAGAACACATGTAAGCCATGTGGCTGTGCTTCCAAATAAATACTTATAGCCTAACAGGATGGTAGAAAATTTAAAGCAAAGCTATTAAAATATTGTCTTGGTAAATGATTAAACTAAAACTCTCAAGGTTAATATAGTGCCTTTTAAAAGCTCCTTACCAAATGCAAAGCAAACCTTAGGCAATCATTGCCTAACTAAACAAAAAATGTTTACATCTCAACTTTGGAAACATATGCTGTTAATTTTAGATTTGCAGTTGCCATGTGAGCTGAGTATAACTTTTAAAACAAAACACAGAAAATGACACGTTTCTCATCATAGGTGTGAAGAGTGCATTTGATGTAATGGCTTAGGTATCTACACAAGCTAAGCTTTGGCACAGTCAAACTGCAGCCTATTATTGTATAATAAAATACATTTGTTGAGGTAAAATATATTTGTTGAGGTATGCCATAGGCTTGGATAAAAATTCTGGACTCAATGGATATTGCTAAGGCTTTCACACATTAAAGGAGTTACAGCTTCTCTTTCAAATTTGACTTTTCCCATTGCCTCTTTCTGTGTTGATTGTATAAACTGCATTCTCCACCATTACTACTGCAGTTCCAGAGCTCTTGGTGTAACCAAGAAAAGTGGCTGGAAAGTCTATTCAATGATGTATTTGACTGTGCAAGCTGATGCCCCACTGCCAGACTATACACTGTGGTACACAATGCCACAACAGAACTCAGCTGTTAGGTAGACAAGGAGTGCAAGATTCATTTGGAGGTTTCAGAAACCCTTTTCCCTTCAGGATCTCTTTCCCCGCACTGCACAATGGCAACATGTAGGGGGTGCATGCGCACCCCCTGAGGGTGCCGGTGTATGCCCTGACTGGCTGCACTCCCTGGTTAGGTGACAGGCAGAGGGGGCAGGTGGGAATGCTGGTGGCCCTCTTGCAAGTGCCAGCCAGAAAGTAGGAGTGCTGGATGTAGGCCGTGGCCGCTTCTGGAATCACCACAGCCACTTCCAGGAGAGTCATGGCTGCTTTCAGAAGCAGTGTGGCTGCTCACCGGTTGGTGAGTTTTGCAGCAGGGGGACTCCCCCCGCAGTGACTGGGGGGGGGGGCATGTGCCCCCCTGACTAAGGTGCCACTAGTTGCCCATGGTTTCCAGTGTGAGCAGACCTCTACACTGCTAAATGGAGCATTGTGATGGGAATGGCTTTGAAGCTGAAGTGACAAATTACTGCTATATGGATGTATCCAGATTTGCTGCTTCTCCACAAAACAGTGTGATACCACTATAAGGCCACAGGGTAACTTCTGTTTTGGTATTCTATTCTCTAAGACATGAGAGACCTATGTATATGAAGCAGGATCTCGGAGTTCAAACTTTCAGTTTGGTCTTGAAAACAGAAATTTGCATTAACTACTGGAATTACCAGGATAAGTCTTCCATTGTCTCAGCAGGCACTGAACTGGAGTTTAATTAGGAACTAGGGGTGCCTATACATGAGCAGGGAGGTTGCTCTGATTGCACTGTGATTCCAGAGAATCAGAGCAGACTTGATTAATCAAGTTAGGAACTTAGGAACTAGGGTGCTCGATTAATTGAGTCTGCTGGAGCATGGCAATTACTGTGCTCCAGCAGCCTCCTGCATCTTGTGTATCAGCATCCCTGCCATAGGCAACTTGTAGAGGAGACATGGGGGGGCACATGTTCCCCCTGAGATTGGCCACCAGCCATGCCACCGCTAACTTCTGTAGGTGGTTGCCACTTGCCACAACACCACCAATGCTGCCGCCCACAAATTGTGCACCCCCCCAGTCTTGGGAGGCACCAGTCATGCATGATGTGTGCACCTGGCAGCTGGGGGGGGGGGCGTGGTGGTGGCAGGAGTGTGGCGATGGGAGCACAGCGGCAGTAAGAGGGAGTTTCTGCAGACACCACTGGTGGTGTTGGTGGTGGGGGGGAGGGCAGCAAGTGTTGACTGCCCACAGGCACCACCAACAATGTTGGTGATGCCTTTTTGTACTGCGTGCACCGCCATGACCAGGGGGTGCACGTGCACCCGCATGCACCTCCTATGCATTGCCCTTGGCACCAGTCATTCATGATCCCCACACTTCAAAATGGCAGCAGAGGCACTTTATCTAAAGCTTGTTTGAGGAACTTTAGATAAAGTGCCCCCACTGCCAATTTGAAGCACCAGGACGCTGATAAACAAGACACTAAGGGCACTTTAATTAGAGTGGCTCTTAGAGCCACTCTAATTAAAGCACCCCCTCCCCCATTCCCAGAGCACCTGTATAAATGTCCTAAAAGCCCATGTTTTATATAGTGATGCAAATTGACCTGTTGCCAGCACCTTAAAAACTCATTATGTACCTTCATCGAAGAGTACAAGGGTTCCAGGGAAGTCACACTTAGAGCATGGTAGGGAGTGGTAGACAGCAGTGTTGTGAAAACATGCCCTGCCCACTTGCTCTTGCTCTGAATCTCCCAGATGCTGAAAAAAATGCTGCACCCATCAATTTCAAAAAAGCATTTAGGTTTTCTAACCTCTTTAACTATTCTTTTAACCTCTTTAACTATTCTTTAAGGTTTCAAAACTGACTTCACCACCTCCCCCACCTTCTAATTTAAATGAAGGACCTGCATCAGACTTCCTTTCTACAGCAGGGATGCTAGGGGCAATCCTGGGGACAATGCGACAAGTCTACTTCTTCTGAGACTGATGCTATACCATAGCTCTATTTTCTCTTAGAACCCTACATGATGACCCCAATGACACTTCTGTACACTGCATGTCCTTCTGTTCAAATGAGGAAATTGCACAACTAAAGTTTGAAATTGGCAAAGTGAGTTTTCTCATCACTGATCTAAGCACACTGGGGACTACAAAATTGTTTGTTCACTGAGCATTATTTTAATATCACTGTGAGCTAATTTTTAGAACAGGAAAAATCCTATACCATTACAGAAATGAATTCAATTGACTTAGAAACTGGAAATTGACAAGAAAATATAGCAACTTGAAAGAAAAAAAAAATTACAGCATCCTGATGCCTGATGGTTTTGTCTGGTGCAATGGTGTTTAACTAGATCTCTGTGAGACTTTAAACAGCCAAATCTCTAGGGCAAAGTTTGAAAAGTCCATTTGTCTCATAATTTTAGAAAAAGGCTGCTAATTCTTCCAGGTTTATTTCTGTTTGTTCTTTTGGAAGCAATTTTAGCCTGGCCAGAGTTCGCTCCTCCCTGCCAAGTGCCCCTTTATTGCAGGAAAATAATCCCAGTGTCTATTTTCTGAAGTGTAACACTGAAGATACAAATATTTATGAACTCTCTTTAATGCCACATTTTCTCTGTTCAGTATCATAGCAACTTAGTTTTGGGAAAAGGACCGTAACTTCAAGGAAGTTGCTTCAGGAAATAACTGTGAGAGGAGTACTGTGTCCAGTTTTGGGCCCTCTACTAAAGAAAGGATGTGCACAAATTGGAGAGAGTTCAGCGAAGGGCAACAAAAATGGTTAGGTGGCTGAGGCACATGACCAAGCTTCCCTCTAAGGTGCGCACATGTGCAACTCTGCACAACTAAAAGTGTGGCCACGAACAGCCTTTTCAAGGCCATGCACCAGAAGAGGCTGGTGTGGGCTCTGCCGGCTCTGGGGAAGTGCTCCACTCCCCTGCATCAGGGCTGGGGAGTGGAGCACCTCCCTGGAGCCGGCAGAGCCCATGCCAGCCCCCGGCCCCAGCCTCCATCCCTGCCTTGCCTCACCTCTGGAAGGAGCCACTGCCTGCCCCGAGTGAGGCTCTGCTGGCTTCAGGACACTGCTCCGCTCCCCTGCATCGCCTTGGGGAGTGAGAAGACACACGGCATCGGGGCTGGGGAGTGGAGCAGTGTCCCAGAGTTGGCGGAGCCTCACTGGGGCAGGCAGCAGCTCCTCCCTGAGGTGAGGCAAGGCTGGGACGGAGGCTGGGCCAGGGGGCTGGTGCGGGGATGGAGGCTGGGGTAGGGGGGCTGGTGTGGGCTCCGCTGGCTCTGGGGAAGTGCTCCATTCCCTGGCCCTGATGGGGGGGAGAAGAGCACTTCCCTGGAGCCATGGAGCCTGCGCCAGGCTCCAGCTCCAGCCCCAGGCCCTGGCCCCAGCCTCCAGCCACTGGCTCCAGCCCCTGGCCCCTGGTTCCAGCCCCTGGCTCCCGGCTTCTGGCTCCAGCCTCCGGCCCCTGCCCCCAGCATCCATCCCCAGCCCACAGCTCCAGCCTCCAGCCCCTGGCCCCAGCCTCCAGCCCCCAGCATCCATCCCCAGCCCACAGCTCCAGCCTCCGGCCCCTGGCCCCAGCCCCCAGCCTCTGGCCCCCAGCCCTCTCCAGTAAGTGTCCCATGCTGGACTGAGGCGGTGCGCTCATAGATCAAGGGGGTGCGCTCACGGACCACTGCTCCTTAGAGGGAACATTGCACAAAACTTATGAGGACAGGCTGAGGGAACTAGGCTTATGTACTCTGAAGAAGAGAAGACAGAGAGGGGATTTAACAGGAGCCTTCAACTATCTGAAAGGAGATTCCAAGAGGATGGAGCTAGACTGTTTTCAGTGGTGGCACAGGACAGAACAAAGAACAGTTTCTCAACAGGTCTCAAGTTGCAGCAAGGGAAATTTAGTTTAGACATAAGAAAAAACTCTCTCACAAGTAGAGTAGTAAAGCACTGGAACAGATTACCCAGACAGGTTGTGGACCCTGTATCCTTGGAGGTTTTTAAGACCTGGGTAGAGAAAGCATTGTCTGGGATGATATAGTTGGGGCCATTCCTGCTTTGAGAAAGGGGTTGGGTGAGATGACCTCGTGAGGTCCCTTCTCTAATTTTCTATGATTCTATGATTTTGTGATTATCAGGACAGAAGAGTAGTAGTCAGGAGCTGAATGGAAAAGATCCATGCGGTCGGTACATGCATTAATTTGCCTAATTAAATGCATGATTGTTTGCCCCGTGCACATCTTCATGGTCCAAAGTCTTCAGGGTGGGTGGTGGTCTTGGTTAACCTACCTCTGTTGACCTGGATTAATTTCTGCACAATTTAATGGAAAATGAATGGAGACTTCTCCACACAGCAAAATGCACCCTATCCAGCACAACTAGCTATGCAAACATTGTGCAATATGCAAAAGGAGAAGTTTATCAGTGCAGGCTAAGAGGCAGTGGCAGGGTTAAGTGGAGATGCTGGTTTGCACTAGGGCTGGATCCAATGTTATGTGTCATTCAATTGGACAGGTGCCAAAATTCACACAAAATCTGTAAATGAAGGGAGGAGGTGGGAGGGAAAGATGTCAGTTCATTCTTTGCAGGGCACACTGACCTTTCAGCAGCAGGTGGTAAGCTGACTAGGCTGTAAAACAGTTTAACTGTATACACTGAGCCAAGATAACTTGCCCCCACTGCCCTTACTGGAGTGCCACATCTGGGCAATTGGTAGCACTTGTTATAGTTGGATCATGTCAGGAAGGAAGGCTCCAGAAGGACAGCTGGAATCAGAATGGATGTTGAGATACAGCAAGATGACATTTTAAGAAAGCACAAAAAAAATAGAAAAGAAAAAGAAACAGCAATGGATGGTCAAGAAACCAAATACCTCAGGAGGAAAAGATGAATACGGGGGAAGAAAAGGGAAAATAATAGGGTTGGAGAGCCAAAAATACAGAAGGCTGGACTGAGGCTAGCTTTGGTAACGGATCTGTTTCTGGTTCTCCCTCCATCATTCTCAAACAGACTGAATGAAAGTAGAAGGAAGGAGGGAAAGGAGGGAAAGGCCCCATGCAGCCCCATGATGGTCATGCTGGCTCCATGGAGGGCCAACATGACCATCAGCCTTTTCACTGCTGGAAATAGCCACCTTCTGAACTGCAAAAACAATGAAGAACTTACAACGTATATTAGACAAACTGAAACCAGGGCCAGGTCACAGACTTAGAAAAGCAGATTAAAGCATCTTTAAAAAGTAATTACAAAGAGTGTGATTTACTTGGCAGGTCCCAATGACTTTTCTGGAATTATCTTGACCTATTGGGTAAATCAGAACTAAGAGATTTTTTTTTAAACATTTTTTTTTTTTTACTTGACAGCCTGTTTGCCCATTTGGCATGGTTATGCTCGACTCTGCCAATAAATAATAAAACAGGAGTGCAATTTGTGAATTATTTGCTGTTGTGTTTCCACAGAGAGAAGCCTGTTCTCCTCTGTGTGTGCATGAGGGAGGGAGGAGGGTGGGCGAAAGAGAGAGAGAGAGAGATTTTCATAATCATTAACAGAAGTTATGTTCAGTCATGAAGAATAGAACAGACTTTTAGAACGGTTACAGAATTTTAGTACAAAAAAACTGTCATATGAAAAGTAAATTTCATTATATATAATACCTATACGTAATTTTTTTAATTATATATTTTTAGAAATGCCAAAATACAGAGAAACATATGAAAGATTGTGCATATTTGATTTAAACCATACATGGAGAATAAGAAAAAAGGTCTAATTTAAACTAATAAGTTCTATGCATTTCTTTCTATTAGTACCTTTTAAAAGTACAGTTTTCAATCTATAAAAAAAAAATCTTGACCTAATAAATCTTTACCCAAAGTTTCAAACCAGACCTAATTTTTACAGCTGAACTGGAAACATAAGAAGCCAAAGTCTGTAATAAGCTCTGGTACACCTTCACCGAAGCACAGGGAACTGTAAGAAATAAATAAAGATATGTAGAAAGTGACCACTCTGTTTTTGGGAGGAAATTTTGAAATGTTGGTTCATTCCAATTTGGGACAAAAAACTCCAAGTAATTAAAAGACATTTCACATAAACAAGCGTGCAAAATATTGTCCAGATTAGTGGTTACCTAACCGGGTTTGGATTCTTCCTTATCTGGGTGCTGGAGCTTATAAATGGGGCTGCACAGCCTTACAGACATTCAGTTGCAGAAATAGGTCTTGCAATCCAGAAATGGGGTCACAAGCCTGAAAGTGGTGTTAAGAGCAGAAAGAATTTGGGAACCACTGGTTGGAAGGAAATTACTGTAAGACACATGCACAACCATAATCAAAGGGTAGTTATTAATGACTCACCCTCAGACAAGAAGGATATATAAACTTAGCATCTGTCTTTGGTCCACTACTATTTAATATTTTTATTAATGTCTTAGGAGATGGAATAGAGTATGTTATTAAATTTGCAGACTTTGTGGGAATTTTGAAGGACAGGATTTGAATTTAAAATGATCTTGGCAAATTGGAGAAAAGGTCTGAAATTAACACAACGCAATTTAATAAGGAGAAGTGTCAAGTACTATATTTACACAGGAATATTACACCATACAAAATGAGAAACAACTAGCTAGGGAGCAGTCCTATACAGAAGGATCTGAGGTTACAGCTGGATCACAAACTGAACATGTGTCAACAATGCTGTATTGTTAAACACCCCCCCATTGTAACAGGATACATGAACAAGAGCCCTCTATGTACCATGTCAAATAATCCTTCCACTGTACACAGCACTGGAAAGACCTCAGCTGGAGTCTTGTATTCAGTTTTGGGTACTACACTTCAAGAAAGCTGTGGACCAGTTGGAGAAAGTCCTGAGGAGTGCCACAAAAATGATCACAGACAAAGGCACAAACAGAATAATTACGTTTGTTTAATCTAGAGAAGAAAACAATAAGGGCAAAGAAGAGACATGGGAATAGTCTTTAAAAGTAAAAAGCTGCTGTCAAGAAGACAGCAACGAATTGTTTCCCCTGCTCACTGAGGATAAGACAAGAAGTAAAGACTTGGAGAAGGTTTCCTTGGGAGGTTGTGGGATCTTCATAACTGGTGGTTCGTTAGGTGTAAGTTAGAAAAGCATCTCTTT
This sequence comes from Crocodylus siamensis, assembly GCF_052110815.1. Taxonomy (NCBI): domain Eukaryota; kingdom Metazoa; phylum Chordata; order Crocodylia; family Crocodylidae; genus Crocodylus; species Crocodylus siamensis. The sequence goes on from NC_143395.1 coordinate 297,106,113, forward strand.
GGAATTATGTAGCTAGAGTCAATCCTGCTTTGAAACAGGGAGATAGACTAGATGAGAGCTTGATGTGATTTCCATTTTTATTTCCTATGTTTATTTAATTTTGAGTATCATGCCTGAGTCTTCTACATGGGGAGTGGAGAAACAGGAAAATCACTTTGTTCCTGGACAGCAGCATCTAGCATACCTACGTTTAGAACCAAAATAAGCATAGTGATGAGCCTGATCTTATCTCAGAAAGTTCTGGGCTGGGGCCTTGCCCAGCAACTCTATCTTAGCCAGAGATTTTCTAGTGGTAACCATAACCTTGATGAAATCTTGTGTGTTTTCTTCCTGGTTGTCAAAAGAAAAGTTTCCTGTGACTTCTTGGGGTTCACACGAGATAACAGGATCTTGTTGGATTGCAGCTGGGCTCCCCAAATAATAGTGGTTCTGGAACATGTGAGGCATTCATTATCCAGTCGGACAGGAAAGTTTTCCAGGCACATGATGTTTTTTGAGATTTCAAAAATTTACCCGTGCTTTTCTGGGATGGATCCAAGACTGCGCAAAGGTATTATGTGAAAAATGATAGTTAAAGCAGGACTCTAAGGCATCTTGGTGATTTTCTTGGTGAGATAGGTAACCCAGACTTTGCTATTCTCCCACATCCCAGGAAACTACCAGGATACTAGGTAATTTGGGATGGATCTCTCCCATTTGGTGGAAAGCGGGTATGAATCAGGGTTTCCCAGATTCCAGGGGATGGGAGAAGGTTTAGTACATGAGGTGATACAGCTGTTCTTCAGAAACCTTTCTGGATGAATTTGTAGGATAGGACTCCCAGCAAGAAAAATACATTTCTATTTGAAGTCTATACAGAGAGACTTGCTCTGTTTAAAAATGTTCACAAAATCTGTGCAGACTTTGCATCACAGAGGTATCAGCCGTATACCTGACGAAGTATTTCTAGTTATTATTAATGATCCAGGGGAAGGAGGCTTAGTCTCAGAGGCAAAGTTTTGTTATTTTTTGCCCTGTAGTAATGCCCATGGGGATCAGGAGTGTAGGAGTGGGCTAGCATTTTACAAAAGGCTGTTCAAACACCTGAGGCTTCCGCCTCAGTAGCAGAGTCAATGAAGTTCTCCTTTAAATTAGAGAAAAGAGGGGATTGGGGATGGAGGGAAAATGAAGGGTTTTCTGTAGCCTACAGCAAAGCCTTTTTTTTTTTTTTTTTCTGTTTTTTTGCACCGGTCCTGGAAGCACTGCAATACCAGGTCAATGCATGGAGTGGATGGAGCACGCTCCGTTGCACAGACACACACTTACCTGGCAGGGGAAGCAGCGTGACCACGTAGGCGAGCTCCCCAGGGTAATTGTCTCTGATATGTCCTCCATAGGAGGTCTATATTGAACAGATTCTTTTTGATATTGGTTGGTGGACCTGGAGCCTACAGCAAAGCCACAAGGAAAAGAGGATGAGGACTCTGATCTTGGAGAAATGGGGATGTCTTTAAGGCCAAGTTCCCACTTGATGAGCAAAGGCCATCAGAATAGGGCGAGGTAATACAGATGTAGTAGGTCTGCACCTGATTCATTCATGCAATAAACTCAGGGGCCGGGCCATTTCTTTCCTTGCACCTCTTGTTGCCTGCAAAGAAACTGGACACAGTTCTGCTCTGACTGTGCATCTTCCTCTTCTTCCCTCAATGAATCAAGATAGGAGCCAAGAAGAAACAGCAGGCTGAGTTACAGACTGTGGTTTGCTTTTGTGTGGAGCAGCAAATAAGCTGTAGGTACAAGGAAGTCTTTGTCTGCCTTTAGTTTAGGCACAGACTTCTTGTGATAGCAGCTTCTGCTTGGGTGCCATTTGCTCCATCAGCCATGCAGAGGCTCCCACAGCAGGCAGAACAAAACCAAGAATACTAGAGAAAAGGTTGTTGGCAAAACTGAAGTAGAGAGGTTCAGGAATCAATTGGCAAACCAGAAGTTTGGAGAAAACTACTGAGCTGTCAGGAAAAAACTGGAGGAGAGTGGGTGTGTGTAGTCAGCAGAAAACCCTGCTCTGCCTGGCTGATGTTTTAAGTGATTAATGTTTAGAGGGAAGATCACCCACCCAAAGCAGTCCTACAGAGAGCTAATCTACATAGGGAAAATTTGTTCTGCGTGCGCCATACCTGTTCTGTGGATCTTTTCCACTATCACTACAGTATTTTCACAAGGCTGACATTTTCAAACCTGCATGATTGGATTTAGGTATCTGAATGCAGATTTAGGCACCACTGACTTCCTGTGAGTGTTCAGGGTATGTATGTAGGCACCCAAATTTGAAAATTCATTTAAAAATTCAAGAATGAGTATAATCAAGGTGGGTAGCTCATGTGAATTGCTCCAGCCTGTGGAGTGCTCCTGATTTCAGTTCAGTTATACTGCACAAACTTAAAGTCCGCTCTCCAGACTGCCAGAGAATCAGTAAGAAAATATATCTATAAAATTTCACTTTCACAGTAGTGCTAAAAATAGCACAACATATAATTTGTGATGCATTCCTTCTCTATCCTCTTAGGTCTGTTGAAGTCAACTCAAACAGCCTAATGTTATCAACCAACTATCCTCCTTCTCCCTCCTCAAAAGTACAACGTCAGCTACAGCAGCTATTATAAAGGTTAAAATCCCATTTTTTATGTGTTTGCTGCAACTGGTGTCCTTGGTTAATGGGAGTATAATATTCAACATTCAGTGAAATAAAATGACAAATGTTTGGACAGATACAGAAAATATACAAACACCATTTTTTTAAATTTGTAAACTGGTTATCTGCAGACAACCATTTATTCCTTGCAGATGGGAATCATATTCAGAGCATCAACTCAACAATAATTTAAGTAAATGTCCCTTTGACCCAAGCTGATGCAAGATGGGCAGATAGGTTACTGCAGAATATGCCTCACAAGATCATAAAAATGTGGCAGTTTCCCAGTTGCAAGCTGATTTTTCAAAGACGATTACATGCACAATTTAACTGCACAACCATTTATGTCTTCCAAGTTCCATACTGGTAATGTTTGTTTTCCTCTCATTTTTTGCTGCTTCTCCTTTTTCAGATGCACACATTTAAAAATAAATCTCACACTCCTTATCCTATATGATTTATTCCCATGAAATTAAATTACATTTTTATAAGCCTGTGTTACTGCAAATGATATTTGAAGATTCACTGAAAAATTAATTTCTGATCTGGTGCTAAGAAGCATCCTTGCTAGCACTGTACTGACTCTGTCTTTCAAAAACAGATGGAAGCAGGCCAAGGGTATGATTAACTTCTTAGTCCCTGCAATTTCATATTGCTCTACTTGCCCTAGATTTCAGGATTGACCTCCCGCTTCACTGAAAAATGCACTGTTGCTCAGCTTGATAAATCACACGAAGACTTTTTTTGATCACAGTTATCTACTATTTACTACATACCTGGTGAGGTTAATCAAACACTGAGGCACTTCATATGCTACACACACATACACTCTTCTTCCCCATAGCACTTTGCATATTCTTTACACTGCCAGGGAGCAATGGGGCCTCTCTTCTTTTTCATATATGGAAGAGGAAACCCCTGCACCCACACAAATACACACAAATTATGTCATTATCTACACATGAATGCATTGCAAACTATGGTGAAAATGAACCAGCAAATATAAGATATTAAGTGTTACATCTCTCTCTCTCAACAGATTGATATTTTAAGAAAGTATTTTTTCATTTTTAAACTATAGCTTTCATACTCCCTTACCCCCTAGAGCATGTGAGGCTGGCTGTTGGGTATTGGTAGATGTCTGGCTATAGTAAGAAACATAAACCTAAGCTACAGTTAATATGAAACTGCTAATACTTTCTGAGAGATCACTTCTCTGCCTTTCCCCAAACCAGTCTTTATCTCAACACTAAGGAAATGCTAGTGCTCAGAAAAAAAACTGATTATGCAGGGCTCAAAATAGTTAAAATTCTCTGGACCACCTCTCTTTCATTAACCTATGTAGCTTTGCCCAGACACCTCAGCTTTGATTTACAGTCCCCTCCTCAAGGAGTCTTATCTTGGGATGTTACTAAACAAAGAAAGGCAAAGGACAAAATATGGAAATCATATGAAAATCTGAAGTGAAAAGAGACCACCTAGGAATCAAACACCTACACATTTAGTTCTTGAGCAAAATTAAATGAATTTGAATCCCAGGGTTCTAGAAATCCCCATTTTTGCTATTTGATCCTAAACTTTCAGGTAAGGCCTTAGAGTGTTTTAAATCCTTATTTTTTTTAATGCTCCATAGTGACAGCTGAGGCAGGTCATACCAAACCAAGAAAAATGTGCATAGTTTCTCTTATTCAATGTTCTATAACTAGATAGGGAAACATATCATAGGTAGACAATTACTATCCCAACGTAGGTTGGCAGTTGGCCTCAGCTGCCCTGTAGGCCCTGTGAAGTGCACAGGACACCCGTGATTCTGCACAATTGGCAAGGCTAGCACATGTTTCATTAATGAAAGGTTCTGGCTTTTCCTTGAAGACAATGTCCTAAAAATGTAATTAATGTACAAATACTGCTAGAGCTGTAAGTTTGCCACTACAACTTGATTTGAATGCACATGTTAATCATCGTCCTCCAGGCAGCCTCTATGTCCTGTAACACATATAACCATGGTTCCTTTGATTTCTGAGTGTATCCAGATCAAACTGCAGCTGTGGGGGAACAGAGGCTTCCCCAGACTGAGGCTGATTACACCAGAGCTCTCAGGCTGGGAACTTGCTGGCTGGCATCCAGCAGAGTCACTACTCTGTCCATGTCACTCATTGCAACCTCTGCAGTGAGAGAGGCACTATAGTTCAATAGAAGAGGACCTAGTCCAGCACAACTTCAGCATATGCATGACTCGAAGCACATGAGTAGTCACATTGGCTGCAGTGGGACCTTTTATATGCTTTGAGTTAATTGGCTTGCTGGATTGCAGCTGAAGTAGGGGCTTTGGGAACAAGGAACTCTTGGCCCTGTTTACCCAACAGTGCTAAAGCTGACTCTGACAGTTGCCTTTCCTACCCTGGAGGTCTTCAAAAGGAGGCTGGATAATCACCTTGCCAGGGTTGTTTGACCTCAGTACTCTTTCCTGCCGTGGCAGGGGGTTGGACTTGATGATCTGCTCACGTCCCTTCCGACCCTACTAACTATGAAACTATGAAATGCTCTATCTAATGTCTACCTTGGATGGCCCCCCATGAATGTAGAACCTCACAGTCTTTTAATAATGAATTTAGTTATGTCCTCACTAGACAGGCAAAACAAATCATCTACTCCTCTTGGTAGCCTATCACAAGGGAGAATGGCCATATGACAGAGTATGAGCTGAGTGCCAAGGAGAAGTGCTCTAAAATCCTACACTCAGACTGAAGCTCTCCTTACTTACGTGCAGCATTAAGCTATCCAGGGGTCCACCTGCTCACTATGTCCCATTATTCCCTGCATGTGTTCAGAGTGCACTGAGGGAGAATCTACCTCTCTCTCCTGTGAGTCTTGAGTGGATATGGTATGAACTCAGCAATAAATTCAGTAAACCAGCTTGGGCTGGTCACACTCTAGATTTCAGTCCACTGTCTTCATTCCCTTTGGTGATAAGTATCCCCAGAACAGAGAATTAAACTTGTGTCCCCAAAGTCCTTTCACTAGCATCCTAGCCACTGGCCATCCTTTCTCTTCTGTAATAAAAGATGAAATTCACTAGAGTTAAGACTCAGAAATTGTTACACCCACTGAGCTGACTCCAGGGCAAAACAAATGAAGAGAGTTTAAGTGCTTAATTAGATCCCAAATGCAACTCTTCTTTTAGATAGGAAAGTAGCACTTACATGGCTAAGATTACGTAAATTTAAGTTCATGCAGCTCTTCTGTCCCACCTTGGTGGCCAGTGTGCAAAAAAACAGAGAAGGAGGATGTTGGGTAGGAGTGAGGGGTCTAGAAGCTGGGTCTTCCACTTCCTAAGCAAGTGTCCTAACTGCTAGGTCAGTGATCTTAACTTAGGGGCCCTGGCATCCTGGGGAGCCCTGAAATCTACTCAAGGGTGCCACAATGTTAGCACTATTAGGTATGTAAACATGTTCCACAAAATAAACCCAGAGATTTCAAATAGGAGTCCAGTGGTAAAACATTTGGACCTGTTGTGGTTATTCTGGCTAGAGACAGACATTCAAAAAACCTGAGCCCGAATTGATTCAATCTTTGCAGGTTGTCTAACCTGTGTAGGTTGAGCTGATTTGCAAGTGAACAAACTTTCCCTTTCAATTCCGGAAATGCAGGCACATGCCTGCAGTGGCTCAGGCTAGAAGCCGGGGTGGGGGGAGGAGGAGGTGTGTGGTTAGAGTAAGCCCTCCCTTCTCTTCCTTAGCAGCCACAAGGCTGGAGGGAAACTGACTTGGGGTGTGTGGCCAGGCCCTCAAAGGCTGCTGAGTTTGATTATGGAGGGATTTAAACTCTCACCCTGGCCTGCAGGGACCCCAGCCAGGCTGTACCCAGAGAAGGAGGGGGAAGCAGCCCTTGCTAGGCTTGTTCCTGGCCAGAGTTGGCCAGCATGGATTCCAACAAATCTGTGAATTCTGCTAAGTAACTTGTCACAATGACATGAAAAAGTAAGGTTAATAGGGATTTATTATACTACCTCTCACAATATTAGAACTAGGGAATATAGTGAATTTATTAGCATATCTAGAACAAAGAGAAGTTGTTTTTCACACTGTGTGTAATTAACCTGAGGAACTCATTGTGAGTATAGTAGCTAGTACCAGCGCCAGCAGTGTGCCCACACTGGGAGCTGTCACATGGGGTAGGAGGGGGGAGTAAGGGAGGGGCAAATCAAATGGATGTAATGTTACATAGTATCACACATGACTTGCACCAGGCACCAAAATGCCTGGCTATGGCACTGCTGATTGCCACAAGTTGTTGTGAAGGCTAATAATTCAACCAGTTTCAAAAGGAGACTGGACAACTTCATGGAAGATTTGTTGATCAATGGGTATTAAGCATGATACAAGCTCAAAATTAGGACATCCTAGGCCTCTGAATGCTGGAAGCCCAAAGGTGGGAAGTTCTAGGAGAAAGATCAGTGGATGGCCCTCCTTAAATACTCTTTCCATTCGCATCTACTCTGCCACTGTGAGAGACTAGATGGACCTGTAGGTTGACCCAGTGTGGTATTTTTAATGTTCCTAAGTAAATTGACTAGGCAGGTGGATACATGACTTACACGAGCTGATCACCTTCACCATCCGCCGTAAAGCTGGCAAGTCAGTCAGCAACACAGAAGTCCTTGACTTCAGAAAAGCCGACTTTGACAAGCTCAAGAGGCTAGTCGGTCAGGCCCTCAGGGACCATGACCCCAGGGAGATGGGAGTTCAAGAAGAGTCGTTGCTTCTCAAGGAAGCGATCCTCAATGCACAAGCTAAATCTATCCCAACACGGAGGAAAGGCAGCAAGAAGGCACAGCAGCCCCCCTGGCTCTCCAGGGACCTAGCGGACCTCCTGTGGCTAAAAAGGAAAGCCTACAAAGGATGGAGGATGGGATTCACCTCCAAGGAGGATTACTCCACGCTGGTCCGGTCCTGCAGGGACCAAACCAGGAAAGCCAAGGCTGCAACTGAACTCCAACTAGCTTCAGGCATCAAGGACAACAAAAAGTCCTTTTTCAGATATTTGGGAGCTGGAGAAAAAGCAAGGGCAATGTTGGACCCCTGCTAAACCAGATGGGGCAACTGACAACTGACGCCCAGGAAAAAGCCAACCTATTAAATAGGTACTTTGCGTCAGTCTTTCATCAGTCCCACGGGATGCCCATGCCTGCTATGGGACAGGGAAATCTGGGTGAGGGGGATCCCCTACCCTCCATAAATGCTGACCTCGTGAAGGAACACCTTGAGAAGCTGGATACCTTCAAGTCAGCTGGCCCTGACAACCTGCACCCCAGGGTACTCAAGGAGCTGGCGAGCGTCATAGCCCAGCCCCTGGCATGGATCTTTGAAAACTCCTGGCGCTCTGGTGTACTGCCTGAAGACTGGGAAAAGGCCAATGTGGTGCCGATCTTCAAAAAAGGGAGGAGAGTGGATCCGGCTAACTACAGGCCCATTAGCCTGACTTCTATCCTGGAGAAGATCCTAGAAAAGTTTATTAAGGAGGCCATCCTTGAGGGACTGGCTCAGGCTAACATTCTAAGGGATAGCCAGCACGGGTTTGTTGCGGGTAGGTCTTGTTTGACCAATCTCATTTCCTTCTATGACCAGGTGACCTATCACCTGGACAAGGGAGAAGAGGTTGATGTCATATATCTTGACTTCAAAAAAGCTTTTGATCTGGTATCCCATGATCACCTCTTGGCCAAACTGCCCAGTTGTGGCCTTGGCTCCACCACGATCCGCTGGCTGGGAAATTGGCTCTGTGGTCGGACCCAGAAGATTGTGATTGATGGTAGTCAGTCATTGTGGTGCCCTGTGACCAGTGGGGTCCCTCAAGGCTCTGTCCTGGGACCCATACTGTTCAACATCTTCATTAACGATGTGGACATTGGAGTCAGGAGTGGACTGGCCGAGTTCGCCGATGACACCAAACTTTGGGGCAAAGCATCCACGCCAGAGGACAGGCGGGTGATCCAGGGTGACCTGGACAAGCTCAGCAAATGGGCAGACGAGAACCTCATGGTGTTTAACACTGAAAAATGCAAGGTTCTCCACCTTGGGAGGAAAAACCTCCAGCACCCTTATAGGCTTGGCAGTGCTACGTTGGTTAGCACTACAGAAGAAAGAGACTTGGGGGTCATCACTGACCACAAGATGAACATGAGCCTGCAATGCAATGCTGCAGCTAGTAAAGCGACCAAAACGCTGGCTTGCATCCATAGATGCTTCTCGAGCAAATCCCGGGACGTCATTCTCCCCTTGTACTCGGCCTTGGTGAGGCCGCAGCTGGACTACTGCGTCCAGTTTTGGGCTCCACAATTCAAAAAGGATGTGGAGAAGCTTGAGAGAGTCCAGAGGAGAGCCACACGCATGATCAGAGGTCATGAAAAAAGATCTTACGATGACAGGCTGAGAGCCATGGGACTCTTTAGCCTGGAAAAGTGCAGGCTCAGGGGTGATCTGATGGCCACCTATAAGTTTATCAGGGGTGACCACCAGGATCTGGGGGAACATTTGTTCACCAGAGCGCCCCAAGGGATGACGAGGTCGAACGGTCACAAACTCCTGCAAGACCGTTTCAGGCTGGACATAAGGAAGAATTTCTTTACTGTCCGAGCCCCCAAGGTCTGGAACAGTCTGCCAGCGGAGGTGGTTCAAGCACCTACACTGAACACCTTCAAGAGTAAATTGGATGCTTATCTTGCTGGGATCCTATGACCCCAGCTGTCTTCCTGCCCTTTGGGCAGGGGGCTGGACTCGATGATCTCCCGAGGTCCCTTCCAGCCCTAATGTCTAATGTCTATGAAATACACACCAGTGTATAGTTACTCCTCACTTTACCCTGGAGAAGAGTGACTTGCACCAGCATAGGGCTGTATGTCACGTGTCCACTCCATGTTTACACTAGGGTAAAGGCAGATTACCACAGCATAAATGTGTTGTTTGCCCACACCCTCCATTCCAAGAAAAAAAATGGTCATCCACCACTTCAATGTAAGCTGAAACTAATTTTGTTATGTGAAGTAACTGCTGTACAATCTCCCTCACGAGGGGGGATTTTCACTTTGAAAGGAACAAATGAGTAATCTGGGTACCACATCTGTGCATAATTGTGAACATCTGCAATTTACAGCTGGACATTCTTCAGTGTTAAGCTACCCACAGAACAAATGCTTCTGGCTGGCAGTATGGACTGCAAAAGCTTAAAGAAAACTGTTTTTTTTATACTTTAGTAACTTTGGTCCTAGATCAGGTCCCACTGCAGTCAACAGCAGAACACCTGCTGGGTCAGTGGGAGCAGGTCTCAGTGCTGGCTTAGCCAGTCTCCATGCTCTCTAGTAACAACAGAATGCTCTAGATATTCCAAATATAGAAATTTTCCCTGACACACAAGGTATTTATACAGCGTGTGAGAATTATATAGTTAAGTTACATGTACAAGTACAAAATTAATTTCAACTTCTCTTCCCTTCTCTATGAAATAAGACCTTGCACACAGATCTTACCTCACAGATTATTCAGTATCTGCATAAAACCACAATGCACTGTATAAGTACTTGGGAATTTTCAACTTATCTGAATAAACTTGGAGAGAGAATGAAAAGGTTAAAGGGAGCATCACGTTCCCCGGACAGCAAATTCAAATGTTCAGCACACGTGGAAAGAAACTTACCTTCTGGAGGCACACACTACAGTTATTTCAATCATGCTTCTGGGTCACTAATCTTTGTGTTTGCACATAAATCTCCTAAACAATATTGTGGCACTCTACACACAAGATTTAGAGCAATCCATTTAAGGCATCTATGGGTTTAAATTTTAAAATAATCTGGTGTTTTGGGTCCTCCATGTATTTTGTTAAATTATTTCAAAATAAAAATGCAAAGAACTGAACTGAAATTTAAGAAATCTTGGGGAACATTTTTCACACAAACGAGACAACTTTGTGAGATTTCTACTTAGAACTGCAGCCTCTTTGGGGAAAGAATTGCCTCTTTGTTCAGTGTTTGGCCACTTTGGGGGTCTGTGGGTCTGAGTCCGGAACTGGGGCTACTTGAGCACTGCTGCAACATGAATAAAAAGTAATAGGAATAATATCATACTCATCCGGTGATTGCTTTATACATTTATCCTAAAGATTAAGACAGACACTAATATTAGAGTGAAAACTATTGGCCCCTTACCTACCCTCTTTATTCCCTAGCAGAGCCAGGACAGCTAAAGACAAAGAAGAAACTACAAAGTTGCACTCACTGAATTTCTGGCCCATCATCCTGTGTTTTAGCATCTGTGGAGCCTCCAGTTCTCAGCTGAAGACTGGGGGCACGCACAGCTATTTGCCTGGTATAAATTCATGTTGCTCACTTTAAGTTGTGTGAACATAGACTGGGAGCAGTGTGTGCAGCTGTTTGCCAGTGCTGGGAGCTGTGCAGGATACCCGGTGCCTTGGGATGAGATTGGGAGGGGCTGGCAGGTTTTCTGGGGAAGGGGGCTTGGTAGGTTTCCTGGTGGGGTTGTGTGTCAGGGAGTGGGGGAGGTCAGGGAGCTAAAAATAGCCTGATCAGGATTGGGAGGTAGAAAGAGCATAACCCCGGGACTGGGGCAACTCGATGGGCTTTCTCAGACCTAGGGCTGCACTCCAAATACTTACAGGCATTCAATAGAATGGGCTAACTCATCCCAATTTAAGTTCATTCACCATATTCAGTGAAATAAATTAGGTTGTGCCCACCAATTTTTGCCCAGTTTGACTTCTCTGAATGCCTGCACAGATGCGCATTTAGCTTGACCTAGCCCTAGTCAGGTTGATCTAAATGTAATGGCTGCACATACCCTACAAAATGTGCACACTACCAAGGTTTTGGTTTCTTCCTCATTCTGTACAATGGAAACCACAGTATCAGTGCTCAGTCATCATTCATAAACCTGAGTTAATTCTTAGGAAATTCTGTGAATTTTCGGCCAGCTGAATTGAGGAGGAAAGCTTGGTGTTCACTCTTTCATTGCAGCATGGTAGGTTAGGAGCCATTTTTCCAGTACTACTATGTACTTTGAGACTGCTTGTATTCCACTTTCCCTCTAATAGCAGTGGGAAGTGCAATGCAGGGTTACATATTCAGCATTAGCTGCCATGGGTAATTCACCAGGAATTTTCAAAGTTTAGCAGGAGATGATGTTGAGTAAAAGCTTCTTCTGGCACTTCCTACTCCTGCATGGTCACACCTCCACAGTCCCAAAGGGCATACATATATTTAGGGATATGAGTATAATATTGGTTAAGCTCTTTTTTGCTTGTTTTTGGGCCAGTCTTGATGAATATGCGTGTACCTTTCATCTCCTCCATACCCAAAAGGAGAGGAGATGACTTAGCTCCCATCTTGCATGCTATACTCAGCTTGTTAAGGTGAAGTTTTCTACTTCTTTTTCTTTTTCAAAGCTGAACAAAACAGTGTTTGTAAACTGGCGGGATAATTTTGGTGGTCTCAGTCTCAGACCATAGAGAAATGTTATTCATCCATGCACAACATATAATTCAGCCTAAGTGACAGGCTCTGCTCTGGAGAACTCCTGGACTGAGCTGGCTTACAGAGTCAATTATTCCCAGGGAGGCGGGGGGCGGGTGGGCTAGACAGAGTAGAGGTGGCTGCCAACAAGGCATGGGGAAATTTACTTTGTGTCAGCCTGCATGACACAGTACCTCATTTGTGGATAAATGTAAATCTGCTAGTTCTTTTTCACAGGCAGTAAAATGTACAATCTTCCCCTATTCCCAAAACAGGAAAAAAAAAATCAGGACTGTCTTTGGGAGCTACCTTATATTTCAATCAAGTCTCTTTCATAAAAGTCATTTAAGGTAAATATCTATAATGACCTACAGCCCAACTATAATATTTACTATGGCCCAAATGTTGAATTCCTTACTGCAAGATTCCCACTGAAGTCAATGTGAGTTATGCCTGAGAAAGAACTGACTAAAAACTGAGTAAGGATTTCAGGATTTGTCCCTTTATCAGTCTAAAGTGACACTGCTGTCCAAAAAAGTTAAAATAAATAAAACTCCTCCCATGCTCAAAACCTTCAAAGCTAAAAGGTGAAAAAAACATTATTTTTGTCCATAAAGCATCTAGAGAATCCCATCTTATCAAAAGAAGGGCAATTCCCAATGAAAGAATTTGGAAAAAGGCAGAAGAGAACATCTCGAAATAAATGAGGCACTTATTGCTGAAAAATGAGCATAGATATATCTCAGCAAATGCTAAAGCTCAGAATTTACTGCATTTTTCATGCCTTCTCCAGTAAGTTTCTTATCTCACATTTGGTATCACAACAAGGGATTCTGCATACTCTGTATGAAATACAACAAGCCTGTGATTTTTGCAGTAATAAACTCCATACATGCATGACAAATCCAAGCATGCAAAATGTTTAACATCCCAGTTCACAGATACTTTGGGGACAAAATCCGATTATGAGTTATATGCCACAATAAATAGGGCTCAACGTTTCATAAAGCAATTTATAGTTCATAAAAATGACAAAATGTACCTGTCAGATAGAACGCGGAGAGTAGATCTCTGTGCTGCCTGCTGGAAGAAAGGGCAGAGATGTTTATTTTATATTCTGACTCTAAAATTACGAGCACAATCAACACTTAAAAAAATGTGTAACACACATTTTTGTCAAGTGTCCAAATTCTAAAGTCCTAGCAAAGTAGCAGAAAGTCTATAGTAAAATGGACATTTCAGACTAGCAAATGTAAGACTACTTCATTAAGTATGCCATAAACCAGCAGAATGTCAAAGCAGTGCACAGTATTTGAGGTCTGAATTACTCTATTTAGATGATTTTCTGCAGGTTTCTGAAAAGCCAGTGAGGTTTGATTCTCTTCCTCCCCCCTGCCACTCCCACCCACACTCCTTTACCATTAGTCTCCTCCCATTCTTCCACAGAAACAAACATCACATATTTGGTTCCTTTTGAGATTGGAGCCTGTAGCTGTAATGGTAAATTTAGTGAAGACTGCCAGACCTGCTGCAGGCTTCTCATGAGCCATGTTCATCTGCTAGCAACTTTTGACTACACTGTACAGGACTGACCCGTGCTGTTTACTTCTCAGTTCTTGTACAGTACAACTCTTAGGATGGGGTGTAAAAGCGTGGTCCTTGTTATTGTGTTAACTGGCAGTTCTAGGAATAGAAATCATAGTCTCTCAAGCCTAACTCTGAGTTGGACTGCCACTTTATTATTATTATTATTATTATTATTATTATTACACTTTCCCCTCCTTGAATCATTTCAAGTGGTGTGATTCATGACTTGGGTGCATTAACTAACTGCTAGCTCTATTGTGTTCTCATAATCTACTTTAAAGCCTTGAATATAATATCATTGTATATGTTCAGGTTGTGCCCTCTCCATTAGGCACAAAAGGAGCAAGTGGTTAAGCCATGGTTGGAGTCAAGGGCAAGAGAAGTTGGAATTTTGCCTTTGCAATTGCCAGATGAATGTGTTTTGAAGTACTTTGCAGATTGATCTGTGGCTTCTGAGGCTGCCTGGGGGTAGAATACTGCAGAGCAGTATGTGCAATATTAGGTGGGAAGGAAGTGACCTTTTGAGGTCATCAACAACTTCTACAGCCTATAAAAAAAAAATGACTAGGCAGGCTGGAAAGGGAAATCCAATGTTTTCCCTGGTCACGGAACAGTGGTTGCAACAGGTAGCCTTGATATGCAGTGTGTAAAAAGTGACACAAATGGAGTGAATCCTTACAGTTCTGGCAGGCAGACACAGATCTGGTTTTCCTTTAGGAGGAAGGAGGTCCTGGTCTGGCTTTATAAACTCAGTTTCTGCTCACGAGGATCAACAACCTGGAATGGGTTGTTGTAATAAATAAATATAAAGGTAAAGGGGAAGTCCAGCTATTTACACTTCTTCAGTATACAAAACCAACTGTTATATTATCATTTACTTGAAAGCCATTTCCCTGTTTCTACTTCATTAAGGAGTATGAAAAATCTTGAATCTCTGGAAACGACTCGCTGACCCTGATTATCATCAATCTGGTACCATGGGGTATTGTTTGGATGGGTGAAAAGAGAATGAAGGAAGGTTGAAGATTTTCCTCCCATGGAAACTAGGGTTTACCACAGGAACAAAGAAATGATTTACAGTATGAACAAAGAGAGGAATTATCCTGAGACTGTCATTATAAATAATAAAGAATGGGTATCTGCTTGCGATTCTCAGCTAGTTCATTCACCCGTCTAGAAGAAATAATAGTCCTCATCTTCCTATATGTTTGTACAACTCCTGGAGTAATGGGCTCTCAGTCCTGACTGCATGTAACTTAACAGAGGTTTACTGGGTTCTACCAGCATAGGAATCATAATGTATCATTAAGGAAAGAACTAGGAGTCAGATTGCTAAAGGTTGAAAAAGAAACTTATGAAGCATTATATTCAGCTGCCATGCAAGCACAACAGTTCTCATAACAGCTAAGATGCTATTTTACTACCTCTTAAAACAGCAATTTTAAACATTTCAAGATTCAGACCACCCCTTGTTAAACTAAAAACACCTCTTGGGAAATGCCAGCTCTTGGCCTTCACTCATTTCTTGATTATGGAAAAATAATCAAGCAATTCTTCTGTTGCAAAGAACTCAGGAAGACCACAACAGGTCAAATGTGTTTGGCACTATGGATTCTTATTTTAAATCTCTGGGTTTATCTTATGAATTACATATAAGTGTTTGCTAATACTGCATTCTAGTATTGAGTGCTAATATTGCACTGCACTCTGTGGCATCTTTAAAAGAATCTTGCAGCACCCCAAGTAACATGGCACCCTGGTTGAGAATCACTGCCCCTAAAACTTGGTACTAGTTAAGTGACAACTTATGAGGAAATATTCTCGGGGCCCTACTGTTTGCCCT
Source organism: Crocodylus siamensis (assembly GCF_052110815.1). Lineage (NCBI taxonomy): Eukaryota > Metazoa > Chordata > Crocodylia > Crocodylidae > Crocodylus > Crocodylus siamensis. The sequence goes on from NC_143395.1 coordinate 297,121,734, forward strand.
TTTACACTATTTAAGGGTTGCCCCTAAAGGACTCATCTGCTGACTCTCCAGCATCTGTTTGGTGGTGGGAGATCTGAGATACAGTAGTACAAACTAGCTATGCATGCTTTGGGATTTTTGCATTGTGATAGACAAATACTTTGGTCAAAAGGCTTTACTAGGAAACCTTTCCTTATCTAGGCATTGAAATGGTGTTTTTCCTGGAGCACCATGCATCGCATGGCCTGCTGTCAGTAGCTTTGGAAGCCAATAGAGCTCCATGTATTACATCCTAATTTCCATGACCAGCATGGTATTCTCTGTCTTCTTCAAGACACAAGAATACTGTGAGAAGGAGGGGAAGATTTACATTACTGGGTCTCTCTGGCTAAATGAACACGCCTGTGGCACAGGCTTGCAGCTCTGTGTACAAGGAACACAATCTGGTATTTTCCCTGGTTTGCTGATGGAGATGCTCCAACACTATGGGGCTGCTTCTCCACACTGTCTGAAAGCTATTTGGAGTCTAGGCCCCTTTTCTGAGATGCAGCCCTGGACATTTCAGTCAATCCGCTCTGAAAGAACCACTAAGATGGTTTGCTTTGATAGAGAAGCAGCCTCTCTTTATTCCAGTGTATTCAAATTCTTCTTTATAGGCTGTAAAGGCCAGGAGGACTGCTATGATCATTTAATCGAATTCCTTGTAAACAAAGACCACTGATTTTGTTCCAGAAGCTGGATGGAAATACATTTTTCAGAAAGATCTTGTCTTCTTTTAAAAGCTCCATGTGCTTCTAAGAAAAGGGAGAAGAACAATCTTCTTTTCCTTCCAGCTTTGACAAAAGTTGAGCTCAGCAGGGAGATGACTTAATGAAGACTGGATGACCAATGTGTCTCTATAGTTTATCCATACCTGTTTCATAGAATCATAGAAGTAGGGTCAGAAGGGACCTTGTAGATCTTCAAGCTCGACCCCCTGCCAGGGCAGGAGAAAAACTGGGCTCAAATGACTACAGCCAGGTAGGCATCAAGCCTCTTTTTAAAGACTCCCCAGGGTAGGAGCCAGCACCACTTCCCTTGGAAGTTGGTTCCAGCTCCTAGCCGCCCTAACTGTGAAGTAGTTCTTATGGATGTCTAATCTAAACCTACTCTCCAACAATTTGTGGCCGTTATTCCTTGTTATGCTAGCAGGCGCTAGGGGAAACAAGGTCTCCCCCAAACCCTTCTGGTTCCCCCTAGTGAGTTTATACATGGTCACCAGGTCCCCCCTCAGCCTTCTCTTGTGAAGGCTGAATAGGTTCAGGTCCTGCAGTCTCACATTGTAGGGTCTGCCCTGCTGTCCCCAGATCATGCGGGTGGCCCTCCTCTGGATCCTCTTGATGTTGTCCACATCCCTCCTGAAGTGGGGCGCACAGAACTGGACACAGTACTCCAGCTGCGGCCTGACCAGTGCCGCATAGAGGGGGAGGATCACCTCCTTGGCCCTCCTTGAGATGCACTTGTGGATGCATGACAAGGTCCGGTTAGCTCTGCCAACCGTAACCTCTCATTGTCGGCCCATGTTCATTTTGGAGTCAATAGTGACTCTGAGATCCCTTTCTGCCTCCGTGCTCTCATCTTATAAGTGTGCTGCTGGTTACTACTGCCCAAGTGCAGCACCCAGCACTTGTCAGTATTGAACCGCATCCTGTTTTTGTTAGCCCACCCCTGTAACCTTTTCAGCTCTTGCTGCAGTCTTTCCCTCCCTACTAGCGTGCTCACCTCACCCCAAATTTTGGTATCATCAGCGAATTTAAACAGGTTGCTTTTCACCCCGTTGTCCAAATACCTGATAAAGAGATTGAACAGCATGGGCCCGAGGACCGAGCCCTGGGGGACTCTGCTGCCCACTTCTCCCCAGGTCGAATATGACCTGTCCACCACCACCCTCTGAGTATGACCTTTCAGCCAATATGCAATCCATCTGACTGTGTAGGCATCAATGCCACAGTCACCTAGTTTTTTAATGAGGATGGGGTAGGAGATGGTGTCAAAGGCCTTGCTGAAGTCCAGAAAGACTACATCCACGGCGACACCTGCATCCAATGCTTTTGTGACCTAATCATAAAAGGCAATCGGGTTGGTCTGATATGACCTTCCCCTAATGAAACTGTGCTGGTTGCCCTTGAGCATCAACCCTGAAGCCAGCCCATCGCAGATGTCCTCCTTGATGATCTTTTCAAAGAGTTTCCCTAGGATTGAGGTAAGAGTGACGGGCCTATAGTTGCCTGGGTCCTCCCTCCTTCCTTTTTTAAAGATGGGGACCACGTTGGCTATCTTCCAATCATCTGGCACCTGGCCAGAGCACCACAAGGGCTCGTAAAGCCATGCCAAAGGCCCTGCAATAACCCCTTCTAGCTCCCTCAACACCCTGGGGTGGAAAGCATCTGGACCCGTTGATTTGAACATGTCCAGCCCCTCCAGAAGCTCTCTAACCCGGTCCTCTCCAAGCTTGTATTCTCTGTCTATCCCTGTCATATCTGATTACTCCTCAGTCTCTACTACGTGAGCTCACCTATATCCAAGTCTCTTGACATAGCCCATAGAGGTTAGTGCATCTGCCTGTTGTCACCCTTGGAAAGGTGATCCAAGCTGAATGCAAATGTAAGAGAGAAGCAACACTGGAGAGAAGCCTTTCTGGCCTACACATCTTACACTCTTGTCTGAGCCTTCTCAATCATTCTGAGGCCATCATGCTTCTCTTTATATCCCCTCTCAGACTGAGAGACAAACATACACTGTTGACTGATAGAGAAATGTCAGCTCACAGAAAGCTTTCTAGATACAAGTGAACAAGTACAGCCCAGGTTGATGGGGCACCTCCCATAAGAAATAAATGCTTTCAATGACCACTTGAAAATACTTCTGAATGAGATTATTCAACATTTCAATTTGTTTTCCATCCAAAGTCCCTTAATAAACTTCTCTGCTTACCCGGATCAGGCTGATGTGATGTAGAGAAAATTGTTCATAGAAAAGTCATTCATTGCTTGGCTGATGAGACTATAGGAACTGTTCTCTGTGATTTCATCATACTTCTAATATGCCAGCATTATGTTTGTAACAGTATGAGCAAAAGGGTAATATTTAGTTCCATTGATTGCCTGCTTCACTCTTTTTAATAGCTTAATTTTGGTTGTGCTATTCAATTTGCATTTTATTTTACATCATTAACAACTTTACTGTGGACAACTTATCATCCATCAACAAAGAAGATGAGAATGTTAAATGTTCTTCATTATTCCTAGGAATACCGGTTTGTTCTGGTTAAAAGAATAACAACTGATGGCACTGACAGAGTTTAAACCTCTTCAAAATGTATCACTGTAAACTAATTTGGGTGGTGGTTTTGGGCTTATTATCAACAATTAATTAAACACATATTGTATACTTTTACTCAGAGTGGGTGCATCTACACATGTAATTAATGTGATGCAATAAACTCTGAAGCTGTCTGAGCTGGAGTAAACTTCTCCTAGGCATAGTGTGTACATGTGCATCTGAGCCAGGGCAGAACAGGCCCAGGCTGGCAGGGGGAATGGGGTATTAGTCCAGAGCTCTGGGTGGTGGTGCCAGGTGGCAGGAGGCAGGAGTCTAGCCCCTGGCTCGCTCGGCTGACTGGGCACAGTTTGCAGCCGTGGTCACCATCCACACGTTCATTTGTTCATAGGTAAGTACTCTACCATAAGATAGTACTGCCCTTGACAGTACTACCTTTTGGCAGAGTTTATTTGTTTACTGCTACCCTAGTACCGGTACATGTGACGCTTTACTGAGGAGCGAATTAGTCTACTCCACAATAAAGGGCATCTGTAGATACACCCACTGGGCACATCTACATGTGCAGTTAGTGTGACTGAATAAACTCTGGCACAGTTTGCACTGGAGTTTATTGCTCCCAGGTGCCACATTTACATGTGCGCCCAGTACTGCAACATATTGAGCAGGGGCAAACCAGCCCCATCTGGTAGAGGGTCCCAGGGGTCAGCCAGCCAGCTGGGGACTGCTCTGATCTGGCTCAGTGTGCTGCAGAGGGGCTGGGTGGGGCAGAGGGTGCTGTAGTGCAGGGCTAGCCAGTAGGCAGCCCCCACATTGTAGCACCCTTATGCCCAAGCTAGCCCCATCACCATCTACACGTGCATTGTGGCGGAGTAAATAACTCTGTTGTAGGATAGTACTCATGTCTGGTAGTACTATACTATGGCAGAGTTAATTAGTTTATTCTGACTTAACGGTAACACATGTATAGACAGTGACATTTTACAATTAGTCAGCTCTGCAGTAAACATCTCATGTAGACATGCCAGAGAGTATAATCTTACTTCTTTAGTGGTCAGACAATTGAACTATTCATGGAGTAAGATACCCCACATGAATAGGGGTTCTGAATCCGGCCTTCTGAATTTTACCTTTACCACTTGGTAAGAAATAGCAAAGAAAAATATTTGCTTAGGTGACTTGTAGTGAAGCTTGAAAAACTAGTCACAGTAAATTAGATGAATTACTCAGTTTCACTACCTCAGGAGTTGTAAATTACTAGGTACCAGCCTGGTCAGACTTCCTTGCCCCCCACTTGAGTAGGTTATGGATATATTTAGGGCAAAGTTTCATCGATCTGCCCTTAGTTCATTAATCATTCATGAAAGATTCTAACTGAACCCCAAGACTCTGAGACAAAACAAAATTTCTGCAGGCAGTAATCATTTTCAGGTTCTCATTCTCTAGAGATTGCATCTTCTTTCACCATCTTTTATTGCAATGAGCCTCTTCTTGGGAACATAATCAGGAGATATTCAGGTTTCAGCATGTGTTAAATGAGCTACCAAAATTACTTGAAGTGTCACAAGTTACAATCTGTTGTTGAAGGGAAATCAAAGAGGAAATTAAATGCCTTCATCTAATTGGGACTGAGCAGCGAGCTAGTTCATTATAATTGGGATAAAGCAGCAAGCAGAACGAGCTGAATGGAGCTGTTGAGATAGAGATCCTGGAGGGTTAGAGTGACTCCTAGAAATCTTTTTTTTTTAATCTAGCGGGAACAGAGCTACATCACGAACTGCTGAGTTTGCAATAGTTGCGGGAAATAAGCAAATCAGAGATACTGAAATATGCTCTGCTGGGCTGGGAAGAGCATCCTTGCAGCAATGAGGATTTGTGCATGCGCTTACATGAAGAGCACGCACTTTGGATGCATCTACATGAGATGCTAACTGCGCAGTAGCTGATAATATTGCACAGTAGCGTGTCACAGCACCAACAGTGCTAATACATTACTGTGCAGTATTATTAGGTTACTGCGCAATAGTGTCACTAACAATGCATGTGCTAGAGCTGCTGCACAGTAACCCCTGTTACTGTGCATTTATTTAGTACTTGCTTACACAAATACTACAATAAATGCTCAGTAACCACTGCGCAGCAATGTCTTGTGTAGATACACACTTTGGCAAGTAAAAGTCTATTGTTCTGGTGTTAATTTTTTGTTCTCCTGAGGATTAGCTTCTGATCTTTGGCACAGTGAATTCAATGTACTATGCCAAATGAGTCTTTCTGTGGACCAGTACAACTCCATAGACTTCCACTGGGTTGTACAGTTGTAAGTGAGAAAAAAATTTGGCCCCTTCCCTCCCAAAGTTTGTTCAGTTCACAGGTGTTTATGGAACTCAGCATAATTCATTCCACTCTGTTTGTCTTCTTAGCTTGGTAGGTGCCACTTCAGCCTCATAATTATTTGTGCTGAAGAATGTATTTTTGTTCTGTCATTTCTTGTTGACACGTAACAAGAACTACAGGCTATAGATGAGGCTTTGGTTATTTAAAACACAATTTTCAGGCACTCTGATGATTTTTACTTAGGTTAAAACTTGCTAGTAACTTTTAGACACATTGGGCTCTTGTACACATGACAGGGGTTTAGTCCCCTAAATTGAAATGGTGGATTTTTAATTGTGATGATTAAAAACTCACCATTTCAATTTAGGGACTTCCATCACTGTTACAGTGAGGGGCCTGATCCTTTTTATTTTTTTTCCTCGTGAAGCCTGCCCACCGCTCCCATGGCTGGGAGGCAAGCTGCCCCTGAGCTGCAGGGGGTCCCAGTTCCTCCCTCTGTAGTGGTGGTGCCTCCCAGGGCTGCCTGGGTGGGCTGCCAGGCAGCACCTGGCCAGATCCAAGTCTTCTCTGAATCTGCCTGGGGAGCAGCGTCGCATACACTGTTCCCACTGCCTTCCTGCCATCTGGGACTGCCTGGGAATGGGCTGGCTTGCCCCTGGAGAAGTGCTGGGAATGAGCAGGAGGGTGGCTGCATTTGCTGGTGGCCAGAGAAGGCAGCAGGGATGGTGCACAGTATGCTGGAAGCCCAGGCAGGCTCAGGGAAGCTCAGGCTTGGTAGGCTTCTAGTGCACTGTGCACCATCCCTGCCGCCTTCTTCGGCCACCAGCGTTCCCAGCTGCCCTCCTGCTGGCTCTCCACAATGCCCCAGGGCAAGCCAGCCTGTTCCTGGACAGTCCCAGGCAGCAGGAAGGCGGCAGAGACAGAGCACGTGGTGCTGGAAGCCCCAGCAGGCTTGGGGAAGAGTTGAATCCAGTGGGTGCTGCCTCCAAGCTGGAGCAGGCTCTGGCCCACTAGCAGCCAGCCTGGGTGATCCTGGGGGGTGCTGCTGCTGCAGAGGGAAGGACCTGGGCCCCGCACAGTTCAGAGGGTGCTTGGCCTGCCAGCAGCTTTCTCTCTAGCTGTGGGACATGCAGGCAGGCTCCGTGAAAAAAAAGGAAAAGGATTGGGCCCCTCACCACTTCTGCCTTCAGCCCACCTTTCCTGTGGCTGGGGGCGTGGTGCGGTGAGCTGTCAGATTAAAGGCTGTAATGTTACAAATAGCTAAGTTGCAAACTAAACTACATGGGGATGTGGTTTAGTTTGCAACATAATAAACTCATTTAAATTGCAGATAACTCGTGTATGTGTAGAGTATGATGTGATTAAACTGCAAAAATGGGCAATTTTCAGCTAGGCCATTGGTAGCTAGGCCTTGGTTGACAAAAGTTGTCATATTTGGTATTATTTAAATGTACAGTAATTTAGGAGGCATACCAGATAAAATGTTTTTACATAAGGTTTATCTGTCAGACTTTGGATCAGCTCCAAATGGCTTTTGTAGGCATCTAAACAAGATTTAGGTAGGATTTAGTCATGAAAAGATACCTTGATATCTTTTTAAGGTACTTTGATTCACCCCATTCAAACAGCCACAAAACTGTTTAGTTGCCTTAAGTCTTTAGATTTCTCCATTTTGTCCTGAAAAATTTGTTAGATGCCTAGATTTAGGTTTCTGATCCATCTTGGAAGCAATATAGTTCAATCACTTAGGCACCTAGTGCCAACCTAAGCCAACTGTGATGTAGATCAAATTTGGGAGGTGACTCTACTCCATGTAAGTCCCTTGAAGGTTTTCACAGGGTGCATAACTCACTGCAATGTTACTGAGTTCTGTTAAACCTCAGCATCCTCAGGTATGTTCGCTTAAGAACATAACTAGTGCTCATCATGTCAACCTTTTGTTCAGCAGCTTACTTAAGGATTCAAACTAACGTTTGCTAGGAGACTGCCCTGACAACCAGGTTATCATGCTCCTCCTGTTGAAGCTGGGCACCGGGCAGTCAAGAATGCAAGGTTCATGAGGTTAGAAGGGGAGCAAGCAAGAGGAAGCCAGGCTCTGTTAGCCCAATGGTTTTGACATTCTCATGGGTTTTGGTCCCTGTTTCTGGAACTATTTAGAGTATTTTACATTACATTGTTACCTGTCAGCTCCATGTTCTGGGGGAACCCTGACACAGGACACAGACTGTCTGACTCACAAAGAATCGCCCCCACACCTAAACAGAAACTGATTAAGATGCAGTGAGAGACTCACCTAAAACCCTCCAGATAAGGGTGACAAAAGTGAAATAACTGCCCTAGGTCTCATTTGCATCTGAGATGAGAACAGATGACCATTCATTTACATGAGAGATGGAGAACAGAAAACCTGAAGAAGAGACTGCAGTGAATTCTGGGATCAGCGAAGCAGGGGAGCACTGCATGATGGGGAAGCTGTGCTCCAAATGCTAATCAACCCCCACACCCAGCTCAGCATTTATCGGACCAGTTCTAATCTGGATTTACAAAGGACTTTTCCTTCCCCCCCCCCCCCCCCCAGCAAAAGTAAGTTTATTGGGCATCTCGGGCCGTACATTTCCTGGTCCCACTATGGGAGGCTGATGTACACTTAATTGGCTAAAACTTGGTTGCCAGGTTAGGGAATGCTGAGGCAATAGACCGAGTCAGAGGGGGTATGGGCAACATTTGAACAATGGTACAGGGTTCATCACAGCATCCAGCCCATTGGAGCCCTGTCCACAAGTGTTGTCATACTTTTCCCGAGACGACTGGTGGAAGTCCTCTCCGCAACAGGTTATGAACACTCCAAGAATTGCCTTAGGTCTGTTAAAAGACTATAGTAAGATCTGGAAAAGTCATGCTAAGCTGAGGCTTGTTCACAGCAAGTAAAAATCCAAAAAACCTGATCCTGCAATCTATTGTTTCTGAAGACACCAAGAGAGATCCCATCAAGTATATCTGCTATCAAGCTGGCTCCAAGTAGATGTTTCCTGAGTATCAATCAAGTTCCTGAGATGTTCCACCCAGATAACCCCTTGTCAATAGAAAAGACAATTTGATTTACAATATTGAGAATGCTTGAAAGAAACTGAACTGGGGGTATAAAAATCTGTAAAAGAAGCAGCCGTGTGTGCTGACACCACTAGCTTTCTTCTGGAGAGGCTGCAGGAGGAAGATCATCTCCCTTCAAGGATCATGCTGAGAACTTTGACCTGTCAGCTTTGCAACCCGAGTGCCTTGGACTGGTGAGATCCCAGCTCTCTCTCTCTTTTCTCTTCTCTCTCTCTAAGCATAGATTTCTGAACTCGAACTGTATTAGTTAAGCTTGAGCTAAGTTTCCCCAAATACTTAGTGAAACCAGGGTATACTGTGACTGTTTGTGTTTGTTTTTCTTTTGCATGTCTATCACTACAAGTGTCAATATATATTTCATCTACTTAGCAATAAACAACTTTTATAGTCAAACTGGTGGTAACTGGGTATATTTTGCCTTCTTTACTTCTCTTTCCCCACTTGCTCTGTAGCAATGCCCCTCTTACCTAAGCTAAAGATCCCTGTGAAGCCCAGAAATACTGTGGGGTCTGCTCATCAAGAGACTAAAAGATTGGGACGTGCTGAGTTCGAAACACATAAGGGGAGCCGCTTGTACAGGCTGATTGACCCAGTTTGGTTCAGACGTGCCCTAATGAACTGAATGCTGGCCCATGAGGGTGTCATCTGGACACCCAGCCGGATTCGGAGGTCTTCTGTTTAACTGTGTGCTTGTGTCTGACTGTGGTTATTGTTGCTCTGATGAACTGATTCTTGGCATATGAGGGTGTCAGCCTGTCCATGCTGATCAACCCGGCCAGATCAGGCGTGTCACGTTAATCTCTGTGTGTGTGTGTGTGTGTGTATGACTGATTTGGGGACTGGAGGAACCCAGCCCCACTGAACTGAGTCCTGCAAGATAGCTCCATTGGGGGGTGAGGGCTTGCAGAAGGGAGAGATACAGCTCCATATAGAAACACCAGTAACACAAGCAGCACATTGATAGAATGGCCAAGACCCTAGCCCTAATAAATGAGCACACCCCAAACTAGCGGGCAAATCTGGTAACAACATAGTCACTGGTTAAAAAACAGGGACTAAAACCCAAAATTACCCTCTGTAGGGTGTTGTAATCATTTTGCACTTGCTATGTGTTATAACCTTTTGTAATAGGTGGCCATGTTCGCATACGCCAGCTAGAGGCTTGCATAGTGTTTATGTAACAGGTGCTAAGTGAATAAGAGACTCTAGGGCTGCATTATAGAAGAAACATGCGGTTGGGGTTTTCCACACGGGGTTTCTCAAGAGAAAGTCCAGGGTCTGTCAGTAATGTGACAGTCACTGCTCCGAGCCAATGAAGAAGTGCCACACGCGATTAGACTGCCCTGCATCACTGAGGGTATAAAAGACATTGCACTATGAACTTTGGGGTCTTTGCGCGCCCGACAGAACATACTCACGGATCGGTTCGAACTCGGAACGACCTTCGGCCCGGCCAGCCGGAGGGGAGGACGCCAGACTTGCCTGATCCCAGTGACCTATCCTGGAAACACCTCGCCAGTATACGACAGCAGTCTCACGTGTCACTAGGGCGCGTGAGACATGGTGAGCATGTGCTCACTGGTGGACACAGCACCATTGATTCTGTTTTGTTTAACGTTTCATCAATAAAGTTGAGCCTGACCACCTATAACATCACAAAGCGTGATCTGCTGTAAGCCTGACTATTGAAAGATCCTATAACATAGGGAAGTACCCTCATCACTTGGCTAAAGAACCAGAATCATCCTATGTAGTAGTAAATACACGGTACTACCACCAGCAGAAGCTACAATGCTTAAGTGGATGTGCCTCTGAGAATTATGTTTTATCTGGGCTTTTACTTTTCTTGTGATGCTGGTTTTTAGGTGGTGGAATAGCTTTTGTTTTATTTCCATGTTTCCTCCATTTTTTTGGATCAGAAACACAATTTTGCTAATAGATTCATGGCTATTAAGAACAGAACAGGCTATTTTGAAGATTTAGTCTGATCTCCTGCGTAACACAGTCCATGAGACTTTCCTGAAATAATTTTTGCTTCAGATCCAGTATCTGTGGTTGATGTAGAACAGATTTTTTAGAAAAAAAAATCAATCAAAATTAAAAAATCTCCTGTGATGGAGAATCCACACCGAGTTATTCCAGGGTTAATCATTCTCACAGTTAAAAAACCCCCTGCAGTTTGTTGTCAGTTTCTGCAAATTTCACCTTTTTCTTTTAGAGTGAATAGCCCTCTAGTATCAAAAATGTTGTTCTCAGTGTACATCAGTGTTACACTGATACACATGATGCTGGAGTCTGCTGGAGTGTGGTGTTCTCAATATATTATTGTAGTTCTTTTCCTTGTTTTTAATGGTTTTGTCCAAGAATTAAATTGTATCTTGTGAGCTTTTAAAATTCTTTGTCAGCTCCACTGACTATTTCTTCTTTAAATTTGTAATATGCCTGTGACAGTGGTTCTACTGGTTGGTTCAAGGCTTTCCTTTCTGAGAGTTATTCCGCTTTTCAATTTTTTTTCTTGGTCACTTGAGTCAGGTGTTCCAAGAAATTATAAAACTCTTTCCTAATTCTGTGATTTGAGATTTTCAGCTCCTTGATATTTATTTTCCACCTTGATTTTATCATTATTTCCACAATTTACTGTATTTATTCACATACCGCATGCACCCTTTCCCCAAAAATCAGCCCTCCAAAATTGGGGTGTGTATCTTAAGTGTGAATGCCAATTTTCTTTACTGGAATAGAAACAGAGAGGAATAGAAGCATGGTGACACTGTGCTTTAATGGCTACCAAAATGGCAGCTGCTTGTCTCTGGCCCAGCAAGCAGCAGGGGCAGACTCCAGTGTTAATCCTCTCATAGTCACTAAGGAATTGGCAGTAGATTTTTACTGAGCAGCCAAAGCTGTTACCAATTCCTTAGTGACTGTGAGAGGGTTAACACTGTAGGTTGAGCCTGAAACAGCCAATGGCCTGGCTGTGGGAGAGTGAGTATGCAGTCAGCCAAGACTCTGGACAAATCTTTTTTTTATATATTCTGCCTTCCAGAAGCAAGGTGTATATCTTATTTGGAGGTCAGTACGATATAAAAATACAGTAGGACTCCTTTTCTGGTTCATTGTTTATTAGTCTTTGTTCAACCTGAGCGGGTAAAGAGTACAGCACCAGGAACTGAATGACCTGAGTGGCAGCCTTGGTTTTGTCATTGGTTTGTTATGTAGCTTAGAACAAATCCTCTCCGTCTCAGTTTTCCTGTCAGCTCCATGGGGATATAACACTGACCTACTTTTTCCTTAGAGCCTCTCATGGGTATTATCAGAATTAGTTAAATTTGTAAAGTGTTAGCCATTCAGTGACAATGACAAACTTGTAGATACTGAGATTTCTGTTTTGCTTCTAGAAAGTGACACAAAGGTAGATGGCACAGAATGAGCCACTTGCCGTTATTTCTATAGGGATGCCAGCACTTTAGCTGTGTGTGAAGAAAAAACGTGGGCTCCTAAAACTTTCCTCACTCCCAGTCAACTTCTGCTCTGCCTCTTGCTTCCTGCAAGCTACTGTGGTACCTTTTGAGGGAGGGCTTAATACCTGGATGGAAAACAATGGCTTACACTAAGTATGGGTACCAGGTAGAATACAGAAGCATACATGTGTGATGGCGTTAACTCATGCTTATGGTCATGATCCTGGGCTTCCTCTGTACCAGTAAGTTGAAATCAGACGATTGTCAGAGCAGCTGGGGGACTGCAACAGAGTCTGGAACGGATCCCAGTGTGGTTCCCCCTCTTTCTTTCTCCACCCCCAGGCTTACTGTTCTAGATCTTGGTGTAGTTCCAGACATAGCTGGACAGACCTGCTTGGTGTGGGGTTTAAAGTCCCCACTGGGGGAAACCAAAGGCTTCCCCCTGTCAGAAGCATCAGTTCTCCATGCTGGGTAGCCAGGCCAGTGCTGCTTGGCACAAGATTTAGAGTTCCCAGAAGTTTCTGCTCCTCTGCACTGACCTGTCCATCTAGTACTGCTTGGTAAGGGGTTTAAAGCCTTGATGGGGGAAGCCAAAGGCTCTCTTTTCACCCTAACACCCCACTGGGAGTCTCTGCTTTGCAGCGCTAGGCAACCCAACCACTGATGTCTAGTGTAGGGTTTAAAGTCCCTGATTGGAAGAGTGAAAGGCCTTTCTCACCCCCTGCTCAGCCTCCTGCTGGATCTAGAGATAGCTGATTCTTGGCCAGGTTAAATTTAAGGCATCATACAAATGAGCCACAGAAATATGCTACATTATATGTGGAACATTTTTGTGACTCATTCCTCCCTTTATGGGATTTTAAATCAGATAACACCCTTACCTATGCTGTTGATTGTGGCATAAATGTAACATGTAAAGGGGGCCTATGAGGCTTATACATTCTTAAGGAGAGGATGGAATCATGACAGACCTGTTTATGGACACCATGTACAGGGGTTCATAGTTAAAAATAACAGGTATGAACGTGAGAGAAAACAAGATGACATGGACCTCTGGGTTGGGAGCTATCTTGTACAGGGCTTTCATTTATATTTGATATGGAAGGCAAGGAAAATCAAGCAGAAGGATTAAGAGACTGATTTAAAACTTTTTTAAGTCACCTAAATGACTTCCTGGGATTTTGGATCAGACCTTTATTGAAGTGCTGTATGGTAGATACATAACTGCTCAATGAGTAGTCATCAATAGCTTCATATCTAATTAGGAGATTTTGAATGGATTTTCCCAGAGGTCTGTCCTGGGTCCATTACTGTTTAAAATGTTCATAATGTGTTGGAGGTTAGGACTGAGTTCAAAATGAACAAGTTTATAGATGACATCTATTTGTGTAGAGTTGAAGGTACTCTGGAGGTCAGGATTAGGAATCAGAATGCACTAAGTACAACTAGTCAAAGAGCCTGAGGCGGAGTTGATTCAGTCTTTGTAGTTTAGTCTAAAATGCAGAGATTAAACTGAGAAACAGCTGGACAGACATTTACTTTTGATTTAGAAAATGCAGCTGCAGTGACTAAGGCCAGAAGCCGGGGGGAGCTACAGCATGGCTTTCTGGCATGTAGCTAGCATGGACTGTGTGTTCACTTCCTCTTCCTGCTGTCCCCCAGGCCCATGGGATTTGCAGTTTAGACTTACAGCAGTAGGATTCTGCAGGGTTCTCATCACTTCCTCTTCCTGCTTCCAGGTGCCTCTGGGATTTGTAGGCCATAGTCGCACCCAGCAGTAAGTTTTTAGCAGGGCAGGGCAGCTCTGTACTTGGGGGAAGGGAAATTTAACCTCTCTCTCTGGCCCCAGATGCCAGCTCCCCACTCAACACTTCTCTGCTGCAGCAGAAAGCCCAGCCCAGCTCAGGGCTGGAATGCATACTGGGATCCTGGGGGACTGTGATTTAACTTGAACCAGGAAGAGGCCTGGAAAGAAGATTCATAAACCAGTTTCACCAAAATCAGTCAAGTCTGATATTACATTCAGCTAGGTTTACTTTCAACCAGTTTCAGCCATTTTGAAACTGGCTTATGTGTACTGAACTTCTATTCTATTCCAGGTTTAAACCAGTTTCTGATCACTTAAACTCATTTATGTGTAACTTCTGCCCCTAGCCCTGGAGGAATGAGACAAAATGGATTTCAGTAAGCATACGTGCAAAATCCTGCGTGAAGGGTGGAACAAGCATATACATAAATACAGACTGGGGAGTGGCTGGTTAGGATGTAGTACTGTCAAAAAAGGACCTGGGGCTTATAGTGGACTACAAGCTGAATACAAGTCAATAGTGTCCTCTTGCTGTGAAAGAAGCCAATAGCTCACCAAGTTTTCTTAACAAGGGTGTTGCTTGCAAGTTAAATGAAGTGATTCTCTCATTACATTCAGCACTGGTAAAGCCTCAGCTGGAGTACTGTGTCCAGTGTTGGGCACTGCATTTCAAGAAAGACATGGACAAATTGGAAAGAGTCCAGTGGACAGGAACAAAAATGATTAGAGGTCCAGGAAACATAATTTAAAAATTTTGGAAGAACTGAGATTGTTTAGTTTGCAGAAGAAAAGACTGAGGGAGGATTTGATAACAGTCTTCAAATACTCTTATAAAGAGGATGGTGATAGATAATTCTCTGTGGCTCCAAGAGAAAGGACAAGAAATAATAGTCTTAAATTGCAGCAAGGGAAATTTAAGTGGGATATTAAGAAAACTTCCAATGTTGTTGTTAAGCATCAGAAAAAATTACCAAAAGAGGTTGTGAAATCTCCATCCTTGGAAGTTTTAGGAGCAGGTTACACAAATTCTTGATTGGAATGGTTTAAACAGGGATGAACCTACCTTGAGCAGAGGGTTGTACTAGATCAGTGGTTTTCAACTTTTTCTTATTTGCAGACCCCTAAAAATTTTCAAATGGAAGTACAAACACCTAAAAAAATTTCAAATGGAGATGTGGACCATTTTGGAAATGGAATGCCTTTTCTAGGATCTGAAACTTTATTTTCAGTCATCTATTGCAGACTTCTTAGACATAGTCAGTGCACCCCTAGGGGTCTGCAGACCACAGACTGAAAACCACTAGAGTAAATCACCTGTTGAGGTGCTTTCCAGCCCTATGGTCATTTATGTAGCAGTCATGAAAGATGATTCTAGTGAAACAGTTTTGACTCTCAGAGAAAGCAAGGCCAGATTTCAAGAAGTCAGAAAGAAGGAGGATCACAATAGACAAGATGAGAAATTATAGGGATAGACAAGAACTGCAGCAGTGACAAAGGATAGATTCCGGAGATTTTATATAGTGCAACTTTATTCAGCAACAACATCAACATGGGGAGCAGTGGCATAACCAGAGTGGGGAGACCAGGATAGCCACCCCAGGAATGGATATGGGGAAAGAATGAGGTGGAAAAAAATATCTGCCACTGCAGCCACATGACTGCACCAGCAGCAGTAGTGACAACTAGAAATTACTGCTCTCTCTGTGTGGCAGCTGCCCCAGATGCCCAGCCAAATCATTATGCCACTGATGGTGAAAGATGAAAGATGGGCTTGTATTTATGTGTATTTACTCTCTAATTTTAAGTGTTAGCTACTACAGAATGGCCCAAATTAAAACCCCCTATGGGAATCCCTCCAAACTTTGGGTAACTCTATGATTCAACCCACTCTCTAATGTACACTGTCACTGTCAGTCATTGTAGCAGCATTCACATTTACAGCTTGATCTGACTTCCAGTACATGACATATATTGAGTCTGATTTTGTAAGATAGGCAGGGATGTGAGCCAAGTTTGGCAGGACCAGATTGAGTTCTTACTTTGTTTTATCTGTCAGCTTTAGTGAAGAAAACTTGGTTTGCTTTGTCATGCCTTGCTAAAGTGTAAAATGTAGATATCACACAGCTAGCCAGTAGTGATAAACCATGGCATTGTTAAAAATTGGCTCACATCATCTACTTAATCTTGCTTCAGATTTTATGCCAAAAGGATTATTCTTTTAATATACAGATAATAATGGACATAATTTTGTTAAATATAAAGTTTTTCCCCAATCAAGGAATAATCCTCAAATCATTTTTTTAAGTCTCATTTTGGTGACTTTGCTCTTCTCAGCCATATAGTGTCCATCATGATCAGAAACAAATTATTGCAAGTTTGTCCTGACCATCTTTGAGACTCAGGCTGGTTTGGAATAATGTTGCTTGCTTTGTATTATTTTTCTAGATCTGAGTGTTCTCATTTTTCTACTCATTATCATTTTGGAGAAAGCATCAAACACAATACCAGTGAAGGGAGGATAATGGTAAAAAAAGACCTACTGTGAATAAATTCTCTGAACATGACATCTGCAAATGCAATTAGCATACTATTGAACAAGTTACTGGCTAAAAATAGTTCTGATGATTAACAGATTGTTTCATGGCCCTATTGAAGTTTACGTAGTGTATCTACTTTCTCCATATGCATCTAGTTATCCTCCATGTTTGGCTGATGCTAGACTTCATAAAGCCACATGACAGGGGAAAAAGAGTTTATAGTCAATTCGCTCTCAGTTTGCAACTCATTGGGTGCTTTCAGACGAGTGTGCACGTGCCTCTTGCCCCACCTCAAACCTGCTTGCCAGGGCAGGTTTTTGTACTGCTGGGGCCAGGACAGGGCAGCTTTTTATACTGCTGGGGACAGCACAGGTCCTGGCCCCAGGCTCTAGCTCCCCCTGGCTGCAGATCCGGGAGGAGCCAGACAGGCTTATTTTGCCCCAGGTGGCACAATTTAGATGTTAGATGTTAGGGGCGGAAGGGACCTCTATAGATCATCGAGTCTGACCCCCTGCATAGGCAGGAAAGAGTGCCGGGTTCAGATGACCCCAGCCAGATGCCCATCCAATTTCCTCTTGAAGACCCCCAGGGTAGGGGACAGCACCATCTCCCTTGGGAGCCCATTCCAGATTTTGGCCACCCTAGCTGTGAAGAAGTTCCTCGTAATTATCCAAAGTGCATGTCTGAGCATGTGCGCTGAGGCAAAAAGCCTCGGCTCAAATTTGCACCGCTTCTATTTGAGCTGCTGCAAGCACATGTGCTTGCATGTGTGGATGCTCTCATTGGATGTATCTACATGTGTCCCTATGGTGCAGTTGTTACTGTGCCATACTGGCGGTGGATGTTTATTATTAGCCACTATGTCACTATAGCTGCAGCATCAGAGACTGCGTGCCATCAGGGACTGCGAGCAGGAGATAGACTCCTACTGCCAGGCTCTTCTCCCCCAGGAGCCGCAGGGTAGAGCACCGTCTCCCTCCAGGACTAAGGAGGACTCTGGGACCTCCTGCTCTGCCCAGTCAGGGGCATGGACCAAGGTGGTCAAGGGCCCTAAGGCCCGCCGCACCAAGGCCCCTCCCTCGCCGGAGCTTAGCAACAGGTTTGCACCTCTTGCAGCCCCAGCAGAGCCTGCTCAGTTGCCAGCTCCTGCAGGCAACCCAGGCTCAACCGCAGCTACTGCCCCCACTCTCCCCAAGACAAAACAAAAGGTGTTTGTTGTGGGAGACTCCATCCTGTGGGGCACTGAGGGGGCAATCTGCCACCCCGACCCCTTAGCCCGGGAAGTCTGCTGCTTCCCGGGGGCCTGCAGCTGAGACATTGCGGAGAGGATCCCACAGCTCCTCCGGCCCACAGACCACTACCCTATGCTCCTTATTCACGTGGGCACCAATGACATGGCTTGGAGCACCCCCAGCCAGGTCATGAGGTGCTACAGGGAATTGGGAGTGGGGCTTAGGGGTCTGGGAGCTCAGGTGGTGTATTTGTTGATCCTCCCAGTCTCGGGCTATGGGCTGAGGAGGGAGAGGAGGATCCACGCAGTGAACCAAAGACTGTGGAGCTGGTGTCATCGGGAAGGCTTTGGCTTCCATGACCACAGCCCGCTCTTTGGCGAGAGAAGCAGTGAGCTGCTGGGAAGAGATGGCCTCCACCTCTCTCCCCTGGGGAGGAGGCTCTTTTCAGCCAGGCTGGCTGACCTGCTCCACCGGGCTTTAAACTAAGCCCACTGGGGGATGGGGGGACTACTGCCACTGCTGGCCCGCTGAGCAACCCTTGCAAAGCCAGCAGACCAAGGCACTTAAGGGAGCCCACCCCTGCCCCAGCCCTGGCACAATCTGTGAGCAAGGCAAGAGCCTGCAAGGGCACACTTGCCTGCTTGTACACTAATCCCAGGAGCCTGGGCAACAAGCAGGACGAGCTCATCCTCCTGCTCAGTGCAAAAAATTATGACGTCATTGGGATAACGGAAACCTGGTGGGACTCCACCCATGACTGGACCACGGGTATAGAGGGCTATACCCTGTACAGGAGGGATCATGTTGACAAAAGGGGCGGGGGTGTAGCTCTCTATGTGAAGGAAAGCTACATGTCCCTGCAAGCTGATGTTGGCGACTGGCATGGACAGCTAGAGACCCTCTGGGTAAAAATTTGTGGGGAATACGGCACAGGGGACACAACAGTGGGAGTCTACTACAGACCTCCCACTCAAAGTCCTGAGCTTGACCAGGAGTTCGCCCAGGAACTGACTGAGGCCGCTTGCTCCAGGACCTTGGTTGTCATGGGTGACTTCAATTACCTGGACATCTCGTGGGAAGATCACTCAGCAAAATCCGAGCGGTCGCAAAGCTTTCTCTCGTGCGTGGATGACCTCTACCTGACTCAAGAAGTCTATGGGCCAACGAGAGGCAAAGCGCTGCTCGACCTGGTACTGGCTACGGGGGACAACCTAATCGGCAACCTAGTGATTGATGGGAAGCTGGGTGACAGCGACCACGAGCTGATCACGTTCACCATCTGCCGTAAAGCTGGAAAATCAATCAGCAGCACAGAAGTCCTTGACTTCAGAAAAGCCAACTTTGACAAGCTCAAGAGGCTTGTCAGTCAGGCCCTCAGGGACCATGACCCCAGGGAGATGGGAGTTCAAGAAGAGTGGTTGCTTCTCAAGGAAGTGATCCTCAATGCACAAGCCAAATCTATTCCAATACGGAGGAAAGGCAGCAAGAAGGCACAGCAGCCCCCCTGGCTCTCCAGGGACCTAGCGGACCTCCTGTGGCTAAAAAGGAAAGCCTACAAAGGATGGAGGACGGGATTCACCTCCAAGGAGGATTATTCTGTGCTGGTCCGGTTCTGCAGGGAGCAAACCAGGAAAGCCAAGGCTGCAACTGAACTCCAACTAGCTTCAGGCATCAAGGACAACAAAAAGTCCTTTTTCAGATATGTGGGGAGCCGGAGGAAAAGCAAGGGCAATGTTGGACCCCTGCTAAACCAGATGGGGCAACTGACAACTGACGCCCAGGAAAAAGCCAACCTATTAAATAGGTACTTTGCGTCAGTCTTTCATCAGTCCCACGGGACGCCCATGCCTGCTATGGGACAGGGAGATCCGGGTGAGGGGGATCCCCTACCCTCCATAAATGCTGACCTTGTGAAGGAACACCTTGAGAAGCTGGATACCTTCAAGTCAGCCGGCCCTGACAATCTGCACCCCAGGGTACTCAAGGAGCTGGCGAGCGTCATAGCCCAGCCCCTGGCACGGATCTTTGAAAACTCCTGGCGCTCTGGTGTAGTGCCCGAAGACTGGAAGAAGGCCAATGTGGTGCCGATCTTCAAGAAAGGGAGGAGAGTGGATCCGGCTAACTACAGGCCCATTAGCCTGACTTCTATCCTGGGGAAGATCTTAGAAAAGTTTATTAAGGAGGCCATCCTTGAGGGACTGGCCCAGGCTAACATTCTAAGGGACAGCCAGCACGGGTTTGTGGCGGGTAGGTCTTGTTTGACCAATCTCATTTCCTTCTATGACCAGGTGACCTATCACCTGGACGAGGGAGATGAGATTGATGTCATATATCTTGACTTCAAAAAAGCTTTTGATCTGGTATCCCATGATCACCTCTTGGCCAAACTGCCCAGTTGTGGCCTTGGCTCCACCACGATCCGCTGGCTGGGAAATTGGCTCCGTGGTCAGACCCAGAGGGTTGTAATCGATGGCAGTCACTCATCGTGGTGCCCTGTGACCAGTGGGGTCCCTCAAGGCTCTGTCCTGGGACCCATCCTGTTCAACATCTTCATTAATGATGTGGGCATTGGAGTCAGGAGTGGACTGGCCAAGTTCGCCGATGACACCAAACTTTGGGGCAAAGCATCCACGCCAGAAGATAGGTGGGTGATCCAGGCTGACCTGGACAAGCTCAGCAAATGGGCAGACGAGAACCTCATGGTGTTTAACACCGAAAAATGCAAGGTTCTCCACCTTGGGAGGAAAAACCTGCAGCATCCTTATAGGCTCGGCAGTGCTACGTTGGATAGCACTACAGAAGAAAGAGACTTGGGGGTCATCATTGACCACAAGATGAACATGAGCCTGCAATGCGATGCTGCGGCTAATAAAGCGACCAAAATGCTGGCGTGCATCCATAGATGCTTCTTGAGCAAATCCCGGGACGTCATTCTCCCCTTGTACTTGGCCTTGGTGAGGCCGCAGCTGGAGTACTGTGTCCAGTTTTGGGCTCCACAATTCAAAAAGGATGTGGAGAAGCTTGAGAGAGTCCAGAGGAGAGCCACGCGCATGATCAGAGGACAGGAAAACAGATCTTACGATGATAGGCTGAGAGACACGGGACTCTTTAGCCTGGAAAAGCGTAGGCTCAGGGGTGATCTGATGCCCACCTATAAGTTTACCGGGGTGACCATCAGGATCTGGGGGAACGTTTGTTCACCAGAGCACCCCAAGGGATGAGTAGGTCAAACGGTCACAAACTCCTGCAAGACTGCTTCAGGCTGGACATAAGGAAGAATTTCTTTACTGTCCGAGCCCCCAAGGTCTGGAACAGTCTGCCAGCGGAGGTGGTTCAAGCACCTACACTGAACACCTTCAAGAGTAAATTGGATGCTTATCTTGCTGGGATCCTATGACCCCAGCTGACTTCCTGCCCTTTGGGCGGAGGGCTGGACTCGATGATCTCTCGAGGTCCCTTCCAGCCCTGATGTCTATGAAATCATGTTTTGTAGCATCTCATGGAGATGTACTCAATACAAAGTAAGTAATTATTTGAAATATCTTGGGATTTTTACATTCAAGTGTAGAAACTGTTTATTTAGACATGTTTAGGTTTGTCAAAATGTACCTAGAGAAGTTTATATGCATGACCTTTCTTTTCGTTATAAATGTAACCTTTTTATTGATTGTGGATGCATGTCCAGAAATACAAAATTTCACTGTATAACCATGTAGGTGAATCTTTAAGTATATTCATTTCTTTTTTTTTGTTTATGGTTGCAGTAAAATATATTCACTAAACACAACATTA
Organism: Crocodylus siamensis; assembly: GCF_052110815.1. NCBI lineage: Eukaryota > Metazoa > Chordata > Crocodylia > Crocodylidae > Crocodylus > Crocodylus siamensis. The sequence goes on from NC_143395.1 coordinate 297,143,302, forward strand.
GGAGTTCTCCAAACAAATGACATCCTGTTGCTGAATACATAGTTGCATTGATCATAATTGATCAACAGGAGTAATATACTGTTGTTTCATTCACAAGGAAGGAAATAGAGCTGACAGGAGTACTGTGTAACAGGCTTCTAAATTTCTGTGCTACAGAGAACCCTGACAGAAGCTTATTCAGTCTGAATGCTTGGCTTTTATCAGCTATAATACAATTTTTAGATTTAAAGACACTTATATTTGTACTAGCCAATGGGTATGCCTACACTGCAGACTGCAGTTTAACTGCAGTCCATGTAAACATACTTGTGCTAACATTAAGCTGGCTATCACATGTATGATAACTGTATAAAAGGTCTGGGACAGGTTTTGCAATCTGTGCTGAGCTGCCTCAGCTATGCTGTTGTTAGTACTGAAACCTGCTAGTTATTGTGATGAGGTGGATTATCTCTTTATGGGTACAGACATTCAAAAAGTCAGAGGTGGAATTGATCTGAGTGACTCGATTTTCTGTAAGCGGCATATTTTAGATCAGTTGCAAGCAGAACACACATTTACCCTTTGGTGGGGGGTATAAGGGGGAAGGGAAACTTAAGGTGCCTATACATGTGCAGCAAGGCTGCTCTGATGTACTATAATTACAGTGCATGGGAGCATGGTAATTATGGTGCTCCAGCAGACTCCAGCATCATGTGTATTACCGTCTTTGTGGTGAAAAATGGCAGCAGGGGCACTTTAACTAAAGCTCATTCAATGAGCTTTAGTTAAAGCACCCCTGCTGTCATTTTTCAGTATGGGGATGCCAATACATGTGATGCTCTGGGTGCACCAAAAGCTGCTGTAATTAAAGCATCCCCCCACTCCCAGAGCATGTTTATAAACACCCTTACACTGGGTTCTGTCATTTTTAAACCAGTCTATGTGTGCAGAACTTCTGTTCTGTTATGCGTATAGACCAGTTTCTGATCACTTATACTGGTAAAAGTCTAATGTCTATACCTGGCCTCTGGGATTCTTTTGAATCTACAACTCACACAGGCCAGGCATACACCATTTGCCCTTTCCTACCCCAGGATTGGGCTGAATGCTTGGCTTTTATCAGCTATAATACAATAGCTGCACAATCAAGAAAAGGAAACAAAGTAAGGAAGAGTATGGTCTGGAGTTTGGTGGGCTGATTGAGTAGCAATTCCTCTCTTGGGTCTAAGTGAGTAGGCCAGGCTTCAGACACTGTTTTTCTGATCTGGGGCCCTGTGATAAGGGCCGTAGGCCTTTTTATTTTGAGGCTGCTTCTTTCTTAAAGGCTTCTTGAAGGGAATATATTCTTTTATTTATTTTGGTTCTCCCTTGGCTTGTGCCATTGACAGTAACAGTAAAGAGAGATCCTACAGAAACTGTCGATTCCTATAGCTTCCTAAAGAGGGCAGCTACATGTAAAACCACTTTTACTATTTCCTTTTGTGTAGTGTACTTCAGTAAAATGAATACAGTAAACAATGCTTGAGGTAATCATTCACTGATTTTTCCTATGCACCATACCTATGGCCATTCAACCTTTCTACTTACCTTCTCCTGCTATGGGCTATCCATTTGATTATTAATAAAAGTACTAAAACTCAGTTCGTTTCTTTGAAGATAGAGCAGGATTTTGAGTTTGGAGTTGCGTCCTTCAGAGTGGGTCTGATTGCTTCTTCAACTTCTGTTTATACAATTTTACAAAATTTTGGCAGGAATCAAGAGAACATACCAGGGTGTTGGCTTTTATGAATCCCCTAGGATGCAAAAGTCAAGCTGACTGGATGAACTTTGGTTACATATTCCAGACAGGCACAATGACTCTATTTATTCAGGCTTGGCAGCCTGAATGCAGATTGACTCTGTGGGTAATAAATTTTCACAGCCACAAAACTTCAGCAGCAACCAACCTGATCCTGAGGAAGAAAATGCATACAAGGAAGCAGACTTTGGTTGCAAAAGACGTTAGATTATTATTCCATATATGTGTACCAGTCAGTTAATTTATTTGGCTATTGACTGACATGAATGGCATAAATGATTTCAGACTTTTTCCCTCTTAAAGGAACTGCTTCCTATTACAAAATTTTCATATTGTAAAAGGACAAGAAGAAAAGAAAAGAAAAGAAAAAAAGAATTTTCTCATTACAGTTGGCAATTTCCTTTTAATATTACACCCAAGACTGGTTTAAGTTATCCTGTGACCTCTACAATGAAGAGCATAGAATTATAATAGCAAGGTTTTGCGTGCAATTCCATACTTCAGGAAACTGAAAGGCAATGACTACCGCAATTCAGTATTCTGAACAATCTTAAGTATAATTTTGACACCTTCATGCTACGCTACAAAGCTTCAGACATTTTCTGAGTGAGATGATGACAAAATGATTACTCCATGCTTTATAAAACAAAATGAATTAGCTCCTTAACTTGCAGATTTATGTTAACTACCTATCTACCTGTTAATTGTGTGCTCTTCAACTATTGATTGGGGATTTAAATGTATATGTTCTTCAGTTTGTTTGGAGTAAAATATGCCAACAGGAAATTTTCCTCTACATATTAGAGTCTATGATCATTGCCTGTAAAATTACAATGATCAGTTTAAATGGATAAACTATACTCATTAAAGGGGAAAGGTACATTTAAGTCATTAAAATTAAGAGACTGGCTAATAAGTGTAGATAATGTAATTACTGTAGGCTCACACACACTCTGCTCAAACCTGTTTTCCTTTGCTTCTCTCAAGTCAGAGAATCTTGCCTGCTGTTACTCCTAAAATACGGTACAGATTCGGTAATGCCTTGCACACGTCCTCTATTGAAGCTGTTATGTATCCATTTCTCATCTTGATTTCTTTACTACTATCATTTACATCCTCCTCACCTGGATGAAAATACATATTTCTGTCTTCAGACCTTATCAGAGACAATCGCATTGTCCCAAGCTGAAGCCTAATTCATCAGATCCTACCCTTGATTAAGACTCAGCTCTTCTCTCTAAACTAAGGGTACACTACAACACTTAAAATCAGACTTGTCTTTTGCTAAAATATTTATATCATACTCCCTGATCTCTGTAATACCCTTGTGCTCTGTTATTGTCCCCCCAGACATTATTTTCCCTCTTAGAGCATGTGTATCCTGAAAGTTTACTGTATCAGACAGTGCTATATAGAGAGGCAGAGCCAAAAAGATTTTTTCAGTGCCTTATGAGCATGGCAAAACTGTTTCTGGTAAAGGGGTAGTGTGTATGGAGCAGTGCAATATGTTTGAGTATGCTGTTGCCTGGCATAGTAAGTTGGAAGTGTAGACAAGACATGCCCCTACTTTACCTTGCCTAGTTCATCTATAGGATGTCCATTAAACTGTCTAGACATACAAGAAAAGTAATGAAATCTGAAGGGTTTCATGGTGAAATACATTAAACAAAAGAAATTGTATAAATATGTTAAATAATTTAATCCATGTGCTGAATCTTTTTACCATCTAAGAGCTTCATTTAAAACTGGTGAAATGTTAGCATATCTAATATTAAAGGGTTTTAACTGGTTTATAGTTTGGAAGATGTTTTAAAATAATAGACATTACAGCTGAAGAATCTGAAGACAACAAGATCAACATTTTCATGCTGGAGTGCCTTGAGTCGCACATTTAACTTCATGCCTCATCAGATACAAACTAATCAAATCAGTCCCTGATTCGGGCTGAATCCGAATCCTAATCAAATATGGTCTGTTTTGCACACCCCTAGTAATTACCACGCTCCAGCAGACTCCAGCGTCATGTGTATCAGCATCCCTGCACTGAAAAATGGCGGCGGGGGATGCTTGAACTGAAGCTCATTCAATGAGCTTTAGTTAAAGCACCCCCACCACCATTTTTCAGTGCAGGGATGCTGATACACATGATGCTGGAGTCTGCTGGAGCGTGGTAATTACCACACTCCAGCAGACTCAATTAATTTAGTGAGCTTTAGTTAAAGCACCCCTGCCACCATTTTTCAGTACAAGGATGCAGATACATGTGACACTCCGGGTGCTTTAGTTAGGGTGCTTCTCGGAGCCACTCTAAAACACCCCTTCCCCCGCAGCACGTCTAGAAACACCCTTAGTGCATATAGAGTCGGGGTGGGGGGTGCTGTGCTTGGTTTCTGGGGGGTCTAAAGAGGAGTTTTAGGCTTTCAGATTTACCTCCAGCTGCCTAAATTTATATCTGCAAGTTTAAAGAATCTGAATCTTTACAACAGAATTCTTTTTTTTGTTTAATGGACTGATCCAAAAATATTTCTGGGATGCATCAAGTAAATAAATCAGGAGCAGTGTAGAACATTTCCAACAAGTACAGTAGTTAGCACAAATAATCTGGCATGAAGCAAGCACATCTGTTATTATGTTTAGAGTACTTTCAATTATTTTGATAACCTCTACACATACTTAAAAAAATACCGGCAAAGTATTACTTTTAAAGAAATCTATCTTAGTGTTAACCATTCTACAAAGGGGACATCTGTACCACCTCTACAGTAAACCTAAGATCACCTATGAGAAACAAGCCACAGCCACTTGCTTTTGTTCTGTACATGCTACATGCTGAAAAAGGACATTTGGTTCCTGTCAGATGGGTCCAGCACTGCTCTCCGGAGCTCTCAACGTACAGAGATCTTGAGTATAACTTTGGGCATGCTCCACAAAATGCTGCATGGCGTTTTTTTAGTATGTGGCACATGCAGAATAGGAGTGAGTGGGTGGGACTTGTCTCCTGGCAGCAACCCTATGATTACCATACGGAGTGTATAGGCATATAAGTTGCAGCTTAATGCAGTAGCTCTTACCTGATCATTCTCTTCTTCATCACTACTTAACTTGAGGTCATCTTCTAGCATTCTGGAGAACAAAAAAAAGAAGAAATGTATTACCATTTATCAAAATAATTTAGATATGACATTTCATACTTTCTACAAAGGCAAAGTTTAATAATGTGCTTTTTGTATAAAAAATTAAAATATAGTAATTTATCTCAGTTACTGCACATAAATGACATCCTTCTTATGGTTATTCTTAGCTAGCAAATCCCCATGAGCTTGTTAATTCTTTTCTGAATATAAATACCTGAGGGAAACAAATGTTTGCTACCAGTAGCCATAGATTTTATAGAAAATGATTGCTTTGTGCATCGTCAAGTAACAAATTTTTAAACAGCATAAAAGAAACATTCTATTGATGCTGACAAATAGGCACTCCCAAATAAAGGAAAAGATTGCTCCATAAGGCGTAAAACTTACAAAATGCAAGTAAATATGTATCCTAGCAGGATTGTGCTATCAAATATGATTCACTTTGTTTCCTAAATGCCATGGTTGCAGTGTTAAAAGTTTGAAGCAACAATGACTTATTGACTGAAATAATTAAAACCAAAATGTATTGTTGTAATACTCAGAAGTATTTACAGTTCTCATTTGCAAATTGAAAACAATGCACTTTTTCTAATAGGAATCTCCTTTTCTAGCACCTGCACTCTAAGTTATTTAATTTTGTTTGCAAAAAAGGGGGGCTTGTTTTTACCTCTTAGTACTTTATTGCAGCCTACCATTAAGATAACTAACAATTAACAGAGTTTAGAAGGTGTGAAGGCTTCCCTCAGTTTTTGAAAGGTCTCCAATAAAGGGATCCTACTCCTAAAATGCCTTTCTAATAACAGTGCTTTGAAAAGTAGCTAATTTTTCTTGTATTCTGTAAAAAGAGAATCTGTAATTTAGTCCTGACTACAGGAGAAAGCTTGGTGAACAATTTAAATGCATTCTGTGAGGTGGGTGGTCCCCAGAGAGTAAATATATCAAGGAGACGCATGTAATCATTTCAAAATACCTCCTTGTATTTGTGCCTAGATCTCAGAAGGAGGTGGCTGAAAAACTTAATATGTAAACTGGTAACAGGATGAGTATCACAAATTCACAAATTCAGAGAGAAGGCAAAAGAACATGATGCCCTACTGGTGAGCATAGAATCACAGCTATTGGCTTCAACAGCAATCACCACCACTGCTGCAGAATAGCTTATTGTGGCAGACGTAGTTTGGTTAATCAATGCCCTTTATGGGCTCGTCCACACATGCAGATAAGCTTGCAGCAGCTCAAAAAGAAGCACGCAAATTTGAGCTGGGGCTTTTTGCCTCAGTGCATGGGCCCAGACATACACTTTGGTGAAAGCTTCCTGCACTCTCTATCTACTGCAGCAGTCTGGCAGTGGGGGCTGCTGCCTGGCTGTGACCTGCTGCCACCTGCAACAGCATGTGGCCCCAAGGCTGCATGCCTGCCAGACACGGATGGGGACTGCATGGCCATTAGAGGCATCTGCACTTCTGGGCCAGCTGCCAGTGGGCTATGGCTGCAGAGCTGGCCTTTGTGTGGCACTACTGCTGTGTGCGCCACCACCCAGCCATCTGGGCAGCTATCGCCCGGAAGATGTTCTCAGTGTGGTGGCCTGCTTTGGACTGTCAAAGCATGTCTTCCTGGCCCCAGGAGGTCAGCCACTTCCAGCTCGGTCCCAGTTGCCAGCTCTGAGCAGGCTCCTCTGATTGGGTCCTGTCACTTGCCTCCCTAGCAGGAATTCTGGTGTTCCCTATGTAAACACTGCAAAATCCCTGATAAAAAAAATCCTGAAGTCACTCTTTAAAATACTCCAAAATCCATCTTCTTCTACAAGTAAAACAAAAGACCACTAGATATATCTATGCAGAGAGAGAGAGAGAGAGAGAGAGATAGAGAGAGAGAGATCAAATCAGTTGGGCAATGTTTTATTGATATATTTATAATTTTAAAGCAGTTTGGAAGCCTACCAGTGCCTCTATCATCATAATAAAATAAATTCTAACTATCTATACAGTTTGGCATTGACTTTTGACTTCTTTGTTGTAGAAAAATCAGAGATGCCCTTACCTGCTTCCCTCACCAGGATATGCAGCACTGAGTAGCACTGAGTGACCTGCCTCTGCCCTTGCCCCTCACTCTCAACCTACAGCCTGCCCCCCACCTCAGTTCCCTCATTCCTGACTCACAGGGCCAGGTATGTGGGTGAGGGGTTTATGGGGGTGACTTGGGAGTGTGGGGTTTGTAGGTGGATTGTGGGGGGTGGGCTGTGGGTGTGGGGGAATGTACCCGGGGCGCTGCTTAGGAGGAATGGGTCCCCTGCCTCCCGCAGGGTGCAGCCCCCACCCTGCATAGCGCATGGACTGCCCCCCCACAGGGCCACAGCCCCACAAGGGGTGCTACAGCCCCTCAACAGAAGTCCACAGATGCTCAACAGGGGCCAAAGTCCCCCAACAGGGACCACATGCATCCCTGCACTTAATGGCAGTAGCAGCAGTGGTCAGGGCTGCTGGGGCCTCATGGCAGAGTGCCTCTGTATGGCACGGGGGCCAGCAGGCATTGGCCCCAGATGCCTGGCACTTGTGCTGTCACTGCTGCATCGTGTGGGTGCATCCTGCCTTTGCAGGGTGTCACGTGGTGCTGTGGGCTGTCTGGCAGCTTGGGGCTGCTCAGGCTAAGACTCTGAGTGACAGCTGGAGCAGTCCTGAGCTGCCAGACAGCATGTGGTGCCACACAGCACCCTGCCAAGCCAGGCTGCACCCACACAATGCAGCAGCAGCAGCATAGGTACCAGGCAGCCTGGGTCAATCCCTGCTCCCTCCTGCTGCCCTGCGCTGCATGGGGTGACTCTGCCATGAGGTCCGAGTGGCCACCTGACAGCTGCTGCTGCAGCTGGTGAGTGTGGGGACACTGGAGCTGGGCAGGGAAGTGATCAGGGCCTGGGACTGGGTGAGGGAGGGTGATGGGGGGGCTGGAGCAGTGAGTGGGGGTTGGGTGGGAGGGTGATTGGGGGGGCTGGAGAACCGACTGGGGGCTGGGTGAGCGGGCGATCGGGGGGGCTAGGGGAGTGAATGGGGACTGGGCAGGTCCCCTCACCCCTCCTCCAACCCCCCCCCCCCACTTACCTGGCTCAGAGCCCAGGTCCAGGTCCCTGCAGCCTGCATGCTGCTTGCCCTGCACAGACAGGCAGCATGCTTCAACACCAGGGCAAAGGCCAGCCATAGAGATGCTCTAGGTGGCTACCAGAGCAGCTCTGTAGAGGACCTGAGCTTCCAGTTGCCTCAGGGCACAGTGCCCTGCCCTGCTTTTTTCACTTAGGTTTTATTTTGGTACCTGGATATTCAGGTACCAAATTTTGCCCCAATGCTGTAAATATGCAGCACTGCAAGAGGCATGTGTGCATTTGTCTGGACACACCCAATGAGGTCAGGAAGCTGATGGTACTCACCTTTAGTAGAAACTTGGACGATAAAGGAGAAAATTTTCCTAGCTCACAGTCTAATTAACCCTGCTGCTTTCCCCCCTGGACTCACTGCTTCTTATTCTAGGAGTCTTTATTTAAAGGCAACATGCCAGATTCAGCAAAATCTGGATGCAGGCTCAGTACCCTGAATAATAAGGGCTATGTAAGAGCCTGGATGAGAAAAAGAGACACAAGTGGCTGCCCTTAGATCAGCAGGTACACTAAACATGCCTCAGACACCAGGATTTGCCTGTGAATATTCCTTGTGCAGAAACACGCCTTAGTAAACCCTAAAAAGAAATTATGACAACCCAAATATGGAAACTATTATAGTGATTTCCCAAGGAGAGGAAACAGGGATCATAAGTACTTTAGCCAAAAATGTTGTACTTCAAAACTGCCAGGCTCAAGAGATCAAGAATCATGAATCAGAGACCTAACACTCCTGACATGGGCCCCAAAAAACATACTTAACCCCGCCCCACCACTAAAATGTAGATTTCAAGCTGCCTGGGATTTCTGAACTGTCTCAAGCCATCTCCTAGGAGTGTGTGGGAGTGACAGTAAACATTGACCACCTTCCCAAATTAAGTCAAAAAGATAATTTTGGCCTTTTCGCCATGCAAATCAACTGACCCCATTGATGCATCTGCCCCTGCTCAGCAATTGATTTTGCCTTCTAAATTCAGAATCAGTGATGCTCCTGTAGTTCCTTATATAGCTCTGTGTGTACCTCAATTCTGACCACTCCCATACTCCAAATCTACTCCTTGTCCAACCTGTTTCCTATCAGCTCTTCACCTCTGCCCTGACTCAGACCATCAGTCCTTCCTCCCTGCTCCCTTGACTGATGTTGCCAGACCCACAACTGTTTCTCCTGGGATTCTTCACTTCACTCACCCAGCTCAGGTGGAACCACTGCAGCAGGGATCCCTTCTCCATCTCCCTCTTTCCCTTCTCAGTCTGCTTACAGAGGGAATGGGGGAGGGTCAGCATGTCCCTTTCAGGAGAGAAGGGTGGAGGAAGGATAGCTGTCTTAACTGGTAGCCCCTTTCTGCTCCTTCCATCTACTTGCCCTTCTGTAAGAACTGAACTGGGTTGCTGATGGGAGTTATCCAGCCCATGGAACCACTCCATGCAGCCCCAGGGTTCTCCATAGGTCCAGAAATTTGGTAGTGGGGGAGCAGTGGCAGCTTAATTGCACCCAGAAACACAGCAATTAACACTGCCACTTGTCCTCCACTGCCAAATGTATGGACCTGTGGGGAGCCCCAGAGGCTGGATTACTCTGAATCATTATATTCCTTGATAATATTTAATATCATCCTTTAGAAGAAAATATCTGTTCACTGAAATCAAGATAATAAAGATAATACATTAAAATATTGTATGATGATGTTATGTAGCCCACTGTGATGCATTTTTAAACACTTAGCAAGAATTATACTTATTCTTTGGGCAAGTTTACTAACTAAACAGCCATTAATCATAGAATCATAGAATCAATGAGTCGGAAGGGACCTGGACAGATCATCTAGTCCGACCCCCTGCCATGGGCAGGAAGGAGCATTGGGGGTGGACGGTGTCATAAGACCCCAGCCAGGTGCCTATCCAGTCTCCTCTTGAAGATTTCCAGGGAAGGTGAGAGCACCACCTCTCTGGGGAGCCTATTCCAGGCTCTGGCCACCCTTGTAGTGAAGTAGTTCTTCCTAAAATCTAACCTAAACCTATCCTCCCTCAGCCTGTGGCCATTGTTCCTGGTGACTCCAAGGGGGGCCCTGGTGAACAGACTTTCCCCGAGTCCCTCCTGCTGCCCCCTGATAAGGTTGTAGGCAGCCACAAGATCCTCCCTCAGTCTCCTCTTGTGGAGAGTGAAGAGATTCAGGTCCTTCAGCCTCTCCTCATAGGGCTGGCCATGGAGGCCCCCAGCCGTACAAGTGGCTTCCTCTGGACCCTCTCCAGGTTCTCCACGTCCTTCTTGAAGTGCGGCGCCCAGAACTGGACACACTACTCCAGCTGCAGCCTGACCAGCGCCGCATAGCGGGGGAGCAAGACCTCTCTGGATCTGTTAGTGATGCCTCTGTTGATGCATGACAGGGTGCAGTTGGCTCTGCCTATTGCTTAGTCGCATTGGCGACTCATATTCATCCTGGAGTCAGTCCTGACTCCAAGATCCCTCTCTGCCTATGTGCTGCTGAGAGGGTCAGCCCTAACCTATAACCATAATGCTGGTTCCCTCTCCCCAGGTGCAGCACTCTGCACTTGTCCTTGTTGAACCGCATCCTGTTCAGGTCCGCCCACTTCTCTAACCTATCAAGGTCTGCCTGGATGTGGTCCTTGCCTGCTAGTGTATTCACTTTACCCCACAGCTTCGTGTCATCAGTAAACTTGAACAGGATGCTCTCCATACCCTCGTCCAGGTCGCTAATGAAGATGTTGAATAGCACTGGCCCAAGGACCGAGCCCTGGGGGGACTCCACTGTCCATACCCTCCCAGGTCGACGTCGACCTGTCCACCACCACCCTCTGGGTGCGCCCCTGGAGCCAGTTTGCCACCCCTGTGACTGTGCATTCATCAATGCCGCAGCCCCTCAGCTTGCCCACCAGAATTGGGTGGGATACTGTGTCGAAGGCCTCCTGGAAGTCCAAGAAGATGACATCGACTTCTTCCTTCCCATCTAAGCTCTTTGTTACCTGGTCATAGAAGGAGACCAGGTTAGTCAGGCAGGACTGGCCTGGCACAAACCTCACTTCCCCTGCAAGGCTCTCACAAATGTGGCCCTTGATAATTTTTTCAAAGACCTTCCCCAGGATAGAAGTGAGGCTGACTGGCCTGTAGTTGCCAGGCTCTTCCTTCCTCCCCTTCTTGAAAATAGGGACCACACTGGCCCTTTTCCAGTCCTCCAGGAATTATTAACTATTAATTTAATTGATTCATTTAAATTAACTATTCATTTAATTGATTTTTATGTTCTTGATTTTTGTAAATGATGTCATTGATAAGTATGTTCAATTCATCTGGCAATTAAACTCTTTTCCTAAATAAAACATTTTTTTTAAGTTTGTACTTGAACCTTATACTATAAACAGTTACCTGTGTTTAATAACACTGTTTTTTAAGCTGCTGATTTTAAAGGTCAAAACCCATGTGTGTGCTACTATTTGTATGCATGACTCTTTATAGTTGACAGTTTTTACAAGAGTATGTGTAAAGTTAAGATAGATGAGATATACTGATATGTTGGAGTAATGTATATCTAGGCTTGGCAGAATTCGATTTATATTTTTAATAAGCTTGATGGATAATATTGATGTTTATTTTTAAGCATATATTTTGATTTTTATCGATTCAAATTTTCAGGATTGTGCTGCTTAACCTCCTGCCATGACAAACGTAAGTACTGTAGGACTCCTGCCAGCTGACTGGCAGAGCTGATATCAGTCCCACTTCACTCTCCTGTAGCTCCCTTGTCCACTTCATCACACTTTTGTCCTTTGCTCCCTGGGGTTTCTAGGAGTTGCAGTCCAAACCACAGTCAGCATGGTTCTGTACGACTGCTGCCCCGTCATCACATACTCCATCAGTCATCATTTTTCTTATGTCCCCTTTCTATAAATTTTGATTATTAACGATGGGAATATTTTTTCATTGGCCTGTGAGTGTGAAGTGACATTGTGGTTTATGAGCATTTACTGATTAAAAAAAAAGAATCCTACCAAGCTTATGTATATCTGTTTAACAGAACATAAAACATAACATTGCCCTATCAAGACTGCTTTACTTGTATGTTTTTTTCTCTTTCACCACTCCTTGTTGGATCCATCTGTTGAGGATGTTAGCTTGTCAGATCAGACACCTTGTCTGCCTACACATTTGTACAGCTCTTTATCATAAGGAGAAAAAGTAGAATCAGCTATTACAGGGGTGCTCAAACCTCAGCCTGTGGGCCAAATCTGGCCCTGGGTGCTGTATCATCCAGCTCATAGGACTCCATATAGGTCTGCAGGGAGCACTGTGAGCTGTGTCTCTGTGTGCTAGATTGGCATGCAGGGCAGTGCAGGGCCCGAATCCAGTGTGTGGGGCTGGGTGGGAGCAGTGTTGGGTCTTGGAGCCTGATCCTAGTGTGTGGGATTGAGCAGGGGTGGTGTGGGACTTTGGAGCCCAATCCTGGTGAATGGGGCTAGGTAGGGGTGGTCCTGGGCCTCAGAGACCAATCCTAACATGCAGGACAAGGCCAGGCAGGAGCAGTGCATGACAGCAGCGCAAGGCCTGATCCAGCCTGCAAACTGGGCCTGTACCATCCATTTGGCTTGCAGGGACAAAATCCTCAGCACCACTAAGGAGCTCAAGGTTTTGAGGTGCTAAAGAAATATCTCACAGGCAGTACATCAACAACACAGGAGAGACAGAAGCACCCAGAACACCAACATCATTAACTTTTCACAGAGCCCTCTACCCCATTCTGAAATACCTGTACTCTCCAAAGGACTGAAATGCTGCTGAGAAAAAGAACCCGACAAGATACTAATACATGAAAAATTTGACAAATTCTTCTGTACGCTCTGCCTGAAAGAATATTTCCCCAATCAGGACAGAACCACCCGATATCCCTCTTGACACAACTGAGAAAACAAATGATAATAAAATGTAGGACTGGACACTTCCCAGTAGATGTAATCACTCATTGGACTACTACACTGACTGCTTCAGGAAGAAAGTTAACAGTGAAATACTTAACAAAAACCAAGACAATCTCTCCCTTAAAGAGAAAAGTGATATAGTCCCTAATCCAACAGCAAAATAACAATCAAACCAGCAAACAAACGTGGAGCTATAGTAATTTTCAGCTGTCAAGACTACATTAATGAGGCCAATAGACAACTCTCTGACTCCAACTATTATAAAGATCTTGAGGAGGATCCCACACCAATATTCACTTTGAACCTGGAAAATATCAAATCATACCCCCGCCAACTTCAGGAACAAACTACTTCCACTAATCCCTGACTCTTCAGGCATTTATACCCATATTTTTTGGTCCCAGAACACACTGAAGATTTGCTGCTTCAGAGTAGACTCAATTAATTGAATCTGCTCTGCAAGGGAGCTGATGGGCACTGCGGTGCAATGTGTGCAGTTGTATAAGTGGCAAAATGTGCATCAGCGTGCAGCAAATGGTGGCAATGTGCTTTTGAATTAAATCACCTTTTGTGTTTTAGTTCAAAAGTGTGCCGCTGCCATTTTCTCAGCATTTATGTGCATTTTGCTGCTTATACAACTGCAAGTGTTGCAGCGCCGGGTGCTTTTCAAAGCACCCGGTGCTGCAGAGCTTGTATATGTAAAAATACCCTTCTACTCCAGGAACTTTCTATATGCTCCCAAAGATTCACAAACAAGGTAACTTGGGCAGATCCATCATATCCAACTGTGGTACGTGCAGTGAACTACTATCAGGATCCATAGAAAACTTTCTGAAACTACTTGTCACTCAGAGAGTAAGTTTTCTATAGGGCATCACAGACTTCCTCAACAGTATTCAGAACATCAGCCACTTCCCTGAGAAGGCCATACTTGCAACTATGGATGTTACCAGCCTGTACATTAACATCCCACACCCTCCTCTTCTTGTCGTTTCCTTGTCGTAAACTAGATTGTGCACAGATAATGGCTCTTTGCATTGCTGCAGTGAGGTCCTCCTTCCTACAGGTCTCACCAAGGAGTCTGCAAATGAGCATGTGCTCCATAGTCTGCACTTCACTGCACTCGCACACATTTGCGTTATTAAAGTAGCCTCAGTTGATCATGTTTGTTTCTGATTTTCTGCTATGCATGCTCAGGTGATTCAGGCATGGCCATGTTGGTCAAACTAAATACACCTCTTTTGGAAGGTCCTTGTGGGGTTCCAAGTCTATCTCAGAGCACTAGATTGCACATAATCTTTCCTTCTATAACCTCAGTCATGTCCTGTCAGCCGTTGTGTCCAACAGCACAACAGTGATCACAGAACTCTTTTGTGTTTTAGGCCATTTAATTAACATCCTACACCATGAAGGCAAAATTGCATGCCTGAAAACTTACAAGAACATGGTGTGCACTCAGATTTGCAACATGTTGCACAAATCATTCACTTCACCCTCACCCACAGTAACTTCACTTTCAACAATCAGCACTTCCTCCAAACCATGGGCACACCTACAGGCACAAAGATGGTCCATCAATACGCTAATCTCTTTATGGGTCATCTAGAGGAGGAAGTTCAAGAGAACTGCACTATCCTATTACCTTTGCTACACAGCTATTTTCATCACCTGGACTGAGCATCTGGACTTATTTATTGACTTTCACCACATGTTTAACAACTATTACCCCCGATCAAACTTTCTCTGAAATACTGCTTCACCAACATCACTTTCTAGACACCACAATTTATAACTAGAATGGCACTCTACAAACCACTATACACAAAAAACCAATAGACCACCACACATATCCAGAAGACTAGCAATCATCCCAAGCACACCAAAAAATGAGTAATTTAGTTAGCCACTCAAATACCACTACCTCTGCTCAGAAGAGAACACTCATAATGCCTTCTGCCCAGCCTAAAATCTACTGAGGAAAATGATATATACCTTCTTTGAAAGTGCCAGCCAAATACCCCATAGCAACTTGCTACAATATGAAAAGATACCTCTTTTCCCATGACTGCACATCCCTGGTAGAACCTACTACCGCACCTCACATTGGAACTGATTAGAAGCATCAGCAAACAACTACAACCCATACTTGACAGAGCTCAAACCTTCAGCGATATATTTCCAGCCCCTCCACTTCTGCCTTTCATATAATCCCCAAACCTTGCCCAGCTCTTCATCAGAAGTAGACTCCCCACTGCTCCATAAACACCAGCTGGAACACAGTCTTAGCTTAACAATAGATACTTAACCTGTCAACACATTTCCCCTGCCGCCAGAATCAGCACCCTCCACAACAAACCCAAGAAAATCTACAGATCTATGGATGGACACATGCTTTTCCCAAAATGTGATCAATCTAAGCCAATGCACCAAGTGCCCTCTTGGTAACCGTGTGAGTGAAATTATATGGCAATGACGCACCAGACTGAAGTTTCAAAGAAAAAATATAAAGGACACATATGTCAATAGAAGCACATTTTTCACAGAACAGCCACTCCCTTTCTGACATCACTATCCTCATGCTCAAGGGAAATCTACCAAATAGCTTCAAAAGATGAATTTGGGAACAAAAATTCATAAGCTGGCTGGCCACTAGGAAACAAGGACTTAACACTAATATTAATTTTATGGCATACTATAATCAACCTGATTACTGAAACCCTTCCTACACACAACAGATAATGATCTTCCTCCTTTTTGTTACATCTTGGTCTCTCAGTAATCAAGCATATTTTCTTCTATTGTTTGTTTACTGCCCCTAAGAATTACTCTTCCTCCTCCCAACCTGACAGAACTATTCTTTTTGTTCCTAAGTGTCAATTGTTGCTGTGCTTGCTTCCCTCCTCAGATCTACTAAAGTAAGCCTCACATTCAAAAGCTTGTCTAACTTTAGTTGTCTAACTGTATTCCAGTCAATGAGCTGATCCAGTAAAAGATATCACCCAAAATATCTTTGTCTCTCGTACAGCTCTTGGCACATTTTGGTTGCTACTACAATATAAACAAACAGATGATCAAGTAATGCCAATGATAGGAAGGAGCAACACAGCAAATAATTCTGTCCTTTTCTTTCTGGAAGGGAATCTAGTAACAACAATCCATGCATTGGTCACCTCCAGACTTGATTGCTTTAACTTATCACACGAAGAGTTGAACCTATGGGGGTGTTCTTGTAAAGAATACTTAATGAGCAGAAAAAGCTACCATCAGTACATATCTTCTGTGCTTCAGTTGCACCATTGGCTTGCAGCCTACTTTCATTGTCAGGTCAAAGCCTAAATCCTGATATTCAAAGCCAGGATTAGATCAGGATCTAGTATATCGCCAGCTATTAGCAATTTTAGAGAGCTGTCTTCTTTTGGGGATTTGCAGTTTTCAAACCATAGGATGAAGTGCACTAGAGCCAGAGAAAAAGCATCCATGTTTGAGGTAAGCAGTGTTGAGAGGGGATCAGATCAATCCAGAGTTTGAATATCTTTAGGGCAGTGGTTCTCAACCTTTTTAGACTCAAGGCACCCTGATAGATGAGGCACCATCCACTGCCAGCTCTTAGTTTTCACTTGTATTTTGACTACAGAAAAATAATAGAGAAATTCTTGTGTTGAAAAGAACTCAGAGGGCACATCCAGGCGAGCACGGACTTGCCTGTTGCCCTGCCTCAAACCCCTTTGAGACGGGGCAACAGGCACATGTGGGAATGAAAAAATGTTCCCCATGCTGCAAACTTGCAGCATGGGGAGAAAATTAGACCCCTGGATATCCAAGGGTCTAAAAAAACCGCTCCACAATAGAGCGGAGCAAGGCATGGTTCAACACCATGTCCAGAGCCAGTCCTCCAAAACAGACACTTTGGTTTTGGCCAGAGTGTCTCTTTTGTGTTTCTGCTGCTCCCGGCCCCCAGTGCTGTCCAAGGTAAGTTGGGGGGAGGGGGTTCATGGGTATTGGGGGGGTGAGGGGTGGCAGAGGGATGTGAAGGGAGGTTTGGAGAGAGGTGGGGGGGATGTCCCTGGGGCTGCAGGGAGGGGTGCAGGGTGAGGACCTGGCCCAGCCCCATGTGGCTCACTAGTCTGGCTTTGCACTGGAGTGGGTCGCATGGCTCTGAGAGGCACACACAGGAGATGCACCTCCTAGAGCCCTGTGACCCGCTCCGGTGCAAGGCCTGACTAGCGAGCCACATGGGGCTGGGCCAGATCCTCACACCCCTGCAGGTACAGGGGGCAGAGGCAGGAGCCAGCCCTGGGGCCCAGCCCATGCTGACAGGAGCCGGTGCAGCATGTGGTTTGTGCGTGCCACGCCAGTTCCTGCTGTGGCCCAGCCCTTCTGATAGCTGCAGGACCTGGCCCAGCGCACGGAGCTGAGCTGGGTCCTGCTGGCCCTGGGGCTGCTCATGCTGCCTGGCAGCCAGGCAGCACGAGCAGCCCCAAGGCTGGCAGGACTCAGCCTGGCTCTGTGCAGTCTTCATGCGCTGGGCCAGGGAACATGAGCCACCTGGGGACCACGCAGCTTGTGTTGCCTGGCCTTAAGCCACCTGCCCAGCACGCAGGGACTGTGCGGAGCTGAGCTGTGTCCTGCTGGCTCCAGGTGGCTTGTGTTCCCCGGCCCGGCCCAGCGCGGGAGACCACGTGGAGCTGAGCCGGGTCCTGCTGGCCTTGGGGCTGCTCATGCTGCCTGGCTGTCAGGCGGCACAAGCAGCCCCACGGCCAGCAGGACCTGGCTCGGCTCCGTGTGGTCACCACATGCTGGCCCAGGTCCTGCAGCTATTGGAAGTGCCTGGCTGCAATAGGACCCAGAGCAGCACGCAGGAACCGCATGCCACGCCGGCTCCTGTCAGCATGGGCTGGCCCCCAGGGCTGGCTCCTGCCTCTTCCCCCTATACTTGCAGGGGGGTGAGGACCTGGCCCAGCCCCATGTGGCTCACTGGTCAGGCCTTGCACCGGAGTGGGTCACAGGGCTCCGGGAGGCGCATCTCCTGTGCGTGCCTCCCAGAGCCGTGCAACCCACTCCAGTGCAAAGCCAGACTAGTGAGCCTCAGGGATATGGGCCCAGCCCAGCTGGGCTGCAGAGGGGTCCCAGGATCCGGCTGGGCCTGGCACATGGTCCCCGCATGCTGTACTGGATCCTGTCACCATGGGCCCAGCCCAGCTGGGCTGCAGAGGGGTCCCAGGATCTGGCTGGGCCTGGCACATGGTCCCCGCATGCTGCACTGGATCCTGTCACCATGGGCCCAGCCCAGCTGGGCTGCAGAGGGGGCCCATGACATGGGTGGGCCTGGCACACAGTCCCTGCATGCTGCACCAGGTCCTGCTGCCACAAGACCAGCCCGGTTGGGTGGCAAGAGCAACCCCAGGGCCGGCAAAACCAGGCTGGGCTTGGCACATGGCCCCCACTGCTGCTGCTGTTAAAGGTTAGTTATGGGCCCTGGGCAGGGGGGCTGGGGCTCTGTGGGAGATAGAGGCTATGGCCCTCCAAAGGGGAGCTGGGACCCTACCTGGGGGGGGGGGGGGCTGGGACCCTGGGCAGGGGGGCTGGGACCCTATGGGGGATAGGGACTGTGACCCTCCAGGGGGGAGCTGGGACTCTAGGTGGGGGGGGCCTCCAGGGTGCCTGGGACCCTGTGGGGGATAGGGGCTTTGGCTCTCCAGGGAGGAGCTGTGGGGGCCAGGGGAACCACTCTTCCTGAGCAGCCCCCACACAAGGTCCCCCACACCCACAGTGCCCCCAGCAATTGCCCTACTCCTACCCACAGACCAACCCACATCCCTCCACATCCACTCACCGCCTTCTCCCACACCCCTTCCCACCACCTTCCTGCAAACACCACATCCCCCAATTATACACCCATCATATGTGAAGAAAACCAAAAGCACAGATCAACATATAGGTATTTAGAATTTTTTTTTCATGATGATAGAGACACTGGTAGGCTTCCAAATTGCTTTAACATAATAAATATACCAATAAAGCATTACCCAAGTTATCACTGTCTCTCTCGCTCTCTAGATATATGCGTGTGTGTGTATAGAGTGTTTTTTTTGTTTTAAATGTGGAAGAACATGGATTTAGGGGTATTTAAAAAAATGGATTTGGGATGCTGCTGAAGCAGTACAGCTGGCACAAGGGGTAGTGTCCCCAGGTATCAATTGGCTGGGCCCCAGAAGCTCCAGAGAGTGAGTAGCCCCAAGCTGCTTGCCAAGGCAGCTTTTTGGAGGAGATGGGGCCAGCTTTTTATACTGCTGGGGAGAGCACAGGTGCTGGCCCCGGGCTCTAGCTCCCCCTGGCTGCAGATCCGGGAAGAGCCAGGCAGGGTTATTTTGCTCCAAGTGGCACAATTTGCTCCACACCAAAGTGCATGTCTGAGCATATGCGCTGAGGCAAAAAACCCCATCTCAAATTTGTACCGCTTCTATTTGAGTTGCTGCAAGCACACATGCTTGCTTGTTTGGATGCGTCCAGAAAGACCACAACAGGTCAGAAATGTTTCTGACATTGTGGATTCCTTTTTTCAAATATCTGGGTTTATCTTGTGAATTATGTTTGCATACCTAACAGTGCTAACACTATGTGGCACCTTTCTAAAGATCTTGAGGCAGGCGCCCCCTGGTACAATAGTACCCTGGTTGAGAATCACTGGTTTAAAACTTTCTTCATGACTCAATGCTTCTATCATAGCAGGCACAATGATGCAAAAATAACTTCCTCAGAAAATCTTTAAAAAATGGAGGAGAGGGGACAAGAAAAATACTTGAAGTCCACAAGGGACTTCAGATACGCCTCATTTATCTGAAAAGTGCTTGTGTTGATCTAAGAATGAATGTGTTTCAGTATATTTTTAGCTAGCAAAACACTCAGAATCATACTAAATGGCCACCAAGGGCTGATGCCTGGGTTGTCTACCCATGGTTACACTAATAGACTTAGGCCTCATCTACAGGTTACACTAGTTAGTCACATCTTAAGTTGTGACCCAGCCACACGTTCAATCAGCTAAGGCCGTGATAAAACAAAAAATATGACACAAATTTATTCCACAAAAAATGTGGAATAACTTGATGGCTCTTTCTTATCACACCATTCTTATTACACATCTTATATTTCTGACCACACCATTAATTGAATGTGTGGCCATGTGGCTGGAAGCTCTGTCAACTGACAGGTCTCCCAGTTGTAGTGGCGTACCATAAGTTGCTGTGGTTTCTAGTCTGTAACTGACAGCATTTCCAGCTGTAGCAGCATTTCATGTTTTGCCATTGGTGAGAGCCCCATCTGCTGTGGAACTTGCAGCTGCTGCAGTGCATGGGATGCTCCCACAGCAGCAAGAACCATCACCTGACAGGTCTCCTAGCCAGGGGAGCTTGGATCTCACGCTGGATCCCACAATCATACCTCCTGCACTTGTGGCGTGGCAGGAGGCACAATTGTGTGGATTCCTATCATACCTTTACCTGAATATCTAGAGGGGCCATTCCACTTACACAAAAGTTACCCATTTCCTCCAGGCAATTCATCCTATTTTCCCTCTAAGCTGACTAGGTTACCCATTCCCTAAGATCTATCCCTACTGTACTCCTTCTTGGTCAGGGTGGAGTTAATGAGCTGCTCTTGGTCAAGAAGAACTGGCATTGTAGGATAAGAGGTCTCTGCAGGTAACCCTAGAAACTGCCAAGAATAATAAGAAAATTTAGGTTGAGGATTACAGCTTTGCTGTTGTTCTTTGAGTAAAACATAAAGCCTCCATATCCTGTCACTTACACCAGTTTATACTGGCATACTTCCATACTCCTAATACAGACTGGTGTACATGACAAAATAATGAAGCCCAGTGTTTTAATTCTTGTATTCACTTCTGATACATGCCCTATTTTTCACTTTACAAACTAAAAGGTGTGAAAGCCCCTTTTCATGAAGAATTATCTTAAGGCATTAAGCATGATCTGGTTATGGTCAATCTGTTCAATATGAATTCTTATCTAGGTTGAGGGAACCGCTCAACAAAAGTTGGTTTTACACTGAAAAAATCTCAAAGCACTATTGGTGAAATGAAAATTCCTTATTCATCAAAACACTTCAATTTACAGAAATACTGTAGTTTGGGGATCATGCAGCAATACAGTAATACAGTTTGGGGATCATGCAACAATACAGTTTTCAAACCAGAGATAGCAATATTTCCCTGTCACCCTCCCTCCATTTACATGGCTGATGCACAGATTGCTGGACAGGCTAGATGGTTACAGTCCTATTTAGACACAGGCTAACATATGGTGTGGCAAGGTTATGTGATGACTGATGCAAGTTTCTGCCATCAGAGTGATATTTTACTCTGTCTCCTTGTGGGTTTGGTAGCAAGTATATTTCTGGCTCAGTGAGTAATCTAGAAGGATATATATCCTTCAGGAGTCAAAAATCTCGAGAAGTGCAGATACTTAATGCAACTCCCCAATACTGACACAATGCAAATCTTTCCCCTCCTCCTGAGCTGTGCAAATTTCTTAAGGTAGTGCAAAACATTCAGAAATATTGGGGTCATTTGGCTTTTTGACTGAATAAACTGCTTTTGGTTTAGTTCAGGGGAAAAAAGAATAGAATTAAAAAAATATCTCCCAAGAATGATCAAAAGTTTACTTCTGATGAAGTAGCCCAAAACACTATATATATTATTTTCCTTCAGGGGATGTCAATGATAGCAACTAAGTTTTGAGACTAAAAAGTGAAATTATTGCTAGATCACATTTAAGTCATTAATGCTATGGCTTCAGCAGAAAAGCATGAGAATAATTTGCATCACCTATTGCACAAATATGTCATGTTTTTAAATAGTTTATTAAACAGTGAATTTTAATTTTGTAATCCACTGCATTGATGTAACCTTTTGAAATTACCACTCTTGTTCACCAGTGAAAATGACATGAACATGTAATATGAGAAAGTGTACATAGTTTTATCTTAATACAAGATAATGTCTCATCAAGGGCATGGATCAAGGTCTAAACACTTGCATTAAAGAAATTCCTCATGGACGTTCTCTTTCATTATTTTTGCTTATTGTGTACAGATCTGCTATAATGGATGGAACTCTCCCCCCTGCAAAAAACCGCCAACCCTTTGGTTTTAAATGAACAGCAAAACAGGAACTCAGAAAAAATAATGGCGTGTGTATGTGTGTAGATATTGACTGTTGATTTGCATTTACTCAATTAAGTTTGGCAGAATTATTTTAATCTGTCACCCATAACATCAAAACTTTCATCATAACATCAAGACTCTAATACAGGAGCAGATAATCACAGTTTCAACTGATGGAGGTAAAACTTTCCTGGAAGCACAATAATTTATAAGGCCTTGGCTCTATTACCAGAAATGTATGAAATCTGGACATGACTAAGTAACACTTACATTAGAAGACTTTACTTATGCAAACAGTCCTGCTGGTGGTAATGGGATTATTTTCATGAGTTAAGAGAGTATTCATGTAAGTTAGGTTCCAGGAGTGGGATATTAATATTATGAGTGCAACTTCAGTCCCTGCGTATCTTTTTGGAGGTTGTACCAGGGGACTGAGTTCAGATCTTGCTATGCTCGCCCTTTGAGATGAACCTGGCTGGGAAACACAACCACTGAGAGTGTTGAGAAGGTACTGCTCCAGTGCTGAAAGGGTTAAATTGCACCCGCTACTGGCAGGCACAGCTGGGGCCAGCTCCCAGAAGACTGTGGGAGTTCCGGTCTTCCTCAAAGAGGGAAGGAGCCTAACATACGCAACCCTGGAAAGGGGAAAGTGAGGGAAGACCAGCACCTCGCGTTTTGTACAGAAGTGTGAACAAGATGTGGGACAGAGAAAAAGGACGCTGGCTGAAGAAGCAAAGCTGGGAGGGAGCCTGATAGGGAGGAAACCCCTTTTTGGTAGGGACAGAGGGGAATCTGGGTCTTTCCTGAAGGGGAGCTAGTATCAGTTCTCAAATTGATTGCAGAGAAAAAAACCCCAAAAAAACAAAAGGAAGAAAATCAAGAAAGAGAATTGTTTAATTAGACCATGAACTGTGTGATGCAGGTTGTTAATTAATTGAAAACTGATCAAGAAAGATAATTGATTAATTAGGGTATGAGCTATGTTATATGTGGTTTTGTAATTAATTAAAGAAAAATGATCAAAGAAGGTAAATTGATTAGAGTACAGATTGTACGAGGTGCTGCAATTACCTGAAGACTGGTCAGGGGAGATAATCTAGTGACCAGAGCATGGACTATGTGTAGCATTAACATTCATTCAGGACTAATTGAATAAGAAAAGTGTTTAATGAGGGAGTTCTATTGAATTGAGAAGGATCCAAATTAACTTGGAGAAATGTTTGTGAGATACTGTCCCTAGGGCAGACTCAAGTTGGGTAATGGAGCCAGGTGACAATTAATTTAAATTAATTCAATCCAGAGTCTAACTGGCTCACATCTAACAAATTGCCTGACCAGAGAAAAAGCCAAAGGGTCACGCAAGGAGGAGAATATGGGAGAAACTCTGGAGTTAAACCTGTGGCCTAAACCATTATGGAGTGTGTTGAACCAGGATGTAGGGGAGGAGGAGCCCTCAAAATATACCTCAAGAACTTGTGTAGTATGACCCACTAACTAGACATCAGCCTCCCCTTTGTTTATTCCAATATCATCTCACAGTGGCGAAACAGAACAGTGGAGATATAATAAAAGGGTCGATTAATGGCTAATGGGTGACTGATGTTACAGAGGTTTATTTAAAATTACATTAAAGCAGAAATACACCTGGTAAAAAATTCGAAGATTTCATGAGAAACAGATGGACATGTTTCTTTCCTTTTAGAATAAGGAAACAAATGTTATTATTATTACCTTGGTTACCTCCATATAACAGATGGCCAGTTATATCTAATACTTACCTAAAGCCAAATCAGGTGTTTTGAGTAGTTTGCTTTAGTAATGCTAAGGCCCCTCTACACATGCAGGTAAAGGCGCGATGGGATCTAATGTGCAGTCCATTCAATTGTGCCTCCTCCCGTACCATATGTGTGTGGCAGGAAGTATGATTGTGGGATCATGCATTAGATCCTATCAAGCCTTACAGCCAGTGCGAAGCTTGATCCAGGGCTCCCCCTACATCAGCACGAAGCAAACTCCTGTGGCTGGGAGGCCCCACATCTTCAGGGGCACCCAATGAACCCCCAGGGCTGGGGGAGACAGTTGCCATTATCTTCCAGCTCTGTGAGTAAATGAAACCCCTGGGGCTGGGAGATTGCAGTAGTTGTGTCTCCCAGCCCAAGGGGCTCCATGCTCTTCCAGAACTGGGAGACAGTAGCCATACCCCACTGCTGCTGGGACCCAGCTGGGTCCTGGCACCAGGAGGCACCTGTGGGAATCCAGTGTCCACAGCTGCTAGATTTCAGGTCCCAGGACAGGGGTGGGCAATTATTTTGGGTGGAGGGCTGCTTACTGAGTTTTGGCAAGCCATCAAGGGCTGCATGACAGGCAGCCAGGGACAGATAAATATTCATTTTCTAAAATGCTAGGGGCCCTGCGGGCCAGATAGAATGGCTTGGCAGGCGACATCTGGCCCCTGGGCTGCATTTTGCCCACCCATCCCAGAACCTGCGGTGTGCTGCTGGGATCCAGAGTTAGCAGCTTCTGGGGTGAAAGTCCCCTCAGTTGTGGGACTCCCCAACCCAGCTGGGCATGGTGCACCCCTGTGGCTGGGAGTCATGTTGGCTGACAGGGCTCTCAGCTGTAGGGGAGACCTTGCTACATGTGCAAATTAAAGCTGGATAGCAACCAGCTATAAAGTTGGTACACATTTTCGGGGTCTAAATTTATAGTTGGTTGGAGCTTTTTATGGCACGAGAGCTACTTTGCTCATGGAGCTAGCCTCAGGATAACTGCTCAATTAACCAGGTAATTGTGCAATACCTGTAATGTGTAGAGGAGGATGGACGAATAAATAGCGTATATAACTGTGGTTTTTACGTAATTGGAGTCTGATTGCTGCAATTATTTTCACTTTAGCGTTGTAACTCATTTAAAATCTTTACATTACAAAACATTTATTTATATATTCTTCTCCCATATTATTTGTTTTAAAGTAAGAATAAATCCAGGAGATTTGAATAAAAGAATTGTAAACAGCTAGATCAATAAAACATTTTGAAAATATATTTTTTAATGAGGCCTGGTGCTTGAATATGATATTTAGCAGCACAGGAAAAATAAATTTTGCTTCAATTCCATTATGGGCATGCATATAAGAAAATGGGAATATATGGCTTACCATCACAGCTAATTAAAATAGAACAGCTAAGCCAGTAAAATAGCTGCTCTAAAGGAAAGTTTTTCTGCCATTTGCTTAAATTCTTCTGAGGTGCCCTGTGTTCAAACTCTTTTGAACTGGATAAATGCACTGCTAAATTCCCATCATACTGTCAGTATAATGAGAAATGCAAAGGAGTCCTTGCATAATAGGCATTTTCTTACTTCAGTAGAAACTGATATAAAGCTTCCACTGTAGGGAACAAGATGTTGAGAGCCAGCCTAATGATTGACTGTGGATACCAAAACCCCAAATCAAAAACCTATAGATCCCTTTTCTCCAAAAGAAAGAGAAGGGACAAAACATTACCTTTATGTTGTATTCCATCTTCCTGTGACTTGGGCCAAAAGTAGGTAACCAAAAAAGTGGCCTGATTTTTAAAAGGGCTGAGCACCTGCTTTGCTGACTGAATTCAGTATCTTTGCTTGCAATAGACGGTGCTATTATATACAGAATGCAGGTGCTTCCTTGAACACCATTAAAATTACTTCATTCTGTCTGTATTGTTACTACTAAGCTATGTGGTCTTAAATATGTAGACACAGAAAAATCAAACTACAGTGTAAAAAAGAAAATACAAATATAACAAAGTCATGTGCAGAAACATCTCAGTGCGTTCCAGGAAGGCAAGGAAGCCTACTTAATTTCCAAGCAACACACAGCTCTTCCATCACAACAGGATTTGAGAAGGACCCAGAGTAACTCTTTAAAAGATGAAATACTTTCTTCACAAAAATTGGGAAATGAAATAACATAAATCCATCTCTAGATCAGAGAAGGAACATAAAAATACCTGTGTGGTGACAGACAAGGAGAAATGAAGAGCTGTTTAACTGAAGCTCATTCCTAAGCACCAACCTAAATATTCCCATCACTCAGCAAACCTACCAGAGTTTTGGGACTAATCACTCTCAAGGTGACAGGAGGAAACAGGCTTGGGGAGGAAGATCTTAGAATGAGCTGCTCATAATTTGCCAATCCATTTCAGGACTCCCTACCCCCACTCATTCCATTCGTGCTGCAGATGATTAGTCGTTGTTTTACTAAATTTATTTTCCTGACTTTCTGACAACTGTCTGCTTCTGCCAGCTACAAAATACTGCTTCATTTTTAAACATGAAAAGAAACTGTGTCAGCTGTCATTATCTAAAACCTGGGATGCTTAAGTTACCGAGTCTCTAACAATTTCTATTGTAAATTACTGGTACCCATTGATATCACATTTTGGGATTGTTAGTCATTTTTATTCTGGCCCCTTCTTCCTATTTACCTTTCTGAGAATCATCTGTTTCCAAACTTTTAATTACCTTCAGACTGCCACTAGATATTAACTCTACATGAGGGGTGGCCAAACTTTCTAACCTTGCTGGCCACAAACCAAGATTCTGACACAGCAAAGAACTGATCCTCAGGAGCTAAGTTTAAATTGCCTGGGAGCCACTCCTACTCTATACAATGGTGCAAGACAAAATTGCAGTCAGGCATCTTCAGATATCTGTACAACACTGAGCATCCATTTAGCAGTGTATGGGCATAAAAGAGCAGCTAAGAGCATTTACTTCTCTTTCATACTGGTTGTGTAGAGCAAGTCAGCATCCAAAGATTCATGGACTTAATAGCAATGCCTCCACTGTGGGTATGGTATGTCCCAGCCTGAACCTGCCTAAGCATGCTCTACCCACCAGCTCATACAGACTAACCTGGAAATATACTAGTGAGGCTTCTCCAGGTTTGTCCCTGGCTGTTGAAAGCAACTGAATAGGAGTGCCCTGAAGGAGCCCTAATAACATAGTTGCTGGTATATTAGTGGGAATGGAAGGGCAGGGTGTGCTTGAGAACATCCCAGCCGCAGAACATGCCATGCCATACAGACATATCCATAGAGGTGAAAAAGGATCATTAGATCATCTAGCTCAGGGGTTTTCAACCTTTTTAAATAAATGTACCCCTGGTGGCTGGATGTGAAGCGGGGGCCAGGACGAGGCATGGTGTCATCTGAGCGGCGGTGCAGGATGGTGAATGGTGGTGGCAGTTGCTGCCGCGTGCAAGGTTCCTCCCTCCCTGCCACATCTGACCAGTTGGCTGGCACCTGTGCAGCCCACAGAGGAGAGACATTGCTCTCAACCTCCCCCAGCCCTGCTCCTGGGAGGTGGTGGTGCAGGGTGGTGGGTGGCACTGCTCCATCCCTGCCTGCATGTACCCCCTAGGGCCTTCCCAAGTACCCCAGGGGTACATGTACCCCCGGCTGACAACCCCATATCTAGTTGACCACCTGTATATCACATCCTCTTCATGTCCATCTAGTTATCCTGATATTGAGCCCAATAACTTGGTTTTGACACCAGTTTTACTGGGCATAACTTTTATTTTGCTAAAGTACAGTTTAAAGAGAGGTATCTAGTTTTGATATCAAGATATTTAATAGATTTCATAAATTTCTTAGATTTTAGGGCTGGAAGAGACCTTGTAAGTTCATCGGGTCCAGACCCCTGCTCAAGGGACAGGAAGTCAGCTAGGGCCAGCAAGATAAGTGTCCAAATGTTTCTTAAAAGTGTCCAGAGTAGGTGCTTGCACCACGTCTGTGGGGAGTCTGTTCCAGATCTTGGGGGCTCGAACAGTAAAGAAATTTTTCCTTATGTCCAGCCTAAAATGGTCTTCCAGGAATTTGTGACCGTTGGACCTTGTCATCTCTTGGGGTGCTCTGGTGAACAAACGTTCCCCCAGATCCTGATTCACACCCCTTATATACTCAGAGGATGCCACAAGTCACCCCTGAACCTGCACTTCTCCATTAATGTTATGAACTGACATTTGGGGAGGTAGGAGAAGATTAGATTGAGTTGTAGCAGGCTCACCTTTCAGAGTTTGGGTTGAGTCCTAGGCTTGAGATCTACTGTTTTGATTGGTGGAGCCCATCCACCAGTCAGGAGGCAGCAGGAGAAATAAAGTCATGCCCCTTTCCTGAGGGGAGGGAGAGAAGAGCTCCCCCGGACCTAATTGAAGACTGCAATACTCAGGTCTGGAAGACTTCAGGGGCAGAGCCCTACAGTGTATAAAAGGAGCTGTGTGCCCAGCACAAAGGGCAGATGCAGCGAGGGACTCAAGAAGAGCAGAGCCAAGAAAAGCTGTGGAGCAATCTTTCAGCAGGCAATAGGCCCAAGGCTCCTGCAACTGCCACTGGAGCAGCAGCCTTGGGAGCAGTGAGACTGCTTGCATTGTTGATGATGCACAGGAATGGTGCACAGAGACCTGGCCCTGGGAGCAGTGTGAGACTGCTCAGACCCATCATGGTGCACAGTTTGGTGGATGGAGCCCAGGCTTTGGGAGCCGCAAGCAGCAGCTTGAGCCTGCAACCCTGGCTGGGCCTTGGGGCCCTCAGTGAGGCAGCTCAGGCCTCATCTCCCAACAAGCAGCCAGGTCCCATGGTGCACAGGGCGGCGCATAGGCCCGAGCCTTGGGAGCCAGGGAGCAGCGGAGGCTGCTTGGGTTAGCCATCTGGTGTGAGGATGGCTGGGCAGAGCCTGAAGGGTCCGGCCTGTGCTAAGAGAGCCCTCAGTGCTGAGCCAGGGTACAGGGAAATGGTAGTGCTGCAGCGTGAGGCCCAGCACCCAGGAGCCAGCAGCAGTGGTGCAGCACCTGAGAGGAACTCAGATCAGGGCACAGGGTGGGGAGGAGCCCAGCAGTGCATGAGAGGCCTGGAGAGGTGCTTCAGCAGAGGAGACCCCATTTTGAGCTGTGCCCTGACCACCACCACCTGAGGGAGTGTTAGTCATTGGGCCCCTTGGGTCCCACAGGGGAAAGACATCTGGGCCAGGCAAACCCAGAGAAGGGGCTGGGTGAGCAGCCCTGCCCCCCGCCTAGTCAAGGCCCTAAGGGGAGGGGCCCCTGGTGTTCCCTGGACACCCCCAAGGGACCCTATTGGAAGGAGGACTATCTCTTGCCATGGGTCAGGGACTATATTAAGGAAATTTTGCAATTGAAATGTTGTATTGTGATGTTGTGAATAGTGTTATTTAGGGTTTGGCCTTGGTTACTGGTTAATGTTCACTGTAAATATATGCATATGATATTTAGTTTTATGTTTATGTATATTATAACTCAATAAATTGTATATAGTTAAGAACTTTGGGCTTGGGCTAAATCTATACAGGAAAGAGGGATCTCCTCAAAATTCTTGCATCCCTCTCACAGGACCCCCCTCCTGCCTACCCATCCCATCCTATTGACAATAGGGCACACCTTTGGGTGAACCCGGGTTACAGAGTTAAAAATAGCCACCTGATATAAGGTAAGTTGGGATTATGGGGCTAGTGTAGGAGGGTTGGGGGAGAATCAGGGGGTCTGCAGGAGGATTGGGGGCAGGTAGGTCTATGGGGGATCAGGAGGACAACCAAATATGCGGAGGGTATTGGGAGGCTTGGGGGGGGGTAAATAGGGTCTGTAGAGGGACTGGGGGAGGAGGTGGGGTCTGTGGGAGGGAATGGAGGGAGCTAGTGGGGCCTGAAGGGGGATCAGGGGGGTTGGTGGGATACGGGAGGATTTGGAGGATCATGGGGGGTCCATGGCGGGGATTGGGGGAATGGGGGGAGCTCTCTCTTCCAGCTCCTGGGAATCAGGGCTATTTTTTGCCTCCTACCTCCTTCTGCCCTCTCCCCCTTCCCACAGACAAACAACTCCTCCTGGACAACCAATCCCATGTCGCTCCTGTCCCTTCTCCCATCCTGACTTACTTCCTTGGATGCTGCCAGCAGTGAACACTGTTGTTAAAACTGGCGCTGAGGGTGGTTTGAGGAATGGGGGGTTTGCTGGGCTTGGTGGGAGCTGGCTGGTTTGTCGGGGCAGGGGTTGTCCATCTAGGGATAGGGGGTAGAGCCAGGGGGGAGCGGGGCTAAAAAGAACCTGGTGCCACTGCGGCAGGTAGGGGCTGGGGCCAGTGGCTGGGCTTTCCCAACCCTGGGACTGTGCTGGGAATTGTACAGAAGTTCAGTTAGATCAGTCTTGCATGACCAGATCTAAGTTAGACTTCCTCAGAGATACAGTTAACTTAGATCAAGTTGGCCATTTTTGACTGATCTGCCTGTCCTGATCTTCTGTGTGGTTTGCACTTAGATCCACCTAACTAGGGATCTAAGGGCAAGGTCTGCACATGGGTAAACTAAGTTGAATCACACGGTGATCTAACCTCCCTACAACCTCCCCTAATGTCTGTATGCACCCCAAGAGAGGTGAGGAATCTACCACTTCTTTTGGTCATACTTCAGTGGTGTATCACTCTCTGATAAAAATCATGCCTTCCAATTTGAATTTTTCTGGCTTGAGTTCCTGAGTTATGCCTTTCTCTGGTAGATTAAAAATTTCTTAAGCACTTGCATTATCAACTTAAGACGCTATTTACACTCTGGGTGTATCCATACATGCATTAGATGCAGGAGCAGTTTACTTGTAAGTAAACTACTCACAAGTAAATGCAACCGGGCAATTGTCTACATATGCAGGGAAGTGGCAGTAGATTTGCTGCTAATGGAAGCAAACTGCTCCCACTTCCTGGGACCCTGCAAAGGGCCCTTCTTCCACCAGAGGGAGCTCTAGGCTCCCCCTGGTGCTAGCTCAGGGGCTGGCAGGGAGCACCGGGCCAGGAGACATCTGTCTCCTAGCTGGGGCTCAGACATTGCTCCCTGCCCCAGGGGGCTTTTTGTTGCTGGGGTAGAGACAATGTCCCCTGACCACAGCAGCAGGGAGCTCCTGGCTCTGGCTCCCCGATGGGAGGCAGGGAACTAGGAAGGAGCTGCAGGGGTGGGGCCCCACCAGCGGATGAGGGCAGGGGGCTGGGACCTGCCCCACTCCTGCAGCTGTTCCCAAGCCCCAAGCCTTAATCACCTGATCAGGGCATGGGGCTGAGACCTGCCCCTGGCCAGGACAGTTCCCAGTACCCACCCCATGATTGTTAGGTGGGCCTGCCTAGCTCTGTGATCATGGAGCTATGCAGGAAACAGGCTCCCCACCCTTGCCAGCAGGGAGCTCCCAGTGCCAGCTCTGTGGTCATGGAGCTGGTGCTGGGAGATAAGGATCTCCCAGGCCCCTGCTCCCCAATCATGAATGCAAAGTGGGGGTTGGGAGATAAGGATCTACAAGCTCCCACTCCCTGAAATGTTCCTTAGTGTGTGAGACCTGTGGCCAACTAGCTGGGTTTGCAGCTCCCTGCTGCCAAGGCAGGGGGACATAGTCTTTGCCCAGGCTCCAGTGAAAGAGCCTGCCCCAACAGCAGGCAGCCCCCAGGGGCAGGGAGCAATCTTCCGCCCCCTGCTGGCTGGCTGACTTGCTCCCAGTCAGACATCTACGTGAACGCTACTGCACAGCAACTAACCACAAGTAATAACCACAAGTAAATCTGCTACTTGCATTTGTAGGTTCATTACTCATGATTACTGAAGTTTACTGTGCAGTAAGCATGTGCACATGTAGTAAACTATGCTACTGTGTAATAAAGTGTCTCATGTAGATGCACCCCCTATATTGAAAACATCCCCCAATTTTTTTGTGTGAAGAACTGAAAATATTGAGCTACTGAAGTTTATTACTTTAAAGAATTTTCTCCAGCACTTGAATCAATTTTATGGCTATTTTCTGCGCCATCTTTTAACATCCCTTTTAAAACACGGACAATAGCACTCCATGTGGTATTCCTATACTTATTTTGCCATAGTAACACACACAAAAAAAGTCACTTCACTACTTTTGTGCTTATAAATGACAGGATGACATTATCCTTTTTCTGCCACAGCATCACACTGCTAGTTTGCATCCAGGTGTTTGTTCACTACAAGCGCTAAGTTCTATTCAGCGTCACAGGTTTCCAGGATAAGATCCCCATTTTGTACGAACAGCTTGATATCATTGGCCTACATCTAAAACTATGTTTTTTGTTTTAATTATGGAATCATTTTACTAAGCAAACTGATTACCTTGCATGACTACCCTACATTCATCATTACTTAGTATTTTGCCAATTTTTCTACCACCCACAAATTTTATCAGAAGTGACCTTATATTTACTTTCAGATTAATAGTGGATATGCTGAATAGCACTGACTCACACTGATTTCTGTGGAACCCCATTACAAACACCCCCATTTCATGAAGATTCGTTATAGACAACTATTTTTGTAATCTGTTAGCCAGCTCTTAATAAATTCAGCCTATGCTTTATTGATATAATATAGTGCTAACATTCTAAGTCAAACATCTTACAGAATCCAAACATTTATATCTTTGCAATTACCTTTACCAATCAAATTTGGGGTGTGTACACAAGTTGCTTTTTTGCCATTTAATGTGCTTTATTGCAGTGATTTAACAGAAGTGCATGGCTTTACAGCACTTTAAAAATGGGTACAGTGCTTTAAATTAAACCCTGTTAAATTAAGTAGTAAATTTGAAGCATTGTATTTTACACCACTTTAGCAACCTACAGTGGTTTAAATAACTATTTTCTGCTGGTCAAATTTCTGACCAGTGGAGAAGCCCTGGGAAGCTGTGGAGCACCCCCTACCTCCTAGCCTGGAAAATGCAGGGAGGCTCAGAGCCCCCACCCCTCAAAACACTGCATTTCTGGCATGTTTAAGAGTGCTGTAACTTTACAGTGCTATAAAAAGTGCTCTAAATTACAGCGCTGTAAAATGTGTATGGAGCAGTTCTGTACACACCCTTGGGGTATCCTCAAAGAATGAAATAAGGTTTGCCTGATTTGACCTACTTTCTATAAAACCATGATGGCTGACATTAATTAAATCCCTATTCTTTAATTATTTATTAATTGAATACTATATAAGCCTTCCACTATTTTGTCAAGAATAGATGTCAGGCTAATTGGTCTAAAATTACAAAAGTCATCCTGCTCAACCTTTTTGAAAATTGGCATAACTTTATCACTCTTCTAGTCATCTGCATTCAAAGATTTATTAAAAATTAACATCAGTGTGATAGAGATGCCCTAAAGCAGCTCTCTAATGGCTATTTAAGTCAGGCATACTGATTTTAAAATGCTTATCCATTGTTTAAATTGTTTAACATCCTGTTTAGTTACTAATGCACTGGAAAGTACATCATCCTTCTTCCAAATACAGGACAGAAATATTGTTGAACATATCTACTTTTTTGCAAGATTAGTAACAATTTTACTGTGTCCATATTGTTATTGTCTTGGGCTCTGTTACAAGAATGTCTTTTAGTCCTAATGTACTTTAAAAACTTGTTCTTAGAATTCTTAGCCTGGAAAACATAGATTTGTATATGATGCTTTTAGATTCCCTCATCCATTTCTATGCTTCATAATTTCTAATTTATATTCGTTGCTAATTCCCCTTCTTGATTTGTTATACATTGTTATTTTATTTCTAATTGCTACCTTCACTTTGCCACTGGACTAGGATAGTTTTTAGTCAAAGTTGTCCTCTTTCTAGGTTATACACTTGTTTTATGGCCAACTTTAAATTATTTTTAAATTTGAATTTTCCTTCACATTTTTCTGCCTACATTTTTCTTCCCAGTCAATATTGTTTATAATTTTCTTCACCTTTTGAAAATTAGTCCTTTTGAAGCACCAACAGTGACCAATGGTTATATGCTCTTAAACGTCCAATAGCCCCACTTTTTCACCTGCTAAAATATATGGTCACTGTTGTCTCAGTGAAGATGACAACATTCATCATCAGACAACCAGTACATTATATCTACCAATATATTAAAGTAAATTTTGTGTATGCAAATAAAAAGATTGTCCTCAAACTTTTTAGACTCAAGGCTTGTTAAACTCAGCGTGCCCCTTGGAAAATGCCAGCTTTCAGTTTTCACTCATCTCTTGACTATGGAAAACTAATACAGCAATTCTTCTGTTGCAAAGAACTCAAAAAGACCACAACAGATCAGAGTGTTTTGACACTATGTATTCCTATTTTAAATCTCCGGGTTTATGTTGTGAATCATGTGTAGGTGTTTGCATGCTAATATTGAGTGTTAACATTGTGCAGCACCCTGCATCACCCTTAAAAGAATTCTGCAGCAACCCAATTAAACTGATTTGAGAATCACCCAATTAAACTGTATTTGCAGTGCAGGTGGCAGTTTTTCATTTGGTATAACAATCCACATAGTTTAAGTGCAACACATGGCCCCACAGAGTCCTTGGCACTGTGACTTAGCATTTCCATGGACACACTTGCCATTAGGGTGAAAGACCTTAGCTTTCTTCTGCCATCATTCATTCATTTGCCTCTGCTGAAACTGTCAAAAACATGCCAGCTAGTATCACCTATGGTAGTAGTTTCTAAGCTGTGGATTCTTCTCCTCTAGGAAATGCCTTAAGATGAGTACAAAGTAGGAGGAGAAAGGTGGTTTCTTGGGATATGGACATATGAACAAGTTACTACAATATAAAAAGAGAAGAGAGGTCACAGTATGTCAGCTGCTCCCTGACAACTGCTCCCAGTGTGTATGCACTTACCCAGAAGTAACTGCAAGATGAAGCATAGTAGTTCACCTCTGAACAAAACCCAGACAAGAGTGCTCACTGCGTTCAATGAAAGAGGGCTAAGCTATCATGGGTTAGCTTTCATTTAATAGGGGATAAGAGCATGCATACACATGGTTACCACAGAGGCACAACGTGTTACAAAGTCTTGCCATCTTTTACCTCACAGTAACTTCTTCATATAATCATGTCCTTAGAGACCACTTCTCTCCTCCTATTCTGTGTCATTTATGATCAGAAGAAACACATGAGCCGGAGGCCCAGTGACAGAAAGGGAAGCAGAGACCTAGCAGGGTGATCTGTATTAGCACCATTGATCTTGGGAAATTATGGCTTATTTCCTCTGACTGAGGGCAACTGTTGGGTTCTTTTCACATGTTTTTACAAGACTGCCTAGAGTCACCTGAGCAAGCAGAGAGCACCCTTTTATTTAAGAAGAATAAAAATCTAGGTGAATAAAGGTTCTTTCAGGTTTCTAAATATGTATGAATGTGGTTTCCATGTTTGTGGCCATGTTGATGGCCAAAAGCCATGTTGATACAGCTTCTCTCCCAAACTAGGACTGTTGCTCAGCCGGTAAAATGTGTTTGAGGCCCACTTACGGGGCCTGTCTTTGGTCACGGTCTCATGTTTATACAGTACACACGACTGTGTCCTAGGTTAGCACAGTTAATTTTATTCAGTTTCAAGTCTTTTCAACATGGCATATCAACCTGCTTTCTACTCAGAGGAAAGACTTGCATTGTGTCAGTACTGGGGGATTGCATTAAGATTTTTAATTGCTGAAGGAAATATCCTTCTAGATTACTCACTGAGCCAGAAATGCACTCTCTACCAAACCCACAAGAAGACAGAGTAAAATATGCCTCTGAACCAACTCTGATTCCAGAAAATTGCATCAGACATCACATAGCCTTGCCACACTGTATGTTAGCCTGTGTCTAAACAGTGTTGAAACCATTTAGCCTGTCCAGCAATCCATGGCAGTCACTATGCATCAGTCACGTAAATGGAGGGAGGACGACAAGGAAATATTGCTACCTCTGGTTTGAAAACTGGTTACTATATTGTTACGTGATCCCCAAACTACAGCATTTCCATAAACTGAAGTTTTTTTTCTGAATAGGCAACTTATATTTCACCAATACTGCTTTGAGATTTTTTCAGTGTATAACCAGCTCTTGCTCTTACTGAATGGTTCCCTTAACCTAGATAAGCATTCATATTGATAACAGATTGAACATAATCAGATTGTGTTTAATACTTTAAGATAATGCTTCATGATAATGGGCTTTTACACTTTTTAGTTTGCAAAGGTTTCTGTGTACCTTAAATTACTGGTCCAAACTAATTTTTCCCACCATACAGTCTTTTGTCTGTCTTATTCTGAGGTCACATAAGCCAACTGTGCTCATCTTTTACCAGCTTGTTGCCCTTATCATAAGTGGCAAAATTCCCACAGAGTTCAATGGGAGCAAAACCAAGTAATAATTTTACAAATGATTATTTTTTCTATAAAAATGGCCTTTTCCTAAAAGAAAATACTTGGAAAACTGGTTTATAAAAGCTTGCATTTTTATCAGAAAAAAGCAATAAACAGAAAACCTTTGATCTTTCAGGTTAATTTTTTTTTCCTTTTTACTCTTTTCTTCTTTTGTATTCCATTTTCAAAACAGCATTTAAAAAAAGATGACTAGAAGATAAAAGAGCTGGATGGGAGAAAAGAAGCAATACAATTCCAAGAAGTTTCAGGAAAAATCTCAGAGAAGATTCCAAAATGAACCCTTTTCAAAATAAAAAATGTTTGACATTAAAAAAATAATGTTTTTTTCCCCCTGATTCTTGGCTTGCTATTGGCTTGTACGTAGGGAAAAACTGATCATATTAATTAATTAATGGCAATCAGGTTTCATTAAATGAATAAATATTTGTGCACTTTTGCAAATTTCACTTTAATTCAGAGTCTTTTAATATGGAATTGCTGAAGCTAATCATCTATCCTTCACCTGTATATATGCAACTATCAACATCCAAGAAAATAGCTTTTGCCAACTGTTTCCATGCTTATATCTGACATATCACACTTTTCTTTTACACTTGGAAGAGGGAGTGACTGTGGATATGTCCACATTTGTATTTGATGCAGTACCAGTTTACTCATGAGTAAATTACTCACAAGTAAATGGTGCTGGGCACACGTCTACATGTGTAGGAAAGCAGAAGCAGATTTCCTGCCAATCTGCTCCTGCTTCCTAGGGCCCTGTAATGGGCCCCTGCCACCACCAGAAGGGAGCTCTAGCAGCTACTGGCTACCGGCAGCTGCAGCCTGGCTGCAGCTGGCAGCAGCCTTCTTCAAAAGCCATCCCTGCTCATTACTCCCTAGCCAGCCACTTTCCTGGCCAGGAGCAGTATGCACAGGGCAAGGGCAGCATGCAGCAGTGCTCTTCTTGCTGCCTGTGCCTCCCCATTGTATGGCTGCTCCAGCCTCTGCCCCTGCTGACCTCTGTACTGCCCCAGCTGTGGGGGTCAGAGCTGCCGCAGACTGGGTGGGGCAGGTGGCAGCACTGGGACTTAGAGGAGGGGATATAGCCACCCCAAATCCCCTTGTGCCAGCTCTCCTTGCCCCACAGCATGGCCCTGCTCCCCCCCACATTGGGAAGAGGCTCGTGCTCCAGGACACTGTGACAGGGGCTACTGCCCCCATCCTGGTTGCTTCCCCCTTGCCGATTCAGTGGCAGGGCTGGGGCACAACCAGAGCCCAGTCAGAAGGGCCCCTTAGGTGCAAGGGCAGAGAGGGGGGTTATTCCCCCCTCCCTCCGGCGTCTGGCTGAGGGGGCAGGAGGGGACTCATCCTGGGGCTCACACTGTGCAGGGAGTGAGCAGCAGTGGTGGTCAGGACACACAGACCTTGCTGTAGTATCCTGGGGGCAAAGGTGGGATTACACTTCCCTGCCCCCTGGACTAAAGGGCCCTGCCAGCTGGGCTCTGGCCATGCCTTGGCCCTACCGCTGAAGTGGAGAGGGGGGAGTGACCATGGTGGGGGCAGCAGCCCCTGTCACGGTGTCTCAGAGCACAAGCCTCTTCTCTGTGATGGGGGGGGGCACTGTGGGGTGGGGAAAGATGTTGTGTACTGTGTGGGGTGAGAGTGGCAGTGCTGGGAGGGCTTGGGGGGCTATGGCCCCCTCTGAGCCCTGGTGCCACAGCTTGCCCTGCACAGTCTGCAGCAGCTCTGATCTGACTCCTACTCTTGGACCTCTTGCTGGGAAGAGGCTTGCACTCCCCAGACAGCATGATAAGTGGTGCTGCCATCATCAAGAGCCCTGCCCCTTTGCCACTCCAGCAGCAGGGTGGAGGCATGTCTAGAGGCCAGCCAGCATGGCCCCGTAAGTGGGAGGGGGCAGTGTGGGGGGTTATTACTCCCTTCCTCCATTGTCTGGCAAAGGGTGCAGAAAGGGGTTTATTTCACTGCTTGCCCCAGACAGGAAGTGAGCAGTAGCAGCAGTGGCAGTTGGGGCAGGCAGGCCCTGGCTGTGATACCCTGGGAGCAGAGGAGGTGGAGGAGGGAATAACTCCCTCCCTGCCCTCTCTGCCTCAGAGGGCCCTGCTGGCTGGCATCTGGCTGTGCCCTGGCTGTGCCACTGCAACAGTGAGGGGGGAGTGCTGGACAGACCCTATCTTGGGTCCAAGGGACAGGGAGGGGGGATTTCAACCCCTTCCTTGGCCAATTCACTCCAGGCTACTGCCGGGGCTATGTGCCCCCTCCCCCCCGCCTCCTTCTGCACAGCTTCCCCGTAGCCAAGGGCATGCTCTAGCACCTGCTGGCTCTTGGTCTGAGTGGCTGCAGGCATATGTCTACATTTCCTCAGTCTGGCTGGAATGTCTGTGCACTTGCAAATTGGTTCAACCTAGGCAGGTTTGACTAACCTGCCAAGAGTGAACCAATTCAGGCTTCAGCTTTTTTTATGTCTGTACCTAGCCAAGGTGTTAATGGTTTTCTGTGCCATTTCCTGGAAAACTATTACATTTTTAATTTCCATCTTTAATAATCAGAGTTTCATTTCATTTTAGTATAGTTAAAAATGGGATTAAACATAGACTGCAGCAGTCTACCTTTTCATGGCAAAGTAAAAGAATTTTTGTCTGAAATAATAACTGCACTGTTCATCTGGGAGGCCTCCAGTAAAAATTCAACAGGTATTTATCACTCCTTTATGTAAACAGTATTCTGGACAATGCAAGTGATTGTACCTTCTATCAGTACTGTCAGTGAGGAGACCCTGTAGTAGCTGGAGAAGCTCCACAGAGCACACATTGAACTGATGTGTTTATTTGACTAGATGGAGAGAAAAATATTTAAAAAAAACAATTGGCTACTCTTGAAGTGAATATGTCATTTCACTTAACATTATGGTTTATGAGGACATATCATAAAAAATGGCCTGCTATACAATGCAGCAGAATTCTTACAATGTCTGGCTGCTTTATTCTTAATTCATAGAGAATAATGGAACTAGCAAAGACTTCATTCTAAGACCACGACTAAATTCCTGAAAGAATTCAAGGGGCTTTATTCACAGCAATGAATATTTATCCCTTTTTTACCTTTCACTCACAGGCATGGCTACACGTACCCAGAAAGGACAATAGAGCAGCACTCGTATAAGAATAGTCTAATAAAAAGGCTTATTGCAAAAATCAATTTTATATAACCCATTCCAGTTCCTAATTGTCATTACCATCCTTTATTGCTGAAATATATGGTGCCAAAACTTGGTGTAAAACACAATTCTGTACATGGCTTGAGAAAAAAGAGCATGGGATTGAAAACATTTCTAGGTTGATGTACCACCATTAACAAGTGATAGCTGGACTGTAAAGGGTGTATCAAGCATCCCAAAGTCTCGATGCTTATATAAAATGTGTCAGAATTTCCAAACCTCAAACTCCTATGGGTACCACCTGAAATCTGTCACATTAGCATCTTTGTTAGCAAGGTTTCCTATGTATTTTATTCTCAGACAGGATGAAAACTGGGTAAATACAGGTTTTCCTTGCCTGAAAGTTCAAAGCACAAAGAAAACCAAAACTTTAACCAAAATATCATGAAGAGACTGTTTCAGAGTATGGAGGCACCACCTGGCCCCAGTACACCAGGCTGTACTTTCCCCATCCTTGCATCAGTGCGTGGGATATGTATCATGGTATCATAGTAGCTAGGGTCAGAAGGGACCTAAACAGATTATCAAGTCCGACCCCCTGTCTTGGGCAGGAATGGATGCTGGGGTCATATGACCCCAGTCAGGTGTCTATCCAGCCTCCTCTTAAAGACACCGAAGGTAGGAGCAAGCACCACTTCCCTTGGAAGTTGGTTCCAGGTCCTAACTACCCTAAAGTAATGCCTCCTGATGTCTAGCCTGAACCTGCTCTCTATCAACTTGTGGCCATTATTCCTAGTTAACCTGGGTGGTGCCTGAGGAAACAGAGCATCTCCTATTCCTTGCTGATCCCCCCTGGTGAATTTGTAGATGGTCACCAGATCCCTCCTCAAACTTCTCTTGTGAAGGCTGAATAGGTTCAGGACCTCTAGTCTCTCCTCGTATGGCCTGCCCTGCTGCCCCTGATCATGTCAGTGGCCCTCCTCTGGACCCTCTCAATGCTAGCCACATCTCTTTTGAAGTGCGGCATCCAAAACTGGATTCAGTACTCCAACTGCGACCTGAACAATGCTGCATAGAGGGGAAGGATCACCTCCCTGGACCTGCTTGTGATGCATCTGTGGATGCATGACAAGGTACAGTTAGCCTTACTAATAGCTTCCTCACATTGGCAACTCATGTTCAACCTAGAGTCGACAATAACTCAAAGATCCCTTTCCACCTCTGTGCTGATGAGAATGGTGTTCCCCAGCCTATAGGTGTGTTGCTGGTTCCTTTTTCCCTAGATGCAGTACCCTGCACTTGTCTATGTTGAATTTCATCCTATTCTCATCTGCCCATCTCTGTAACCTGTCCAGATCTAGCTGGATTCTGTTCCTCCCTTCTGGTGTGCCCACCTTACCCCACATCTTGGTGTCATCAGTCAACTTGGACAAGGTGCTTTCGACCCACTCATCCAAGTCGTTGATAAAGATGTTGAAGAGTACAGGCCCGAGGACTGAGCCCTGGGGAACCCCACTGCCCACATCCCTCCAGGTTGAAAATGACCCATCCATCACCACACTCTGTGTGCAACCGTCCAGCCAATTAGCCACCCAGCTGACTGTGTAGGCATCAATGCCACAGTCACCTGGCTTTTTTTTATGAGAATGGGGTGAGAGACAGCGTCAAAGGCCTTCTTAAGGCCTTTGTCAAAGGAAGACAACATCCACCCCCACGCCTTTGTTCAAGGACTTTGTGACCTCATCATAAAAGGAAATAAGGTTAGTCTGACAGGA
Source organism: Crocodylus siamensis (assembly GCF_052110815.1). Taxonomy (NCBI): domain Eukaryota; kingdom Metazoa; phylum Chordata; order Crocodylia; family Crocodylidae; genus Crocodylus; species Crocodylus siamensis. Next base: position 297,184,622 of record NC_143395.1, read on the forward strand.
TCTTCCCTTAACGAACCCATGTTAGTTCCCCCTGAGCATGATCTTCCCTGCTGGTCCCTCGCAGATGTGCTCCTTGATAATTTTCTCAAAGATCTTCCCCAGGACTGAGGTAAGACTGACAAGCCTATAGTTACCTGGGTCCTCCTTTCTGCCTTTCTTGTAAACTGGGACCACATTGGCCTTTTTCCAGTCATCTGGCACCTGACCAGAGCTCCATGAGCACTTGTATAGCTGTGCCAGGGGCCCTGCAATGACCCCTGCCAGTTCCCTCAGCACTCTTGAATGAAGAGCATCTGAGCCTGCTGATTTGAACACATCCAGCCCCTCCAGAAGTTCCTTAACTACGTCATTCCTAACCTTGGGCCTGGTGGTGCCTCCCCTGAATCCTTTCATACTCCCAGCGGGGGAGATGTCCCAGTCCCTGCTCAGAAAAATGGAGGCAAAAAATTTGTTAAAGAGGTCTGCTTTTTCATTTGCAGCAATCACCAGATTGCCAAGCGCGTCCTGCAGGGGCCCTATGTTACCTGGTGCCTTCTTCTTGCTCCCTATGTATTTGAAAAAGGACTTTTTGTTATCCTTAATCCTAGTCACCAGCCCCAGTTCCACCTCAGCCTTGGCCTTCCTAACAGTTGCCCTACAGCCTCGAGCAACAAAGGTGTGATCTTCTTTGGTAATAGCCCCTTGCTTCCATTGGATGTACGCCTTCTTTTTAGCCCTCAGGCATTCCTAAATGCCCTTACTAAGCCATGGGGGCTTTTAGCACTCTTACCTGCCTTGGTATGCATTGGGACTGACTCCCTTTGGGCTCAGAGAATTGTCTTCTTGAGGACTGACCACCCATCTTGGACTCCCATCTCCCAGAAATTTTGGGATCCCAATGCCTCTTGTACTCGTCTTCTTAACTCATTGAAGTCAGCCCTCCTCAAGTCAAGGACTTCTGCCTTACTTCTAGCCCTTGACACCCTGTGCTGAATTCCAGCAGGTGATGATCACTATTGCCCAAGTGGCCAAGAACCCGGAATTCCCTCATGAGGCCATCGCCTGTGGCAAGGACCAGGTCCAGCAGGGCATTTCCCCTGGTGGGACACTGCACCTCCTGAGTTAGGTGGAGGTCCTGTATCTCAGCTAGGAATCTATGTGAGTGGTCAGACCTAGCTGACTGCTCTTTCCAGCAGATGTCTGGATAGTTCAGGTCACCCATAACTACCACATCTCTTGCCTTGACAGCCTCTGTGAGCTGTCCTAAATATTCCCGGTCCAACTCTTCCCCCTGGCTGGGCAGTCTGTAATAGACACCCACCGTTATGTCCCTTTCCCCATGACCCCCTTATAGTCTTACCCAGAGCACCTCAGTCAGCCCCTCTTCTGACCCCACCTTGCTCATCGAGCATAACATAAGGAATATTTGCAAGTCTGACAGAGCAGCTAAAAAGGAGAGGATGCCTCTGGGAAGGCAAAGTTCTTTCCCCTATATACTCTGGGCCCAGTTTGGAACCATTTTGCTAGCTTTACATACAATAGCTTGTTTTTTACACAAATACCAGTGATTAATGTCATTTAATTACTGTATAATTTCTGTTGAGCCACTTCCACAAACATATGCAGTCCAAGGGAGGAGTAACAATTTGGGTGGGCTCCTAGGTCTTCATTCTGCAAGCTGCTTGTTATGGGTGGTGTATATTTAATATATAGCTTATAGTTTAATGACATAGATGGAGCACTTGAGACGTTAATGTTTACATCTCTCTATATATGTAAAGGGACCAAAAAGACCATTTAACGGAAGTATCCAGAATCATTCAGAAGCAGGGGGTTGGAAGTTACTGAGCAGATGGTTGTTTTTTCATGAGCTGGAGAATAATCCTCCACTATGGGTGAAGAATCATAAATATTCATAATATGAACTAATCAGAGCTAAGGTAGAGAGAATAAAACAGGAATATGATACAATCCAGGTGGGCTTAATGGATAATCCTGATTAAGGAGCACACCCGATTGTGTCAAGTTCCAATGCTTAGGATGATCTTGCTGATCCTTTGCATCCAGTAGTCTAGACCTGGAGGATCAAGCCCCTAATACATGAAATATTGTGCCATATTTTTAAAGCTTCACCTAAAAAATTAAATATTTTTTCCTGCATTCTTACACAGAAGAAAAAATCAGGCTTTAACTCCAGAGTTTATAGTAGAGGCTCATTGACTCAATATTGTTTTATTTAAATTATTTTAACAGATTATACTGAATTTATACCTTAGCTTTTGCTGTATTAAATTCAAATTTCATTTTAAGCTGGTTTATTTTTTAAAAGGAAACATTAATTATAATTTAAATAATCAAAAACTTGATTTAGATAAAACAATCCTATTGGGTTTTGATTAAAAACCCATTGATTTTTATCCGCCCTGGATGGAGACAGTTCATTCTTTCGGCCTACAGCTTCAGCAGAGTGCATGTTGGCACTGAGGTATGCCTCTGTGGGGCAGCTTGAGGACTTTAGGACTTACTTTTCTAAGGTCAGATTGTGGGTGGCTATTATTAAGGCTTTCCTTGTCTAGAGTGGACCAAGCTTATAGACAGAATCTTTGCAAAGGTTACACACTAATAAACATATGAGAACATTTCAATTTGGTGCTATTATTTTTTTTCCTTTTTCTCCTTTTGGTTTGATTTACAGCTTCTCTACCTAAAATGAGAGAACGGGGATATGGTGGTCTCTTAGCCTGTTTTCTTTGGGGATATATTGTTTTCCTATCCATGCTTCAAAGACAAAAAATCAGGTTTATTTGTTGAAAACAATATTTTTGTTCCAGGTATCATTACAGACTCTATGAGAGAAAAGCCAGAGCTACATTTACACTCTCCAACCCAGGTGTTTATACAGTAAGACAGCAAACATTTATCCTTCTCTTGCTCTTCCCTCATATTCATACAGAATGACCATCAAAAAAATTGAACAAATAGTGGCATTGAAAGTTCCTGATTTTGACTATAGCACCAACAAAGAATATGGGAAACAGATTTTTTTTCCTGATTTACACAAATCCTTTTTGTTATGGGAGGAGATCAAGGTACTGAAGATGGAAAAAATTTCCACAGCAGGTGAGATCAGAAAGAGTTCTCATCTTCTCTTTGAGATGACCATAGCATTTAGGATGGAATACGAGCTGCTCAAAAAATGCCAATAATTATTGGGGGCAGTGGGAAGGGCTGCACAAATCTGAATTAAAGCATCACAAAAATGTGTTTTTGCTAATGCGCATTAAAATAAGGTAACGTGCCTTTTTCTGGCACCTCACAATGGAGGTACTAAATTTAATGTGCATTACCACAAGCATATTAATGAATGTGTAGATGTGCCCAGTAAGGCAAAAGTACTTAAATTCTGTTGGAGCGCTGACTATGCAATTGCTTTCACATAGCAAGGCCTTTTGTGTTTGGCAAAATGACATCAACTGTAAGCAAGAGAAATTGATTCTCCAACAAGTCAAGGCAGAGGTCCAAAGGAGAACCCATAATATGAAGAACAAATGGTAGGAAGACAAGGCTAAGGTGGTTCAACATCTTGCTTACATCCACAATATGCGTGGTTTTGTCAGTGCTACCAAAGCCACGTACAGTCTGAGCACTCACAGACCAAGCCCCTTGAGATCTAACAATGGACCAACCCCTTGAGATCAAAGACAGGGGAGTCATCAATGCTCATTGGCAGGAATATTTTGAAGACCTCAGTGCACAAGCTAAATCTATTCCAACACAGAGGAAAGGCAGCAAGAAGGCACAGCAGCCCCCCTGGCTCTCCAGAGACCTAGTGGACCTACTGTGGCTAAAAAGGAAAGCCTACAAAGGATGGAGGACGGGATTCACCTCCAAGGAGGATTACTCCGCGCTGGTCCGGTCCTGCCGGGACCAAACCAGGAAAGCCAAGGCTGCAACTGAACTCCAACTAGCTTCAGGCATCAAGGACAACAAAAAGTCCTTTTTCAGATATGTGGGGAGCCGGAGGAAGAGCAAGGGCAATGTTGGACCCCTGCTGAACCAGATGGGGCAACTGACAACTGACGCCCAGGAAAAAGCCAACCTATTAAATAGGTACTTTGCGTCAGTCTTTCATCAGTCCCATGGGACGCCCATGCCTGCTATGGGACAGGGAGATCCGGGTGATGGGGATCCCCTACCCTCCATAAATGCTGACCTCGTGAAGGAACACCTTGAGAAGCTGGATACCTTCAAGTCAGCCGGCCCTGACAATCTGCACCCCAGGGTACTCAAGAAGCTGGTGAGCGTCATAGCCCAGCCCCTGGCACAGATCTTTGAAAACTCCTGGTGCTCTGGTGTAGTGCCAGAAGACTGGAAGAAGGCCAATGTGGTGCCGATCTTCAAGAAAGGGAGGAGAGTGGATCCCGCTAACTACAGGCCCATTAGCCTGACTTCTATCCTGGGGAAGATCTTAGAAAAGTTTATTAAGGAGGCCATCCTTGAGGGACTGGCCCAGGCTAACATTCTAAGGGATAGCCAGCACGGGTTTGTTGTGGGTAGGTCTTGTTTGACCAATCTCATTTCCTTCTATGACCAGGTGACCTATCACCTGGACAAGGGAGAAGAGATTGAGGTCATATATCTTGACTTCGAAAAAGCTTTTGATCTGGTATCCCATGATCACCTCTTGGCCAAACTGCCCAGTTGTGGCCTTGGCTCCACCACGATCCGCTGGCTGGGAAATTGGCTTCGTGGTCAGACCCAAAGGGTTGTGATTGATGGCAGTCACTCATCGTGGTGCCCTGTGACCAGTGGGGTCCCTCAAGGCTCTGTCCTGGGACCCATGTTGTTCAACATCTTCATTAACGATGTGGACATTGGAGTCAGGAGTGGACTGGCCAAGTTCGCCGATGACACCAAACTTTGGGGCAAAGCATCCATGCCAGAAGATAGGCGCGTGATCCAGGCTGACCTGGACAAGCTCAGCAAATGAGCAGACGAGAACCTCATGGTGTTTAACACTGAAAAATGCAAGGTTCTCCACCTTGGGAGGAAAAACCTGCAGCATCCTTATAGGCTCAGCAGTGTTACATTGGTTAGCACTACAGAAGAAAAAGACTTGGGGGTCATCATTGACCACAAGATGAACATGAGTCTCCAATGCGATGCTGCAGCTAGTAAAGCGACCAAAATGCTGGCGGGCATCCATAGATGCTTCTCGAGCAAATCCCGGGACGTCATTCTCCCCTTGTACTCGGCCTTGGTGAGGCCGCAGCTGGACTACTGCGTCCAGTTTTGGGCTCCACAATTCAAAAAGGATGTGGAGAAGCTTGAGAGAGTCCAGAGGAGAGCCACGCACATGATCAGAGGTCATGAAAACAGATCTTACGATGACAGGCTGAGAGCCATGGGACTCTTTAGCCTGGAAAAGCGCAGGCTCAGGGGTGATCTGATGGCCACCTATAAGTTTATCAGGGGTGACCACCAGGATCTGGGGGAATGTCTGTTCACCAGAGCGCCCCAATGGATGACGAGGTCGAACGGTCACAAACTCCTGCAAGACCGTTTCAGGCTGGACATAAGGAAGAATTTCTTTACTGTCCAAGCCCCCAAGGTCTGGAACAGTCTGCCAGTGGAGGTGGTTCAAGCACCTACATTGAACACCTTCAAGAGTAAATTGGATGCTTATCTTGCTGGGATCCTATGACCCCAGCTGACTTCCTGCCCTTTGGGCAGGGGGCTGGACTCGATGATCTCCCGAGGTCCCTTCCAGCCCTAATGTCTATGAAATCTATGAAACCTCAATTGATACTCTGCTATTGATAGGAGTGTTCTCAACTTCTTCCCACAACACCCAGTCAGAGATGATCTGAGAATCTCTCCAACCCTTGATGAGGTGAGGAAAGCCATCAAGCAGATGAAGCACAACAAGGCATATGGAGTGGATGGAATACTCACTGAAATATTCAAACAGGGACGAGAGGAGTTTACATCACAGCTTCACGCCCTCATCTTAAGGATCTGGAATGAGAAGGAAATCCCAGACAAGTGCAGGGATGCCACAATTGTGACGATCATCAAGACAGGAGACAAGTCCAACTGTGGAAGCTATAGAGGAATTGCCTTGCTGTCCACCACAGGAAAGATCATTGTGAGAATCCTCCTGAACCATTTCCTTCCACTTGCTGAAGAGCTCCCCCTGGAATCTCAGTGTGGGTTTAGGGCATCAAGAGGCACAACTGCAGAGGCACAGGAGGCACAATTTGCCAGCTGCAGGAGAAATGCCAGGAACAACATAATCCTCTCTATATGCCCTTCTTTGACCTCATGAATGCTTTCAACTCTGTCAGCTTAGAAGTGTTGTGAAGGATCCTTCTGAAGTATGGATACTTACTGAAATTTGTCACCATTCTCTTCGTGCTCCGTGATGGTATGCGAGCAGTGGTTCTCAGTAGTGGATCTATCACAGATCCCTTTGAGGTTAAAATGGGAGTTAAGCAAGGCTGTATTATTGTTTCAACACTCTTCTTGATATTCCTTGCTGTGATGCTACATCCAACCATCAACAAGCTTCCAGCAAGAGTGGAGTTAAACTACCAAATGGATGGTAAACTGTTTAATTTCAGCCAATGCCAAGCCAAAAACAAGACCACCCTGACCTCAGCCCTTAAGCTCCAGTATGCTGATGATACTGTAGTAAGTGTGTGCTGTCTTGGAAAGAGACCTTCAGGTAATCATCAACATCTTTAGTGAGGCATACAAGAAAATGGGACTGATGCTTAACATTCAGAAGAAAAACGTCCTCCACCAGCAAGTTCCTAATGAACAGTTCCCAGCTATGATAATCCAGATCCACAGTGAGACTTTAGAGAACACTGAGTATTTCCTGTACCTCAGAAGCCATCCAGTGGGAAGACAGACGGACCAACATTAGCATCCTCCTGCAGGTGATTATCATTTGACATTAACTTTGTCGATCTGACTATGTCGTCCACATATCCAATTCCAGACTCCTGAAGCAAGTTTTATTCTCTGAGCTCAATCAAGGTGTATGATCAAGAGAAGGGCAGGTAAAGTGTTTCAGGAACATCCTCAAGGCCAAATTAAAAAATGTAGCATAAATGTCAACTCATGGGAGACTGTCACCTAAGACCACCCCAAATGGAGGAAGAATCTGCTGCAGGAATCTCAGTACTTTGAAAGCTCACGAAAACAACAGGAGATGGAAAAGTAGAAGCGGCAGAAACAGCACATCACAGACAAAATCAAGAATCCAGTGCTACCCACCCCACATGGAAACACATGTCCACGCTACAGTAGAGTCTGGCAATCTTGGATAGGCCTCATCAGCCAGCTTCAGATACATAGATAAGACAATCATGGAAAACAATCATACTTGATTGAGAGGGATTGCTGAAGAAGCTCCCACTATTGCAAACCCTACTGCAGCTCACTGTACAGGTGCAATTTTTAGTTTATTGACAGTATGGTTCAAGTGGGTGAGTTGAATTGGCACTGGTTCTCAAAACTTGTCAGCACCAGTGAAGTCTGATGGCACATCTGATTACATCTTGTCATTTTCATGGTTACATCTCCATTACTACATGATTATTTGACAGAACAAATTTGCCACGGATCAAAATGGGACATTACACATTCCTCAGTAAAAATTTCTTTCAAACATATCAGCAGAAATAGATTACTGATAATTATTGCTTCTTGATCTTGGAAGGTTTTTATTCCTATATTTAAAAGGTACACATAGAATGTAAAGATGTACTACATTGGATTACAATATCTATCTGGAAAAAAAGTCCCAAGCCTATTTTACTTTAAAATATTTTTTGGTAAAAATCAGGAAGTCACCTCTCAAAGACTAAGTTGTGTTATATTTTCTTTTTTAACATCCCATTTTAAATATACACAAGGGAACAACTTTCATAACTCACTTGACATCTAGGAGCTTATAAATTATAGGTCCTTCTTTCACATGTGAAAATCAATTGGATTGTATGTTACAGTGCTACACACTGTCACAAATTTTTCCTCTCTCATCATTCACGCTGTGTCAGCATTTCTATTATAAACCTTTGTTTTCCAGATTTTTTTTCTTTTTAATACCACTCTTAAATTTTCCTCAGGACATCAGTTTGGCATCTTGGCAGTACCACACTGGCTGTCTGTGAGAAAATGTCATATTTCAGGGCCATTACATGACTCAAAAACCTTATTTCATGATAATTATGTCACTTGTGAGAAATAAGACTTTTTATATTATAATAGTACAGAACAAAATGAACTTAATTGAGTTGTATTTTGATCGACAACTGTATTCTACCACCTAACTATTACGTGTCTTAAACAGTATTTGAAAAAAATGTTGGTATAAATAAATCCAGTGTATAGATAGATCCAATTAAAATCCTATAAAGTGTCATTAGAGCTGGGCATCATTGTTCAAGCAAATACTTTACTTAACCAAAAATATATAGTTTTGGGGTTGAGCAAGACACAGTAAATTCATACTGAATTCAGTGAATAATATAGGCAAAAAGAGACAGGGAAAACATTTAAAATTATGTATTTTTAATGCTGACATTTCTGAAATGATACACTGTAATATTCTGTTTTTGAAAAAATGCATTTTGAATTTTTCCTGCATTTAATAAAATTAAGAAAGAGTAAAAAAAACCAAAACAAAACCCTGAAAATAAAGCAAAATGTTTTGTTTTGCAGCAAACAAAATGTTTTAGTTACCCCAAAATGAATGCCTTTCTTTTTTTGTTTTGTGAAGAAAATGGAACATTTTTCATTTCGGGTTGACTGAAAATGACTTTAGACGATTTTTTGGTTTAGTCAGAGACATAAAATATCAGTTATCCAACCTATACAGTTCTAAAAGTAGGACCACATATATCAATTTTAACTCTGACAGAAAAGTGCTTGGAATTAGCCTTGGTGAGAATTTGAAGTATATCCACAAACTAGCTGTGGTTGCTCTGATTTTTTTTTCCTGCTCACGTACTGTTAGTTGGGGCATTTTACAAAATACATATTTCTTTCTTTCATTAGACTGTCCATAACAACACGTTATTTTATTTATTTTGTTAAACTACTACACTAAGTGTATGTATAAAGTACTTGGGGTTCATTGGATAATACATGATATGAGGCAGCTGGGGCTCTGGGCAGCTGCAGTACACAGCTGGGAAGCTGCAAACAGCTGGACCAGGCCCTGGAGTCCCAGTACCTGCTCTGTGGTGGCATGTGCACCTCTGGGTGGATGGGGGGGGGCTGGGGAAGGTTCCTGAATTACCAGCTCTCCCGCCATGCTAGTCCTCCATCCCTCTAACTCCTGGGAAGCTGGTGGGAAAGCGGGATGCGGCTGGGTGGAGGGAGGCGAGTAGCAGCTGTCTGCTGCAATGCCCAGTCCATCGCAGGTGCCTCAGAGGGCCTGGCCCCTTGCCTGGGAACACTCCGCATCAGGGAGCTCTGGAGGCAGTGGGCACTGAGGGGCTCATGCCCCATGAGGAGTGGACACTGAAAGGGGTGCCACTGCTGTGGTGGCATCACCTTGCCGAGTTGGGAACCCCCTGGGAAGGTACCTCCAGCCTCCCAGGATGCCCTGGCAGTTGCTGAGGTGCTGCCATGGGTGCCACAAGTCTCCCCACAACCCTATTAAATTGATGGCATGACAGGGAGCTAGTGTCTCTTTCTCTTCCCTTCCTTAGGGCTGTTTGCAGCACAGGAGCCACAAGACTGCAAGGGGTCACACCAAGGTCTGAGGAGCCCCAGTGTGGCCCATTGCTGGCAGCAGCTGCACGCCCACCTTGAGGAAGGGGCTGGGGCTGTACTGTCACGATAAGGATTGGGCTCTTTGCAGCTCCACCACTGCTCACCCTTGGCACGCCAACATCCTCCAAGTCCAGGTTGTGGAGTTTTTTTGGCACTTCACCCAAAAACGTTGCTGACCCCTGGGATAGAGACTCTTGTTTCTTCTGTTCTTCCCATTTATGTATTTGTTTGAGGATTGTTTTTCAAATTAGATGCATTTGATTAGTTGCTTACGAAAACTTATACCTCTCTGAATTAGTTTATAAGGTACCACTTTGCTTTGCCTTCTGCCTGACTTCAGACTAATGTGGCTAACTAGCTACCTTTCTTTAGAGGGCATTGTTATTGAGTCTTACGGATCAAAACGTGATCTCTTAAACTAATATGCTGGGTTAGGTTCATTTATAGCACCACTCCATTAAAACCAGTGGAGTTACATCCCCAGTTAATATGGCCTACCACATTATCTTTAGACATATGCTTTATTGCCAAGACAAAAGATTTCATGGCTTTTTTGCCATTAAAATATTTTTAATGCCCTCAGGATGGTAGATGCATCTTATGAGAATACTGAAATAAAATGCTAAAATGTGGGAGCTTGATAATAAAGACTTTAAAAACTTACGTGACGGGCTGGCTGGCTGTGACTTAGCCCAGGGGTTTTGAAGGGGGAAAAGATGATTGGAGGACTTGGGATTCCCTTTCCACACCAATCAACCCCCAGAGACTTACCCCCCGTGTCCCCTGATTGGCCCGTTGGGTCACCTGGAGGGGGATAAAAGGGGCAGCGTGGGCTGACTCAAGGGAGATCAACAAGGGACAACAAGGAAGAAGCTTCACAGAGCTGAGCTGGCGGGGTAGGAGCAGTGCTCCAGAAGAGCCTGAAAGAGCAGGACCTGCAGGCAGCAGTGGGACCCTCAGCAGTGCGGTGTGTGGCTGGCAGGAGAGCCCCCCCTGGGCTCCAGGATCCCCTGGGAGAGGCTGCAGCCAGCAGGAGAGGATCCCCAGCTCCAGCAAGGATCTGTGCAGTGACCTGAGGGGTTCCCAGCTCTGCTTCCAGCTCCTCCAATCAGAGGCCATGCAGCTCGACGTGAGGCTAGGGCTCCAAGAAGGCCAAGATGCCTAGCAGGCTGGAGCAGTGCTACCAGCAGTGGTTGTGTGGTAGCATTTCTACCTGCCATGTGGGTTCAACTCCCAGCTGGGGTGAGTAAGCTAACAAGAAGCAGATCTTTTTGCAGTGTAAAAGGGGCCATTGTGTCTTTCTCCCCCTCCAGGTACCAAGGCCCTATGTTTCCTTGACATTTTGCATCTTGTGCCTTTTTATATTTCACCAACCTGTATTGTTTGTTCTGCTGTTTGTGTTTTATATTTTGTTAACCTTGTTTTTGTCAATGATTGTAAATGTCTAAACTTTGTTGAATCCTGCCCCCTTGGGGCACTGTAGTGTCCACTATGCCCTCTGATTTATGCCTGTTATGTTCCCAGTATTAAAAGGTATACGGTTAAGTCCCCATTGGTGGTCTGGCTCTGCTCTATAGAGGAGGAGAGTCCCTACACCTCCCACAGTGCTTGTGCACCTGCTTTGATTCCTTCAATTGGAGAGGGGGTACCTCTTGGAGTACTGCCCAGGTTACACTTATAAATAACTCTTCAGAAGCTATATAAACTTTAACATATCCCCAACAGAGTCCTTATTGGACAAAAGAAATCATTCTACATTTTTCAATGTACCATTATCCTCGAGTAACAGCAGCTAATGTTCCTACTATGTGAAGCATAAACAAAGAGCTCACAAAATATTTTCATTAACTTCTTATGCGCTTGCAGTGTACAGTCAATTTAAAATAATACTGTATAGCAATCAGGATTGAATGAAAGGGCCATAAGGATTTGCTTATTAATGTTCCATTCCTTGCTCACAAATACAGAAGATCTTATTCTCATCTTGCACCATAGGGATTTACACTCATTACTACCAAAACTATTAACCGGTAAATAATGGTACATGTCCTATCAAGATAATAATAATTAACTTATCAAAATTCTATGCACTTTTATGTCATCTTTCACCTAAAGGTCTCAAATTGTTTTAATAGACCTTACTTAAACATCACAATCCCCTGTGGGGCAGGAAATATTAATATCCCCATTCTACAACTGAAACAACAGTGGCAGAGAGAATCCCTTATTTTCCCATGATCTCACATCATGCTCACAAGCATAACTGCAAAATGAACCCAGAACTCTTGACTCAAGACTTGACTGTATTCCTCCAGATCAGGGATTCTCAATCAGGGTGTTGTGGTAGCCTGGGGTGCCCTGAGATCCTTCCAGCAGTACCTGTGCGTGTCATACAATGTTAGCACTGTTGGGTGTGCAAACAAGATTCACAAATAAACCCAGAGTTTCAAACAGGAATCCATAGTGTCAAAAACAATCTGACCTGTTTTTTGAGTTCTTTGCAACAGAACAACTGCTCTGTTAGTTTTCTGTGGTCAAAAATAGAGTGCAAACTCAAAGCTGACATTTTCCATCAGGCGCTTTGAGTCTGTTGAGGGGTGCCCTGCATCTAAAAATATTGAAAATCATGGCTGAAGATGAACATTGTAAACCCATGTTATGTTACACAGATTTTAGTCTGTGCTTGGAGCACCATGTAAAAAAACATTAAAAGAAAAAAATGAAAAATAGTTTGAAGAGAAAAGACACTGTGAAACATTCTGCTTTTTTGTACTGTTACATCACAGTGCAGTAGAATTACTAGAGTGAAGTTTGTCATTTATATGAATTTATAATTTATTGATGGTCACATCAGCCTCAAACACATCATACAGATTTTTAGAGTAAGAGGGAAGTCACGTATCTGTGTAATGTAAAAATATGTACTGGATCATATGAGTTTTATAGAAATATTAAAAAAAACACTGTAATGGTCTTAGCGTATTTAAAGAAAAAATGTTTTCTTTTAAACTACATCTGAAAGATCATTAAACCACAATGTGGGTTTGCTTGTTTGGACTTCAGGTTTAAATTAACTTTACCGTGCATAAGTGTAAACTCACAATGTTCTTTACTCTGCATGTATGAACTAGGCGGCTGCCTGAAGCCTGGACAGAAAGGGGGCCTGAAAATGGTAATTTTTTTAGTATTATTATCATTATCTCTGGCAAAGGGGGGCCCGATAGTAAAAGTTCACCCGGGGCTACCAGGAGTCTAGGTACAGTATTGAATGCATGCAAACTTCTGATGTTCTTTGTGTGTGAAACACCCTGCAGACCATGACTGCAACTTCATGACAACACTTCATGAGTTCTAATGAGATCTGGAATGATATACTTAACAAGAATTAAGCTAACAGGAGTCCTTAAAACATTTGTCTTCTGTAGCAAGAATTCTCTGAAGTAACTTAATCACTTATCAGAGCAACAGGTCCTGACGGTTGACTTCTACTTACCTATTTTTATATTACTTTTAAAAAAAATAATAAATATTAACATGTGTTGCCAGTACTTATATAAATGTGCCTTCTGTACCATTTCCACTCTACAAAACAATGCACAGAGCTTCCCCCTGCCTTCTGAAATAATGCTTGAGACTGTATACCACACAGTCTGGAGACACTGCAGAGAGAACTCAGGAAAAGGTGCCAGTCAAACATGACTTCAAGCTACTGTTGAGCTATTTGGATCTGACTAGACTACTCTAGGGGTTGAAATGGCTTTGGTATAAATCAGAGCCGCCCTAGGGGCTTTCAGCAACTTCCCCAGGGCTACATATGGCTTGCACAGAGACTTTTGCTTCCAATTCTTGATAAGCCCACTGCTTATCAAGCGGGTAAAGCAGCTATATACTGCAGTTGTACCAGGGAAATTGTCTCCAGGCCCCTTGCAGCAGAGTTTAACTTAGTAGTATAACTAGGGGTGGGAGAGAACAGCACAAGTCCTGGGCACTGATTAAGAGGTGGCCCCTGGAATCAAAGCAGCTGTGCTATTAGACCAGCAGCTACATCTCGGAAGAATGACTAGGAATTGGGTACTACCATCAAGGAAGCTCTCAGGTCCTGGCAGATAAGCACTGTACAGGAAAGAAGTGGGGGGTTAAAACAGGGCAGTATGTCCATGGTGTCCCACCCCCACTGAATTAGAAGTTTTATTTCTTCACTCAGCAAGGCATTCATTGGCACCTTTGGGGGGCAGATGAATGGTTTAACTCTGGCTGGAGGATACCTTCCCCAAGAGCTGCCCTGGACTCAGCCTAGTATCATTCCCCTCTTTGAAGAGCTGGAGACCCACAGCTGTTGTGACCCTAGAGCCCCCTGCATTTACCCTCTGGGTCCTGAACACCAGCAGGAGCCTTAGGTATGTCCCAGGGAGCTCCTGACAGCTGTGCTCAGAGCAACAAAGGAGTTTGCTACACCTTTGTTTTCACTCCATGGATGCTGCTACTATCATGGCTAGAAGCTGGAGGGAGAAATAGTACTTGTTCTCAAAGCAATTTTCCCCAACCATTATTTCAATATAAATGAGCAAGCATGATTGCTCTCCAAAGCCTATTAGGAAAAAGCATAATGCTGATGTAACAGAAAAGGAAGAGCTTTTCAGGGACCACTCCCAATTTCCAAAATGTAAGGGAACAGAATTTGCACAGATCCAGCACAGTGTTTAAGCATGTACTTAAGACTGATCATATAAGTGTAACAGACTGCCAATGTGGGCTCACCAGATTGGCTTGAGATACTTACCCTGGGCTACAAACAGTGCTGGTGAACTCTGAGCAACCCCAAGGGTGGAGCAGGGGAGCCCTGCCCTGTGGAAAAGGAGAAGCCAGTCAAAAGAAGAGGTTTTCAATTCCCTTATTCGCATGGAAGGGGGATGGCCGGAGTTGGGGGTCCACCACCCTGAGCCGTGGTTGGCAGGTTTGCAAGCCAGGGAGGAATTGCCGGAGGGGATAAAAGCAGCAGCTGAACTAGCGTGTGAGGGCTGTTGACAGTGACTCCGGGGAATGATGTAGGAGGCCTAAGAAGAGCTGCGGTGAGCTGACCCAGCAGAGGGAGCAGGGAGACCCCTCCAAAGAGCCTTGAAGGTCCTGGGAGAAGAAGGCAGCGGCAGGCGGCCATGCCTCCAGCCCTGCAGCGGAAAGGGAGCAGCGGCCAGGGCTTGGGGCAGAGAGCTGGTGCCCCAAGGCCCCATCGCAGTGTGCTGGATATGCCAGGCGTCCCGGAGGCTAGGGGTGGCAGTCGGTCCCCCACTCCACTGCGGAGAAGAAGCAGTGGCTAGGACTGCAGGTGCCAGCCTTATCTGGAGCAGGGAGCTGGTCCGGTAAGATGAGGAAACCTCTCACCTTCCCTGGGGAAGTGGGACAGCAGTAGGCAAGGCACTGGGAGCATGAGCGCCAGGAGAAGGGTGGTTGTCATCGGCAGCTGACTGTCATCAGATGAAGTCCCTGAGCTTTGTGCTTGGGTCATGCTGATTGCTGCAGGAGCCTACTTTGTTGCTTGCCTTTTGGTTGCCACTGAGGATCACCCTTCAGCTTCTTTGAGGGGTTGCGGTTTGATACAGTTTGATTGCTGCAGACCAGAAGAGCTTAACCTGTTGCACTCTGTCGCTTATTGGGAAGCCTGTTGGAGCTGCAGGAAGTGACCACCTTGCTTCCTTGTGGTAGCATCTCAGCAGTGGCTGAAAGCTGCCAGTTACCCTACCTGTGGTTCTTGAGTCAGGGGTTGACTAATGCATTCTGGTTTGCCTTGTGATTCTGGTTATGCCACTTAAGTTCACTTGGAAATAACCTTTCCTATTATTCTTGTTTTGTAAATAAAGTGTAAATTGTTAAATCAGTTAAGTGTTAGACCTTCTTGGGACCATGAGCTGCTCTCTGGGGAGCAGGGGCTGGCTGGAAAGTAAATCAGTGCTGGACAGAAGCCCTGCCCCACTCTCACCACACCATCCCCGATATTGGGCAGGGGTGGCAACTATTGGACTGCCACCTGTGTTACATTGTGTACCTGTAGATCACTCTGAATACTGATCTTGCAGATCAACAGCAAAAGTTATACTCTTCTTTAGTCTGATCTATTCACCAATGGTTGTATCCAATTTTTAGCAAGGAAGGTTTGTAAAGCTTTTCAAGCAACAAGAGTATGCGTTGGGAGCATACTGAATTATATATTTTTTAAATTTTGTATATTTTGTGCCCCCCCCGGGTGTTATGTAGAGGTACTGCGCACTTTCAATTCTCACTGAAACTAATGGGCACTGAGTATTTTTGACATCTAAAGAATCAGGTGAGCAGAGAGGAATGGCAAGTACCCTGTCTAACTTTTAAAATGAATGCATATAGTTAAGCACACTGAACTGTTTCCCTTCTTTCCCTCTAAGTATGCTACTAGAATAGTACCAGATCATGCTCAAAAACAGTCCATCAGTTCTGGATAATGATATACAAAAGAATCCAGAATTAGAATGATAACCTTTTATCTTAGCCTGAGTTTCCTTGGAATAATCAAGGCAGTGCTGATTTACTCCTCATGGGGCCTTCATATCACTACTAGGCTTGAAATGTCACTTTAGTACTAAAGCTCAGGGTACGGTTAAAAAGGAAACTCCAAAAACTTCTGTCTATACTATAGCTTCCATTTTGCTGTTACAGACAAGTTAGGCTGGTTAAGAATTAGGGCTCCTATCTATTCTCCTGTTAGGCAAGGCCTTTCTTGCTGACATGCAATAATAATGTGTCTCTAGGTTATGAAGTGAGAGTGCCATGTCTACTCAAAAGAGAAGTGATGTTAGGAAAAAAGGAAATGAGTTTCCTAAATTACAGTGTTCCCATGGATAATAAAAATATCCCAATTTAGAACAGTTAATGCTAAAAACGAGTTTTCAGAGGCATATTAAAAACTTCAGGGTTTAAACTCTTAACAATCATGGGTTAGGGTGTCCTCCTCAAAGCAGCAGTCTACTTCACCTCTTGGCATAAGGCCTATTGAACTTTCCTCTGACAGTGCTGGTGGCTACTGTCCAATACAAAATAATGGACGATCTGGTCCCTAGGCCTGGTCCATTATAGCAATTCCTACATTCTGATGAGTTTCTTGTCTACACTGCATCTCCACTATTGCTGTGATCGGTAGAACTACACTAGTAAAGAATTATGAGTCCTAACTTTCCTGATGTAGTTTTATCTAAAGTCTTCCATAGAACCCACCTTTAACTTGATTTGGCTCAGAGGTATGCAACAGTAACATTATGGTCTTTGGATTATATAAGATGCTTGGATGGGGGGTTTGGCTTTGCAGGTCCCACCCAGCTACACGCAATACCCAAGCCGGGGTACTTGGGGGCAGGGCATGAGGCAAAGGGGCTCCATTTCCACCCCCCAACAACTTGGCCTCAGCTCTGGCCATTCAGTAGCAGGGAGCTCCCTCCCTTTTTCCTCCCTGACCCTTCCTTGCTGACAGCTCTGGAGCTGAGGGGAGTGGAGCAGGGATGGGGAGAGAGGTGGTTCCTTGGAGGCTGCTGGAACAGCCCTGCCTGTTGGCCAGGGCCACAACCCAAAAGGAGAAATGCCTGTTGGGTCGGGGTTGGTGGGGAGGAGGAGGCACTAACTCATGGCATTTTATCTAACATGCCATGAGTTACTGTGAGCCCCTAATGTCTGTCTGTCCCCAAAATGTTCTAAAAGCATAAATTCTGCCTAAACTAAAGGTGAGGGGGGAATTTTCAATCTGAATTATTTTTGGCAAAATATTGTTGTATTCATGAGGCATCTCCAAGCACACTTTATGCAATGTTGTCAGTGTGAATTTGGCTAAAAAATGGCAGGAACGAGGGAGTGGTATCTACCTTTTGCATAATCACCTGGCAATTAGAATATATGATTTGAAGTGCCTAGAGGGATTTAAACCCACATCACTTAGGTGAATGCCCTAACCATAGGCTTCAAGAATAGGCTGGGTATAGGGACACCCTCCACCTTTTCTGTTTAAAAAAATCTGGCCACTGAGCAGTCAAGAATGAAAGAGTCTGACTGTTACCCAGAGGAGTGAGCAAGGCACTCCTCTGGGAGGGGGAAGTCTTGGTTTACTTCTGTTTTTGTACATTAAACATTAAATTGACAAAAGACAGAAATAACCATGGCGATATGGGCCACAGCTCATATCTCCCCATGCACCAACCATTAGGATCCAGAGTCAGGCTTTTCTCTCTCCCTGAGACATCTAAGGTGCAGCCAGTTACATGCCTAAGCTCCAGAGAAGGCCAGGGGTTCAGACACACTGCTGTGCTTACTAAGAAACAAACTGCATACACACGAGTGAGCATGTGCCTGTTGTGGCATCTGAAAACAGTTTGAGATGCCACAGGAGGCATGCTAGGAATGAAAAAATCTTCCCCATGCTGCATATTTACCACGGTGAAAAAAAGCAGTGCATGCCCTGAAGCAATTGGAGGCTGGGTCCTCCAGAGAGGTACGCTAGCACCCAGCCAGAGTGTCTCTATGCCTGACATGTGCCTCTGCTGCTCCAACACACTGCCTCAGTGTGCTGGAGCAAATAGAAGTGGGGTAAGCCTGGCAGCCGTGGCACAGACTCAGGCTCTGTCCCAGGTAAGGAGGGGGTGGGGGGACTGTGGTGGGGTGGGGACTGTGGGGTGGGAGGGACTGTGTGGGAGGGGTGGGTTCCCCAGCTGCCAAACTGCATGGTGCACAGCCCCCCGCAACAGGAACAGCCAGCAGCAGGCCGTCAGGGCACTCATGGCCTGCTGCTGGCAGAGACCCCCAGCGGCATGTGGCCTGAGACCCGGGGGCTCCATGTGTCATATGACATATGTTTCAACAGTTCAAAATGGGCCACCACAATGAGCACATCTTTTGGGCTATAGCTGCACAGACTACAGAGCAGAAGCACCAGAAGGCATTACAGCAGTGCCACATGAAGGCCAACTATGCAGCCATGGCCCACTGGCAGCTGGCCCAGAGGTGCAGGAGGCTTTGCTACAGTGCCCATACCACACTACAGGTGGCCATGTGGTCCCCATCCAGGTCAGGCAGGTGTGTAGCCATAGGGCCGCAAGTCCAAGTGGGTGGAAGCTGTCATAGATGGCAGCAGGTCACAGTCAAACAGCAGCCCCCCACTGCCAGATTGCTGCAGTGGGTAGAGGGTGCAGGGGCCACTCCAGGTTAGGGCTGCTTCAGCAGTTCAGCTGGCACAAGGGGTAGTGTCCCCAGATACCAACTGGCTGGGCCTCAGAAGATCCTGTCTATTTGTAACATTCAAAATACTGTGGGCTCTAAGGCCCTCCTGGCTAACGAGTAGTCCCTATTATATGTGGGCTAATGGGTGAATGTTACAACAAAATACTTGGGACAACTAATGAAAAAAACAGGATAGGAGTGTCATGTGGGTCAAAGGGTCAAAACATGAAAATAAGTGTGCTGGGGGAGGGTGGGGAGCACTGAGCAGAATCCCTTGGGCCCCACCCACTGGTCCTCAAAGGCATCCAAGGAGCCAGTGGATACTGCCCACTGGTGCTTTGCCCAGAAACATGCACGGACATGTGAGAGGAAAGTGGCCCCACAGTCTCCAGGCACCTTCCCGGCCAGAGCCTCCTTCCTGGTCAAGTACAGGGCCTACTTGGTCAGGAGGAGGTTGACCAGAAGGTCCCGGGACTTGGTGGGGCCATGGATGGGGTGACCAAAAACAAAAAGGTAGGGGGTAAAATTTGACCAGAACCTCAAGAGGAGTTTCCGGAGGTAGAAGTGGAGGGGCTGCAGCCTGGTGCACTTGAAGGTCATGTCCACCAGAATCTCCCTCTGCCTGCAGAAGGGGCAGGAGACTGGAGTGTCTGTGAAGCTCGCCACATACATGCCCGTGGCAACAGCTCCATGGAGAAGCCACCAGCTAAGGCACCCAGTGGCTTGTGGGATGGGGGGTGCCCCAGCCATAGTCTTACTGAGCAGGTCCCACCACTTGGTGTCTGGGTGGGACGTGAGGGCAGCATTATGAACATTGGAGTGCATGAGCGTGTAGAGGTGGCAGCAATGGATGGTGGAAAAGTGGACCAGTCTGATGTCCTTCAGCGAGCTCAGGTGGTAGATCTCAGAAGCTCCTGAGGGAAAGCAGCCCTGAGCTACTTGCCAGGGCAGCTTTTGATACTGCTGGGGCCAGCACAGGTGCATGTTCAGGATTTCCAGCACAAACTTGTGCCACTGCTATTTGAGCTGCTGCAAGCGCACGTGCCTGTATGTGTGGATGCACCCACTGTGTTTCTCACTGGTTAACTCTGGGCCTACTTCTTCTCCCCATTCTCTGCATAGCATGTCTAATTCTAACTCCAGCAAAAGCTTTGTTATCCAGCACCTATAGGGAATGGGGGGTGTCAGATAACAAAATATGCTGGTTAACTGAGAGGCCCGAACAGGCGTTTTTGCCTGTTTGGGCCTCTACTTCTCCCACCGCATCTGGGGCATCACCACCCCTCCTGCTGCATCGCTTTCCCTCCCACTGCATCGTCTACCCTCCCGCAGGCCCCAAGGGACAGGGAGGTGGGCCCCATGCAGACTATGTCCCGGGCATGGGGGCTTGGCAGCGCAGGCTGCTTTGCCCTGGGCTGTAGGGACTCAGCGAAACCAGAAGTGCTAGTTGTCCCTGGGGAACACCTGTGCCATGTGCGCTCTGGTGCATAGCAAATTACCCCTGGTGAGGTAAGAGAGGCTGGGACCAGCACTGGGCTACCCCCAGCAGCCTTACTTGGGGTCTTGCGGCCTCCTAGGGCTGTGCAGAGCCTGGCTGGCAGCCACAGAGTGGCTCCAGGCAGCCCAGCTCCACTTTTGAACAGTGTATGCTGTCCATGCATGGGCTGCTCTGCTTTTTTTTGTCTGTGGGTTTTTTTGACCCCTCCAGGTGTTGGAAAAACCCTCCATACTTGCAGCACAGAGAACAACTGAATGTGTGGTATGTGGCAATGCAGACGTGTCTGCAGTTCCACATACTGCACAGCCATGCAGCCACAAGTACTATCCAAGAGTGAAGTAAATTATAGAGCTCAAATGAACTTGCAGACAGCAATGCCTCAATTAGTTTACTTTGGCTGAAATTGAGCCGGATTATATTCAGTTGCATTAATTGCACCTGTAGACATGCTTTCTTTGGAGGTGCCTAATTCTCTCCATCAATTAGATAGGCCTTAGGTGTAGGAACTGTTAGCCCAAACCCCACAGTAGAAACACTTCAGAGTTGGCCTCAACACCTGATGAGGTACAAACTATAATGCATTTGTGTGCTACTATTGCATGCCAGAAGTAATTTCTTATACCTTATTACCACATTATAATGGCCTCTTAACAGCTAGACTAATCAAGAATTAATGAGGCACTAAAACATTTTAAGGAACAATGAAGGATTAAAAAAATTCCCTGGTATGTTTCATTTAAAAAGCAATTCATTTAACAGTCATAGCTCTCACTCACAGTCATGTAAAAAGTCTTGGTACTTAAAAAAAAAAATCAGTTGCAATGTTTTATTCATTTATCAGTTATTTACTTAAGTGGGTCCCTCGCAGTAACTGAAAAACGGAGAGAATTCCAAATGGACTGAAACTATGAATACACGTCTGTCTGGCCTGGGGCCCACATTCCACTCCTTCATGTCAATCCACTTATAAACTCCCCTACTTAGAAGTTTAAAGCAAATTCATTTAAAGGTGAACTGCAAAACTAAAACAGAAGGGCAGTAAACCTAGATTAACATGATTATAAAATGAAGTTTTTGTTCCTTTTGAAACACCGTTGTTATTATTATATTCTTTCGCCAGGGCAGTCTCCCCTTTAATCAAAATAAAAAGTGATGAGGAGCCTGCCTGATTCTACACAATGTCAATCTTGGTGGTTGATTTATCTGAAAAAGGCAAGCACTTTCCAGTAACGAAATAGGTGGAAAATAAAAAGTAGAAATGACTCAGAATAACAGCATTTCATATAAAGGTTATGTTATGATTTTGTTGAACTGCAACTATGAAATAAAAGCTAAATTAAGCCCCCAAATATGTGCGAAATGTTTTTACCACTAGGCAATAGGGGAAAGTCAGTATAAAGAATGAATTTTAGCTTTTAACAGTTTCTCTGGCAAAATCATGGGGCAATGTTTTGGTTTTCTCAGGAAATTCGGAATGTGTCACTCTGTGATAGATATTACTACAATTATTAGGTCATAAACAGTCATTGA
This sequence comes from Crocodylus siamensis, assembly GCF_052110815.1. Classification (NCBI taxonomy): domain Eukaryota; kingdom Metazoa; phylum Chordata; order Crocodylia; family Crocodylidae; genus Crocodylus; species Crocodylus siamensis. Next base: position 297,206,646 of record NC_143395.1, read on the forward strand.
AATTAAATCAATTCCTAATGTAATGGAAAAACAAAAAGCACACTAATTTCTCATCCCTTTTTTATGAAATTATAGAGAAGACATACATGTTAAACTAATGCACCAACAAAAAGGCCAGTTGATTAAATAGGCTTACTTATCAATCATGCTAAAAATCTATATTAAAACCAGAAGGCAAGAACATCCATATCTGAGGCCAAAACTTTGTACTCATTTTGCCTTGCAATTAAAATTATGTGGCCAAACTAAGATGTAGAGGTACAGAGTTTAGGCACTTTATAAATCATTTGAAAGGCAGCTATTTACCCTGATAATTTGAAATCTAAACTAAAGTGACACGAGGAAGAAATACAAATGATGATTTGGAGGGTTAGTGGATTTGGAGAGAGGCTTAGAGGATTTGGAGGATGAAGTATGGCAGATAAAGGAGGGTAGAAGGAGTCAAGAAGAAATGACCTGTTAGAAACTGGATGGCGTCCAGAGTCCAAGCTGAGGTTTTTGGCGAGTTCAGTAACATCAGAAGGATGTATAGGTTGGTGCAGTTGCAAAGGAACTCTAAGGAGCTTGGGCTTCAAACTACTTCCACAGCTCTTCCCACTGGTGCTAAGCCATGCTGCAGAAGTGCACACATGTTTTCTGCAGCATTATATCACATGTCAAGCTACATTCCCATTTCTGTGGGCTTAAGTCCTTGTGTTTTTATTTGATTTTGTGCACAGCTATGTTCTACCTGGTCTCCTGACTACAGTTTGGTGGCCAGAATAGGGGAATAGGCTCCAGCAGCTTCCCAGACTATCAGGCATTAGGTAACTCAGCTGTGAGCCCACAATTGAGACATTACTTGCACCCTGCACATTCATTCTGTTCTCTGCTGGACACCAAAAACTTCAGTCTGAACTAATCTCTATCTGGTGAGTCTTTAAAATGATTGCAATGCATACTGACAATTCTCTTCAAAACAAACCCAGATTTCTGTGAGACTGGAGTGACTGACACATGCACACACAGAAACAAGACAATGTTTTCATTTTTCTCGGAGTATAAAAACGTGATGGCAAGAGCAGAAAGTATTTACTTTTCATCCAGGCACCAAAGATTTCAGGCTATCAAGGGTATTGGAAGCTCTGTTCATTTTATGTTGAATTCAAAGTTTATGTAACTACACTGAAGTCGAACCTAATTGACTAAGTCAATTAAAATAAATAAAAATAATTTTACAATGGAGGTATCCCTGGTATTTATATTCTTTACATAGTATCTGGGTATGCAGGTTGATAATTAGTTCTTTCAGCAGATGTGGTCATAGTGAATTATATACGGGTTGAAATTATCACTAGTCATTTGCAACTCTCAGCCAGTTACACGTGCAGAACTCTCACTATCAGCATAAAAATTATTTGTATATATTACATATAATTAAAACACCTTTGGATCCTATTTACCCATCGAGTCACCTGTAAATGTTTCTTCTTGGTCATTCTATTGGCTTCTTGAGTTATGGAGCTGAAATATCTCCTGATTCTTATATATATTCCCCCATGGTAGAGACAACACAATCCTACTTTTGGCCCTATGAAGCTCCTTATGATAGCACACTCCTTAGGGGTGAGGTCACTGATACTGTCTCAAAGCAGAAGCTGGGAATTGTGCTATAAGAATGGCTCAGGGGAAGGTTTAACTCTCTAAAAGTCTATCTCAGCTCCTATTACAAGGAAACGTCTTTGGAGTGGAGGAAAGGACATCCATTTCTAGACAATGATGTTGATGACAATCAGTTTCCTGGCCTTCAAGATGAACTGAGACCATTTCCTCATTTACTGTGACCACATGTTGGGTTATTCCACTGTGGGAAGTAAAGGTTGCTGGGATGAATACCTTGAACTCTGTAGACAGACAGGGCCAAGAGGGAAAAAGCAAAACTTGTTTTTACCAAAATAAAATGGTGATCCTTCAGTTATGATTAGACAGCCTCTGGCTGAAAGCATTATGCTTAGTTACAATGATTTTTAGGGTCAAATTCTTAACATGTGATACAGTAGAATGAACCAAGTTTATTAAAAAACTACAGAAACCTTTCTTCTGTGAGACTCTGCAGAATCTTAAATCATATAATTAATTACAGGTATTATAAAGATTTTTTCTGACAAGACTAAATGCACCGTAGAATTTATACTTATGCAGAAAATGTATATGATTTCTATGACTAGCCATGTTATTGAGCTTATTCCTAAATCCTTAAAGAACTCAGCCTTTAAATGATAACTCTGGACTGGACTGTTTAAGAGCTATTTATGAAGATGAGTATAGTTTTACTGCCTATGGTAATCTGATGTTCCATTACTTTAAATATAGTAAAAAGACCTGTGATCTCTTTTTCCTTGCAATTTTGGGCCTCTATCTGAGTTATGTCTTATGCCTACATTGACATGTCTATTCTCTCTGGGATATACCCCACCAGGACTGCTCTGCAAACTGTGTTCTCTATAAGTTGCATAATGATTGGCTATGCAATAAAGCATGCCCATATCTTCTTTTATTGGGAAATCTGTGGCAGCACTTGAGCTGATCCTGAACCTACTGTGAGAAAGAAAACTCATGATCAGTAATCAGAATTTTCATTTATAATTTCACTGAATCCTGACATAACAAAATCAATTGAAAATAAATGGGTTAAAAATCAGTTTTGTTTTAATGTTAGACATGGTTCTTTGACATCACATCTCAAGGTATATGTTTGAAGAAATGTTCAAAGTGTGTGCTCATTTCCCTCTAGAGCTGACTACAAACAATACCATGAGAAATGGAATCTGTTGGAATGGCTCCTGACAAAAGACATAGTAAAGCTAATAATAAACCTAGTGTCTAGAGAAGTCATTTGTAATTGCACTATTTTGTCAACAAACAAACAAACAAAAAGTCTGTGTAACCATTGAGTTGTATTTTTTATAGAATGAGTTTGCCCTTGTCTTGGTCATTAATTGATTTTAGAAGTCTGCAAGCACAATCCTTTTAAATCTCATGGACATCCTTCATGATCCTAGCCTTTGGCCTGAGCCATCTATAGCTCTGATAGCTTCACTGTGTCACCTTCATGACTCTTCAAGTCTATCATCAGTTCCAAACTTCCAGCACATATATTCCTGCATCTCTTTTGGGAGATGTAGGTACTACTGCATATTAAATAAAGAATAGCATGCTTAATGCCACGGTACCTGGAAAAGTAATAGCTTTACTCTTAAAATATGGAAGATATAATGATAAAATTGAAATATCCTTACCCTGAAGGCAGTCTCCAGTTGTAGCTCAGCAAATCAAAGAGCAGTAAACTTGCTTGTAATAACATCCTACCAAATCCAAAGAGTTATTTTTCCCACAGTTAAAAAACAGTTTCATACTCTACTGCATGTCACATCCAAGTCCAGAAATTATGGCAAAAGAACTTCAGTAATTTGTCTAGCTAGATATGACAAATTTGTCTTGAAACTGCAAGCCAGCTACTTTTAAGTTTTAAAAAAAATTATTTAACTATTCATTGCTGAACAGCTGGTCTTTCAACAATGGTAAATAAATCTCCATTTCAGGTTTCAATATCTTACTGTGTTTCAGCGTACAGCAAGTGAAAAATCATCCACCAAGATTTAAAAGTCTTCTTTTAAGATGGTCACTTTGTGGGTAAGAAAGTAGTTTATTTAGATTTTCTTAACTTGGTCTTCATGATGTTAAAATAATTTAAGATCAAAGATAGAGAGCATCTGATTCAAAACCCTGTTATTTTTTAAATAAAAAAATAAAAAAACCCAACTATGTACCAAAAAAGTGGAAAACTAAGGATCCCCAAATTCCAGAATCTTTCCATTCCTGGCTGAGCTTTAGTGTTCAAATGTTAATAGGATGCCTGCAATAAAAAAAGGGGGAAAAAAAAAGAAAAAAATTGGCCTGTATTCAGGCTAAAGAGTCTGTGAAACAGACTTTTTCCATAGTATGACCTCAGTCTTAGGATTTCTCCCTTGAAAAAAGTCAGTTATTTTACTTGGCAGGTAGCCAGAGTTCTGTATCTCTCTCTCATTCTCTCTTTCTTTTTCCCACTCTTCTACATGCACCTCATCTTTCTAGGAGCCCTTGTTTTAGCACAGATTCAAATTAAAATCTTTCTTAACCTATAGTAATTGGTGTGGGGAAGAAAGTGTCAGCTTGTAATCATCAGCCTGAAGTACTGAAAAATTATCTTTATATTAGTTTCTCTAGTAGTAATGTTATTTAGGTTCATTTTATTTTTTTGCTTTAAACTTATTGAACAAAACAGCAGCATACAGTATATCACCAGTGACAGGGTACAAACTGTATATCAACCAGAACTGCACTGTACAGGAGAGGGTTTCAGGTTTCAGCCGGCATTCACCCAGAGTACAGCCTTTCCAAAACTGGTTGCCCAGGCAACAAGGAATCTCAACCAAGCAACAAAAAACATGTAAGAGTCTCAGCTTCAATTTATCATTTTCTTAAAAAAAAAAAAAAAAGATTGTGCAATGTAGATCATGTATAGATTTCTGAAAGCACGTCAGATAACACTTAGCTTTTTGTAGGTATTCACCTCTCCAGATTTTCCTGATATCTTTCCATTAATTGCCATGATACTTAGAACCAACACGATATTACCAGTAATTAATTAGCCTTTTGCAAATGAAAAAGCCCAAGGAAAACAGTGGATAAAAGATAAATACGCAGCTGGGCTGACATTGATGTGAACTGCCTCATGTAATACTGTATTTTAACTATTTAGATTGGTCAGTTTTATTGCAAAAGACATAAATGAACACAAGGTTTACCCAAACCTGTCAAACTTTTTCTCATGGCCTTTGTCTAAAGTTATAAATAATGCTCAGCATTGGGGAAGCTTTTTGTACAGGACAAAGGATGCTGAAAAGCTTTGTTTAGAAGTTGTGGCTTCTCTTAAAATTTAATTACTCCCCCCTGCAGCTCTGTGTCAAGGTTGGCTTCAAAACAGGGGCAGCTTCCACTGATTTTAATTACATTCCTTTGTAGCGTGCATGGTAAAGGTGAATGGTAAAGGAGCAGTTCCTGGACATGGCGGGTGAGTGATCACGGTCATTTTATATACAAACCTATGCATTAGGTCCAATGATAAACAAGGCATTTGAAGCTGCTGATAAATTGTCTGTACTTGGAAAAACATGAGGGGTTGCAGGGCAAGAGGCTGGCAGGGGGATGGTCCAAAGAATTAAGAAAGCCTAATGTGATCCTACCCTTTCTGAATCAAACGCAAAGCTTCCCTTGTGTGCACTGGTGCTTCTATTCTCAATTCATATTTCTCAACTCTGGCCATTGTGAGATAAAATATATATTTTTTTCTGATTCATATACATGGGAAGCTGAATTCTGCCCCTTATCTAATAACACTTACAGCTGAGCACAGATTTGGTCCTCAGATCTTTGCTTCTAAAAATGCAGGTAGAAGACACCCTATTTATTTTCATAGACATATTTCCTATCTGAAGGTGATTTTTATTTTCCTTTGATTAGAATTTTTTTAACTGTGAGGTTCGAGGGGTAGACTGGAAAAAAATTCTCACCAGAAGACAAAATTAAGACCAAGAAACTGTATTACTTCAACTCTGTCCTTGTCGCATGCATACACATGCTCTGTTACATGTTCAACTTCTGCCGCATACAGCTGTCATGTATTTATAACACTTATAAGATAAAAAATAATCAGAAATCATTTTATTGCTCTTTTTAATTTTACCTACGCCTGTAAGACAGATTCAGCCTTGACCTGAGCAAGACAAACTTCTTCGAAGACAGTGGATTTATAGAACTCAAAGAAAATGGCTTTGCTGGTATCAACTTACAGTAGCTCTTTGTAGAATATCAGTATTGCAAAGTACACCACAAATCCCAAAAACTGTGCTAAAAAGAGGCCCAAGCCCTGCCAGGCACTGTATACGTAAGTATTGTAGCAAGTAGTAGTTTTGATACAGCCCACAAGCTAAGTTAGCATGGTATTCTCAGTAGGAAGTTACTGTGGGCATGTAATTTTAAAATTAAAGGCTCTGTGTGTGTATTGAAGGTAATTCTTTAGTGAGCGGGGGAGGAAGAGGTTAGAGATGGAATTTTGTGTGAGAATGTGAAAGCTGAGGAATATATTTTTCAAAATCTGATCTGTCCTTGCTGGACTGGATGAACAGCCTAACTGAAATAAAATCTGGCACTATTCAAGGTTAGCTTTTCAAGTCAGGGTTGAAGTAAACAGGTGGAACAGTGCAGTGAAGCCAGCATTTTTCTTCTGCCAGCTACTTGGTTCATGAATAAATACCACACTCTAGCCTCCACAATTTTCAAGACCTCCATCAGGCTGAGAAACACTAGCTTCATTCATTATAAAAAAGTACATTTTTTTCTGTAGGGTCTCTGAGAAATACTTCTCTCAGGAATATCACAGGGATGTATTAAAAGTAATCAGCGATACAACACAATGGTATTTGGAAAAGAAACACATTCCCAGGAACAACAACGTGGCCATTTTAATACAAGTGGAATTTCATATAAATCACCTCTCTTCCTTCAAATTTAAACTCTTGGGATTGACTTAACTGAGACAAGGATTTCACTCTTGATCTTGCCCTTTAGGCAGTTTTGCTAGCCGCCTTCCAATTCATTCTTCAAAACTCATCTTGCTCATATTGTCAAGCAGGGGGTTCGTAACATATTTCACTTGATGGTTTCCTCTTCTTCTGCCTGCATGCATTGTGACACACAGTTTGTAACCTTCTCTGGTTCAGTGAGACAAAAGTGGAATCCTACTAATGGAAGTTTCAAGGTTACTAGCTTGTATTCCTCAACTGAGACATAAACATATGCATAGAAAAAGTATGGCTTGCTATGTAAATGTAATAATAATATATTGCACTTGTTAAGCACCTTTCAACTAAGGATCTCCAAGTATTTTATAAGCATTAATTTACCTCCATGCAATATTTCAACAGTAATTCCCATTTTGCATATAGGGAAAATGAGGTATAGAGAAGTGAAATTATTTGCTCATTCTCCTCCTTGCCACTTACGTCTTAATCATGGGAATAGCCTTCCTTCCTCCCTGCAAAGATCTTTTCTATCAGACAATACATCCAAAAAATAATTTGTACAACATATTATATATCAAAGTGTGTCCTAGACTCATCCAGTATATTTATTACCCGAGTCTTGTTTTAACCCATACTACCCGTTCATTTCTTATATTGTTTCTGATTATTAATACCTAGCAGTTCCAGAAACCATACATTTTTTTCAAATCTTTGTAAAAATATTAATGAGCTGATCATCAATACAGTTTATTTATTATTTTAAACACAGTAAAACTGCAGTGGAAATTAACTAATGTGCACAAAGCCATGCAGCAATGTAGTGGTGGAGACACGGTTGCAACTTCCAACACTGTGCACAATCCCCTAGAAATGGTTGTGGGAGGCATAATAAATCTGGAATACTGAGCTATCTAACTGTGTGTTAAGTAAATGCACTGAGCTGTGGAGCTGTACACACAACAACATTGAATTAATTACATTCAGGGTAGGTAAAACTTTAATGGCCTGAATTAGAAATTAATCCAAACCAAAAACAGGTCCTAAAGAATATCACGGGGTACTTCCAAACTCATGTTCTGGGACCTTTGTATATTTATGTATATCTGAATTATTTAATATATTTTTTAGAATATGTGGGGTCTCATAGCTTTCAGCTGTTCTCTTCAGAATTTCTACATTTTGAACCTACAGAAGTCATAAAAAACACTGTATTTTAGTTTTTGGTAGATAAAAGTGAGTATTTTTAGCTACAAACTGCTAACATTGAAACAAAAATCAGACAAAAGCTGGGAATACAGTATTTGTACATTTTAAAAAATTGAGGAAAAACAGGCACTTTCTGTGAAAATATTCATTCAATTGAAAACTTTTTCTCCCATTCTAATCAATCAAACAATAGAAGACTTTGTTGGAATATTTTCAACCCGCTCTGAAATAGTTTCTGTGCCTTGCAAATGTTTCTAAGAGTTTCAAGAGGATTAAGGGAAAATTTTGGTCAAGTGATCCACAAACTGAACCCCTCCTAAAATGCCCTCCAAAAACCAGTTTATCAAAGTTCTCCCTGTTGTTTACACTATCAGCTTTTAATATCAGTCCTTTAGAACCATTTTCTATAATTTTCCTGCAGGCTGATTCTTATAAAATTTGATAGAAGTTTGTCATAAAAACTGATGTCAAAATAGAGTCTTACATTGACTTTCTCCTGAGTCAGGGTAAGACACATACCATGCCATTTGTATCATATTTACTTAATGTTCCTCCTTTATCAATCTAAGTAAGCTCTTGTGAAATGAATCCCACCCCCTTATAATAAGTTCCTTAAGTGACAAATATTGTTACACCCAAAGTGAAGACATACAGAAACATATCCAGAGAACTAATGCATGCAGAAATAAGGTAGGCTTATTATAGTATTCTATTTATTAATGAAAAAAAATCCTCCAGGTGTCTATTGCTCTTGAAGTTTCTTGATCTTGTCTTTGGTCAGATGTTCACAAGAAACCCAACCTAGTCATGTTAGTGTTTTTAAAGTCCTAAAATTTGCTGGATAGGAAGGGCTGATCTCTTGAGGGAGACTTCTTGTAAGCATTCAGCTCAAGAGGGACTCTCTGCCTGATTCAGGAGGACAATAAACCTATCCCTTTGAAGCTCTGTAAATTATGTCTGGATGGTAGCAGTAGATCTAGACAAAAGGACAATATAGTTGGTTTGCATGCGTGGCTTGTAACGTGCTGAAAATGACATATTTTTATGAAAAAAAACAACAACTTGTTTCTCCAGTCTTTCTTTCTGTCATTTTCTTATCAACACCGATATGACTTGTTCTGGGTGCTCTGCTTTGTTCTGTCTTTTTAAAACAAGTGTCCCTTAAGGCTCTCGGCAGTTTTTTTCCACCTAGTCTCAGAAATTCCACTTGGATTGATACCAGCAGACCCCTTTAATGTACCTACTGTGCTCTTTTGAAATGTTTCACACTACCAATATTTTTTTCAAACAGTGCCTAGCAATCTTTATCTCAAGGACTCTGTACATGTTTTTCCCAAAGATTCATTCTCCCTTGTACTCCTATAACTAAACACTTTGTAAAAGCCATCAAATCAGATTCCTCATCCTTCCTGCAGTTTTCTCTCAACCTGGGGGTGCCAGTACACATGCAGGCAGGCTGCTGCAACTCATTATAATTACAGTGTGTTGGAGCAGACTCAGTTAATTGAGTCTTCTGGAGTGTGCTAATTAGCATGCTCCAGCAGCCTTCCTGTATCAGAGTCCCTGTACTTCAAAATGGTAGCAGGGGCATTTTAAGTTCATTTGATGAGCTTTAATTAAAGCACCCCAATGCCATTTTGAAATGCGGGAATGCTGATACATGAGACACTGTGGGCACCTCACTTAGAGCAGCTCTCAGAGCTGCTCTAATTAAAGCGACTCCTCCCCCACCCCTCAGAGCATGTGTAAAAATGCTTTGAGTTCTGATGCGATGGCTGGTTTCCTTTACAAAATTCCCCTACCAGTTGCACAATGACTTGGATGACATTGTGTGACTAATTAAAGACAAATTAATCTGAAGGTAATAAAACAGATTGGTGCCCTCCCAAGTACATGTGTGTCTGCATCTATACCAAGGGATAATGGTGCCTCCGTGTATTCTTCTCCGTGCATTTTTTAATAGCAGAGGCAAGCTGGTACATGTCAAGTTTTAAAAAATGTCACTGTTCAGAAGTACCATACATATTCGATTAGAAGACAAGGTTTTTCCCCCCATTTAATATGAGGCAAAAGGTCCTTGCCTTACAATTAAGGATGAGACATTGGGCGGGGGGGGGACAGAGGCAGGTAGTAAGTTGCTGTGGTTCCAGTCCCAGTTGCTGAGGCTCCAGACCTGGGGTTGGGACTGGAGCGGGAGCTGAAACCACAGCTGGAGCCACACCTACCACTTGCTCCCCTGCCTCTGTATGCATTGCCACACCTTCCCTACAGCCCCCAGTATTGCCCCCTATGCTGCTTTTCCCTCTATCTCCCCCTCTGCCACAGTCATTTTTTACCTTTGCTCCATGCTGGCAGGCTCTATCCCTGCTGCAGGCCAGGGCATGGAGCATGGCTCCAGCCTGGCCCCATAGCAGTGGCATGGAGCTGGCACTGCTGTTCCTGTCCAGCCCCATAGCAGCAGTGCTGGCTCCCCACCACTACTGCTATGGGGCCAGGCTGAAACAGCAGCGCCAGTGGTGTGCTGCTGCTACAGGGTGGGCTGAAGCCATGCTTCATGCTCCAGGCTGCAGCAGGCACAGAGCCTGCCAGTGCAGAGTAAAGTAAGTGGGGGAGAGTTGAGGGGCAGGCAGGGAGGGGGGAGTCTTCAGGGGGATATGGGATGAAGGGAGGCAGGAACCTGAGGCTGCAGGTGGCAGAAGAAGCATGGAGAGGGGAGGAGGGAGGAACAAGGGAAGAAGGAATTGGGGCAGCCTGAGGCTGTGTTGGTGGTGGGAAGCAGGCACAATGGGGGGTAGTTGGGGGAGCAGACAGCAAGCTGTCTACTTTTCTCACTGCATGCCCCACTGCTTCCACACTGCCTGCCCCCTATCTCCTGCCCCCAATGCCCCTCCCACTACTTGCCCCATTGCTTGTTGCCAGCCCTACCACATACCCCCCACTGTCTTCCCCACTGTCTGTCCCCCACTGAATACCCCATTACTGCTCCCCTGCAGTAGTGGTGGAGGGGACTTGGGGATGATCCTCCAATAGTTAGATTCCATGTACAGAAAATTGTAATAAATTTAGAAATTTTATGTCTGTATAATTTAATTACTTGGGGTTGTTTAACATTCAGGGCCGTCTTGTATTTGAGTACATACAGTATCTAAGATCTGGTGATACAAGCTGACACTGGACGATTGGTTTAGTATTGGTCTAAATCAGGAGAACTTCCCTGATAGCCAACAAGTAATACTGATGCAAAATCAATGCAGCAAGATAAAATCAAACACTCTGTACCTCTGTGCTCACTGATTTTATATTTATTTCGCTGAAAGACTTTAGCATTCCATTTTCTATTAGAAAATTTGAACTTACTATATCATTTGATGGTTTTGCTTTCCCTTCTGCCATCTCTTCTATCCTTCCCTGTTATTTTGGTTTACAGTTGGTGTGCATTTGGTAGTGCTTTCTCTGTCTTTCACTGTTTTTCTTTTCATAGAATCACAGAAATTAAGGCTGGAAGGGACCTTGAAAGATCATTGAATTCAATGCCCCTGCTCTGGGCAGGAATACTGCTGAGATCAAATGATCCCAGCAAGGTGTCTGCCCTGTCTCCTCTTCAAGACTTCCAGGGGTAGGGACTGTACCACCTCCTTGGGGAGTCTATTCCAGATTCTGGTCAAACCTTACCATAAAGAAGTTCTTCCTTACATCCAACCTGAAGCCATCCTCTAACAGTTTATGGCCATTGCTCCTTGTCCTCCCCTGGGCACCCTAGTGAACAGTTTTTCTCTCAGCTCCCAATATTCATCCCTTACATACTTACAGGTGGCCACCAAGTCCCACCCCCAGTCTTCTCTTTCCTAGGCTGAACAGTCCCAGATCACTTAGTTTTTCCTCATAAGGTTTGTCCTCCAGGCCCTTAATCACTCTTGTGGCCCTTCTCTGGACCCTTTCAAGATTCTCCATGTGTTTTTTGAAGTGCGGCGTCCAGAACTGGACACTGTGCTCCAGCTGGGGTCTCACCAGCACCAAGAACAGAGGAAGTATCACTTTCTTAGATCTGCTTGCAACGCATCTATTCATACATTGTTAGGGGCTGGAAGGGACCTTGCAGATCATTGGGTCCAGCCCCCCTGCTTTAGGCAGGAAGACAACTGGGGTTATGTGACCCCAGTGAGGTGACTGTTTGTTTTCTCTTGAAAACCTCCACCTCTGGATGGAGTTTATTCCAGTCTGGACACCCTGACTGTGAAGGAGTTTTTCCTGGTGTTAAGCGTGAAGTAGCCTTCCAGGAGTTTGTATCCATTGGTCCTGGTCCTCCCCCAGGGTGCCCTAGTGAACAGTTGTTCACCAAGCTCCTGGTGCACTCCTCTGATATAGCAATAAGCCACTATCAAGTCCCTCAGCCTTTCCTCGTATGGCTTGCCTTGCAAGTCCCTGATCATACGGATGGCTCTTTTATGGACCCTCTCAAGTTCTTCCATTTCCTTATTGAAGTGCAGCACCCAGAACTGAACGCAGTACTCCAACGGCAGTCTCACCAGTGCTGAGTACAGTATCACTTCCTTAGTTTTACACGAGATGCATCAGTTGATACATGCCAGTGTGTTATTTGCCCTGGTGGCCACTGCATTGCACTGACAGGTCATATTCATGCAATAGTCAGTCATTACCCCTAGGTCCCTTTCGGCAATGGTGTAAGTCAAGCTGTTACTACCGAGCCTGTATGTATGTTGAGGGTTGTTTGCCCCTAGATGGAGCGCCTTACACTTGGAAGTGTTAACCTTCATCAAGTTCCAGTCTACCCAACTCTCAAGCCTGTCCAGGTCCACCTGTATCTGCGATCTATCTTCTGGCATGACCACACTGCACCATAACTTGGCCCGTTAGCTTTTCATTCCCCCATCCAAATCATGGATAAAGATGTTGAAAAGCACCAGTCCATTCACGGATCACTGAGGGACACCACTGGCCACTTCATGCCAGGATGATGCAGATCCATTAATGAGAATGCTCTGAGTCCTACCCTGTAGCCAGTTTCCCACCCACTGAACCATTGAGTAGCTAAGCTCACAATCTTTCAGTTTTCCCACAAAGATATCGTGGGATATTAGATAAAAAGCCTTCTGGAAGTCTAGGTGTATAACGTCTACCTCGTCTCCCATGTCCAGGTGGTGAGAGACCTGACTGCAGAAGGAGATGAGATTGGTAAGACAAGACCGATGCACGACAAAGCCATGCTGGCTGTTGTTCAGAATCTTACCTTCTGCAAGTGTATCGCACATAGATTCTTTAATGAACTCTTCCAGGATTTTCCCTGGGATAGAGGTTAGGTTGACTGGCCTATAGTTGCCTGGGTCCTCCATCTTCTTCTTCTTGAAGATGGGCACAATGTTAGCCCTCTTCCAATCCTCAGGGATTTCTCCTGTGTGCCACGAATTCTGAAAGAGCTTTGCCAGGGGTTCTGCAGGGACCTCAGCCAGCTCCTTCAGCACTCTCACATTAAGTCATTCCGGTCCTGCTGACTTAAAAATGTCTAGCTTTTCTAGTTGGTATTGCACTCACTCAGCATCCACAGTGGGGAGGCTGTCAGTCCTGGCACATCCCCTATAAGCCTTATCTTGCTTGACTTTCCCTTTCATCCAGTGAAATACTGAAGCAAAGCGGGCATTCAGGAGTTCAGTTTTTTCCTGAATGTTGGTTACCAGGTGTCCCGAGGTGTTAAGCAGGGGTCCCACACTTCCATTTGTTTTCCTTCTACTGCATACACATCTAAAGAAGGACTTCTTATTGTCCTTGACTCCTGTAGCTAACCTAAACTCTGTTGCTGCCTTGGCTTTCCTGATCATCTCCCTACAGCTATTGCATCAGCTAGTGCATCCCAGTATGCTATTAGCTCTGTTGACTACAGCTTTGCACTCTGGCGGTTCATGTTCACTCTGTGATCAACCATAACTCCGAGATCCCTTTCAGCCATCATGCTGGCCGGGGCATCTCCTCATAACCCACATTCACGTCGCTTGTTACTTCTTCCCAGATGAAGCACTCTGCATTTATTTTTATCGAATTGCAGAGAACTGCATTCTCTTCCTTTTTCTGTACATCACTCCACCTTGTTTCTCTTTCTTCTTCTTTTTTGACATTATGTCTGCTCCCCCAAGTTCTTCCTTCTTCATCTCTTCTTTCATACCAACCATCTCCCTATATACAGTGGTGTCCATTTCTTAACAATTACCAGTCTCTTCTAAATATAAACATCAGAACCTGGTGTGTGATAAATGTTGGCCAATGGTAACAATTTAAAGGTGACCACTGCAAATAGTTAGTAGTGCCATAGTTCATAGAGTGTGTAGTCTTCCAATAGGATTCACACAAGCTGCTCATTAAATAAGGTATATTCATTGTAAATACAGGGTTCACACAGTGGTCCCATGAACTAAGTAAAGCCCAGTGATGACATCATGTCACTAAAGTCATAAACAAATGAAGGATTTCTCCATGCAAACAATTTTGAGAATTTTTCTGATATTTTTTAAAGAAGAAAAGAACCTTTCTTCTTTTCCCTCTGGAATAAACTACTGCCTGATACCAAGATCATCTTATAGGATAGTGACTTGCTTATGTTTTGCGTATTACTAAATATCAGCAAAAATAAATGTGTTCATTTCTCCTTAATACCTCCAGATGGCATTAAAACTCTTCTCCTTTAGGTCTTTATTGCAATATAATTTTTAAAAATGTAATTATTGGAAGCATTCTGTACCAAAGTATACTACCAACCACTCCCAATAGTCATATTATCAGAAAGCGTAAGGATGCTAGTACTTAATTTAATATGTTTGGCTAAATATGCTAACATACTGTAATTACATTCTACAGAACAATCTGGAGGACATGACATTTCCTAGACCTAGATCATGTCAAATCTTTTCTTAGGTTTATATTCAGACGATTTTAAATGCCTTTCAATAGAAAAAACAAAAATATTCAAGAATAAATTACCCTTTTTTTTACCTTCTTCTGTGACTATTTTTTGCTGCGTAACAAATTATAGCATCTTGCAAGGTTTGTATAGTATAGCACTAAGAATCTAAATCATGGGGAACAGAGGACATAAATTGCAAACAAGATGCACTCTTAACTTTACATGCCTGCAGTCCTATAAGAACTTTTCCCTTCTAATGGGATAAAAAGAGTGAAAGATTTTGTGGAAACTCAAGCCTCTCCTGATTCATATGAGTTACTTATTTGTATTTTTGTTTTGTTTTGGGCAGAAGTTGGTTTATTCTGATAGTTTATTTTGATGATGGTAAAACAGTTCAGTCCTTCATATGTTGAGGAACAAAAAAAGGTAAAACCCTCCACTGTTGCATTCAAGTGCAGGTGAACTGATATATTACAAGTGCCCATTTCTCTCTTTCTCTGATTCTTTTGTTAATTTAAAAACATCAACAAAATCATGAGAGACTAGAGATAGCTGTAATTGGATTTCAAGTAATTCAGAGATGAAGCTGCAGACTGCAGTCTTTTAAAATTACATCAGTACATCAAAGGCATATGTGACATGATATCTTTTAGCAAGTGTGACAAACTCCTGAAGCATTAAGGTAATGTTGAACCTCTGGCTCTAAAGGCCACCCTCCCGCACACCACAAAATCATTTAATATTCATTCAGCTCGATACACAGCCATCTCACTTATTAAGATCTCTCAGGTTAAAGATGCAAATGTTTTATGAACAATTAATGAATCATGACTAAAAAGCATTTTTAAGAATAACATCAGTGAAAGAGCTTCAACTTAATGAAAGCAAACAAAAACTATTTTGCATGACAAAGCAGATAAAAGCATAGTAGTCATCTCTGATTAGAAACAAAAACTGACTTACGATGTATGAGATGCACTATTTTCTGGACTCTTTGGCTCAACATCACTTTTCCCTTGAAAAAGAAGAAAATGGGTGAATAAGGAAATCTTTTTGATTTGACATTCCATCTCATTTTCATGCTTATATTTAACACTTTCTGAATATGCAGAAGAATGCTTCCTAAGTAATCATGTGTCAAGTAGCTAGGGCATTACAGAAACAATTGCAAACATTGAATCAACCACAACATGACTTTTCATGGCTCTTATTTTTGCTTAGGAAATTTCAGCCCAATCAGGTCCTCAGTAAGAAGGCAGAAAATGCAGTAGGAGTGGCTGCTTAGAGGACAGAACACTTTGGACTGTGAAATGGGATGTGGAAGTCCACAAAGGAATCAAATACGTTTAACTGCTATGTTAGATGTCTAAGTCTGTTATTTGGATTTTCAAAATCCCCACACATTTTCTGCTGATTGCCTGAACGTGGTTTCCCTTGGCACCTAAGCACTTGTCTACACCACGTCAGAGGTAGACTCTGGGGAGAACAGGACTGAACTCACCCAAGTCTGATGATGCACACTACAGCGGAAACTTCACAGTGAAGCTGCTCTGGTCTTGTCCTGTTATCAACAGGCCAAGGGTCCCAAAGCAGCTGAGATGCTAAGTACCTCAATCCAGGCAGTATTCATAAACCAAATATTCCTCAATTCATTTTCCTGCAGAAGCCTATGTGTTAGGAGGTTTCAGAAAATGGCTTCTGGATCAACCAGGAGGAAAAGGGGTCAGAGCAAATAATGTTGCAACCAGGGTTTTAGGATATTTATCTTGGGGGCACAGTAGAACAGCTTCATGGAAGAGACTGAGATAGACCTACATCAGAATGCCATACATTCACCTATGCTTCAATAGTTAGAGCACTCTGCTGGGAAATGGATGATACAGATTCAGATCTCTGTCCCAAATCAAGCAGAATGGAGATTCAAGCCTTAGTCTCCCACATCCCAGATGAAGGCTGTAACCACTAGGCAATAAATTTCTGGCGTTTTGGTGGTAGAGGACTCCAGGTTGTTGGGGGGGTTTTTTTGTCACCTAGAGCTGATGTAGCTTAGACACCTAACTCCAGGAGGGGATTGGGGCAGGATGCTTAGTGCACCTGCACTTTTAAGAGGAGAAGCTGCCTGAGAGGCAGCTTCCAGGTGGTGTGGAGGGGAAGGGAGTGGGAGAGAGCAGAGCCTGAGCCAAATAACCCCAAAGCCTGAATGGGTCAGGCAGTATAGCCCTGAGAGCCATGAGGAGATGGGCTCCAGTTAGCAGGACTCCTGAATGACCCAGGAATTTGGGAAGCTACTCCGCAGGCCTGGGAGCAAGGGAACATTATTCAGGCAGATAGAGAAGGGTTTTTTGGCAGTCAAATGGCCTTTATTTGATGCTGGTACTCTTTTTTGAGATGCAAGCCTTGAGCCCCACTGGAGACAGGCTCAAGATCTACTCAGTGAGCCAGTAGCTCAGAGGGGAGCAGTGAGTTAGGTTAGATGGTCCACCAATCCAGGGAGTGGCCAAGCATGGGACTAGGAGGCCCAGGAGTCAGGGAGTGGCCGAGCGTGGAACCAAGGGGCAGGGGAGTCAGGGAGTGGCCAAGCATGGAGCCAGAGGGCCATGGAACCCAGGGAGGCACTAAGCATGGGACCAGGGGGTCCAGGAGCCCAGAGAGAGAGGGCTGAGTGACTCAGAGGGTCTGAGAATCCAGGGAGGGGCTAAGTGTGGAAGGAACATCAGGAATGATAACACCTGTGAGGCTTGGGGCATGGTGTAGGGGCAGATGGAGCCATACAATTGGCCCTTATGGCAACAGTTGCCTAGGAGGGGTACAGACAGGCCAAGCGGCCCCATTTATCCTGGGTACTGAGTAGAGACTAGTGGGGTCTGGGAGGGGCCAGTTGATGATTCAGAGGAATAAAGCTCAATCTAAAGCCCAGGGGCAGCCTCCCTGCCCTAATCTTTATTAAAAACATTGCATGGCAGGCGAGTCATCAAAGGGGGCTATCTTAGAACTGGAGCCTGCCAGGAACCATTCGACCCTAGGTGGTGTCACGGCCATCCCTAGGTTCAGGTCCTGCTACAAGAATTTTAGATGTTTAAATCCCTGAGAAAGGTGAGCGGGCCCTAAACCTTGCCCCTCATAAGTAATTCCTACTGGCTAATTTAACAGGCAGTCGGCACAGTGTGTTGGCCTTTATGGATCCCATTCTTAGGAGCCTAACTCTCCCTGTGGCTTGTACAGGAAGTGCAAGCAGCTATCTCGGGGCTATGGATTCCCCTAAGTACTAGGTTATGTAAAAACAAAATGCTCTAACTGAGACCCTGCTTCGGTTCTAACCCTTAGTTACCGTGAGTCTGAAGCAAAGATCAAACTGGAAAGCATCCCACTCTCTACCACCAAAAACCAAACCAAAACAACCACATCTCCTCCTCAAATAACCCAAGCTGGGTCCATCATCTTTGTAGTAAACAATTTTGTCTTCTGAATAACCTGCAGGAGACAAGTCTTAGTATTAGACTCGCCCCAGCTCAAAGGGGATTGTGCATAGAACATGGCCATATTTTCCTACCCAGAATTCAAAGCTGGGGCATTGCAGATCTTAGTATTCTTTTGCTGGTTTTCCTCTTGGGAGATAGGGTGAGGTGGGGAAAAGGCAGAGAGGAGCATGGAGTAAGTACATGTGTGGCTACTTGTTCCTGTCCTTCAGGAACTGCCCTGACACATTGCCAAGTCCACCTCCTCCCAGGGTGATGGTCACACAGGCTGCCACTTATGAAGAAGGCAGTGCCATGAGGTAGCCATTAAGGTGGAATAATACTGGTTTGAACACCTTCAGTGAGCTGATATATTTTTATTGGTATTGCATAGGGATGTGAAAGGTTAAATGTTTAAATGACAATGCATATTTATATGCTGGTTAATGTTTAGCATGGGGTGTGATCTGGCAGGGAAGGGAAGTGGTGCAGTGCCTCAGGAACAGAAAGGTGGCAGGGCAGGCAGGAGTG
The DNA here is from genome assembly GCF_052110815.1 of Crocodylus siamensis. Taxonomy (NCBI): domain Eukaryota; kingdom Metazoa; phylum Chordata; order Crocodylia; family Crocodylidae; genus Crocodylus; species Crocodylus siamensis. Next base: position 297,225,350 of record NC_143395.1, read on the forward strand.
GGGGAGAGCAAGAAGGAGAAGAGAATGGGAGGGGAGAGCAGGGGTAGTACCCATAGCCTATGAAGAGACTGGTAATTGTTAAGAAATGGACACCACTGTATATAGGGAGATGGTTGGTATGAAAAAGAGTAAAAGGACTGTCTTAATAAATCATCATTTAAGCAATCAGCTGGTCATTCATAGATGCTGAGAAGCCTGCTGGAGGGAGACAGCAAGCTACTTAACGTCTAAACCCATGCCCAACCCATATTGCCTGCTCCTTCCGTCCCAGCACACTAATGGCTGCAGTGGGCTAGGAAAGCCTCTCACCTGCTGCTGCCACCCGTGACTTCATGTGGGCCGTGTTGTCTGAGAGGGCTTGGCAGTGCCTCCTCTCCTCTTCCCCATCAAAGGCCCTGGGCAGGAGCTCCCTGCAGCAGCTATGTCCAAGTGGGTCCATGTGTGGCCCCTGACTCTCCTTGCTGCTGCAGGCTGGGACTAGATATGTGTTATTGGTTAACTGTTTAACTGATATAATTAGAGGAGGTTAAGTAGATAATTTTTTTAACAATATTTACATCCCTAATATTGCACGTTCTTGCAATACCAGTAAAAATATACCATTCACAACTGGAGTAAAAAATATTGTCCATAATTGGAGTGCAAAATAATAAACAACTGGCCAGCTACTTGTTCATAATTAGGCACTGAAATGCTGCTTACATGTAGCTTGTGATAGTTTAAGATTAGGAGACATAGGGTGCAGACGGAAGTGACATTTTTTGCATGATTTGGCCCCTGAAAGTGTTCTACAGCTGTGATGTAACACATGTGTATGGCTGCAGAGTGCTTTTAAAATGGGCAATCTCATGAAAAATGAATCCTTGTCAAACCAGATATTAGATTAAAGCACTCTGATTTAGAGTGCCTTAGAGTTGAACTTCTGTTCCCTTGAGGGTTCATTTTTCATGCAGGGGTGGGGGCTGTCAGCAGGGAGAAAGGAAGAAGGGAGCAGCATGGAGCTGCTGGCCAGGCTTGATGGGGAAGGGAGGAGGTGGTACAGGAGCTGGGGCCTACCTCACTTTGCAGGCCCCAGCTTCAGCTCCCCAGCTGGGGAATTGTGCAGAGCAGGGTCGGATCCATGAGGCAAGGGGGCTCCATACCACCCTGTTCTCCCCTTCCCCTTCCCCCAGCCCACCCAACCCAACCCCTCACCCCCCAGCTCCAGTTGGGTTTCTTGAGAGCGGCTTGAGCCTGGCCTGAGCTGGGCCTGAATGTCTGTAGGCACCCAGGGAGGCTTAATGCGACTATCTTACTGATAGGATATATTTTCTTTCATTACATTTTAATGAGTTTTTCAAACCAAAATCCCTTTATGTTCTCTCTCTCTTTTTTTTTTTTTTGGTCCAGTTGTTTGATTGCCTGACTCACAGGCTGCTGGACACCAAGGACAATTTCTAAATAATTTCAGTGGCCTTTGGATCAGACCCCAAGACATTATATAGGCTTTAGCATTACATGTTACTTTACTATTACTAGGGATCCTGGTTTTCTCTGATTAAAAAAAAAATTCCCAATTTTTGGTTAAAAAAGTAACACCAAATCCACATTTTTTGTGATTAAAATGAAACACCACTTACTAGTCTGGAGGTGGAGGAGGACTTCATGGAAATGTTGCTTACCCTTCTGAGATCAGACTAGCAAAACTTGGCGTAGCAAAATGAGGGCAGAGGGATGATTATGACTGCTGCCCATAAAAAAACAGCAGGGAAGTAAATCATGAGAAATCCTAGCAACTAGATGCATTAGATTCTGGAATAATCTTCCATTCCAAGTTGTCTGGGTAAAAAACTCTTCTGGTTTTATGAAGAAGCTCAATCAGTTTATTAAAGGGTTTATATAACCTGGCTACCTGCAATAGCGGGGGATTTGACGTGATGACCCAGTTTTTTGCTTCTATGTTGTTTTTTTTAGCAACAATCTGCCTTGAAATTTTGGGTAACCCTGTGCCGATATTTCAGAACAAATACTATTTCATAGTTTCATAGTTAGTAGGGTTGGAAGGGACCTGAGCAGATCATCAAGTCCGACCCCCTACCATGGCAGGAAAGAGTACTGGGCTCTAACGACCCGGGCAAGGTGTACATCTAGCCTCCTCTTAAACACCCCCAGGGTAGGAGGCTGCACCGCTTCTCTTGGAAGTTGGTTCTAGATCCTAGCCGCCCTGACCATGAAGTAGCGCCTCCTGATACCTAGCCTAAATCTACCCTCTGCCAGCTTGTGACCATTATTCCTGGTTATTCCTGGTAGTGCTCGGGGGAACAGGGACTTCCCCAATGCCTGCTGGTCCCCTCTGACTAGTTTGTAACAGGCCACTAGATCCCCCTTCAGCCTTCTCTTGTGGAGGCTGAACAGGTTCAGGTCCCGTAGCCTCTCCTTATAGGGCCTGCCCTGCTGTCCCCTGATCATGCAAGTGGCCCTCCTCTGGACCCTCTCCATGTTGTCCACATCCCTCCTGAAGTGTGGCACCCAGAACTGGATGCAGTACTCCAGCTGTAGCCTGACCAGCGCCGCATAGAGGGGGAGTATCGCCTCCTTGGACCTGCCTGAGATGCATCTATGGATGCATGACAAGGTGCAGCTGGCCTTTCTGACTGCATCCCCACACTGCCAGCCCATGTTCATCTTGGCATCAATGATGACTCCAAGATCCTTTTCTGCCTCTGCACTGACGAGAAGGGAGTTCCCCAGCCTGTAGGTATGCTGCTGGTTCTTTCTCCCTAGGTGCATCACCTTGCACTTGTCAGTGTTGAATCCCATCCTATTCTCGTCCGCCCACCCCTGTAACCTGTCTAGGTCTGATTGTAGCCTATTCCTTTCTTCTAGTGTGCCCCCATCCCCCCACATCTTAGTGTCATCAGCAGATTTGAACAGGGTGCTTTTTGCCCCCTTGTCCAAGTCACTGATGAAGATGTTGAACAGTGCGGGCCCGAGGACTGAGCCCTGGGGGACCCCACTGCCCACATCCCTCCAGGTCGAAAATGACCCATCCACCACCACTCTCTGGGTGCGGCCCTCCAGCCAACTAGCAACCCATTTGGCTGTGTAGGTGTCAGAAGAAGCAGCCAGCCATAACTACTTGTTTTTATTAAAGAGTTTTTTCATTTGTACCCAATACTTTTCCTGGTAAAATAGCAGTAGTCCAGTGACTGCTGATTCATTTCTATGCAAATATGATGGAGTGAGGGAGGGGTCTTGAGTGGCTTGGAAACAGGGTCCATACTAACTGGAAAAATCAGTTTTTCTTTTGATCTACTCTTAGTAGCGTTTCTTGTTGTGGCAACAAGTGAAAAGAACAGATTCTCTAGTTGTGATTGAATTTAGCCAAACATGATATTAATTAGTTACTCTGCATACAGACTAGAGAATTAGGTCCTTAATGCTTTATTGACTCTATAGATTCTACAGCCATAGACGTTTGAGAAAAAAGTAGACTAAAGATGCATAAAAATCAAAGATATGGATTATGGATTCAGTTTGGGGAAATACAGTAAAAGGATGTTACTTCTCTGAACTGCCTGACCTTTCTCAAAACACTTTTATCCAGACTGAGATTCTATTCCAATTTTTCCAACAACACATACACACAGGTCTTGGCCTGTTATTTGTTACAGGTATTACTGTGGGGTCAGATCACTGGACAACCTGTTAAGCCTCTCCAGCTTCAGAAAATTATGAAACACTTTCCTTTTTAACCTCAGTTCATGGCTCCTGTTTTGGAGTTGGCCAAAACAGGCTTCTTTTGCAGACCTACTGTTGGTCTTGTGTCTTCCTACCCTCCTTGACTGATCTGGAGAGAGAGAGAGAGAGAGAGAGAGAGAGAGAGAGAGAGAGAGAGAGAGAGTGAGAGAGAGAGAGTGTGTGTGTGTTGGTTTCTGCTGCTTTCCACTGAACTACCCTTTAAATATTCTAAGTGTGCAGGGCTTGGATACAAAGGACTGTGCAAGACCCAATTCAAATCCACATTTTCCATGGGGATTAGAGATTATCGCATTGTGTCCTGAATAGTCCTGAATAGAGAAGTGAAATTTTAGGCTTCTATCTCCCAGGAGATCTCCATTTTGGATAATCTTGTAGGTGAAGCAGAATCCAAATTCAGCTCAGCCATATATTTTCTGTTAAAATTTGGGCAAATCTCTGACATTGCTTAGGTTTCTTTTCCTTCTTGATATAATAGGAATTATATTTATTTCATAATTGCAATGAAACTGAATGGGTTAGGTTTCATAAAGTGCTCTGAGATTCTAGTGGAGAAGGTGCTGCTGGGCCCATGCTGTCACCACCATGCAGTCCTGGTCCCAGCCTCATCTGCCTGTCTTGCTCCAAGATGCCATTCCCCACCTGCCTGCGGCCCCATCTCATCTGTCCAGCCAAGTGTGCTCTGCCCTCAGGGGTCCCAGCTGGTCTCCATGGAGACCCTGCCTGCCCGCTCTGTGTGGTGTCCCCAGTGGTGGATGCAGGGCAGAGGGCTGGGGTGCCTGAGCAGTGGGGTTGAGTCTGGCAGCAGCAGCAGAGACTGGCAGTGGGAGTTGGAAGGAGCTGCCACTGCAGGGGCTGCCGGGAAGCAAGTCCAGCAGTCACACTGTCCCTGCCCCACTATGTGCTCCAGGTGGCAGGACTGGTCTCAAACACCACATCCCAGGATGCCCCCTGTATCTGGGCTGGAGGGACTGAAGGACCCACTGTGGGCCAGTTAAAAAGCCTTGGTGGGCTAGATGTGGCCTGTGGGCTATATTTTGCCCACCCCTGGGATAAAGTCAAGGCTCAGAGCCACTCCCAAATTAAACTTGGGAGGTTATCAGCTAACTAGAACTCCAAAAAATTATAGAGGGGTCAAGCCATGTAATCGTCATTCTGACACTTCCCATAGCAGAAGCCATTTGTTAGCGTTTCCCCAAGGCTTAGGGCAAGTTTTCAGGTGTAATGCAAGTTGTGGGCAAAGGTTTGGCAGTATGCATATCTTATTCTTTCCAAGCTTGCTGCAGATCTCTGCATGAATCCTCTTTTTCTTTTTTTTACTATTAAAATTATGTAGGGACCTAGAAATATTTAAAATTAAACAAAGGGAAAGGATGACCAAAGTTAGGCAAACATTATGGCCTTCTGATGTCATCACAAACCACTCAAGCTTGGGTCTTATGTTTATTATGCTCAGTATTCCTTGAGTGTTTGCATAGCTTTATTTATTACGGCTCTTTAGTGTTATCTTCTGTCATTACTGTATTCATTATTTTCTGACAGAACCTCATCCCCTTTGCCTTTTTATTACTTCCTTAGTGCTGATGCTCATAGCAATATCAAACCAATGGTGGCAATTAAGTAGCACCACTGCTTGCTTCTTCACAACATTGCCTTCTACATGCTGACCTTTCCTTAGCAAAGTGCTGTACAGTATTAATAGCCTGAAGTTTCCCAGCATTTTCCCTCTGGATATCTTTTCCCCTTGCTCAGTAGGTGACCAGTCAGTTTCAAAGCCAAGTCGACTGGTTCAGAGTGTTTTTCATCTTCAAACACAGCTTTGTAATCTGCAAACAGTGTTCCATGCTAGCTGACAGGTCATGAATCTAACAAAATAGCTCCTCTGGTTAGCAAGATTTTATGTTATGGACAAGACAGGGTCATGTATTTTTAATATGCGAACAACATTAATACTAATCAGGGTAGTCAGAGAGGTGAATTAATCCTTTGTTTTGCAGAACAATTACATCTTTATTTTCAGTACAGCTGCTAAGTGTTTTACCTGCTACAAAATGAAATTAAAGTATTGTAGTTTTTCATGATGCTCTGTGCATTTTCATATGAAGAAAAACCAAAAAATGGGCCTAGCAAACTTTACGTACATCACCATTGCCACAATGCCATTCTAAGGAAGGTCCAAATTCATTGATCCTTTGAAGAGGTGCTATTGATTTGTTTCACAAAATTAATCTACAGTTTATCTATATGGCTGTATACATTCATAGTGCCACTGCATCTAAATAAAATCATCATCATCATTATTGTAATCCTTGTAATAATAATAATAATAGTAATGCTACCTCTTGGGAACTTTACACAATTTGGAGGCTGAAGTTGTGCTTGTGTCTTTGTGTGTCCTTTGGGCATTCTGTTAGCTTTCTATTATTTTAGAAAAGCAAACATTTTCCCTTTGACACTTCTTTCACACTGAGTAGAACTGGACATGATGAAACAAATTAATCCTGTTCTTTCCAGCCCAAAGGACATGATACTTCCTATATTATTCCAGAATCCAGTTATCTCCACTTGTGGATACCCCAGTGCCTTGACTCCTGTACTAGGACAATTTATTTCATATTTCCAATGTTTTTGTAATTTTCCCCCCTCTGCTTTACTGTCCCCAAGAATTTAAAAGTCAACGCATTCACCAAATCCAGCTGTAAAAAAAGGGCACTTCTTACTTGTATTGCTGGGTCCTGTTGATCCCTGTTGTGACTCCTATAATCAGGAAAAAAGCATACCATGTGTTATTATTTATAATGTTTAGATACAACATTCATTGAATATGTTACATTACTGCTACTAACCAGTTTTGTTAATTACTCATTCACTTTATTTACAGCTGCAAGAATAAAATCAAATACTCCCTTGAAAATAAATTTACATTAGGCCTTCATATTCCTCTCACAGCCAAGATAGTTTAATAGAACAGTTTTTTCTATCTTCACTATCAATCTCCAGATTATTATTAACTTATTACTCTACTAGAACTGCAGGGGCTATTACTGCCTACCAGGCTAGGGGAGAACACAGACAGGAAAATGAATTATTATTGGGATCTATTATAATATTCTGGGAGCTGATCTTTCGTCTCTGTTCTGAGGATCACAAAAATTGTGTTGACAACAGATCAAGAAATTGGTATCTGAAGGAGAGTGAAAGTTCAGTCTCCATTGCTGAGCCTGGTTCTCCCAAACCAAGTCAGCCTCTTAATCATATCAGCAATATTAATTAATATGCTATAATACACTACATCAACTTTTTTCATACACAGATAGTCATATACCATACTTACTGAATTTACACTCATAAAAATGTAAAGTTAATCTACCAATAAAAAAGCAATAACAATATGCCTTTTTTATCTGTATTTTATATTTCAAAAATTAAGAGCAAGAATACTAGAAAAGCAAACAAATATAAGTACACATTCCCTTCTGTGTGAACAAAATACAAGCCCCTATAGATTTTGAAATACCATTGGGTGAACCTAAAACCAACCAAAGCTTCAAATATGGCTTAGTAGCGTATCCTTGTCTTGTATATCTCAAACAAGACTTTGGTGGACCAGCAGGTATGTATTTAACAGTGAAGTTTTATAATTATGCTTTATTAGAAATATATTAAATGTTTTTATAGAAAATTTTGAACATCAAAAAAACCCCACTGTCAAATGTCTCTCTCCAATCTGAAGTCTTCCAAGTAAATTTGTATAAATCTGCTTTTTAAAAATAGTTCAATACAATTATGAGTAATTCTTAAACTTATACACAAAAAGTGTCTGAATGCAGTAACATCATCTTGGTAAAACTGATACATTCTTGTATATCATTGACTTGTTCTTAGCTGCCTCTTACAATATCTAAATGTGGACTCATGGAGTAAATAAAGATTGCAACTTTGGAGGAATAGGTATATAGAGCAATTCATACAGCCACTTCCAGGCAGAAGTAAAATTTAGGGCTAGAGGCTTAGTGTTAAGCGTTGAATTGAAGGAAGGGCTCAAGGTAGGAGAGTCTCTTTTTTATTGTTATTTCCTGCCAAAAAATGTCATTAGGCTGTCATAGGTTGTAAACACTGATTAATTATTTAAGTGAAAAAGCAGCTGAGAAGTCTGTAGTTTTCCTGAAAAGCAAAAGCATTAGGAAAACAGGACATTCAAAGTGTATATTCCTCTGCAATGAATAAAGAGAAAACAAGTATAGAAATCCACTCAGCCATCCTTAACTCTTTCTTGTCCCCGGCCCCGAGAGATTCTTCCTGCTCACCAACTACTACAGCAGGTTGGTAGGCAGCCCCCAAGGACTGGCTTTGTCGTGGTTCAGCTGCCTTCTGTCCCTGGCACTCCAACATTTTACAAGTCGAGGTTGTGGGTGTTTTTGGCACCCTGACCAAAAACATTGCTGACGCCTGCACAACAGGTTTGAATAGAGATTTTATTATAGCAATTTTAAACCTGCTAAGAGCTTGATCATCAGGGATCCTGGTTTTCCCTGATTAAAAAACTCATAAATTCTCTGATAAAAAAATTGCAAATTCTCTGATAAAACCCTCCCCCAGGGACTCAGCAGCCCAGCAGGTGTGACTTGGTGTGGCAGGACACAGCAGGGCCTCACAGGGATCTCCTTGCTGCTGTGAGCTCCACGCTGACCTGGCAACCCATCCCCTGCATGTGCGGGAGCAGTGGGGGGCAGTGGACCAGGGTTGTGCCCCTCACTGCTCCTGCACAGGCAGGGGATCCCTCACCAGGGCAGCATGGATCTCACAGCAGCAAGGAGATCCCTGTGCATCCATGCTGTTCTCTGCAGTGCCGGGTTGCACCTGCTCAGTTGGGGAGGCCCTGGGGGAGGGCAGCAGGGCACACGCCCAAGCCCACAGCGGGCAGCCCATGCCTGCCTCTGTCCCATGCACAGGTTTGAGGGAAATAGGCCCTCCAGACCCCCCGGGAGTGAGCACAGTAATGGGGTGCCAGCCTGCCCCCCAGCACCCCTTGGGGGACCCACGGTTCTGTCCTGCTCCCTTCTGGAGCCCTGTGGCTGCACATGGCAGCCCCATGTCCCATACAGCATCTGGCTGGGCAGCAGCCCCAGACTCAGCCCTGCTCAGCTCCCTCCCTATGGGGGCCTCAATCCCACCCTCTCACTTATCTGTAAGAGTTGCTCTCCAGGCTGCCTGGCCATGTGTATATATATGTGCCTATGGTGCCCCCTGCCTGACAGCCCTCCTCCTGCTCCCCCCCAGCCCCTTGCAGGCTAGAACTCTGCCCGCCTGCAGAGAGCTCTTTGCAAAACTGCAAAATCCATGGGTTTCTCCATTAAAATGAGAAATCCACATTTTCCTCTGGTAAAGGGGGAAAATCTGTGTTTTTCTCCATTTTTCCATAAGAAACAGAAAACCTGGATCCCTGATGATCATGTTTCATTCAATTCAGTATGACTTTTTACATTAACTAGAATGAAAGCATGATCATGGTCTAAAGGCTCAATCCCAAGCCACTTCTCAACATCTTTGACTTACAGTGATGTTTAGAGCATTGACTTGGGGTTACTTGGAATTTGCACACGACATAGACTTTACATTGGAAGTCAGGGGTCACTGGACTTCCTCAGCTCTGGTTTGAGATCTATTTATTTGTAGTATGCACCTGTTATTCACTGCTAAGCAATGTACCTGAAATGTACCTAATTTTTAATCTGGTTCTAAGAAGTTTAGAGCTCTGGACATAGTACCTAAAATCAACCCAGTCCCACAATATGATATCCATTTTTTTTAACATTGGAAACGGTCTACTTTTGAGGAACTGTTCTGTCATTTAACAACCACTTCTGAGGCTTCCATTACAAAGTTGGAGAAAAAAGGGCATCTGTGCCTTTTAGAGAGATAGCACAGACTAGACCCTACCCCCTGACCCCACCCCACTCTAGGATATATAAGTCTACTTCCATGCTGAGCCAGGGAATTGCCTTTGGGGCAGCCCACATTGCAGTTGAAGACTGATGATAGTGGTCTTAAGCTGAGACATAGCCTAAGAGAGGAGCTGTGGCTTGGGGAAGGAGTGGAAGAAAGGAAGCCGGTGGCAAGTGACATAATCTGGAGAGAGGCTTAAAAGAACATGGTCAAGTACTGGGGCAAAAGGTGCTGAGCAGTGTGAGGCACCTCCTGAATAGGACTGCTGAGGGCAGTGGCACTATGGAATGACTACTATAGAAAGCAACACTTGAGAGCTTATGGTAGCCCAGCAGCATGAGAGGACTGTTGGCATGATGGACTGGCAGCCCCCACATGGACTATCAGGTGGTGTATGATGAAGTTGCACATGGACTATCAGGTACTAGACAGTAGGGCTGTGCAAAGCTTTGGTCCCTAATTCTATTTGGCAGAGATTTGGCCTGATTCAGTGGCCGAATCACCAAAACCAAATTGAATCAGAAGACTCTTTAATCTCTCCAAATTGAATCGGAACCCTCTGAATCGATTTGGAAAGATTCAGCAATTTGAACATAGAGATCACTTTAAATGTTTTTTCTACATACCTCATGGTACAAGGTGGCTCATGAATGCTGTGATGGTGGGGTAGATGGAGCATCCCATAGAAGCGTGGGGGGCTCCCAATGTGCTTGGCAGCAGACCCGGAAGTGGACCAAAAACACTTCTGGTCCACTTGCGGGTCTGTCAGAGACTGTGCTGGGGGGGGCCCCCTGTACCCCTCTGGCTCAGCAACTGGTGCCTCCTGGGTCTGGGGGGCACCCAGAGTCCCCTCGTGACCAAGCACTGGACATGGGGAGGGGCCCCTAGCATGCTTCCTGGTGGACCCAGAAATGGACTGGAACTATTGCCACTGAGCATGTGCCCCCCCCTCCCCGTGCTCCTGTGGAACACTCCATGCACCCCAGCATTGCAGCATTCACGAGCCACACCTGGTACCTTGAGGTATGTAGAAAAAACATTTAAAGCTGCATCTATGTCCAAATTGCTGATTCTCTGAATCAGCATTGAATCTTCAGATTCGGATTTGGCCAAATCAAGGATAGTGATCCAAATCAACAAACTGAATCACTGTCCCTGATTCAGGCTGAATCTGGATCGAATAAGGCCTGTTTTGCACACCCCTAGGAGACAGTGCCCTATGCATGAGCTATTTGAGATGCTTTATTAGTGGGCTGGGCTATTAGCTTGCTGAGTCTGGAACCCCGGGGAGAGGCCCAGCAGCCTAGCAGGCTTGGAAGCCTAGGGAGAGTTGCAGGTCACAGGCTAAGTGTCATGGGCAGGAGCCCAGAGAGAAAAGACTACTTTGGGGGATGAGAGAAGAACCTAGAGTGACCCAATGATGTGAGATAGTGAGACAACTGAGTAGATGCCTTCTGACATGGACTGCGCGTCTATAGCAGGTATATCATTAAAATTGTAGCAGGTGGGATACAAGGCTTCCAAAGCTGTTGGGAAGGCAGGCAGGTTCTGGTGACCCTTAGGGCACATTGAGTCTCAGCATCCTACCGCTCATGCTGTCACAGAGCGATAAAAATGCATGTCTTTTTCTCCTGACTAAATATAATCCTAAGAAGGCAGGAGTAGCGTGCTGTATTGATGAAAGGGCATGCACACTTCAATTTGAATGCTACTCCAGTACACAATCAGTCTGCCAAAAGAAAAGAGTAGTCTAGATAGATAATTCTCACTTTTCAGAGTAACTGCTGTAATATATCATTAGAGGATAGACTTCTCTTTTGTTTTTTCACAACTGTGTGTGCTGACAGAATTTTTTGTCTGAAATTTTCCTTAAGGTTTTTTAAAAGGTTTTAAGAATTGCTCAATGACAGAAGTCCCTGTAGGTCTTGTCTAACTAACCCCAGCAAGCTGTGCAAGGAGGGAATCCAGTCCTGCCTATGATCATCTCTTTTGTTCCTTATCACTATCCAAGTTGGAACCTCCAGTCGCACCCCGTCCTGTGCCATAAGGTATGAAAAAGGGCAACCAAGATAATCAGGGGTATGAAGCAGATGTCATACCAGGACAGGCTGAAAAGGCTAGGACTGTTCAAGTATGGAAAGGAAAAGGTGGCAGGGGGAATACAGCAGAGGTCAATCAAAGCATGAAGGGTATGGACAAAGTTTATGGGGAACTGTTACTCACTCAGTCCCAGAATACTAGAACCAATGGATACCCACTGAAATTAGCAGGAGACAGGTTTAAAACTAACAAGGTAAAGTACTTTTTATGCAGCATGTAGTTAGCTTGTGGAACTCATTACCACAACAGATTGTAGAGGCAGATTGTATAGCCAGGTCAGGGACTAGGCAAATTCATGGAAAATAGATTCATTAACAGCTATTAAACAGAACAGTCAAGGGTGTATCCTCTGGCACCTCTAAACCAATAATGGTAGATGCCACGAAGGGTATGACATGGGATAGATCACTCTAGATATACCCTGTCTACATGCTCTCTCTCTAAAGCATCCATTCCTGCCAGTGTCAGAGACAGGCTACTTGGATGGCTAAATGGGTAGCTAGTTTGGCACTATATTCTTATGTTCCTCCTAGTATGGCTCTCCACAATACTTTAAAATTGTTGCAGTTAAGGAATAGCTCATTCCCCTGTTATATACTCACACTGCAATTGGAATGCGGTGTTCTACTTTCTTTCATTGGCAGGGTACATACTCAAATTTGACATCAATGAAATAAATGAGGTGTAACTGAACAAAATGATTCCTCCTCTTCCTGAAGACATTTTTACTTTAAAAAAAACAAACCCTTTAAATAAAAGGGTCTTGATTCTTTACTCTGTTACTCCAATCTTTCAATGATAAAAGTGAAGTGTAATGGAATAAAGAATCCAAGGATTGTATTAACTCCAAACTGTGCACCTTCCTAGGCACTTTTAAAAAAAATCTTTAAAATAATTCTATGAGGAAAGCTGAGTTTCTCAGTCCTGTTATTCTTTTTTAAATTTACTCATTCCAGATTTTTAAAAGCAAGAGAAAAAAGTATTAATTAATCCCCAAACAGATAAAACAGATTAAATAAACTTGTGAAAGGACAGTAGATTTTCAAGAGTAGAGAAAGTAGGACCAAGATGCCAGGGTGATGGGTTACCTCATAAAATACAGAACCAGAAACCAAGAACCTGATTTGCTTCGCCAGGGCACATCTACAAGACATGCTAAGTAGCTGTAGCAGCAAGCTACAATGACATAGCTCATCTCTACGATGACATAGTGTCAGCGGGTCCTAACCATGACGCTGCCACTACTGCACAGTAGCAACAAGCACTAACCATGATGGACACTAACCATGACACCGCTGCTACTGCACAGTAGCAACAAGTTAAACGTTTGGGTTTGGAAATGACCTATGTGCTCCTGGGCCTGTGCACTAGTACCTGCCAGTACTGCACAGTCTCAGCAGCACACGGATTGTTTCTGAACCTACAGTGCAGTAGCTTGTTGCTACTGTGCAGTAGTGGTGGCATCACAGTTAGTGCTCACTGATGCTACCTTGCTGTAGTGATGAGCTACATCACTGCAGCTTGTCACTACGGCAATGTAGAGTCTTGTGTAGACGTGCCCTTGAGAAACAAATCAGGTTGTCAATTTCTGGTTCTGTATTTAACTTGCTCATTTAGCAAGTACTAAATGACTGCACAGTATCTGCCAGCACTGTGCAGTCCCAGCAGCACATGGGTTGTTTTTGACCCTACAGTGCAGTAGCTTGTTGCTACTGTGCAGTAGCAGTGGCATCACAGTTAGTGCCTGCCAATACTGTGTCACCACAGCAATGAGCTACATCGCTGTAGTGCGTTACTATGGTAACACACTGTCTCATGTAGATGCGCCCTTGAGAAGTAAATCGGGTTTTCATTTAGTACTTCACCAAGTACTAGGTAACTATGCAGTACCAACTGCACAGTGTGGTGCTCATGTAGACACACCCAAGATGTATGAAATCATTATGAAATTTAAAGAACAATGAAGGTACCAGAATTAACAGCATCCTTGTCTCACACAATAGATTAAAGAATGAATGCCTGAACATGAAAGCTTATTCTTACAGGTGTCAAGCATGCTCTTATTTACCAGTTTAAATTATTCATTTAAAGTTTATTTATTAAGATGTTTGTAATAAAACTACAATCAAACAAGTTCTAATTGTTTTTGCATACTAATGTATCACACAGGAAGAAGAAAAGCATATGTGGGGTGTCACTTTTCATACTGATTCAATTATCTGTGAACGTTGAAAAATGAAGAAGAAAAGGATAGGCCCCTTCCTAGTAAATCTGAGAGAATACATTAATTCCACAAAGAAGGAAAATTCAAAATTACGGACAAAATGTAACTTTATGCTCTTCATTATGTAAAAGGATGTTCTCTAGTCTGCTTTCTTAATGTTCTCTCTTTCTGGTACAGGGGGAAATGATGAATAGCCTGTTACTGCATTTCCTTTTATTATGAATTTTACTCAGACCCTTAACATTAATGCACATTTAATTTTTATGCCATGTATGCAGTATATATAAAATTGTATTTAAAACCTGGTTATTTAGCTTTAATTTCTAGACTGATTTCAAATTGAGCCTGGCTGCTATTGTGAGTCTCTGAAACTTTAATAGCCTAATTAATAAATTGCAAGTCTCAAGCTGTCAGACCACTAATTATTTGAGATACAGGTTAAAAGTAGTTCACTATGTGTGAGAATTAATGATGTTGATATTCAATTTTAATGGAAAGAATGAGCAAAAATTCTTTGTATCTTCCTAACAAGACAGGAGTCCTCTGAGCTCCTAAGAATGAAGATGATCAATGTACTCTTCTCCCTCCATATCTCACCCCTGGGTCTCAGTGATGCTTTCTCTAGTTGAAGGATGCTTTATGTGCTGCTGCTTTCTTTGGAGTCCATCGCTATAGCTTACTGACCTGGGTGAGAAAGTTGTTAAAAAAACTGACCTAAGCTAGTTTAATGTCCATTTGTGCATTACTGTGCTTTTCCTTATGTGCATTAAAGTTAGTACCTTCAATGTAAGCATGCCTGGAGACGTGCTACGGGGCTGCTCTGATGCGCTGTAATTACAGCACGTGGTAATAACTGCACTCCAGCCAGCCTCCACATCTTGTGTATTAGTGTCCCTATACTTCAAAATGGCAGCGGGAGTGTTTGAACTAAAGCTCATCAAACAAGCTTTAGCTTAAGTGACCTTGCCACCATTTTGAAGTGCCGGGAAACTAATGAAAGAGATACTGTGGCGCTTTAATTAGAACAGCTCTTAGAGCTCAACCCTGCCCCCCACCCCCGAAGCACATGTAAAAGTGCTCAGAGGTACTAACTTTATGCTCATTAGGCTGCCCTAATGTGCAGTACCACAAATGAATGCTTTTAAGGTGACCTGTAATACACAGTAGCTTATTTTACTGTGCATTGGTGTAATAGCATGTTTTTTATGTGATGCTTTAATACACAGTAAATAGATTACTGCACATTAAAGAGCACTTGTAGATATGCCCACAAAGAACAAATGGGGTTTTTCTCAGCTCCTATATACTGCTTGGAAGTAAGGGGTAGGGCTTATAGCCTGAATTTAAATTCTTTGCTGGACCCTTCACTACCTTTCTATTATCAGACACAAGTATATGTTATAGGGAATCTATAATTGTCTGGGATGGTCTACAGGTTCATCAAAACAAGTTGAAGATGGCCACAGTGCTCATCATGAGGAAAGCCCCTCGAGTTGTGTAGGTCATTCCAAGTGAATGCCAGTAAAATTTTGTTATCACACTCACCATTACACTGGGATTGTTAAGAAATGGCTTTTTTTAGAGGCTGTATAGTTGGGAGAGCTGCTAGACAGGCTTTTGGGCAGTAGGTGCCCATTGTCTGATATTATGTAACATGAACATACCATATATATTTTAAAACTCTAGTTTAGGAATATTTTGAAACACTTTTAAACAGTTCTTGAAATCAAGGTTTCATCTCTAAATCTGCAAAGCAGGTGCCTTAGTCAGCATTTAGCTCTGCAAGCTCAGAGTGAGCCATAACAATGCTTTAATATGATTTACAACTCATGGTAGAGGTTATACCTTTTATTAGATTAATTATGTTTTTGCAAAAAAATAGTTTATTTGCAAGGTGTTGTACAATCATAGAAAATTAGGGATGGAAGGAACCTCAGGAGGTCATCTAATCCAACACCCTGCTCAAAGCAGGAACATCCCTAAGTAGATCATCCCAGTCAAAGCTTTGTCTAGCTGGGTTTTGAAAACCTCCAAGGATGGAGCTTCTATCACCTCTCTGGGTAATCAGTTCCAGTGTTTTACTACCCTCCTAGTGAGAAAATTCTTCTTAATATCTAACCTAAACTTTCCTTGCTGCAACTTGAGACCCTTGTTCCTTGTTCTGTCATCTGCCACCACTGAGAACAGTCTAGCTCCATCCTCTTTTGAACCCCCATTCAGGTAGTTGAAGGCTGCTATTAAATCCCTTCTCAGTTGTCTCTTCTCTAGACTACATAAGCCCAGTTCTTTCTCTCAGCCTTTCCTCTTAAGTCATGTCCCCCCCACCCCTGAACCATTTCTGTTGCCTTCTACTGGACTCTCTCCAATTTTTCCACATCCTTTCTATAGTAGAGTGCCCAAAACTGAACACTGTACTACAGATGTGGCCTCTCCAGTGCTGTTGCCACTACACCTGGAGGCACACCCAACAGCACTCAACAGCAGGAGGTGGCTAGAGATCAGCTCAAGGGGGAAGTGCTGGAGCTGGAGAGGCATCTGTCCACCAACCCAGATAACATGTTGCTCTGTGGAGAGTATCAGGAAAGGCAGGAATTGCTCCCAGCTCTGGATGACTGCCACCCCCATAGTGTATTCTTCCACTCGCACATCCAGCTGCTCCAGGAAATGGACTTCAGCTCCACTTCTTCTATGCCCTTGAAAAGAGGAGGGGTTCCAAGAATGTATAGCTGTCATAGAGAAGTACGGCTGGAAGGGACCTCCAGAGGTCATCTAGTCCAACCCCATACCTGAGGCAGGATCATCCCTATACAACCATAATCTAAACTCTATGTAAGGCTACCCTTAAACCTGAAACAACATAGACTTAATACCCTAACCTGCCACAGGTAAATCAGGGGAACCCTGGCAGTAACTGTCCTGCTTCTATAAAATGTTGTCAATATATGCTCAAGAGGACCTGAGTAGAGGGCCACACCCCCACTATAGAGGAAGGCAAAAATACCCACAGTCCATACCAATCTGACCATGAGGTAAATTTTCTTCCTGCCCCAAATACGGTGATTGGCCTGACCCTAAGTGGAAAGGCAAGACCATCTAGCCAGGAACCTCCAGATTTGCTCCTAGCAGGAGAATTAGCACACCCCAGTTGAAGTCCCCAGCCTTATCTGTAGCTAACAACCAATGCCTCTGTGGAGATTACAAAACACCCTGACTCATATAGCAGAAAAAAGTACATCACTTGCCTCCTGGCAGAGGACAGCACCCCCTCATAGATCCCAGTGAACTGCAAGAAAGGGTGAAGGTTTCCCATGCAATGCTTTTCTTGTTGGATCCGACTGATGCTGGTGCCTGCCAGGTCATGCCAGGGTGCACGGAGCTCCCCTAGTCATGCAGGAGGGTTGTCCTGACCCTGCTGCCCAAGAAGGGGGGACCCCTGTGACCTGAAGAACCTGTACCTAGTCTCGCTCCTCTGCACAGACTATCATAGCAAAAGCCATCTCACTGTGCCTAAGGTCCATGCAGGTAGACCTGATTCAGCCTGACCAGACATACATACAGGGTTCCAGGGAGTTCCATCTTTGACAACCTGTACCTGGTGTGGGACTTCATCAGGCTTGCTCACAGAGACTATCATTTGCCCTTTTGCCCCTCGAGTAGGAAAAGGCACTTGACCAGTTGTATCATAGGTACCTCACAGGCACACTGGGAGCATTTGGCTTTGGTCTCCACATCATGAAGTTTCTCCAGATCCTGTGCACCTCTGCAGAGTGCATGGTCAAACTCAAGTGGACAGCGACAGAGTCCACCCCATTTGGGTGTGGAGTGCATCAAGGTTGTCTGCTGTCAGACCAGCTCTCTGCCATCACCCTCAAGCTGTTCCTTTGCCTGCTGCACAAGAAGTTGGTGAGACTGGTGCTTGAGGAGCTGACCATGAGTATGGTCTTATCAGTGTACACTGAATATGTGCTCCTTGCCATCAGGACCTGGATAATTCGGCACAGGTGGAAGCCTGCCAATCCATCTACTCAGCCACCTCCTCTGCCTTGGTCAACTGGGTCAAGATATCTGGTCTGACACTGGGTGATGGGTGGCAGGTGGGTTCACTCCCATCTGTGCCCCAACACACCCAATGGAATGTCAGCTTGCTGCTCTATCTGGGGGTTTACTTGTCCCCCAGTCACCCTGCCAGAGAACTAGAACCAACTAGAGATCAGAGTGTCTGGGTAGATTCAAGCATGGATGAGTCTGATGCAGTGCCTCTCATTCATGGGAGGGTGCTGATTGATTATCAACCAGCTGGTCCTGTTCATGCTCTGGCACTGTTTCAACACCCTGACCATTCTCCTAGAGCTCCTGGCCAGTGTCCAGAGATGGGCATTGGGGTTCTTCTGATCAGGATGGCACTGGGTCTTTGCAGGTGTCTTGAGCTTCTGCTTGAGTGAGGGCAGGCAAGGCCTGGTCTGCCTCTGAAGCCAAGTCGATACCTTCCACCTTCAGGCCCTGCAGAGGTTCATGTATGGTGCTGGTAGCCAGGTGGCGTGATGCCTGATCAGTCACACCTTCCTCCACCACCTCCAGGGGTTCTGACATGACCGGCAGCTGTTCTACCTGTGAGGTCTCCCTAGGTGGGACTCGGAGGACCTGCTGGATTTCGACTAGGACATCAAGGCCTGGAGGCTGGTCTCTACCTCCAGATTCAGAGATGGTTGCCCAGGGCACCAACCTCCTCACCAAGCGCCTGCTGAAAAACCCACAGCTCATGATGCCAGCAATGGAGGTGCCCTGGGTGCACTGGAGGATGATTCTGGCCAATCTCACTCATATCAGGGACCTCCTGGAATGTGTCAAGTAAGGGTGGGCAGATTTCTCTCTGTTGGCCCAGGGCATGGAGCTGCCAAGGCTATGTGCTCCCTACTGCTTACTCTACGAAGTAAAGGCTGCCCTTACCTATAATGACCAGGTCATGTGACCAGAGCACAAGCATGTAGATTTGGCAGCAATGGGCTGTATGGAGGCAGACTGGCTTGCTATCCCTCAGCCATCTGGAGCTAGTCACAGAGCTGCTGTTTCAGTAGGACAGGGGTGAGAGTCTCCAGGGAACAAATCCATATTCCATCCTGATCCCAAGAGCCACCTGGGACCTCAGCTAGTGGCTCCTTCACAGAGCTGTTGCCATGGGCATTTATCTGGTACTCTTTATGGACACTTCTGACACCTGCCTCTTTGCCAACAGAGGTAGATCCCAGCACAGACCTACCCTCAGTGCACTAGGTTGCAGCTCCTTTTCTGTCTCCTCCAGAATGTCCTGCTGAGGTTCTGGCTACACTGCTCAATGGAGAGCATATAACTTTTTTGTTATGCACTCCTCCTCTATGGCCCCGCCAAGTCCCAGGTCTTCCTGGCCAACCTTCTCCTTGCTCTGGCCAGGCTGGCTATCTACAAGACTGGGAAAAAGGCTGTGGCTGGGAGGAACCCAGGCAAGTGTGGACTGTTTTCCTGTCACTCTTCTGCTCATGATTCTGGGCACAGTTTCACTGCTTAAGGATCCCTTGACTTCAGGAGGCAGTGGGTGCTAGTCAATGTGTTCTGCTCGATGTTCCCTTCTGGATTCCTTGTTATTAACCTGTGACCTCACTCCCATTCCTGTTTTCTCTTTATTTTTCCCCCAGAACTAGTTGATGTGTCTCTGGTGTCCTTTATTAATGGAGGCTTATAGTATTTCATGATGGGCCTTTATCCATAATCTTTATGAACATCAAATAGGCCTGGGTCATACAGTGGCACAGTGAATGCTGAAAGGGAGAGCGAACTGGGTTCGACTAGGATTTATTTTTTCCACTGTTCCTCTCTCACTTGCAGCCTCCAGCATTTAAGGTCGAGGCAGTTCTGATTCGGAGGCTGTGCCCCTAACTCCCATACTCCAATATCACCAAGAATTTATCCAATCCCTTTTTGAATGTGGCTTAACTGTCAGCTTCCACAACACTTGGTGGCAATGAGTTCTATACTTCAATTACATGCTGTGGAAAGAGAACTTCCTTTTGCTAGTTTTAAACTTACTACCTGCTAGTTTCCTTTTGTGACCACTAGCTCTTGTATTGTGAGAGACAGTAAATAATACATCCCTATTTACTTTCTCTTTGCCATTTAGCATTTTGTAAACCCTTATCATGTCACCCCACCCCAGAGTCTATTTTCTAAACTGAATAGGCCTAGACTCTTTAGACTCTGTCCTCAGATAGAAGCCTTTTTATACCACTAAGCATCCTTTTTGCCCTTCTCTGTACCTTCTCTGGTGCTTCTATATTCTTTTTGAGGTGCAGAGACTAGCACTAGGCATAGTATTCAAGGTGTGGACACATCATGGATTTATAAAGGGGCATAATGATATTTTCCACTTTGTTTACAATTTCCTTCTTAATAACACCTAACATTTTGTTTGCCTTTTTGACAGCTGCTGGGCACTGAGCTGATATTTTCAGTGAACTGTCCACAACGACTCCTAGATCTCTTTCCTATGTTGTAACAGGTTATGTACAGCTTCCTGTGTGGTAACAGCTAACTAACTATTCCTACCTAACATAGTGTAGGTATGGTTTGGGTTATTCTGGCCCATGTTCATCACTTTACATTTATCTACATTGAATTTCATCTGCCATTTAGTTGCCCATTTGCTCAACTGTGCCGGATCCTTCTGTATGTCCTCACAGTCCACCTTAGTCTTTACCATTTTTAATAATTTTGTGTCACTTGCAAATTTGGCCATCTCCCTACTCAACCCCTTTTCCAGATCATTTATCCAGATCATTTATGAATATTTTAAACAGCACTGGTTCCAACACAGATCCCTGGGGGACTGTTCTGCTTACTTCTTTCCACCCTGAAAACTGACTATTTATACTTACTCTTTGCATTCTATTTTCAAACCAATTTCTAATCCACGAGTGGATGTTCTCTGTAATTCTGTGACTAGCACTAGCTAGCTTCAATAAGAACCTCTGATGGAAGACCTTATCAAAAGCTTCTTGGAAGTCCAAATATATTGTGTCAACTGGATCACCCTGAACCACCTGCTTACTGACACCTCAAACAACTCTAGTAGCTTAGTGAAGCATAGTTTTCCTTCAATAAAGCCATGTTGATTGTTCCCCAGGAAGCCATGTTTATCCATATGCTCAGCAATTCTTTTTTTAAATTATTGTTTCTACCAATTTTCCAGGAACAGAAATTAGGCTTATTGGCCTGTAGTTCCCTGCATTCCCTCTAGAGCCTTTTCTAAATATGGGAGTCACACTGGCAACCCTCTAGTCCTACTGAGGCTGCTTTTAGCAATAGATTGCATACTGTAGTTAGGAGTTCTGATCTGAGCTCCTTCAGGACCCTAGGGTGAATGCTACTATTTAATTTATCACTTTCCTCTTCAACCTCATCTACTGAAATCTCAATTTGGGTCACTAACTTGTCCCTAGAGAAGAGTGGATCTGGTGATGGAGTTTCCCTAACAACTTCCACAGTCATG
The DNA here is from genome assembly GCF_052110815.1 of Crocodylus siamensis. Taxonomy (NCBI): domain Eukaryota; kingdom Metazoa; phylum Chordata; order Crocodylia; family Crocodylidae; genus Crocodylus; species Crocodylus siamensis. The sequence continues at coordinate 297,246,877 of NC_143395.1, forward strand.
ACAGATGCAAAATACATTTAATTTCTAGGCAATAGCCCTATCCTCCGTCAGTGTCCCTTTTACACCCTGATCATCCAAAGACCCAACTGACCCCCTGGCAGGTTTTTGGCTTCTAATGTATTTAAAGATTTTTTTAATGTTATGTTTTGTGTCTCTAGCAAGTTCTTCAAACTCTTAGCTTGTCTTATTAAAGTTTTAGATTTGATCTGCCAGAGTTTAAGCTCTTTTTTATTTTCCTCACTAGGATGTCTTCCACTTTTTGAAAAATGTTTTTTTTTTTCTGCTTACTGCCTCTGCAACTCTGCCATTAAGCACAGTTAAATTAAATTAAATTAAGTCATAGTTTTCTACATCTAAAATCTGTTGCAATTTAAAGTCCAGCATGATGGAGTGATGTTGTAGCCATGATGGTTCAAGAATTATGCAAGATGCAAGGATGTCTTAGGATGATATCTTTTATTGGACCAATTGCACATTAACTACATATCTATCCCAACTATGCAATCAGCCCAATGAAAGAGATCACCCTAAGAAATCTTTGCATCTTGTAGTATCACTATAGAATACCAATTTCTAGTCACACAGGGCTGTGTGACAGTGCAATTATGATATTATATGCACAAATATCAGGTACAGATACAGGCAAGCTTAGAATTACCTCCTTTGGGGAGGAATTACCATCTGGGTGAGAGAGGAGGAAACATTTCTTTGGCAGGTTATTTTAAAGCAAATGGTAGCTCCATGAAGCTTCTCAAGGCTTTGAAATATTAGGATAAGTCTCAGTGAGACAAAATACATGGCAGTGGGTACATAAAAAGATCAATGCTGTATAATAAAATAATCATTCACATGGCACTGTAATGATATATATTGCAATTAATTACAGATCCAGCCCAGCAGCTTCAGCTTGGACCCAGACCTTGTGGCATCATCTCTGGCTCTGACAACGGGCACCTGGCAGCAGTGATGGTGGCAGAGGTTCCAGTATGGAGTGGTGGTGGGGCTGGCAGCCAAGGAGGTAGAGCAGCATTTCCAACCAGTGTGCTGAGGTGTCTGGCTGGCTGTGCACCAGCCCCGCCCCCCTCACTCTGCGTCTGGTGTGCTGCGGTGCTTTTTTATTTAGGTAAGTGTGCCATGGGGCGAAAAAGGTTGGGAAATGCTGAGGTAGAGCCACGATAGTCACAACAGGGATGACCAGGGATGGATTAGCTCTTGCTTGCTTTCCTGCCACTGATCACCATGTCCACAGCGGCCTTAGATCCCTAGATTCTGCTGCAGGCCACTCCATCCCAGTCACTTCCCCAACTTCTGGTGGCCTGCCAGCAGCCTGGCAGACTGGATAGTGTAGCTCTATGGCCCAGATCCAGCATGAGGGCCATATGCTTGACATCCCTGACCTACATATATTGTATATATATGCACCAGCCATCTCTATAAGTATACATACTGATGATTCCATATACACCTTTGAAGGTGAGGTGGTGATATTTATGTCATAAACTGCAGAGCCGTGCATTGTGTTAATTTTGTCTTGCACCTCTGATCACCTCACCTGATGGCAGATCACTGATCCATCTCCCACTGGATCAACTTCTTAAACTTCTTATCAGCTTTGAGCAGCTGCTTTTTTTTTTTTTAAATCAACCTATCAGAAAGATATTTCCTTCAGATTCTTCTGCAGTATGGCAATTGGCTTTTATTCACAGCCCTGATAGTTAAAAAATCACAACATTATTATTCACGGAAGAGCTATTTTACTTTTGATAAATCATTAAAGGTTTAAAAGTTATAAATGTATTTCCCTCTGAAGCCTATATAGTGGACATAGGCTGACTAAGGTTTTAGGCACAGAAGGTTACAAACAATAGTACTACTAAATCTTTAAAAACTTGCTTCTTCAGTGATCCTTCATGGTTAAGGACGATCACTCTTCCGGGTCAAGTAAAAGGTTGTTGTGACAGGTTTGGGCCCCAGGGGCAGCTGTGACACCCTCTGGTAACTGTGTGGCTCCTGCCTGGTCTCTAATGTAGCCCTCCCTTGATTGCTTACCCACCACGCCTTGTTCTTATTGAAGATTAGGTAAGGGAGGCTGCCCACAGGCTTTAGAGTGAGCCTTAATCTGTGCAAGTTGCCACCAAGTCCCTCTGGATGCCAATAGTCTCAATTCAACTTTCAAACTCAATAGACCTTCGCAGCCTGTCTGTGCCCCTGCAGAGCACCTGTAACCTTAAGGGCTCATTGTGTAACTCCATTGTCTCCTATACCATGCCCTATGCCTTGCAGGTGTTATTTTACAGTTATTTACCTTGTAGGGGTCTTGGCCTTATTGGCCTCCTCCCCTTATGCTCTTGCTGTGCCTTTAGCTCAGGCTGATGGTATTGGATCTGGCTTCTAGGCTCCAGCCTCCCTAACTGTTGGTCCCTGACCCTATCAGTCTCTGTCAGTGGTCCCTCTTGGACCTCTAGTTCTTCTTGGGGCCTGACCCTGCTTCAGAGCCAATTGAGATCTCCAGTCTCTCTGGCTCTGACAGGGGTCCCTCCTGGACCACTGTGGTCCCTCCTGGATCACCAATTTAGCCCCTCCTGGGCTCTGGCCCCACCCTCAGGCCAGTTGACAACTCTGGGTTCCCTGGCCTGACCTGATCCACTTGGGCTCAGTTTCCAGCTGGATCCCTCTTGGACCTTTGGCCCCTTCTGGCCCCTGGCCCTGCTCGTGAACCAATTGAGATCTCCAGGCTCCCTGGCTCTGGCAGTCTCTGGTTGTGATCTCTTCTTGACCTTTGGCCCCTCCTGGGCCCTAGCTCTGCCCTCAAGCCAGTTGAGACCTCCCTCACCCCCACCTTCCTGCATAAACAAGCCTCTTTCTGTCCCTGGTAACTTCCTCTTTTCCCAGGCCTGCAGAGTTACTTACCCAGATCTACTGCCAGCTCGGGAGCCCTGCTGCCAGGAGCCCCTACTTTCATGGCTCTCAGGGCTGGCCTGCCTGACTGGCTTAGACTCTGGGCTTATCTGACTCAAGCCTGGCCCCCTTCTGGTCAGGTGTGTCTCTAATCAGCCTCCATCACCACCTGCAAGCTGCCTCTCAGGTGGTGGGACAGGCACACCAGCCACCCTGTTACAATTGTAAGTGAGTCCATTAATGGCGAAGAAGGCCAATGCTAGAACTGCAGACTCTCTGGCAAATGTCACAGGTGGTGGTTAAAGGGAGAGTTGGATTATGGATTTCTCAGTCTTGTTTCCTTTTCTTCCATCTCCACCATTATTTCTGCCCCCAGGGTGAGATGGTTTTCATCAAAGTAGGATGTACCTTCTCTCACAAGAAATCACCATGTAGCCCTGTCCCGAGCTAGTCTAACTCAATTTGTGGGGTCAATGGCACCCTTCTTAATGTTCACTTTGAGGGTGTCCTTGAAGCATTTCTTCTGGCCACTGCATGCTCTTTGTCCTTGTCCTGGGAGTATAGTACTAATTTTGGAAAACATGCCTCAGGCATGCACGTAAAGTCTACTGTAACTGATGTTGAATAATTGACACTTCCACAGTGGTGGTGTTAGCATCGGTGAGGACACTGGCATTTATGCAATGATCCTCCCACTTTATCCCAAGGATCTTCTGGAAGTAGTCCTGGTGAAGGTGTTCCAGGCTTTTCAGATGATCCCTGTAGGTCACCCAAGCTTTGCAGCTGTAGAGTTGGGATTACCACAGTCTTAAATAGTAAGAACCTTGTTTGAGTCCTAATGTCATGATTGTTGAATGCACAATGATTCAATCTTCCAAAGGCAGAGCTGGCACATTGGATCCTATCCTGGATCTCCTCATCAATGTTGGTCTTCTTTGAGAGATGGTTGCTGAGGTATGCAAGGTGTTCAACATTCTCCAGCTTCTGTCTGTCACTGAGGATCTTTGCCAGGGGAGTTGACTGGCCCAGAGCAGGCTGGTGAAGCACCTTTGCTTTTATGATGTTAACGGTCAGTTCCAGGCACTGGTATGCTCGACAGAAGCAGTTAAGGGCTGTTTGTAGGTTCCCCTCCATATGTACAACAACATCACAATCATTGGTGTACTGAAGTTCAACAATCAAGTCCAAGGTAACTTTGGTTTTGGTGCAAGGTGGGAGAGATTGAAAGGATTCCTATCTATTTTGTACTCAATGCCAATGCCATGTGGCAGGTGGTCATGGATGAGCATCTTGATGACTGCAAGAAAGATGGAAAACAACATTGGTATGATCATGCAGCCCTCCATGACATTAGTCCGTATGGCAAGAGGCTCTGCAGTGGAATCACTGCATAGGATGAAGGCAGTCATCTGGTCCTGAAGGAGCCATAGGATGGAGATAAATTTCCCTGGGCAGCCAAAGTTTAATAAAATCTTCCATAAAGCCTCACAGTTAAGAGCTGAAGGCTTTGGTCAAATTGATAAAGGCTGTATTGGACTCATCCCCACAAGTGGGAATGTGCGTTTCCCCAGGGACAAATAGTAGCACTGGCATGTTGCCTCAGGTGGGGTAAGGGAGGCAGCCTTACCTGGGATCCTGGGATCCTCCAGGAGCTGCAGCTGTAGCTGGTGAGAGTCTGGTTTTGGGTAGTGCACTGCCTCAATGTGTGCCACCCTGTTTTTTTTTAGATGCAGGTATTTTTGACCATAGGATTTCCTGGGGTCAAAAAAACGCTCTCGCACTGGAAATTAGCAGTGTGGAGAACGCCTGCATGTGCAGTGTGTGCAGTATGTGGTGCCACAGATAGGTCTGCAGCACCACATACCACACATCCACACTTGTCTGGACACACACATCCAGTTCCTGGTGTTGTTACTGGTATTTTTCCTGGATCTAATAAGCCACAAAAATCATGTCCATGTTGCCTCTTGGTGGTCTGAAGCTGCGCTGAAACTTGGGAAGGATTTCTGTGGCAAGAGGAAGCAGTCAGTTCAGCAGAATTCAAGTGAGGTTCTTCCCAGTGACGGAGAGGAGAGTGATACCTTGATAGTATTCACAGACAGACTTATCTCCCTTTTCAACAATAGTGGCAATATTGGCATTCCTTAGGTCATCTGGAATTTCCTCAGTGTTTCAGATTATGAGAAGCAGTGTATTGAACTTGTTGGTTATAGTTTCCCCACCAGCTTTGAAGACCTCAGCTGTCATGCCATCAGGGCCAGATGCTTTGTTGTTCTTCCTTTATCTTATCACATGGTTGACTTCTTCAGAGGTTGGTAGACTGGCAAGTTCTTCCCTTACTGGATGCTGTGTGGTAGATTCAATGGTTTCATCAATTCACCATTGATTCTTGGCTCAGGAGCTTTAGGTAGCGCCCAATCCAGTGGTTTTTGATGGATTTGTTTTTAAGGAGTGTACTGCCATCTTCACTTCTAAGTGGGGTAAGTCTGCAAGAGCTTGGTCTGTACATAGTCTTGACTGCAATGAAGAAGCTCCACGTTATGATTACCAACAAATTGTTGGATTTCTTTTGACTTCTCTTCTAACCATTTGTTTTTGAATTCTTGAACCTTCTGGGCTTCGGCTTTAAGCTGTTGAAAAATTCCCTGACTGGAAGCTCCCTGCTTCTAACTGGACATAGGATAGTCTTGCCAGTCATAGAAAGCTTTTCTCTTCCAATTGAGAAGGGCTTTGATCTCAACACTGTTTTTGTCAAACCAGTCCTGATGGCATCAGGTGATAAAGCCAGTTGATTCTGGACAAGCCTCATGGATGATCTCCTTTAGAGCTTGCCAATCTTCCTCAACACAAGTGTTATCTTTTTCAATCCTAAGATTGGTGAGTTTTTTGCTGAGATGTGTTTAGAGGGCTTTGCAGTGTCTAAGGGTTTGAAGGCATTTGATACTGCACTGTCTTTGCACTGATTTGGGTTGCTTTTGATATTTCAGTGCAATCCTAATGGACATGATTGATCTCACTAAGCTATGATTGGTCCAGCAGTCACTGGCTCCTCTCATAACATGCATGGTATGAATGTCTTTTAGATCACATGCTCTTACAATGACATAGTTGAGGAGATGCCATCGTTTTCAGCTGGGGTGTTGCCATGTTGTTTTGTACCTGTCATGTTGTTTGAACATAGTGTTAGTAAGGACAAAGTCATGCTCTGCATATTTACTGACTAAGAGGATGCTGTTGGAATGGGCCTTGCCCATTCCTTCCTTCCATATGGTGCTCTTCCACATATTAAAGTCCTGGCAAACTCTTGCATTGAAATCTCCAAGGAGAATGATTTTATCCTCTTTTGCGATGATAGTCAGGATTTCATCAAGGTCAGCATAAAACTATTCTTTTTGTTCTTTCTCAGCATTGATATGCACCGATGACGGTAGCAAACAAATTGTTGGTCAGTTGGAGATGGAGAGTCATGAGGTGCTTGTTAATGCCAACAGGGAATTTGCTCATTCAGCTGACAATCTGGTTCTTAATGGTGAAACTAATGCTGTGTATTCATCTATCGTTTGCAGGTTGCCTTTCCAGAAGAATGTGTAGTCACCCCACTCCTCCCTCAGATGGCCTTCAGCTGCACGTCTGGGCTCGCTGAGAACAGCGATATCGATGTTGTTGACGAGAGTTCTTGGGCAACAATAGCTCTTCCATGTTCAGGTCTGTTGCTGCTTGGGTCATCTAGTAAGGCTTATACATTCCAGGATGCAAAGGACATTTTTGTGTTTCGACCACAGTTTGAGTGATCCCCCTGGAAGCTGCTATCTGGTTGGGTAAGATAAGGTGGGATAGCCTATGTTTGAAGCACTTTTTCTAGCCCTCTCCCAATGCAGAGTAAGCAGAGGGGATCCTAAAAAGGACTGCTCAGTCATGATCACAGCTGCCAAATCACCCTCTGTCCCATTCCAAGGGTGAAATGACCAACACAAGACCACAGCCTGCTTGTGGTTCTGTGACTTTAATACCCCTCTAAAATAATTCTGGAATAGGCTTGTAGCACTTAAACTACACGTGATGCTGAAAGGTAAAACACGGTATTTATATGGGATGACTTACATTATTCATTAGTCACTCACCATTTACAAATAATGCATCTTTCTGAAACTCATGCCAATAACCTTTACAACACCCCAGTACATGTCCTCTGTCCAGAAATGTTTATGCTTGGATGTGTAGTTAGAAGTAATAGAAGGTCCCATGGAGAATCAGAATTCAGAATTATATTGAGTTGGAGAAATGTGTTTATAGATTATAAAGAGTTGCTTATAGATTATAAATACTTACTTACCTTGTTTGGGAATGAAAACTTGCTCTGTTCCACTTTTCCAGGTGTGTGAATAGCTGAGAGTGGTGGTGGCCAAGAATGGGTCATCTCCTAGAAAAAAAGTGAATGGTTAACTATTTTTAAAAAGACAACATAAGAAGAGGAAACCATAATAACAATATTTTAGTGGTAGAGCTATCCAAGTAGTAGAATATATTGCTATCTGTGGGTAATTTCCGATAGATTCTAGTATATGCCTGGGTTAGACGGTGGATGAGTTGCATTATTTTCATTACAAACTTTCAGGAGCATTTTTCTTAACAGTTTCAATCTTAGGATGGCCAAAGTTTCTCGAGTGCAAGAAGTTTGTTTGTTTCGATGGTTCATACCCAACCTTTAATCATGCACTGTATTCTGAGAGTGACAGAAAAAATAATGGTGGATAAGAATACAGAAAAGTTGTTATTTTTTGTATGTTAAGGAATAGATATTTAATTTCAGGACCCAGTAGTTTGGCATATCATATGGACTAGTCTGGAAATAAATTTCACCATCAGAGCTTGAATATAGATCAGCAACTGCAATTACCATTTTCCCCATGAGGAATGTGCTCAGAGCCTCCAGCTGCTCCAGTGCTTTGCAAGACACAGCCCATGATTATGCCCTAAATAAGGATTTCTCCACTCAACTTCTCTTCTTTCTTCTACATTTATTGAATGAGTTATTTCTTCTTCAGCAAGATGTGCTTACCTTTTTCTGACTTCATATAGTATCTTGTCTCTACCTCCATGATTAGCAATACCTTTGTGATTAAGAAAAGTAAAAAATGCCATTTACTAGATCAGATAGTAGGTCCACTAATCCAGTATCCTGTCTCACACAGTAGCAGTGTGTGAATGCTGACAGGAAGGTTCAAGTCCAAGTCTGCTGGGCTGCAGGCACATGATACATTTATTCCAGAGTAATGCAATGCTAGTCAATTTAATTCAAGGACAACCATTTGTTCGGTGCAGTCAAGCTATTACTGGCTTCACCAACTCTTACACACTCTTGTCTTACACACACGTGTGCCCCTTACCTGACCCGGAGCGGAGGCAAAAGCAGCAGAGGCGAACAGAACAGCAGTGGGGGCAGCAGCAGCTGATCCCCCTAAGGTAAGTGGGGCAGAGGGGCCAACGCAGCTGAGCCAGATCCGGAGGGGAAGCCCCCCGGATCCCTCTTAGCTGAGAGGGCTTTAAACTAGGCTCGTCGGGGGAAGGGGAAGGGGAAGATGAGGGCGGAGGAAACATCAAACTGCCAGACCAAACAGCACCCACAACTACAGCCCAGCCCAGACCAACGAGCAAAGCAAACAAACAGGTAAGAGAGAGGGGCCAGGGTAACGCTGGGACTAGGGGGTCAGTACACACACCCACAGGAGGTCTCAAATGCCTCTACACAAACGCTCGTAGTATCGGCAACAAGCAGGAGGAACTCACCCTCCTGCTGGCTGACACCAGCCCGGACATAGTGGGGATTACGGAAACGTGGTGGGACGAAACGCATGATTGGGTGGTCAATGTCAAGGGCTATAGGCTGTACAGGAGGGACAGGACAGGAAAGAGAGGTGGGGGCGTGGCGCTCTATATTAAGGAGGAATACACATCCTCGTTAATTAGCAAGGAGTCAGGGGAGGGGCACTCTGAAGTGCTTTGGGTTAGAGTACAAGGCAGTCGAGGGGAAAGGGACTTAACGGTGGGAGTCTACTACAGACCTCCCAACCAGGGAGAAGAGCTTGACCAGGAATTCTTGGGTCAGCTCACAGAGATAGTGAAGGCTAAGGAAGTGGTAGTCATGGGGGACCTGAACTTCCCGGACATCTGCTGGGAAGAACAGTCAGTCAGGTCTGAACGCTCACGTAGGTTCTTGGCCAGAGTGCAGAACCTCCATCTAACCCAGGAGGTGCACAGCCCCACCAGGGGAGACGCCTTGTTGGACCTAGTGCTGGCCACGGGTGATGACCTGGTGAGGGGGCTGCGGGTGCTCGACCACCTGGGCGACAGCGATCATCGCCTGCTGGAATTCACCATCCAGCGCAAGGTGGCAAAGGCATGCAGTAAGGCAGCAGCCCTAGATTTTAGGAGGGCAGACTTCAACAAGCTAAGGAGGATAGTTGGAGGAGCGCTGAGGTCCCAGAGGGGAGGGGAGCCAGGTGTCCAAGGAGAGTGGTCGCTCCTTAAGGAGATGATCCTCCAAGCCCAAAGGAAGGTAATCCCAACAAGGATCAAAGGGAGCAGGAGAGCACACAAGCCTCCGTGGCTCACCAAAAGCACCCGGGAATGTCTTCTTGCTAAAAAGGAGGCTTACACACAATGGAAAGAAGGGGTCATCACGAGGGAGGGCTATTCTGTAGTTGCTCGGGGATGTAGGGGAGCAGTTAGGAAGGCCAAGGCAGAGATGGAACTGGGGCTAGCTTCCCAGATTAAGGACAATAAGAAGTCCTTTTTTAAATACGTAGGGGGTAAAAAAAAGGTCCCAGGTAATGTGGGGCCCTTGCAGGACGCCATGGGAAACTTGGTCGTCACACCAGATGGGAAAGCTAACATGTTTAAAGATTTCTTTGCCTCCGTCTTCCTAAGTAGGGACCAGAACAGCCACCTCCCTGCTGGGCCCCCCTCAGGCCCCGGGGGAGGCACACCTGGGCCACGGGTTAGCAAGGATTTAGTTACGGAGCTTCTGGAGGGGTTGGACATATTCACGTCAGCCGGCCTGGATCATCTCCACCCTAGAGTTCTAAAGGAACTGGCCGAGGTCATTGCAAGTCCCCTGGCACAACTTTACGAGCACTTGTGGTGCTCTGGTGAGGTACCGGAGGACTGGAAGAGGGCCATTGTGGTCCCCATCTTCAAAAAAGGCAGGAAGGAGGACCCAGGAAACTATAGGCCAGTTAGTCTTACCTCAATCCTAGGCAAGCTGTTTGAGAAAATTATGCTGGCACACATCCAGGAGGGGCCAGCAGGAGACTGCATGCTTAGGGGCAACCAACATGGGTTCATCAGTGGCAGGTCCTGTCAGACCAACCTGGTGGCCTTTTACGATCAGATCACCAGATCATTAGATGCAGGGGTAGCAGTGGATATAATCTTCCTGGACTTCCAGAAGGCTTTTGACACCATCTCTCACCCCGTTTTCATTAAGAACTGGGGGGCTGTGGTGTAGACACCCACACAGTCAAATGGGTCGCCAACTGGCTGGAGGGCCGCACCCAGAGGGTGGTAGTGGATGGGTCCTTCTCAACCTGGAAGGATGTGGGCAGTGGGATTCCGCAGGGCTCGGTCCTCGGGCCAGCACTGTTCAACATCTTCATCAGTGATTTGGATGAGGGGGTAAAAAGCACCCTGTTCAAATTTGCTGATGACACTAAGAAGTGGTGGGACATGGGCACACTGGAAGGATGCAACAGGCTACAATCAGACCTAGACAGGTTACAAGGGTGGGCGGACGAGAATAGGATGGGTTTCAACACAGACAAGTGCAAGGTGATGCACCTCGGGAGGAACAACCGGCACCATACCTACAGGTTGGGGAACTCCCCTCTTATCAGCACGGAGGCGGAAAAGGATCTGGGGGTCATCATTGACTCCAAGATGAACATGGGCCAGCAGTGTGGAGAGGCAGTAAGGAAGGCCAGCTGCACCTTGGCATGCATCCACAGATGCATCTCGAGCAGGTCCAAAGAGGTGATCCTCCCCCTCTATGCGGCACTGGTCAGGCTACAGCTGGAGTATTGCGTCCAGTTCTGGGCGCCACACTTCAAGATGGATGTCGACAGCATGGAGAGGGTCCAGAGGAGGGCCACTCGTATGATCAGGGGACAACAGGGCAGGCCCTATGAGGACAGGCTGCGGGACCTGAACCTGTTCAGCCTCCAAAAGAGAAGGCTGAGGGGGATCTTGTGGCCTGTTATAAACTAGTCAGGGGGGATCAGCAGGCATTGGGGGAGTCACTGTTCCCCCCGAGCACCACCAGGAGTGACCAGGAATAATGGTCACAAGCTGGCAGAGAGTAGATTTAGGCTAGATATCAGGAGGTGCTACTTCACAGTCAGGGCGGCTAGGGTCTGGAACCAGCTTCCAAGAGAAGTGGTGCAGGCTCCTACCCTGGGGGTCTTTAAGAGGAGGTTAGATGCACATCTTGCTGGGGTCGTTTGACCTCAGTACTCTTTCCTGCCATGGCAGGGGGTCGGACTAGATGATCTGCTCAGGTCGCTTCCGACCCTAGAAACTATGAAACTCCTAGGGGTGTGGTGCTGTAATAATGACTACTACAAACAGCTACCTCAGGTGACATGGTCAAACAGCTGTCTGCAGCTGTAGTGTAACTGAGTAGGGGCAACCAAAGCAGGAGCCCCAGGTACCACTTTTGGGGGAGGGTGCATAAATAGTTGCTGCTACAACTGACAGCTGGTCACACCACCACTACCACCACCATTACGATGCCTAATGCTGCCTTGTGGAGAGCTGGTGCCCAGCACATGGAGCTGCCCTGTTATGCCTCTGGTCCTGGATGCTGGTATAATTTTACTCCAGAGTAAAATCTGAGGTCAATTACCACAAAATAAATATGCTGAGTAAGGCTGGGGGTTTTTTGGCTAAGTTTTTACCAGATCTAAACTAGGACAGAAGCTTTTTCTGCTTCTCTGATTTCTTTCAAACATAGGGCTGCTGGTAGGGACTCCAGGTCATCTAGTTCAACCCCATGCATAAATGCAGGGTGTATTGTTCTTAAACCTGTCAAATGCTTTTCTAGTCTCTTGAACATTTTTTTTTGTGAAGGAGACTTCACAACTTCCCTGGGCAGTTTCTTTCATTGCTCTACTATTGTGACATTAAGGAAGTTTTAAATGATGTACAGACATTCATAGTTTCATAGTTTCTAGGGTCAGAAGCGACCTGAGCAGATCATCTAGTCCGACCCCCTGCCATGGCAGGAAAGAGTACTGGGGTCAAACGACCCCAGCAAGGTGTTCATCCAACCTCCTCTTAAACCCCCCCGGGGTAGGAGCCAGCACCACTTCTCTTGGAAGTTGGTTCCAGATCCTAGCCACCCTGACCGTGAAGTAGAGCCTCCTGATATCGAGCCGAAACTTGCCCTCTGCCAGCCTGTGACCGTTATTCCTGGTCACTCCTGGCGGTGCTTGGGGGGAACAGTGACTTCCCCAGTGCCTGCTGATCCCCCCTGACTAGTTTGTAACAGGCCACTAGATCCCCCCTCAGCCTCCTCTTTTGGAGGCTGAACAGGTTCAGGTCCCGTAGCCTCTCCTCATAGGGCCTGCCCTGCTGTCCCCTGATCATGCGGGCGGCCCTCCTCTGGACCCTCTCCATGCTGCCCACATCCCTCTAGAAGTGCAGAACTGGACGCAGTACTCCAACAGTGGCCTGACCAGTGCCGCATAGAGGGGGAGGATCACTTCTTTGGACCTGCTCGAGATGCATCTGTGGATGCATGACAAGGTGTGGTTGGCCTTCCTGACTGCCTCTCCACACTGCCGGCCCATGATGACCCCCAGATCCTTTTCCGCCTCCGTGCTGACAAGAGGGGAGTTCCCCAACCTGTAGGTATGGTGCCGGTTGTTTCTCCCCAGGTGCATCACCTTGCACTTGTCTGTGTTGAAACCCATCCTATTCTCATCCGCCCACCCTTGTAACCCATCTAGCTCTGATTTTAGCCTGTTGCTTCCTTCTAGTGTGCCCACATCCCCCTACATCTTAGTGTCATCAGCAAATTTAAACAGGGTGCTTTTTACCCCCTCGTCCAAATCACTGATGAAGATGTTAAACATTGAGGGCCCGAGGACCCAGCCCTGTGGAACCCCACTGCCCACGTCCTTCCAGGTTGAGAAGGACCCATCCACTACCACCCTCTGGGTGCAGCCCTCCAGCCAGTTGGCGACCCAATTGACTGCGTGGGTGTCGATACCACAGACCCCCAGTTTCTCAATGAGAACGGGGTGAGAGACAGTGTCAAAAACCTTCTGGAAGTCCAGGAAAACTATGTCCACTGCTACCCCTGCATCTAATGATCTGGTAATCTGATGGTAGAAGGCCACCAGGTTGGTCTGACAGGACCTGCCACTGATGAACCCATGTTGGTTGCCCCTAAGCATGCAGTCCCCCGCTGGCCCCTCCTGGATGTATGCCAGCATAATTTTCTCAAACAGCTTGCCTAGGATCGAGGTAAGACTAACTGGCCTATAGTTTCCTGGGTCCTCCTTCCTCCGTTTTTTGAAGATGGGAACCACGTTGGCCCTCTTCCAGTCCTCTGGCACCAAACCAGAGCACCACAAGTGGTGTTTCTCCTGGGAAAGTTGCTGCTCTCCCAGGAGAAACCATGAGTGTATAGCTGCTCCAGGAGAAAAATAACCTGGGAACATAATTGCTCCCAGGAGAGAATTCCCCCTTCCCCACCCACCTTCCCTGAAGAGAGTGTGATTCTCAGGCTAGACTCTACTACTTCAGCCAAGCAGGGAGCAGAACACCCCTGCCCCCTTCACAATCCCACATTGTGTTGCATGGAGACACAGGGCTTTGTTGCACATTAATTTTAGGTGGCGTTAGGTGCTCTTAATCTTTGAATTGTTCACATATTGAGAGGTGTTAATTAGTTTCCAGTACCCTATCGGTGTCTTATAGTTATACCAATCCAGGGCAGGTTTATCCAGCTTGTGTTCCATAAATGTGTAACTACTCCCCAGGGATAAGGAACCCAAGTTTCAGTCTTCCAGCATCCCAGAATGCAGTGTTCCCTTCCCCCAACCTCTTGTTCTGTGTGGACAGACTTTTCACCCCCTGAACTCTACTGCCCAGGGGGTGGTACTGGCACAAGCCAGCTCCCCCTCTGGCCCCTGGGGGTGTGACCTAGCCTGGCAGTTTGCAGTGGCACAGAGCGGTCCAAGAGGGAGGCCTAGTGTGGGTGAAGGGTGGAACAAGGTAAGGGGCCAGATCAGAGTCTCTGTGAGCTGCAGTTTCCCTCCCAGGGCAGGTGTGGTGCCCCTGTGATCTGGGGCTACCCAATCCCAGTCCCAATCCCAATCCTAGTCTCAATCCCGATCCCAATAGCAGTTTATTAAAATGTGAGACTTTCATTAATTTTCTTTTTATTTCTTTTAAAATTATTTTTCTTTTAAATCTTTTTCTTTTATCCTTTAGTGGTTTTAACATCTGACTTCCTTCACTTCACCAGTCAGCTCATGGCCATTATTCCCACCTGTTGCCTCTCCACCCATTTCACTAACTCAGTCCCCATCATTAAAATTCTCCCTCTGTCAGCCTCATGCTCACCTACCTACCCATGAAACCATCTCTCCAATCCACTCCCACCTAGAGCAGGAATAGAAGGCTGTCCTGGCTAGCCAGCCCTCTAGTGGCAACTCACAGCTGTAGCTCCTAGTCAGATCGGTGCTTGCAGCCCCCTAGTGGTAAATCATGGGGGACTGTTAAGGAAGATTTTTACCCTGAATGTGTAATTGCTCTAAACTCAAGCTAACATTAACACTGATCAACATTTGAGAAGCTTAAAGTGTAATGTGGGTGACATCTGAGCTGTCTTAGTGAACCAATCAGGCCACCCTTTGGCAGTGCTGCCATCTGTTGCCAGGCAGACTGAGGGAAATTGCAGCACATGTTAAAATGTTTGCATAAAGGACCTCTGTATGCACAGTGTCCACACTGCAAGCACTTTACTCTTCAGGGTCTCAGAAATCAAATGTCTGTTCAGGTGTCTCCACATAAGTTTTTCTTCAAGGAGAACAAACCCAGGAGAATTCTCCCAGGTCATCTGAATATGTTTGATCTAAATCTGTTTTGCTACAGTTTAAACTTATTTCTTCATGTTTGTTCTTTTCCCATAGATAGATGGCTTGTGTAGAAAGGGTTAATCTTGCTGCCCATTGTCAGCAGTTTTAGATTGATATTTGCTTAAATGCATGATGCACCAAAGGCATGATGTTTGATGCACTCTCTGTTAATAAAATTAATGTAAAAAAATCATGTTGCATGCAACAACCATGAAGGGTCAATCAGCAGGTCTCAGGAGTTGCTTGGTAAGCAGTGCTCTGCCTCATTACCACTGACTGCCACTATGAGAGTTTGTTCTGAAAATGCTATGCTGCTGCCTTGCATTTCATTAATAGAGTGTGCTGCTGTCACTCAGGTGTACGCTAGAGAGTTGATTTGGTTTGCATCCAGTCCTTGAGTAACAGTGCCGTTATATTGCTATAAATGGCCTCTTTTAAAACACACTTGAAAATGTCAGTTTTATCTGAAAAAGAAGAAGTGAGTATTAGCAGCTTGCTTATTCTTCATCAGTAGCTCTGGAATGGAGCAATGGCCACTCTATGGCTAGCCCTAACATTTTTTACTGAACTCAATGTCTCAAGAGTGTCCTGCCAATGAGGTAATCTGGCTGGCTGACTCTTTCAAGGTGGTATCAGTTATAAATGTGTTCCTGATAAAAAAAATTATTTTCTAGTAAAAATGCATTCTTTATTTTGTTTGAGGTTAAAAACATTAAATGATTTATTATGCCATTGTAATCTCTGTGCATGCTCTAATCAAAGCATTATCTGGTTTGCTGTTTCAGTATCAGGATTTCTGTGCTTTTCAGTTCACTCAGGCAGACTGTTCATCTTATGCTTCTCTTATCAGATAAATGCCACCAACAGCAGTACACAGCAATTTTTATTATATAGCAGGCCCTTTAGAACACAGACAACCAATCACTGTCCAGTTTGCTGTAGAGAAGGAAAAGTCTTATTGCTATGATTATACACACAAGAAGTATAATGGTGCAGCTAGATGTCCTGAGTAGGAGAGGTGCATGGGACATTGGTGCCTCCTAGGTACCAGAAGCTGCAGCATGGCTAGCCAGCACTGGCATCAGCTATAATTTTTGTGCCCTGGTTTCTTACTCCATGACTCTCACACACAATCATTTTCAAAAGCTCAGTGCATTACTTGTTAGAAAATGCAGTATTCTCACAGTAATGCTTTATTACTATCATATATTAAAAGAAAGGGGATTTGTGGTATGGTTCAAACACTGAGAGTAAGATCCAAACACTGAGAACTTTGTCAGTCTAGGCTTAATAGGGACCTTTCCATCACGTAATTAGGTTATTTACATTTGAAGAGTTGTGTGTTTTCTGCACCAAAACTGAAGGCATGTGTTCCCTTCTGTGACTGAAGTTCAATAAGATTTAGTCTACAAAGAAACCAAGGGATCGTCTGTTCAGATCATAAGTATACATAGAATCTAACTACATGGGGTTATGCTTTATTTTAGTCTTTGCTTATGTGGAAGCAGGCATGCAGACGGGAAACATTGCTGGTTTAGCCCTAAAGATACTTCATTTCTGGAAGAGGCCTCTTAGTCGTATGATTTCCATTCATCTAAGATCCAGTCCTCCTGAGTTATAAACACGCTGACATCACATTGTCCTCTTTACAGAAGCATCTTCTAAGAAGTTTGCTACATGCTGTACAGAAACCAATCTATTACAATAGGATATGTCTGTCCTCCCACCTTGCCTGCCTAGATCTGGCACTAATACCCCTGCCCATAGAAAGAACCAGTGTACTGATTAAAAGCAAATATGACCTTTTTTGACAGATCAATTTTTTTCATTTTTCCCCCCAGGCTTATTTCTCATCTACACTTAGATGAAAAATGGCCTTAATGGATTTTTTTTCCTGTTAGCTTCCAGTCCTCCCTTTGTACTTTGAATGGGGTATGATAAAGTTATCTACATAATTTTAATCAGACATAACTCTTTCTGAACCAACAATTTAGAGTACTGATATTTAACAGGAATAATTATCCCCTTTACCCATCTAAGTTTGTGTTTACTATAACATTTTAAATTCCAATTATATAGTATATTTTATCTTTACCATTTGAATGTCAAATTATAGAAAATTAAAAAAAATAAAATTCATAACATTTTGTCATTATAAAATAAATCCTCCATGTTACATGGTTCATGCTACAGAATAATAACATTTTAGATGCCAGTGGCTCAAAAATGGCTCCATGAGTTAAAATAGTATATGGAAATAAATACTTAAGAATACTTTTAAAGCGTTGCAAGGCCCATGACATACAGATGAATCTGAAATATGTGTCAGTTCTGCCAATTTGTGTTACTTGAACATGTATCTCCTGATATTCAGTGGTTTTCTTCAGACAGCTCCTGGGGACACAGGATTGTCTCAGAATGGCATTTTAAGAGTGGTAGGTAGTTCTAGCCCTCGTGTTATGGAGAACTGCTTGAAAACGTAAAATCTAAAGGGCAAAATATTGAAAGGAAATACAAAGAACTGAACATTTTATATGTTTGATAATAAATTCCTCCATTTTAAGCAACGATCAGGGAAGGAGAGAGAGAGACTTAGCTCATCATATTTGTGTGCTTGGGCTGGACCTGGCAGTATGGATACACATAGCATGAATGTTGAAAACAACATTTACTGTTCACATTTACTGTTTTGGACTATTAATAATACGTAACTAAGGTGTCATGTTTTTTGAAGTGCTGTTAGTATACTTTCAAAATAAAATGTAAGATTAATCTTTTTTGTAACTCAAACAAAAACATTCAAATTATAATGTACCAGATTACTAGATAACAATCTAATATCTAGGCCAGGAGTGGTCAGCCTCCGGCTCACAGGCCAGATCTGGACTGTGGGCCAGGAAATTTTGTGATTGGACAGTGGTGGTAATTAACACTGCCACTGTTCCACTGCCACCAAATTTCCAAGCCTCATGAGGCTGCCTTGAGCCCTGGCCGGGCCAGCATCATGTGTTAGATCAGGCCAATGAACTGGATCCAGCCTGCAGACAGACCTGGCACTTCTCCTTCATGACTTGCTGAAAAGATCAACCACTAATCTAGCCAATACAAAAGGGTTTTTTTTTGCCAGCATAGTAGATGTGCTTTAAAAGCATGTATTAGAAAAAAATAAATGAAGAGTAAATGTGGTTATGGAAACTGAAAATTCAAAATTTATAGATTAGAATTACTTCAGATCATGGGACTATTAAAAATACATTAAACAAGTAGTGCTCAACTTTTACCATGGGCCAGATGAGTGGGGCAGGGCCAGTGTGTGGGCTGGATTAAGCTCTGTACACCAGAATTGGACCATGGGGCCCAGCACCATCTCCTCCCAGGCTGCAGGCACCCACCAATTAATATACCCTGCCCAGCAGGGACAGAGCAAAAGGGCAGGAAAGTCCTACATGGGCTCTGGGCAGCTGCTGCAGGGAGTGCTGGTGGTGGGAGGGGCTGCTTCCCTGGTGCTGAGAAGCAGCTTGTTCCTCACCTGCTGCCACTGCTCAGCCTAGACGGGTGAACGTGGGGCATGAGGGATTAGGGCTGCTTGCGGTCACCCCCACCTGTGCCATGGGGCTGGGGCTGGCGGGGCTGGGAGTGAGTGGGCACATGGCAGCCAGATGAGAGCTGGAGCTTCTGCTGCCAGTAGTTATATGTGGGCAGCGGGACAGCCCTGGGAGGGAGGCAGCTGGCTGTGTGTGCCCCGTCCCACTCCCACTGCCATGGCTGCACCTGGTAAGTTGCTTCATGTGTAGTGGGCCCCACACCAGGCCAGGCAGGACTGTCCACCCCTACCCGTGGTTGGGAGCAGGGGGATGTGGGCAGGGAAATGCCCGGGGTGGAGGACAGGTAGGTGGATCTGCTGCTTGCTCCTAAGAAAGGCAGCAGAGCCCCTTTTTCCCAGGCAGCCCCAGCAGGATCCCCCTGGGCCACTGCCTGTGCAGTCCCCTCCCCTGCAGGGTCCCCTGGTGCCCCAACCCCATCCAATCCTCGCAACATGCCCCACCCCCACTAAAAATTAAATTTAAACATGTAAATTAAATTGAAATCTGTAAATTATACAACTTGCAGGTCCACAGTATTAAAAGGTTGGGAATCCCTGCTATAGACCCCTGCCAGCCTGCACCACATGCTCCTACCACCCCACTCTGGGCCCTGCATGCCCTGCGCTCCCGCACTCCCGTTCACTTCCAATCCCCCCCACCACTTTCACCACTTTCTTGCCCACCCACTGACTGCTTTGCACCATGTGGTTCCCATACCCACAATACCAGACCCCCCCCCACAATCTCACAAACCTTCATACCCACCCACCCACAACTCCCCACAAACCCCACACCCCCTGGCACTCATGCACACCCCACACAATATACAAGTAAGATTGCATTTTGATCTTTTATGCAATCACTTCTACATATCCAGTACAAACACACAAAAATCAGACCAAAAATATATATTTTAAATTAAATTCAAATATATTATTATGTTTGACTTTTAGTATATAATTTGTTTCTTTTCCCCCTAAGATGGCACACCCTCTTCCCCAAAGGAGTACTACCAGGGCAATGGAAAGGACTTCTAGTGGCAATAGTCAGAGGTTAAGGGGGTGGGACTTCCAGCCCCAAGATGGTGACTGGGGCGGGGCACCTGTCAAAGGGCAGGGTTACCCATGTGGTCCCGGACAGCTTGCCAAAACTCGGTAAGCAGCCCTCCGCCCAAAATAATTGCCCGCCCCTGGGTTAGGGGATAAGACTTCAGGTCCCAAGATGGTCACCAAGGGGCAGAGCACCTGTTAAGAGGTGGAGCTACTGTTACGGCCCTCAACAGCTCACCAAGACTCATTAAGCAGCCCTCCAGCTGAAATAATTGCTCACCCTGGGACTAGATGACCTCCAGCAGTCCCTTCCAACCCTACTAGTCTAAGGTCTACCAGGTTTTTGACACAGGACAATACTTTTCCTGTTACTTCACGGCTATTTATGCTTTTTTTTTTTTGCAGTAGCTTATTGAATGGCTTTTGGAAGTCTAAATAAGTTGAGTCACTGAGTTCTTCTTTACCCACTGCTTTAAGAATATTCAAAGAACTAGCCAATTGCCCATCAAGAATGATGGAAGGGATGGGCAGGGATGGAGCACCATGACCCGCCGGCCAGCAGTACCACCATTCTGCCTCCAGCCCCGTGCACACCCCCAGCCCTCACATCTGACCTCATGTGCCCTCCCACCCCTGCATCCGACCCCATATGCCCCCCCACACCCTCTACTCCCTGTCTGGCCTTGTGCCCCCCCCCGCACCCTGCCACTCATGGTCTGGGTCCATGTGCCCCCCACATCTGGCCCTCTATGCCCCCACACTGCCTGCCACTCCCAGCCTGGTTCTGTGTGCCGCCCCACTCCCCCGCCACTCCTGGTCGGGCTCCCTCACCCCCTCTGTCCATAATGCTCCAGGGTCTTGCAGCCAATTGGCACAGGCCCTCTTGGCAGTGTGTGCACAGTCGGGCTGGAGTGTTACAGACAGACAGACAGATTAAACCCTTTATTATATTAGAATTCGAGGAGATTAGCAAGACACAATTTTCCTTTGAAAAAAAAGTGTGCTGATTAGCTCATAGATCACTCTCTTTCCATGACACAATTACACAATACAGTATGTGAAACAGGCCCTATTTGATTTGGATTTGGATTCAGCCTGAATCGGGGACAGTAATTTGATTAGTTGATTCAGACCGCTGTCCCTGATTCAATTCAGTGGAATCTGAATCTATGGATTCAATGCTGATTCAGAGAATCAGCAATTCGGCCATGGACACAGCTTTAAATATTTTTTTTATCCATCTTGAGGTACTAGGCACAGCTCCGTGAATGCTGTGATGGTGGGGCAGATGGAGCATCCCATGGGGGCAACCCACCCTGTCCCCGCATGCTTGGCAGTGAACCTGGAAGTGGATCAGAAGTATATCTGGTCCACTTTCAGGTTCTCTAGGGAGCACATTGGGCCCTGCCCCTCCCCACTCAGTGATCAGCTGCAGGGAGACCCCGGGTGCTCCCAGACCCAGGAGGCACCAGTCACCAAGCCGGGAGAGACCGTGGAGGGACCTCCCAATGGTCCATTTCCAGTTTTGCTGCCAAGCACACTGGGGAGCCCCCCACACTTTTTGGGACACTTCATGTGCCCCAGCATTGCAGCATTCACAAGCTGACTGCTATCTTGAGGTATGTAGAAAAAACACATAAAGCTGTGTCTATATCTGAATCACCAAATCTTTCTGAATCAATTTGGAGGGCTCTGATTTGATTTGGAGAGATTAATGGGTCTCCTGATTTGATCTGAATTTGGAGATTAGGCCACTGAATTGGGCCGAATCTCTGCCGAATCGAATCAGGGACTGAAGCTTCACACAGCCCATCTCTCCTATACATACCACTTAATATCTCTGTGGTATCTACAAGAAAGTATAAAAAAGTAATATTACAAAAGCATTTAATTTTTAGCTGCCTTGTAATATCATGAATCAGTTAAAACAGAATGAGAAGCCATTATTTTATATGATCAGCATACTCTGTATGAATCCACTGGCATAGTTCAGTTCTAATACAGTATATCAGCCTGACCTTATAAAAAAAATTTTTATATAAAAAGCCATCCTTAGTCACTATAGCTGGACTGCTTTAATTAATTTAGTCAGTGATGCTAAACTGACACCAGTTGAGAATCTGTCAATGATTTTAATGCTTTGTCTAGTGTTGTTTCAAATATCCATTGCAATAAAGCCAAAAACAGGTCTTTTGAGATATTATTCCAAAGCCTAAACATAGTTCACCATCAGAAAGCTTCCCTAGTGTTGGAATTACATTTTTTACCTCTTAATTTTATTCCAATTATTACCATTATTAACCCAACAATGCCAGACACAACTAGATGTTCACTGTTAAATATCACTGCAGACTGTGCTCCCATTTCTATAGGTGTCACTTAGCCGAACTAAACATATGTAGTACCTTTGCTTCCTTTACATGGGTAATTTCTTCTTGTTCCCTGATTATGTTAATGATTCATCTGTGGGTACCTTCTACTTTGTCATAATCCTTCTAGTCCTGTGTTGTCCAAAACTAAACATACTATTTTGGTGTGATTGCAGCAAAACTATAAAGAATTTTATTTTATATTATACTAAGAGGGCAGCAGTATGTCACTGAGTGTCCTCCATTCCCATTGAAGTCAGTATGTTTGGAGGGCATTTGGTACCTTCCAGAATAGATCCCAAAGAGAAGAACTGTTATATCCCTGTTCTATGATGTGATGCCTTATAAAGGTCCAAAACTACAGTCGCCTTTTTTTCCTGAAGCCATATTGTAATAGCAATCTGATATCTAATTGTCTGCCTACTGTATAGTATTACCATTTCCTAGATTTCTCTCTTTCCTTCACTATGTATATTTGGAATTATTTTTTCAAGGATGGGTTACCTTGCATTTTTTCCAAGATGAATCTAATTTTATTATTTCAGCTTGTTGTGACAGCACCAGCCTCAGAGGGTGGCTGGAGCATCCCATGGTAGCCATACTAATCCTTCCACACTGACTCTCACCTGGTCTCACCAGAGTACCCTCCAGGCCTGCCTGTTAAGCTTTGCTGGGACATTAATATAAGTTATGGAGGTTACCTTCAAAGACCAGGTTGAGGTCTTAGGTGCCTCCTTCCACCTTGCTTATCATAGGGTGCCCTTAGTCATTCTGAAACTTCTCTTTGCACTGAGCATGGTGTCTCTCCATCCCCTTGGCTTTAGCTGAAAGTATCCTTAAATCCAAATGTATATCCAAAATTTTAGGTTCCAGGTGAACAAAATAGGTATCAGGCCCTCTTTAATTTTTATACTACCTTTACCCATGCTGAATAGTGTACCACACTGTGACCTACTCCACTGAAATCAATGGAGTTGTCACTGAGTCTGGCACCAGCAAATGTGGTGACAGAATCTTGCCCTAATCTCTGATGTATCTCTTGAATATTTCACCTTTCTCTGCTCCCATGCTCATTTTTACTATTCAGTCATAAACAGTTTACCGTGTGTAGAAGAGGTTTTCTCAGACACCTGTAGGGACCTAATTTGCCTTTAGTTTGTGTCCTCTGCTGTTTAGTTTGAAACCTATTTGAACAGCACACTCTAGAACCATCTTTTATCCCCCTTCCTTCTAGAACTATGAATGTTATCTCAGGCATATTTTTTCATTGTAATATTCTGTAAATTAGCTTCTCCCAAACTCCCCCTTTCTTCCTAACCCAAAGACCTTGATTTCCTACTGCCTTTTGTAAATTCAGTTTCTTCAATAAATCTTATGAATACAATCCCAATATAATATTCAAAGCACAACAGCCACAGTGAAAATCATAGGATAGGGTGTGTTTTGTTTTAAGATGTTATTATAATGCTTATAATGATTTAAGATAATGATAATACAAATAATTATTTAGTTCCATATTGTCACACTTCTCATAGTGTTCTCAGTCTTTCTGATCCCCTTTCATGAGGTGAGTTGAAGCTGCAAGGAACAGAAAGGTATCTGTATAAGGGGAGAAAGGGAGGAAGGGATTAGGCCCTTGGAAAAGGGAGAAGGTCAGAGCTTTTGCAGACACAGCATTAAAGAATGTGTTCAGCATTAAATCTCCAGATGTTTGGTATCAGCGTTGTCCCACAGAATGAAACCGTTCCAAATCGTGAATGTTTGTAACACAATCTGTGGATCAATTCATTGTCTAGCAAATTACAAATACTGATATATTAAAATTCAATTTTGGATGAGGTTTTGTTGTCTTGTTGGAACTGTACAGAAAAGAGCCCATGCTACTTAGCTCAGACTTAAAATCTATAATTGCTAAATATATCAGGATGCTATGACAGTGTATTTATAAAACTGGTTAATTTAAGTTGTTTCACTGTAAAACTATATTACCTTAACCCAGGCAGGCTTCCACATTTTATGTCTTTATGGCATAAAACAGGGATCAGGTAATTGCTTTAAAATCTTTTATTTTTCATTTACCAAAAAAAGGAAAGAATCTTTCATTTAATTCTTCCATTGAATCTCTGCATCTATTTAGGAAATTATGGGCTTAAATGAATGCACTGGGCCATGTGATGTGATAACTGTCTGAGAACTAGCCTTGTCCAGGCAAGCTGAGATGATGTGGTTAATCAAGGTACAATCTTTATTAGTGCATTAACCTCCTGCACCCAAGGACTGTGGATTCTAATTCTTGAATTGCCATGCAAGACTGATGCAGCTCGTTTCCTGGTCTCAGTTGGCAGCAAGCTAGCAGAAGTGGATAATGAAGATGAATGGCTGCCCCTTGGGAGTAGCGGGGGGAGGGTGGAGGGAGAGATGTAGGAGAGGAGAAGACCTAGGATACTTCAAGGTCCAGATCTCTGCATGATTTCAAATAATAATGAAAAAAATGCACATAGTAGGCATTTTTAGAGACCCTAACAAGTGTGCTATTTTTATACTTTGCTAACAAAGAGGCTGCAGTAGATTCAGATTACCTTGGATGAATTTCAAGAAATTAAAAACAGAGGGGATAAAAATAAAGAACAAGATACAGGTCAGACTCTTCACCTGGTATTGACAGATAACAGCATTTCTACAGACAGAGGAGTGATGAAAAAGCCTAAAATTTCAAACTGGGTAACATTTACAAAGGAGAATGTTTCAGAGTGGCAGAAAGAAAAAACTGAGTGATACAGACATTAATATAAGTTATGGACACTAAACAATTTTTTACATCAGTGTTTTCATCTGTAATAGATTATGGCATGTTGTAAACATTTGTTTGTTTGGTTGATTCGCAAAAATTCTGCTAAGTGTAATAATGAAATCAAAGTGTAACCCATTGCGGAGAAAAAACAAATGTGTTTGAAACCAGACAATTCTTAATGATTAATTTTGTGGAAAGCTGAGACTCAAAGGAAGCATTCTGATGCATACATTAAGGCTAAGTACAGATATTCAAAAAACCCAGGCCTGAATTGATTCAATCTTTGCAGGTTAGAATAAGCTATGTAGATTGAACTGGCAAGCGAATGACCAGACATTCACCTGTGATTCCAGAAATGCAGCCGCATGCCGGCTGCGGCTCGAGCTAGAACCTGGGGGCGCTACAGTGAGCCCTCCCTCCCCTTCCACAGTGGCTCAGGGAAGCTGAGCTGAGGGAGGGGGCATGGCCAAGCCCTGGCAGGCTTGAGTATGATTGGGGGAGGGGTTTAAACCCCCACCTTGGCCTGCAGGGACCCCAGCCAGGGTGTGCCTGGAGGCAGAGGGGGGAACTAGCCCTTGCCTGGATTTCTGGCAGGGGGCAAGGAGCATGGCCAGATCCCAGCCCCTGGCTAGACAATGGCTCAGCATGGCTTCCTAAGGCAAAGGGGGCAGGGAGGGGGTTTATTCCTTCCTCCCTTCCCTCTTCCCCTGGCAACTGGAGTCTGCCTGGCTGGGGGCAAACAGCAGAGGTGGCAGCCAGAGCTGACAGACCCTGGCTGCGGTCTCCTTGTGGGAAAGAGTATAGCAGGAGCGGGGTGGGGGTGGAATAAACTCCCTCCCTGCTCCATTCACCTCAGGGAGCCATGCCAGGTGGGCATCTGGCCATGACCTCTCCCCCCTGGAGCGGCAAGGTGGGTAACCCTGACAGGGGCTGCTGTGCCTGGCCAGGCAGACACCATCCGAGTTCCTGAGGGGAGAGGGGAGGGAGAGGGGAATAAACCTCCTCCCTGCCCCTTTTATCTCGGGGGCCATGCTGGGTCAATCTGTGGCCACAGCCTCACCCATGCTGTGGCTAGACAACAAAGGGAAAGGGTAGCTCTTCTCTCTGTAGCAGACACTACAGAGCGAAAAAGCATGGTGGGATGCTGGGGGACTCTGTTTTAACTTAAACCAGGAAGGGGTCTGGGACAGGAGTTCCATAAACCAGTTTGACCTCAATCAGTTAAGTCTGATACTACATTCAACTAGGTTTATCTTAAACCAGTTTCGGCCATTTTGAAACTGGTTTATGTGCACTGAACGTTTGTTCTGTTGCAGGTTTAAACCAGTTTGTGATCACTTTAACTAGTTTATGTGTAACTTCTGTCCCTAGCCTAATAGACCCATGTCCATTTTTTAGCAAAAACACTAAATGAAAGATCATCAGATTAACTTCATTTGCTCCTTATCCCACTTATTCTTTTACTTCCCCACTTGAATCCTACTTGAAACCCAGCTGAAGAGGTAAGAAACATTGTCGACATTACTTATAGTAGCTCTTGGGGTTTGGGGGAGGGAATACCTCTGGATTTATTCATAGACAGAAGGAGAAAATATTATTTGCGGGGCGAGGGACTGAGCGCATGTGTCAGCACAAGAACTACAACTCCCATCACGTTCCGCATAGAGTGATGCATGCATGGTTAGCCTCTTCTTCCACAACAGTGAGGTGTTGGCCTGACTGCACACCAGGTAGTGTCATGGTCCTGCTGTTGTTGCCAGCTGCTGTGAAATTAGTTTGGGGCAGGGAGCTAAGCCCCCCAGGCCCTGGCCATCTGCCGCCTATGGGTTTGTTGAAGACCCACTGGTGGAATATCAATTGATTATCTCAATACACTGACTCTGTGTATGTTCGTGTACTTGTGGCTTCTCAACCACAATGGAGTGAAAAAATATAACCAAACAAGCCCTTTTGCTCTAGCTGGTATACTCTGGGAAGGTACTAGGAGGACTAAAACAAAATATCTGGCTATGTTATTTACTTAGCTATATCATTTATTTATCACAACAATGAACTCCTTAGGGAAGCAAAAGGACAGTAGTGATAAGACAGAGAACTGATCTGGGGGAGAGATGAAATGTTAAATTATGGAATGAAGGTTTGTATTAATGTGCTTTTTACTAGTGAAGTTTGGATGCCCCTCCCCTGAAGTGGTGCTTTACCACTCTGCACATGAGCATCTATTTAGAGCTTTGTGAGTTTGCATATGAAAATCTTTCCTGTAGTTCCCTGTAACAGGGAACCAGAGGGTTCCCATTACTTTATGAGAAGGCAGCAGGATAAGTTGGCAATGTGGGGCTGCACCAGCAGGAGCACCAGGTGGCCTCTGATTAAAAATGGGGAAATGCCTGTGCATGGCTGAGGAGCCACATGACAGAAAGAAGACAGGATTATAGTTATGAGGCACAGAAGCCAAGGTCCTGAGCCAGAGCGGGCAGTCAGACCCTGCATGCTGCAGGGAAAGGAGCTCCCTGGGTAAGCTGACAGCAGGAGAGAGGCTCATAGACACCCAAGTTACCTGTGAGAGTAAACCTAACACAGGCAAGTACAGCTTGGAGTAAGGTATTGAGCCAGAGTGGGGAAGGACTTTGTAGAAGCAGTCTGCTGATATTTCTATTATGCTGATACATATGTTTGTTTAGCACTGGAGGACCAGGTTATGCTTAGGGGAAGGTGAGGAATCACTTTGTAGGGCAGTCGGCATTAGGCAGTCTGGTCTAGGGTCAGGGTCAAGAGGACTGAAGGCTAGAGAGGCAAGCAGTCCAGCCTGGGGTCAGGAACCAGAGGGCTGGGGGTAGAGACAGTGAGGGCAGTCCAGCCTGGGGTAAGGGATCCTGAGAGCTGAGGGCTGGCCCAGCGAGAGACAGGGCCCAGGGGCCCAGAGCAAGAGACAAGGGATGGGGCTCAGAAGCTGAGGTCCAGGAAAATGGACCTGGGGCTAGGGAGCCCAGCTAGAGGAAAAGAGCTGAAGCCAGGAAGGTGGAAACCCTAAGAAAAGTTTAAGGTTTGAAGGGCCGAGGGCAGATTTGGGGCCAAAGGCCCCCTACCTCTAAACAGTGACTGACATCTGTAAGACAGGGGCATGGGGGTGGCTGGAGGTCATGATTATTGTATATAAGGTGCAACTGGGGTTGTCTTAAAGGGGAAGCCCACCTCACAGAGTTTGGGGCAGAGAAGCCAGGAGGATTGCACATCCAGGAAAGGCACCTAGGAAGAAGATACCCTAGCTTTTGGAGGCAGCCTCTCCAGTTAAAAGACCTAAAGATCAAGTCGCGGCAGGTGAGAGAGAGGTGATAAAGGGAAACTAGGGAGTGTGGGCAGGCTGGTCTGACCACCAGGTGGTGTCAGATGCTGGATGGACAGCCAGAATCTGTCAGATTCCCCATTTCTGGCATGGTGCACAAGAAAATGACAGGAAATTCTTTGCACCCTTTTTGCTTTGTGCCCCTGGGAAACAGCAGGGCATAATCTATCCTATAGGTAGTAGGTACCCATGCCTTTATTTTAGAATTGATTCCTATCTATACATTATGGCTTTCAGATCCATTGCATGCAACCATTTTTACTGGTCTTTACACTATATGTCTCAGGGTTAAAATCAAGTTATCACCAAAATCCTTTCAGCTGAAGTATCTGTGAAGACTACTGAACATTATATGAAGAAAAAGAACTTCTTTTTCCTGCTGTTCCAGTAAACATTTTGATCACTGGAGAGTATGAAAAAAAGAGGGAGGAAAATAAATGTTCAAAAGGAAAAAGGCCAGAATTAAAGAGTTAGAATTTAATGTGGTCTGAAAAGTGTGTCTGTGAAAACAGCTGTGCAGGTTTTTATATCCATTGTTTCTCAATGTCTGCAAAATAAAACTGTTCAATTTACACTGACAGCCTGGGATCTCAAATCTGGGATCTAAAAGTCAAACTGGGTTCTTTCCTTCTCATACATCTTCATGAGCACTCAAAGATTCTGTAGACAAAAATAACTTGTAAATTACACCTGGACAATCTCACTGTTTCCAAATTAACTCCTCAGCGGCAAGTGGTGGAACTCAATGTTACGCATATCCTTGCTTAATGTGTAACTGATTGCAATGGCAATTAATACACATTGCTACTTATAATTGTAAGAGGGAAGTCTGGCCTTTTAAGGGAGACAGACAGCTTTGGGGTAATTAGCTGGATGTTAAAAGCCCAAGTGGAGAACAAAAGCAAGGAGCTTGAGTTGGGAAGGAGCAGTTTGTGTCCAGGAGGCAGCCTGAAGCTTGCTATAAAGAAGGGGCCAGAGCTACAGGGCCTCTATTGCTGCTTGAAGAAAGGATAAGGTTTTGCTTTATTTATTTAACTTGTTTGTTTGGGCAAGGACTATTGTTTATATTAAGAGCACGGCTGAGGGAGTCCGAGGGAAGCAAAACCAGCCTGCTTAATGCTTTGTCAGTTTGGGAGTATTTGCTTATGTACAGCTTACAGATTCGAGCTGAGGTTATGAATTTGGCATATCATTGAATGCCCCCATATATGTGGAGTCAGCTATCTGCTGTTGGGGCTATGTCATATTCCCCAGACTAGTGACAATGGCGGGATGTTAAACCTAGATCAGTGGTTTTTCAACCTTTTTTTGTTTGCAGATCCCTAAATAATTTTGAATGGAAGTGTGGACCCCTTTGGAAATTTCGAATGGATGTACAGACCCCTTCAAATTTTAAGTGTGGGTATTCACGTACTTTTGATTGATCATAATCAACTTTCGCAGATCCCTTAGACATAGTCTGCAGACCTCTGGGGTCTGCGGATCACAGGTTGAAAATGACTGACCTAGATGGTTCCCAATCTAGTGGGAACACATTAGAACAGTGGTGTGGCTTTGAAAAGCAGCCCATTTAAGCTTTCTGTCTGAGGATTGGGGAAGTGGAATTTTCCAGACCTAAAAGATCAAGTTGTCTTGATCTTTGCCTAGATCTGGATGTTTCTGATCTTACTTTGCCTAGATCTGGACATTTCTCATCAGTGCTAAAGTAACGGCCACTGGAATTTGAACAAAATGTGTCTGTTTTCTTCAGCTATTGCATGTTCCTGAAGGACTGGAACACACTTGGACATACTGCGCGCATCCAGACAAGCAAAGCATGCACGTGCCTCTTGCAGCATCTCAAAGCAGTTTGAGATGCTGCAAGAGGCACACTGGGAACAAAAAATGTTCCCTGTGCTGCGTATTTGCACCATGGGCTCTAAATTTATAAAAAAACCCCAAAAAACAAAAAAACCCTGCGGGAAAAAAGTGGGGCAAGGCACGCTTCTGTAGCATGCCCTAAAGCAACTGGAGACAGGGCTCCTCCAAAAAGATGCTTTCTCAGCTGGCCAGAGCATCTCTATGGCTTCCCCTTGCCCTGGTGCTTCTGCATGCTGCCTAAGCACGTGGGGCAAACTGGACTGGTGCAGAATGCAGCAGGACCTGGACCTAGGCTCTGTCCCAGGTAAGTAGGGACTGGGAGTGGGGGGGGGGGGGACTGGAGCAGGGGGCTGTGAAAGTGTGGGGGACTGTGCGTGGGGGGTGCTGCTAAGGAGGTCAGGAGGGGTGCACAGCCCCCACGCAGCAGCAGCAGCAGCAGCGATGGCCATCAGGGTGCTCAAGGCCCTCCTAGAAGAGCCCCCTCAATGCGGTGGTACAATGCGGTGCAGCACAACATGGCCCCAGCTGCCTGGCACCTGGTGCCACATGCACCACATCGCATGGGTCTGGCCCAGGGCTGTGTGCCCTTAGGCAGGAACGGGCCACTCTGGCTGTCACCCAGGGGCCTGGCAAAGCAGGGGAGGGGGTGCTGCACCCTGCAGAGCATAGGGGACCCACCACTCCTGAGCAGCCCCCCACATAGCCTCCTCCACACCAACAGTCCCCTCACACCCACAAAATCCCCTACAATCTGCCCATAAATGCCACATCCCCAAACCACCCTCACAAACCCCTCACCCACATGCACAAGCCCCATATCCCTCCAAACCTCATTCCCACAAACCCTACATCCACCCCCAACCCCCCCCCCAACTCCTCCGCACCCCTCTGCCCCAAACCTCACACCCTGCGTGGCCAGCTAGCAACATGGGATGGTGGCAGCTGTGGCTGCAGGGGCAACTGCCAGTGCTGGGAAATGTGGCCCCAGCTTGGTGGGACTCCTGGTCCCAGGAACCACTTGGGGGTGTGTGATGGGCTGGGGGCAGGGGTGCAGGTGGCAGTAGGGGTGTATCAGAGAGAGATGGGGGTCAGGGGCTGGGGAGTGCTCAGGATAGGAGAGGCCTCCAGAGCCAGGTTTAGAGTCCCCCTATCGCCCCTAGAGCAGCCTGTGCATGGGGGAGGCCACCCTGGGAGGAAAGGGCCCTGCTCAGTCCCTTATCCCAAGTTAAGGACTTCCCTGAGTGGGGCAGGGAGCAGAACTTATTGCGGATGAGAATAGGATGGGGTTCAACACTGATAAGTGCAAGGTGTTGCACATGGGGAGGAAGAACCGGCACCACACTTACAGGTTGGGGAACTCCCCTCTTGCCAGCACGGAGACGGAAAAGGATCTTGGAGTCGTCATTGACTCCACGATGAACATGGGCCGGCAGTGTGGGGAGGCAGTCAAGAAGGCCAATCGTACCCTGTCATGCATCCACAGATGCATCTCGAGCAGGTCCAGGGAGGTGATCCTCCCCCTCTATGCGGCACTGGTCAGGCCGCAGCTGGAGTACTGCGTCCAGTTCTGGGCGCCACACTTCAAGAGGACATGGACAATATGGAAAGAGTTCAGAGGAGGGCCACTCGTATGATCAGGGGTCAGCAGGGCAGGCCTTATGAGGAGAGGCTACGGGACCTGAACCTGTTTAGCCTCCACAAGAGAAGGTTAAGGGGGGACCTTGTGGCCTGCTACAAACTGGTCAGGGGGGATCAGCAGGTATTGGGAGAGTCCCTGTTCCCCTGTGCGCTGCCAGGAGTGACCAGGAATAACGGTCACAAACTGGCGGAGGGTAAGTTTAGATTAGATATTAGGAGGCGCTACTTCACAGTCAGGGCGGCTAGGGCCTGGAACCAGCTTCCAGGGGAAGTGGTGCAGGCTCCTAGCCTGGGGATTTTTAAAAGGAAGTTAGATGAGCACCTTGCCGGGGTCATCTGACCCCGGTGCTCTTTCCTGCTAAGGCAGGGGGTCGGACTAGATGATCTACCTAGGTCCCTTCCGACTCTAGCTACTATGAAACTATGAAACAGCAAGGGCTGGCACTGCTTAGAGCCACAAAGCAACAGGTAGGAGAGCTGCAGCTGGACTCATGTCCAGAGCTGAGGCTGGGAGGGAGCTAGTGGTGCAGGCCAGGGCTGTGGGTCAGGAATGAGGGGACTGTGGTGGAAGGGCTTTGGGTTGAGAGTGAGAGGCAAGGGCAAGGGCAGGGGCAGGGTACTGGCATATCAGTGCTTCTCATCACCACACATTCTGGTGTACAAAGTGGGTAGGGGCAGCTCTGATTTTTCTATGGCAAAAAAACCCAAAAGTAAATGCCAAAGTGTATAAATATTTAGAATTCATTTTATTATGATGATAGAGGCACTGGTAGACTTCCAAATTCCTTTAAACTTGTAAATATATCAATAAAACATTACCTACCTGATCTCCCTTTATATAGTGGCATTTCATTTTAATAGCAAAATAACACTATTTGG
The DNA here is from genome assembly GCF_052110815.1 of Crocodylus siamensis. Lineage (NCBI taxonomy): Eukaryota > Metazoa > Chordata > Crocodylia > Crocodylidae > Crocodylus > Crocodylus siamensis. The sequence goes on from NC_143395.1 coordinate 297,279,431, forward strand.
GGTATTTCATTACGAGACTTTGGGTTTCTTATAAAAGATTTTGCAGTGCTTAAACAGGGAACACTAGGATCTCTGCTGGTGAGACAAGTGGCGAGACCTGGGCAGAGGAGCCTGTCCAGGGCCAGCACTGGGGACCCAGCTGTAGGGCAGATGAGGCGACTGACCTCTTGGCCCTTTGTGGCCAAGAGGACACACTTTGACAGTTCAAAGTGGGCCACCGCAAGGAGCACATCTTCTGGGCAATAGCTGTCCAGATGGCAGAGCAAAGGCACCAGAAGACATGACAGTAGTGCCACATGAAACTGTGTAGCCACGGCCCACTGGCAGCTGGCCCAGAGGAGCAGGAGGCTCTGCTGCAGTGCCCATACCACAGCCTAGGCAGCCATGCAGTTCCCATCTGAGTTTGGCAGACTTACAGCCATGGGGTCACAGGTCCAAGGGGGTGGACGCTGTCGTAGGTGGCAGTAGGTCGCAGCCAGGCAGCAGCCCCCACTGCCAGACTGCTGCAGGGGCCACTCCAAGTTAGGGGTGCTTTAGCAGTCCAGCTGGCACAAGGGGTAATGTCCCCAGATGCCAACTGGCTGGGCTTCAGAAGATCCTGAGAGTGAGTAGCCCTGAGCTGTTCACCAAGGCAAGCTTTTATACTGCTGGGGCCAACACAGGTGCATTCTTTTATAGGCACTTTTAAAAGGAGAAACATTTTGAAGACAACTGAGTTAAATTTTTCCATAGTTCTCAAATGATTTTATCTTGCTGGGATCCTATGATCCCTGCTGACTTCCTGCCCCTGGGGCAGGGGGCTGGACTTGATGATCTTCCAAGGTCCCTTCCAGGCCTAATGTCTGTGACATCTATGAAATCCATGATTTCCAAACTTTGTAGGTATTTACAGCTGTGTTTTCTCCTGACCTTGCGAACAAACACAATGCTGTTTTTATTGCTAAATTTACATAATGCAGCCAAATGCCAGGTCATACTACCAAACACAAAGAATGCAGACCACACCAAGCTGAAAAAAGGGTCATAGCTTAGAAAGATGTGACTCTGAAAAGGAGTTAGGAGCCACAGTGGGTGCTTGGACTCTGGCAATAAGAATTAGTGCAAGACTTGGAGATGCCAGGAGAAGAAATGGAATCTGGAATATTTGATTTTTTTACCTCTGGCTAAAGCACTGGTGAGACTGTTCCTTGAAGACTGTCCAGTTTTAGTGGCTCTATTTTACAATTCATGTTGAATAATTAGAGAAAATGTAAAGAGGAGCCACAAAAATTATTTGAGGGCATTATCATGAGAGGCTTAGAGAACAGTTTGTCTACCTTCCCAAAAGATTGGAAGGTGAGTTGATAATGAGGTAAGTCATTTCATGGGAAGATCACTAAATTACTACAGAGCTATTTAATGAGAATATTCTTAACAAGAAGCAATGGGTGAAAATGAAAATCAAACAAATTCAAGTAGAAACAAAGCACAAGGGATACTGTATTTCTTAGAGCATGACACACTTCTAAAACAATTTCTTTTTTTAAATGGCCTGTGTCTTAAATTCAACTAAAACCATAAAAAGCTCTTCTATATACCATAAATGAGTATTTATTTGTTATTTTATTTTTCCCCCTAATTTGAGAGTAAAAAAGATTGGGTGTATTTTAAATTGAAGGGTTCTTTTATTCAAAGGTATATGGTAAGGGTGAGAGCCATTAACCCTTATAACAAAGTACTGTGAGAAGTGATAGTTTCTCTATCTTTTGAGTTCCTTGGATCAAGATGGAATGGTTTTTCAGATGACGTGATTTTAGGCAACTAGAAGTAACTGGGCTTTATATAGTGGTAAGTGATTGAAATTCTTTTGGCCAGTATCCAAAAAAGGTCAGACTAGATGATCTTCTGCCCATAGAACATGCATAAAGATCTATGAATGAACAGTTTCCTCCCACTAACTAAAACTAAGCTTCACAGTCTCTTTATTTCACTCTTCCTTTTTAACAAAGCCCACTAAGAGCCTTCATTTTTCACAGCCTTCTATACTAAATGAGGATCTTGATGTTTAGTACCAAAGCAATGAGCAAGGGAATGAAATTACCTATTTGCTTTAATCAAGACAAAAGCAAAAAAGTTATGGTTTTCTCCTGTCTTGTCTGTTGTAGTCACTTATTGCCTTCTATACTCTGACTGTAAGCTCCTCAGGGCAGATCTGACTTATGTATTTGCACTGCAGCCAACACACAGGCGTGTTGGACTGTGACAGGGGCTCTAATTTCTACAATACAAATAATAAAAATAAGTAGTTTTGGGAGAGGGCTCAGGACTGACCTTTCTAAACTATGTGACAAAGCCACTTAGTTTTGTATCAGGCCCTTTTTGCCTCTTAGGATATGCCTGTACCACCTCAGTGATGAACCCATGACTTGCACTGAGAAATGGGCCCATTCTGCACACCCCACTCCAAAAAATCTGACACTTTTTTGTGAGTATATGCAAGTGCGGTCCCAGAATCTTGGGCGTGCTCCTGAGTGCAGTGCTTTGCATGTGCATGAGGGGGACACTGCTGTAACACTGACCCCAAGGCCTTTTTCTCAGCATATGGTGTGGGGAGCTGGACCAAATGGGCAGGGCTTATTTTGCAATGGTGGTGCTGCAGAGAAGACATACTCTCACTACCCTGGTTCTTGCTTTCTTTGGTCTTTCTTTCATATACTCCCTCCCTACCAAATACTGGATGGGAAACAGACGGCATTTCAACAGACCAGCTGCTGTTAGTGTAAGTTTGGTGAAAAAACAAAATTAAAACAGCCAGATCAATCAGTCACTTAGCCAGCCAGAGGGAACAGATGCTTTGTGGGTCAGCTGCAGTAGTGGGGTATATAAAGCTAGAGAAAAAAACAGTGGTTATGCAGATATATTCCAGAGCTATGGCCAGACTTTCTACCCTTTGCCTCCTGTGTAGCCTCTTACACCACCAAGTCCAAGGGGAACATCTCCTTTCTCCCACTTTTAGTCTGTTGTGTAAGCTCTGTGGGAATTCTAGTATTTTAGCATACTAGGGTTATGACTTGGTAAATCCTCCAGGAGCTACTGTAACACAAGTAATCCCAAATAATAGCACTGTAACCTTTTACACTCGTCTTGCTCAACTTGAAGTGGAAAAGCTTTAAAGAATCCTGTCCAGTGAGTATCCCCAGTGGATTTACTTGTAGTAAAAAAACCAAACCAAAACAAAAAAGCCCAGTTCCCCTACAATAACCCAATGGCAAAGAGTCATATGAAGAAATAAAATATGGATGCATGATGAAACCACCACAAACTAACATATTGCTTTGTTTCACTGAAATAAAATTTGAACAAGGTAAATGGAATTGGTAGATATATATTTGAACAAAATTGGCACACAAGCATTTGGGAATTTTTTGAGGGAACAAAGGGATCTTCTGGGACTAATGTCTGAATTGCTTTTGCCAAAAACATATTTAAAAAACAAATGATATGGGGGAAACTTTCAAAAGTGCTGAAGAATTTATGACCCAAGTCCCATTGACCTTCAGTGGAATTATACCCTTAAAAGCTCAGGCAGTCTTTGAAAGTTGTACTCCCAGGGATCACAAACAATTTATAATACAAATGTGATGCAACTGGACAAAAGATGTTGTTGTACTGCATAGAAGTAAATCTAAAGACCTTGAAACTACAAAGATGTAAGTCCTGGTGATATGTTTGAAGCTTTTTTTGACAGACTGAAAGACTCTGTTATTAGGACTTTTGGCACCATTTTTCAATGGTTGGGTAAGTGAGGGATACACTGGGACTGTATTCTGGTTATGACTACTGTCATCAGTTTCTTAGGGTTCTGGCCAAAATGTGTAGATATAAGCAGACTACTTTTAATTGCCATACACATGACTTGCTGTTCTTAAGGCACAACTCTTGTGTGGGTGGCCGTTAAAGGAAAAGTACAAGGGCCACTCTACCTTTCAGACCTGGCCCGTTATCAGCCCTTATACTTAAGAAGCATAAGGCTAATGTTGCAATTGGTGGCATTTGAAAGAAGACCCTGAACTTCACCCTAACTGGGGAGCAACAGGGAACAGATGCTCCTTTATCTTCAAGGGTGCCAGAGGCCAAGCTTCTTTTGCTGTTTGTAAAATATCATGCTTGCCAGAAGCATAGCTCCTTCGTGAGCTCCAGCTGCAGAGGCATGATGACATATCACTCTCAACATGGGTCTAACTCCTTCTCAGCCCATTCTCAAGGTCATGCTCCAGGAACCAGAACGAGCAGAATCAACACTGCCCTACTATTTTGTGTGGCCCATGAGATACTGCTGAAGGAAGAAGAGAGCTGTTTATTTCTTGTTTGTCCTTCTGGGGTTGTTTTTTTTTGTGTTGCTGCACTGGGGCTGCATGCAATCTTGTATTTTCTTTAAAACATGATTTTAGATGATAATTCTATCTAGCCCCAAGTATGGTCACAAAACAGTTAAGCAGTCCTTCTGTAACCATGCAGTTCTTACCTACTGTTTATATTAAGAGGGTTCTTGAAAGCTATGGTTGTTTCAAGCTTTGTGTTAAGATCTGAAACAATCATATTTAGCGATTACAGTGTACATTGCCTTGCACCTGCAGTTTTCAAGGTATTTTACAAACTTGAATTCAGCATCCCAGTGTCCTTATCTCAGTACATATCGTACCACTCCTATGCAGTAGAACGCTTAACCTAGAATTAAGATTGAAAGACTCCTCAACCAAAAATCCCTCAAGAGAACTTTATAAGTTTTCTCAAAACCACAAATGTTAGAAAGCCTAGAATTTCCAAATGAAAGTTTCACTTCGGAGCACACATTCTAAGAACAAATACTAACAAATCATAGGAAAGTAGGACCAAAAGGGACCTCACATGGTCATTTAGTTCATGTCCCTGTTTAAGGCAGAATAATCCCTGACTAAACCTGCCCTTGAATATTTACAGGGATGAAGATTCTACCGTTCTAGGTAGCTTGTTCCAATGGTTGACCACCATTAGCCCCTACTTGTAAACTATGTCATGTAAAGGGCTTGCACAGTTTACTAGTCTATGAAATTATAAGGAAACAAATTATCTTGGGCTATTCCTGGGATAATGCAACTATGTACTGTCCCTTAAGTAGGGTTTGTTGCATTTCCACAATTCAGCCCCCAGTGGCTTATTCACATTCTTCATCAACTTGAATGGGAACCTTAATCATTCATCACATGGGTTCATTACATTAATGAACACAGAAAGAGAAGTGTCTTTACCTTAGTATTTGTTCATACAAGAAAGGTTGCATCAGTTTAATCAAAGATAAAATTTTAAATTGATTTAGTAAACCTGGGACAAGGAGTCATACAGTCACTTTCGGTTCAATTTAAATTGGACTTATTTGCGTTTAGTTTAAATTGGCTAGGATTTAATTTAATCTGAATAAAAGTAAAGGCATTTTGAATGGAAATGACAGTCCACACAGGACTTGAACCATTTAACAAAATTGGTTTAAAAACTGGTTTAATTTAAATTGGTATAACTTTTGCATTTAGATGAGGCCTTAGTCAATCTGTATGACAATAAATTCTCAGACTTTCTTGTTATTCTAAGACAAATGCTACAGGAACTATCGGTACAAAGGGCTCTTAGTTTTACAGCTGAAGTGATATGAAAAGCAGTGCAAATAGAAGTTTTTTCGAACTCCCTAAAATACTCCTAATATCATTTGCCATCAAATGGGTAAGTGACTATGGCATTCTTGCATACTGGCCTCTAGCTTCCTTTCTATTCCATCCAGGAAGAGCACAGACCAACTGCAGATGCTTCTTCAGCTTGATGAAGGGTGTTTGTACCTGAAAGCTTACAAAGAAGAATTTTTCCAACTATTTTTAGTTGGTTTAATAAAAGATATCAGATTTACCCAAAGAAACTTGCCTACCAGCATAGGCAACAGAAGTGGGGGCTAATGGGGCTTAGATCCACCAAACACGGGGCAGCAGTAGGGCTGCAGCAGGGGTGGGGAAGAGCGTGCAGGCAGCTGTGAGGGAGGGAGTGAGGCTGGGGCAGGCATTGCACAGCTGGGGTGGGGCATGGGACTGAGCCTCGAGCAGCTCATCCAGGGGGCACAGCTCCTGCTGCTATGTGCACCCCAGGAAGCATGGAGGGGTGAGTGCCCTTGGTTCTGTGCAGGGCAGGACAGGCTGGCACTGTGGGTTGGGACTGGGGCAGTGCCAGGGCTGTGTTTGGGGTTGGAGGTGGCAGCAATGATAGAGGGCTATGGGAGGAGAGCCTGCAGCTGCCCCAAAATTCACTGTAGCCCCTCCAGTCCCCACTCCCAACACTGCTGCTGCCTGCAGTGCAGCTCAACCCCACTGCCAGGAAAAGCCTGGTGCAGTCCCAGCCCCAGCCTGCAATGGCAGCCTGCCCTGCCCCATGCAGATCCAGGGCTGCACACAACCCATGCCTCCTGGGGTACATGGAGTGGCAGGAGCCGCCATCCCCTCCCCATGCCCCCTGGACAAGCCACAGCTCAGACCCACACCTTGCCTTGCCCCGGCTGTGCAGGGCCTGCCCCAGCCCCAGCATCACCCCCTCCCCTCTCCCCCACCATTTCCCCTCTCCACACCCCTTCCCCCACACACTTATGTGCTGGAGGGGGCGCAGGCTCTGTGCCCTCCCCCCAATTTTCTTCTCCTTCCACCTATACCTGCCAGGCTACAACATAACACTGAAAGCATATTTAATGTTGCAGATGCCTGCATACTTTTGACTTTTAAAATGAGAATGATTTACCTATTTATTTCTTAGTTCTTAACTATGCAACCTTAATAATGCATATATAGTAGGGGTGTGTGAAATGGGCCATATTCGATTCAGATTTGGTTCGACAGTGTTTGGGGACAGTGTTTCAATTCATGGATTAGGATCACTGTCCTGATTCGATTCGGCTGAATCCAAATCTGAAGATTCAATGCTGATTCATAGAATCATGGGGGCCCCCTCCGTGTGCTCGGCAGTGAACTGGAAAGTGGACCAAAAGTACTTCTGGTCCACTTCTGGGTCTGCTGTCGAGCATGCAGGGGGGCTCCCCACATCCCCCTGGCTCAGCGATCAGCTGTGGGGGGACCCCAGGTGCCCCCCCAGACCCAGGAGGCAGCAGTCACTGAGCCAGAGGGGCGCAGGCCCCCCCACCCCCACGTGCTCCCCGGTGAACCCAAAAGTGGACTGGAAGTGCTTCTGGTTCACTTCTGGGTCTGCTGCTGAGTGCACTGCGGACCACCTGCTCCTGTGGGGACTGCCTCACACTCCATCTGCCCCACCATCTCAGCATTCACAAGCCACCTGGTACCTTGAGGTATGTAGAAAAAACATTTAAAGCTGCATCCTGTGTCCAAGTTGTCAAATCTTTCCGAATCTCTCCAAATTGATTCAGAGGTTTCTGATTTGACTCAGAGAGATTAAAGGGTCTCCTGATTCGATTCAGATTTGGAGATCTGGCCACCAAATCAGGCCGAATCGCCACCAAATCAAATCAGCGACTGAAGCTTTGCACAGCCCTCATATGTAGCCCAGCACTGTTTTCTCTTCCCTTGTGGAGATTTGATTTCTTTAAAATGGTGCAAAAAAATTTGGCAAAAGTGGAATTATGTCTACTATTGCAACTTTTGAATTATGCTACCCATTATTGTTTATATCAGGGAACAAAGGCAATCAGCCTTAACTTTGTGTTCTTAAAACACTTAACAGTTTTGTGACAGCAGATTTTAATTTATTTTGCTGTCTATTGAAAAGACAGCACTGAACATCAAACTGCATTATGTAGCTAGCTGATTATCTAGAGGAAATTAAGTTCTCTATCAAAGGCCCATACAATTTCTATTTACCAATTAATTCCCACTTCAGCCTTAAATGTTTCTTCTACACAAGGGTGAATTTTACCCCGCTGATTAGTGGTAATCCCTTAAATCACATCTTTTTTAAAAATTCTGAACAATTTTGGTGTTCTACCAGAACAAATCTCTGGCTATATATCATTCCATACAAGGTTTTATCTATGCACTATACTATTGCTTAGATCCTAAAATAAGCTTATATTATAAGTAAAAAAAGTATGAATCAGACACATGTTAGGTGAGGACATTTACTAAATATTTCATTGGCAAAGTAGCAAGATAGTTACAAACATTTCATGTTGTTTTATGAGAAAACAGGATCCAAATTTTGCCAGGATGCTTAGAATTATCTGCACAGATAATGCAAGTGCTAACAACCTATATATGTTGAAAGAATGAACAATTCCTACTTTTAGGTAACCCAATTAATGAAAATGCTGCCTTCAAAATATAGAGTAGAAACAACGTTAGTGATAAAAATTCTGTCCAACATCTATGCAGGTTTGTCACTGAAAAACAAAGTGGACTCCCAATAATTTTGAATGGCAATTCTGCCAATGGAAACCAATTTATAATAGATACATAGGAGATAGTGGAAACTGAGCCCGTAGTTTTAAGCTGCATAGCGTTATAAAGTGAAATAATAAAAGATAAAAACTGTATGTTCAAATTAATCCTTTAATGCCAACAAGCAGTAAAGCTTTTAGTAGAGTCTGGCTGGTTTTATTGATAGGTTCATTGTGCCAGGCTGTTGGATCCTTATCCATTTTAGCCCCAGTGGCTAAGTTCACACATGCCCATCAGTTTCTGATGCTTAGTCTCATTAGTACTGCTATTTATATTGATATACCCAATAATGCTTCTAATACTATCTTAGCTAAGTGTTATTTATTGTATCTATATATACAACAATATTAACACAGTCAAGCATCAGCATCAGTACTTGAGGGCACCATTAAATTCAGCCAGTGTTCACTGAGAGATTTAATGATGAATTTAATAGTATTAAATGGGAAAAAATGCCCTTGGCCTTTACATTCTCATTTAAAAACATATAAAAAAGTAGTAATTCAGGCAGTTATACTTCTTTCAAAGATCTTCCTTTAAATCACACTCAGCAATATGAGATCAGCTGTAACCTGGCTGCCACTGTATCCTGACCAAAGCCAGCAGCTCCTGGCATTTCTGAATTAAGAAACTGACAGTAAATTCAGCTCCAGTTCCTATATCAGGTGTAGATGAATTTTGTGCTAAAACAATGGGGACAGAAACTGACTGAGAATTAACAGCATAGCTAGTTACCAGTGACTTGTATTATTTCATTAGCAGCAAAGATTTAACAATGCATGGAGTTGCAAAATAACTGAACACTTCTTCCTATGCGTTATTCTCGTATAAAATTTACATCTTCTTGTGGGTAGTGAGGTGCTTTCAGAACCTTCCTAATCTCTCACCTACATCTCCTCTCCCTTTATTTTCAAAGCCCCTGTCAAAGAAAGATGAATCCAGATACCTCTGGAGTCCATAAGGCATACTCTAACATCTGAGAATGGATTTGTCCAAGAAAAGCATAGGATTATCCATTTTATTTCTCTCTCCAGCCTCCTTTGGCATGGGCAGGTCACAGCAGCGACATTTCCATAGGCCATAAGGCAGGGCAGGAGGAGTTAAATACTTGGAGGCCCTAAGTTCTGTGAAGGGCAGCAGAGTGCATCAAAACATTTGGGCTCTGCTTAAGAACATCCTGAGATATGGAGAGAATCAGTACAAACTGCAGTAGTAGATAAAAGCACATTTGGTACAACCAAACCCCAAACAATACATGCATAGGGAATGCTGTACTTGATTAAGTTCAATCATCAGTAAATTGTAAAGGTGCATGGCACCATATATGACTGATCATAAGGAAAGTATGTAGAATGATACAACCCAAACTGGTTTCAATAGAAGTAAAGGCTAATTATAAAGATCATTAACCAGCAAGTAGTAATATGCAACGATGTATGCCTGATGTAAGCACTTCTAATGTATAAAAAAAGTAGATTTGGATTTGTGTTTAACTCTGCACTATCCCTGCTCTTGGCCAGTCTGATCATCTGGCTGATAATATAAATAAAGGCTACACTAAGTTTGCACTCACTGAATACCTGCCACATGATAAATGCTCCTTGAGGAGAACAATTTCTGAGGATTCCCCCTATCATCTCTTAAACACACCAGAGAGGTAAAGGTCTCAAAAGCAGCTGCAGAGGGGCCCCAGGAGCATCTTTACTTTCATATTTCTGGGTCTGGATCTTGTCAGTAGCAGCAGGTGATCAAGGCATGGTTGGGGCAATGATGGCCAATGACTCATTGCCTGTAGACCTGGTCTTCAAGCACAAGAAATTCCAGACTGAATCTGACAACTGCACTCAAATCTCTGTGCTGTGCCAATGTTCAGTCAATCCCTCTAAATGCAAGTATGATGTACAGAATCAGAAAAGAAGAGCTAAAAGGGACTTCAGGTCATCTAGTCCAACCCCTTGCTTGAGGCAGGATAATCCCTATCTAAATTATCCCATACAAGTGCTTGTTTAATCTGTTCTTAAAACTATACCATCAACCCTCTCACACAAGTACAAGGTATAAGGCTCAAAACCACCAAGAACACTCCAAACTGCCACAGGAAAAGGGCTGTCAGGATCTTGACACTGCACATGTTGTTAAAATGCACTCGATAGATTCACGGAAGAGGGTTATGCTCCTGGCTACAGAGGAAGGTAAAAATCTCCACAGTCTGAATGTGGAATAAAATTCCTTCCTGATTGCAAATGTGATAATCGGTCTGAACCTGGACAGATGGTCAAGATCCTCTGGCCAGGAAACTCCAGGTTTGACACACCCCAGTCAAAAATCAGCAGGCTTGGCTATATCTAACACCAAAAGCTTCTAAGGTGGAAAAAGACCCTAACCACTCTAGAAACAGGCGGAGACAAAATTCCTTCCTAGCCCCATCTAGCAACCAGCAAAGCCCCTGCCAAAATGGGGGAAAAACAACTCCAAACACCCTCCATCCTGTTGTGTAATCTATGACTCCATCAACTACACCCTCCAACTGTAAAGCCAGGACTCTCCTTTCTGTGTCCCCTGCACGTCACTAAGAAGGTGGTAGAAAATTATAGAAGGGTGAGGACAGAGTGATATTTAGCCTGATATATGTGGTCTGTATCAGACTGAGTCATCTCTTCAATTCTTCTTAAACCCTGAACTGAAGTGGGCCCTAACTGTAGGATTTGAATGGCATCTTGGTACAGAGCTATATTTATCCCACCGTTAATAAACAACTGTTCAAGCTTCAATTTTTTTATGTATTTTCAGTCCCATAAAAAGCAAACATTGCTGGTAGTAATTCAAATATTTGTATTAGTAATACAAACATTGACAATTAAAAGATAACTGTAAAATGAACATCTTTGGATTTCAAAGAAAAAAAAAAGTCTAACAAACCATTCCAACCTTAAAAAGAATGGCTCTTGAGTTGAAATTCAAGACAATCACCTTGCTGGGGTCATTTGACCCCAGTACTCTTTCCTGCCATGGCAGGGGGTCGGACTTGATGATCTGCTCAGGTCCCTTCCGACCATACCTACTATGAAATGATGAAATTATGTTTCCATACATGGGGGTGATAAAGCTAAAAAGTTAGATCCTTGGTAACAGCAAATCACACAAAAAAGTAAATGAAAAGTGATTGCTCATCAGAAAACATACACATTTCCTTCTGACACTACCTAGCTTGTGATAAATTCTACTAATAAACCAACTACTCAGGCCTTTAGAGAACTTGCTTGATAAAATATTGCAAGATAATACATCTTCTTTAAAGAAAGAGATAGGGCAATAACAGAGGAAGTCTCATTCCTTCTGGTTGCTATGCACCAAGTATTAGTAAAAATTATATTTTCCATTAATATGCTCCAGAGTGCTTTCCAAACAAAGCGTAAAATACTGCTGAGATTCACTCAATTTTGTGGTGGGAGTAGGAAGTAGTCAAATAAGGTTTGCAACATCATAGATCACCTAATAGTGGAGCTGAAAGGAATTTTTGGCTAGGGACAAAATTCTGGCTTTTATGAGAAGTGCCCTGAGATCTTTGATGTCATCTCAGATCATGGGGCTGTGGTGGTTTATAGACTAATCTAACAGTCCCATACTCTTAAAGCATCAAACACTTGGTTTATCTACCTCAGATGGATGAGCCAGTTCAATTAACCGGGGCACCACTGCCATTAAATCACCCTCCCACTTATGTACTTAATGTCAGGCTATTTAAACAGGGACAAACCTAAGCCTTGAGCCTGCAATCAGATTCACTAGCAAAGACTCATGCAATCTTACAAAGACCCATTATCTTCATTGAGACAAAGCCTAGGCTGGACTGAAGTGTCAGATAGGGGTGCTCAACCCCAAGCCTGAGGGCCAGATCCAGCCCATAGAGTTGTATCATCCAGACTGCAGAACTTCCCAGGTTTCCAAAAATATGCAGTGGGGAACGAAGGCAGGGTTGATTGCTTCTTCACTGCTGCCAAATTTCCAGACCTCCAGCGGGAGCCCTGTGGATGGGCAGCATGGCCCTATGCAATCAATTGGACTGGTGGGGATGAGGCAGTGCAGGGCCAGATCTGGGCAGTGCCGGACCATGGGATCTGGCCCATGGACTGGCTTTGCACCACTCATCCAGCCTGTGATCCCAGTGGTGCTTAGCCTCAAAGTGTATTTATTGTGCTACTGTGTATTATACAGACTAAGAAAGAATACTAAAGTGGAAGCTTTACCAAGAAAGTACCAAAAATTTACTGCAGGACTGGCTTTTGCTGCCATTGGAGCCAGTGAATGTTTTCCATTATCTCAAGAGTGGCTTGTGAGCAGGGACTGCATGGTCATGTCTACACAGCTAACTTAACTTGCCCAGTAGCAGTGCCCTCAGACATCCTGTGGGGCTCTGCGCTGGCTGCCTCCCAAACTGGAAGCAGTGTGGTCATATCCATGCAACACATTGGGTAGATTGATTATGGCAGCTGAGCAATGGGGCCAATGAAGTTAATTAGCCCAAACACAGCACCACATAGATGTGGCTACACTGCTTTCAGCTTCAGAGGCAGCCCACGTGGAGCAGGTTGGTGTTCTTGAGGGAAAATTACCATGCAGACATGGCCTAAATTTCCCAATACCAAACCACTAATAGGAATCTATGAAATCAGACTGTAATTCTTTGAGGCCTTTGGGTGAGAAAGAATAATTCAAGTCTTTTGTGCCAGTAAGTGTTGGATGAACTGTAATTCAGTTTGCTAAATTCCATCTTTGGCTTGTACAAGGCTCCCATGGAAGTCAGTGGGAGCCAGCTACTCAGGCAGGAATAGAGAGATTCAGAAAATACATGATCTCCCCTTCTCTCTCTTCAATACAACACTATATATATATTTCAAAGACTGAAATGGCTGCTATGGATCCTGTTCTATTGGTTAAATAATACTTATGCAGGTTTCTGTGCATCTATTATGTATCAATTACTGCATAATTGCATAATTACTATAATTAGATTAAACTACATAATTAGGGTATGCAATTATGTAATTGGGGGTGGGGGAAATGGTTTCTTTCCTTACAGTAATTGGGATTCTTTGAGAAGTGTTGTCCATACCATTTCTGCAATCTATATGTATGTGCTCTGCACGTGATATTGAACGTTTTCTGAACACCAGTATCTGCTGTGGCCTCACATGCACTTGACCTCCTTGCATGATAACCACTGATAAGAACATAAAGGGTGGGCAAGCCCGATTGCCACTCAGTTAAGGAATTGCCAATAAGATTCCCAAGAGTACAGAACTAAAAATAGCAGGGAAGGAGGGCATGAAATGGATCTGCCTGGAAACACTCTTCAGCATTTTGAAGAACTACTGTTACAATAGAGTAAGGAATAGTTTTTCTTCTCTGATTGTCTTAAAAAATTGTGCTCTAGGGTACTAAAAGGAAGATATCTCAAATATGGGAGATATAGGGATGTGGGAAGAGGAGTCCTATTTAATGAGTGACTGGAGATTATTATTTTTTCCAACATTGGCACCTGGTCTACAACTTTTAACCAAGGAACGAAATGTATGAGCAAAACACCAGGCAGCCTTGCATATTTCACATACTGGTTTATTACTCAAGCAGGTGGAGTGAAAAGGGTTTTAATGAGACTTCTAAGCAGGGATCCTGGTTTTCTCTGATTTAAAAAAATCCCCAATTTTCAGATTAAAAAAATAACCCCAAATCCACATTTTTCCATGATCAAAATGAAACTCCACTATACATACATACATACGTATTAATGGTGTTTCATTTTAGTCATGGAAAAATGTGGATTTGGGATTACTTTTTTAATCCAAAAATTGGTTGTTGTTTTTTTTAAATCAGAGAAAACCAGGATCTCTGTTTCTAAGAAATATGATAGCAGGTCTTAATGCAATCTAAAACTAATATAGATACCATACTGGTAAAAATAAGCTGCTCTTTAACACTCTGCAAAGGTGATGAACAAGCTTGGAGAGGGGAGGAGCTTTCAATGCATTCATTCTTGCTGTATAAAAAGGTAATATCCTCACTGCATATAATGTGAGAAATTTTGCTTAAATGTGGGTGGAATGAAGCTTTGGGAAGAAAACAGATTAGTGGATAGATAAATTCAGTTCACTCTCACTTCCATTTTCACTTCTCCAGACCTGAAGAAAGGCACTTGTTCCCTGAAAGCTTGTCTAACAGCTCTCCCAATTATACAGTCACTCCAATACAAGGTATCACCAACAAAACCCTTTTTCATGGAAATGTGAATCAAGCTTAGGAAGGAAGTAGGGTATAAGTCTAAAGGTGACCTCAACCTTATGAAATATGGTGTATGGAAGACCAGCCACAAGGGCCTGCATTTCTCCCATTCTCCTAGAAGCAGTAATAGCTAGAAGAAAGGAAGTTTTCATTGATACATGGTAATGAAAAGAAGTTGCCATTTGTTTGCCAAAAAGCAAAGAGCAAAAAGATGATTATGTTCCAAACCAGGTGTAAGATGGATAATGAAAACAGACAGATGAGGGAGCATAAGGCAAGAACAAGACAACACTATGCAGCATGTTAGGCTATAATCTCATCACATCAGAAGCCTAACTAGTTGGCAACCTTTTTTATAGACATTATAGCAAAAGAGAATTTTAGAGAGGGACTTGAAGGAGAACAACAAAGTGGATTTGTGGATGTATATGGGGAGCTCCTCCCAAGCACGAGGGATAGTAGGGGAAAAAGTGGGGGATAAAGGTATCATGGGCCTATCACAGATAGGAGCCAACCTCTTGACACCAAATGAGAGGAGATGGGTAGGGCCTTAAAAGTATTGCTTATTTGATGGGGTAGAGAAGGAATGGGCAAAGTGTCAGATTAGGAAATTAATTCTTCCAATAGCATTTTTAATAGCTATGAGTAGGGCAAGATTATATTTGTCAAGACCATGGTTCAAAGTACATGTTGGCTCTTGGTGTAGGGGAGGGAGGGGGTCTGTGGCAGTGGGAGCTGGAAAGAACCACTACTACCTGAGCTGCTTAGAAAGGCATGGGGTGGGCTGGGGGCTCTCGACTCTTATACGGGGGCTCTCTTCTCTTATGGGGGGGCTGTTAGGGAGCTTTCATCTCTTATGGGGGGGCTGAGCCCCCCCATATTTTGAACCCTGGTCAAGACCAAAAAAACAGGATGTGGCAATAATTAAGACATGAGGCAATGAGACAAATAATGGGAGACTGCTGCTAACTCCAATACACACCTTGACTGAGCTGACAGAGGAAAGCTGGAGGTTGAGGAAATACTTCAGGAAAGTCAGAAATGAGCTTGATAGCAGAGGAAACTGCTACAGAACATCTAGACGGAAAGTTTCTCGCATTTCGCTTTGTAAATCAATCTGGTAAAGGGTATTTGACTTGACAACAAAATGCTCTGGTTCTCATCTGGGCAGCTCTTTTCCAAGGAAGTTATGCAGCCAATATCTAGGCTCTCAGGCATAGTGATGCTGAGCCCATGTGTAGAATTCAGCTCCAGTCCTGGCAGATTAGGGGCCTTATTATACCTTATACTGTGAGCTGCATTAATACTGATCATTTGAGCTAGCTTGAGTTTGGAGCAGTCACACATTCAGGCCAGCAGAGTCCTGGACAACTGAAAGGTAAGAATTCCTTCCCCTCCCCTCCGCCATTCTGCACTCCCTGCCCTGTTCCTCAGGGTTCCCCAGGGCTTCCCTGATTCCTCCCCTCCCCTAGGGCTCCCCCCCACCCCATGGAGTTCCTCCCTTTCCACCCAAGGGCTCCCCTCAAGTACTTGTGGTTGCCTGTAGTGTCTGTCCCATGGGAGTAGGCAGGAAAGGTTTAACCTTCCTGCCCAACCCATGCCATTGTCACCAGGATGCTGCTCTTGTCCAGGCTGTGCCCAACCCAGAGTGCATCAGTAGTGGTGGCAGTGGCAAGGCAGGTGGGTTAACACTTCCCTGCCTGCTCCACCAGGACATACAGTGTGGGCATCCCCAAGTAAGCAGGACAGTGGTTGGGGGGCAGTCAGCAGGGGCCTGGGGTGTTGGGGAGAGCAAGAGATGGCAGTGGGCCAGATCTAGGCCAGCAGGGGAGAGAGAGCAGGTGGGGTGTTTACGCTAATGTGTAGCTTAGAATGACTACACATTAGTGTAACATGATCTGGGTAACACAGATTAGAGATAAACCTAGGCTGCAGTGGTATAACTTTAAGCTGCCTAAAGTGTGCTTAAAACTTTTTGCAGGTGTTAAGGACAACTCAGGAGTTAAGAGCTCTAGGAGCTGTCTAAAATTAAGTAGTACAGGCCTTTAGGAAAACTGGAAGAATAAAAAGCACACACATTATCATCATGAACACATGAAACACCCTATTTCAGTTTTTTGAGAATCCTGGGTACCAGTAGCAGGCAAAGAACAGCCCCAATACCAGCAAATGGGGAACCCTATCTGTGCAGAAACCATTCTAAGCATTGTAAAATAAAATATGCAGGTGGGGGGAAGGCTGGGGGACATTACGAAAAAGACAAAGATCCATAGTTGGTCTGGTCAGTGCCTCACTACTTGTATCAATACTTTCCTTTATCAGATGGTTCAGGAAAAAGAAAGCGAGGAGGAGGCAGGAGGTCAATACCCATTGAATGTATGTTGCTTTGAGGTTCCCATGGTCAATTTTTGGATAAACAGCATGGCTGAGATTTTCCCCTAAAATAAAGCCCTTAAATAAAGCTCTGTTGCTGTTTCTTCTGTGATGTGTACATATAGCACCCCACAATCTCATTTCCTTTAATTCTGGAGAGCCTCATAGGTACTGCTGTTAAATTAGTTCCTATAAAGAAGAAGTCTCCTATAGTTATCTGTATCTCCAAGGGCATCTTGTATGCCTGAAGCCATGGATAATGCCTCATAGCAATGGCTGATGGCTGATGCCTCACTCTTTGTTTCTGTACCAGAGGTATTGAAACCAGCCTGTGGCAAAGTTCTTGCTGAAAGCTGTTCTTCTGATAGCAGGGCTTTTGACTAATCCTCATGTTTTTGACAGCTTGTTGAATAAATGTGAATATTTATCCTAGTGAAAGAAACCATGTATGAGGGGACAAGGAGGGGGTGCTCAATAGTTAGCTACTCTCATCAAGAGGCAGAAGAAGAGTCCTTGGAACTAAAGAGAGTCAACTTCTTTAAATCTTTCTTACTAGCAATTCCTTTTTGTTCAGACCTTTCTTGAGCTACTTCTACAACTAAGAAACCTACGCTCAGATGTTGATTATGATGAGATATTCAAATCCACTTGACAGAACCAGCTACTTGCTTATTTGCACAGATGGCTGAGGAAAAACTAAGAGTAAGGTCAAGTTTTTGGGTCTGAGAATATGCTCGTTTGTTATTATCATTGCTATCCTGCCCAATATTTACTCTACCTAGCAATAATAAATTTCCCAAGATGACTGCAGGAGGCTCTACAGTTCATAGATTCATAGACTGTTAGGGGTTAGAAGAGACCTTGAAGGTCATTCGGTCCAGCCCCTCCACCCTAGGTAGGAAGATAACGGGTCAAGTGATGAGGTGACTGTTTAGTCTCCTCTTGAAAATGACCAGGGTAGGTGACTGCACAACCTCTGGACACTTATTCCACCGTCTGGACACCCTGTGAAGGAGGGTTTTTTGGTATTAAGCCTGAAGCAGCCATCCAGGAGTTTGTATTCATTGGTTCTGGTCTTCCCTGGGGGTGCCCTAGTGAACAGTTGTTCACCAAGCTCCTGGTGCACGCCTCTGATATAATGATAAGCTACTATCAAGTCCCCTCTCAACCTTCTCTGCTTTAGGCTAAAGAGGCCCAGGTCCCTCAGCCTTTCTTTGTATGGCTTGCCTTGAAAGTCCCTGATCATACGGGTGGCTCTTTTCTGGACTCTCTCAAGTTTTTGCATGTCCATGCCCCGCTGCATATTCATGCAATGGTCAATTATTACCCCTAAGTCCCTTTTGGCCGTGGTGCAAGTCAAGCTGTCACCACCGAGCCTGTATGTATGTTGAGGGTTATCTGCCCCCAGATGGAGCACCTTACATTTGGAAGTGTTAAATTTCATCTAGTTCTGGTCTACCTACTCTTCAGCCTGTCCAGGTCCACCTGTATCTGCGACCTATCTTCTACCATGATCACACTGCCCCATAACTTGGCCAGTTAGCTTTTCACTCCCCCATCCAAATCATGGATAAAGATGTTGAAAGCACCAGTCCATGCACGGACCCCTGAGGGACACCACTGGCTGCTTCATGTCAGGACAACACAGATCCATTCATGAGAACTTTCTCGGTCCTACCCTGTAGCCAGTTTCCCACCCACTGAACCATTGAGCAGCTGAGCCCACAATCTTTCAGTTTTCCCACAAGGATATTGTGGGGTATTAGATAAAAAGCCTTTTGGAAGTCTAGGTGTATAACGTCTACCTCATCTCCCATGTCCAGGTGGTGAGAGACCTGACTGTAGAAGGAGATGAGATTGGTAAGACAAGACCGATGCACGACAAAGCCATGCTGGCTGTTGTTCAGAATCTTACCTTCTGCAAGTGTATCGCACATAGATTCTTTAATGAACTTTTCCAGGATTTTCCCTGGGATAGAGGTTAGGCTGACTGGCCTATAGTTGCCTGGGTCCTCCATCTTCTCCTTCTTGAAGATGGGCACAATGTTGACCTTCTTCCAATCCTCAGGGATATCCACTGTGCACTATGAATACTGAATGAGCTTTGCCAGGGGTTCTGCAGGGACCTCAGCCAGCTCCTTCAGCACTCTCACATTAAGTCATTCCGGTCCTGCTGACTTAAAAATGTCTAGCTTTTCTAGTTGGTATTGTACTCGCTCAGCATCCACAGTGGGGAGGCTGTCATTCCTGGCCTACCCCCTATGAGCCTTATCTCGTTTGTCTTTCCCCTTTTTCCGGTGAATTACTGAAGCAAAGTGGGCATTCAGAAGTTCAGTTTTTTCCTGAATGTTGGTTACCAGCTGTCTCGTGGTGATAAGCTGGGGTCCTACACTTCCATTTGTTTTCCTTCTACTGCCTAAAAACCTAAAGAAGGACTTCTTATTGTCTTTTATTCTTATGGCTAACCTAAACTCAGTCTTTCCTGATCATTTCCCTACAAGTGCTAATGTATAGTTCTCCTTGAGGACCGTCCCTAGCTTCCTCGTTCTTTTAATAGGTCTTAGAAGACCTTGAATATGTCCTAAGAGGATGAATATGGAGGATTGACCAGCTCCTCGGTTGGCATAGAGGAAATCTTTATAGTTCAATGGGCTGGACCCAGTGCAGGAGGGAGAGAATGCCACATTGCCATGGATGCCAAGCTGAGGCACTCCCTGCTCAACTGGCTGCAGTGGGGGCACAACTCCACACCGCCACCACACCTCATGTTGGTGGTCATGGTGGTGTGGCACTTCCTCCCACAATAGGTCCCACCCACTGAGCCACAGAGGCGGCTCCTGCTCAGAGCTGGTCCAGCCCAGCTGCAGCCCCACACCCTGCTGTGGGTGCAGAAATTTCAGGGGGCCACGTTTATTATGACCACATCCAGTGATGCTGGGACCCCATTTGGGGGCGCAACCCACAGTTTGGGAACTGCTAGTATAGGCTGTCTAGAAAGGTCTTCCACTGTGCTCTGGAGTAAAAAGAAGAAAAAAGGAGTAGATCTTTTCCATGGATGTAGAAGTCCTACCTGACTACTAGGTGATCTTTGTAAAGAGATCAGTGGTGGTGAAGTGGAAGCAGAGAAGCTAGTAGCTTGGAGATCTCATCTGTTAAGTTAGTCAATAGAAGAGATGTGGACACTGGATCTGTAGACAGACTGGTATGGTACCCTGAAAGGCTTCATTACAGATTCCATGTCCCAATCTGGAATAGGATGTTTAACTCAGGTGAATGAAACCTGAGGAGATGATTTAAATCTTTTACACAGGATTGGGGGAAGGTGACTTGTGCCTGGAGTAATGATCAGAAGTTACTGAGGCAGCAGAGTAATGGGGTTGTGGAGATGATGTGGAAGTTGGAAGCTGAACCACAGCTAAATTGGGGTAAGACAGACTTGTGGTAGAGGGCAGATGAGGAAGGCTGCATGGGCCAATGGAACCATATAAGCCTTCCCACCCTATTTTTAAGAGTCCTTTTTGAACATAAGTGATATACATAGCAGTGCTCTGTCACTGAGTACAGTTGTTTGCTTCACAGGCAAATAAAACAGCAGGAATGACCATATCATACAAGTGTGTGAGGTCACACAACGGACAATTCTGGAATCCTGGCAATTTGGATTCTGCCATAATGAGAATGTACATAGACCCTCTAGATACTCTTAAAGTTATCACTAAAATAGGTAATACGCAAAGGTAGCTAATAAACTAATTTATTGACATGCAGCAGAGACCAAAAAGCCAATCAAATATTGGACATCATTTAGAAGTGAATTGAAAACAAAACAGAAAGAAACATCATACCACTATACAAATTCATAGTGTGCCCACATCCTGAATACTATGTGCTATTTTGCTCTCTGGATCTCAAAAAGGATACAACAGAATTAGAAAAGGTACAGAAAAGGGTAACCAAGATAATCAGGGGTATGGAGCAGCTGCCATACCATGACAAGCTAAATAGACTATGACTCTTCAGTTTGGAAAGAAAAAGGTGGAGGGGAATATGTCAGAGGTTTACAAAATCAAAAAGGGTATGCTCATCAAGTACCAGAATACTAGAATTAGGGGGTACCCATTGAAATTAGTGGAGACAGGTTGAACACTAACAAGAGAAGGTACATTTTTATGCAGCACATAGTTATGAAATTCATTGCCACAGGAGGTGGTGAAGGCAGATAGCACAGTCAAGTTCAAAAAGGGACTAGACAAATTCATGGATGATAGATCCATTAATAGTTATTAAACAGAGCAGTCAAGGGTAGATCCTTTGGCACTTCTAAACCACTGATGGTAGATGTCAGGGAAGGTGCGATAAGACAGATCCCTCTCAATCAGTCATTCTCAACCGTTTTAGACTCAGGCACATCTTACATCCCACAAAAAATGTCAGCTCTTAGTTTTCACTCATTTTTAACTACAGAAGAATAGAGCAATTCTTCTGTTGAACAGAACACAGACAGACAACAACAGGTCAGAATACTTTTAATACTATGGATTCCTATTTGAAATCTCTAGGTTTTACTTGTGAATCATATTTGCACACTTGACAGTGCTAAAATTGCATGGCACCCTGCAGCACCACATGATCTCATGGCACCACAGAGTGCTGCTGCACTGTGGCTGAGAATCACTGCTCTACATACACCCTGGTCACATGGTCTCTCTCTAAAGCTTTCCAGTCCGATTGGTGGCCTGTGGGGGGGAGAGGGGCACATGCAGCCTGCAGGGGGTTAAGTTGTAGCCTCTGAGCTCCTGCCTGGCTCCTGTTCCCCCCAGGGCTCCAGTTGCAACAGCAGCTGGACTCTTTGGACTCTCTCTCCCTCCTCCGGCTTCTATTTTCTGTGCCATCCCAGGTGCAGTGCAATGCAGTGTGGCACAGTACAGGGAGCTGAGGGTGAAGCCAGGGCCACACAGGCACAGTGTTGCAGGAAGGGCACCCGTGGCCTCAACTGGCATGGCCTGTGCAGCTTACTGCCCTGACCACTTATAAGTTGGACAGCCCTATTTAAACCATCCACTTCTGCTATTGTCAGAGACAGAATACTGGGCTAGATGGACCATTGGTTTGATCCACTATAGCATGTCTTATATTCTTAAACTAAGCTGTATGGTTAAGGGACGTTACATGTATTCTGCCACATATTAGGTTTGGAGTGTTCTGCCTGACCATTCTGGGTGGTAAAAAGAAACTGAATACTGGTTGACACTGCTCTGCATATTGCACCCTATGCTATGCTGGTCATGCGAACATGTGAGTGCAGGCAGAGCCACAACCTATACACTGGCTTTCAAAAAAATCTGAAAATACCCATGCCGGGAGCATAAACACTTAGAGTAGAATCTGTCTGGACAGTCACTTAAAGAAGAGCTTGTTAGTAACACTTTAAAAAAATTGTGATTACTACCAGGGGAAAGGTTCATGTTCAGGCAGCAAGCAATTATTAAATTAAACCTTTTGACCTTTACAAATTCACTTATTTTTAGATGATAAAGCTAATTACTACAGATTATAAATTGATTGCTTGTAACATTTTCTTTTAAACCATTGCAATGCTTCAGAGCATGAGAAAGTCTTATAATTTGTTTTTTTTTTATTTCTTTTATTGCTTAAAACAGCTCTCTGGATTCCTTTTGAATGTTTCCCTCTTTTCCTTGTTTCCAAAAATATACTCTTAAAAATTATTTAACATATTCCATCTTCTAGTCCATGTGTACAACTCCTGTTGATGCAATCTCACAGATTTATTGGAAGTTGGGTGTGCATCTTGAACCCTTTAAACAAGTTCAGCTCTCTATAGTACATCGTTTCATTCACAGCAGTTTAATTAAAAGATATTATAATAGTGCTTACACCAAAATTAACAGTAGCAGTACTAATTACTGCTTCACTGAATCTGGTTAATAAATAAAAATATGATAAAGAATAAGGATTAGCATAACAAACAGAGAGGTATCTGGCTACGTCAGTCTGAATTCAGGAAGAAGGCAGGATAGATTTTCACCTTATACACTAACTAAATCAGACATGCTTCCTGCAATTCCTTCTCAGCATCTGATGCTGCTCATAATAAACATGCTTTGCTGTATCTGAAGGATTCAGGGAGTTCCTTGTTTCCTGCATACGGCAATTCCTAACCTTGGCCAAGCTCTCTCTCTCTCAGTCCATGTGACCTTATACTATATGAGTCCACAGAGTAGCACATGTAGCCTAGTAAAGAGTACAAAGAGCCTACTCAAAGAGGCTATCCAGGAGCTGTACTGAAGGTATTCAATGCTTGCAGTATAGAAAATGTTATCTTCTTGTTATTTTTAAGGTAGTTATAAATTACACTATTTTTTCCTTCGAAAGTGTGCTTTTTAAAATGAATTTGCATTCATGAAAGGGAAATAAAAAAAGTAATACATTGCAGTCAGCATGGTCTCCAAAATCCCTAAAAATGCCCCCCAGATATTAAAACAATACAATAGGGGTTTACAGCTACAGGGAACTGAAACAGAAAACTGAAGATTTTTTGAACAGAAGAAAGAAACACGTTAAGGGTATTTTACGTCTTTCCAGAGCACCCTAGTTAAGCACCGTTTTTTCCCCACTTTAAACCAGCTATCATGGTCCATATCTTAAATATAACACCATTCAAATTACCTTTCTGATTTTGAATCCCAAGTGAACAGAAATGCTCAGCTCCCTAATGAAACCAAATGGTGATAAATAGGGAAACTAAAGATTTGCACTAATGCATATGTTCTAGGTTTCAAATCCAAATTCAGTTAATAACAACCTGTTATGTTTCTTCAGAACTAAATGGAAGAAACTTTAATCAATAGATATCTAAGGAAAAAGCACAAGATCAATAGCAACGCTAATTTAGCAGAATTAAGGAGCAACATGAAGATTTTTAACGAGAAAGCAGACACCTTTACAATAACTGCATGATGATATGTTGCCTAGCAACAAGATATAAAAATGATCTACAACGCCAGTAACTTCTTTCACATATGAAAACAGCACCCTACCAAGACAGCTTCATAATGTACTCTTACAAACTAAAAATCCATAGAGACCATTAAAGTCTCCATCTTCTCTAATATACTCTGTTAAACAATCATGTGTTTTTGTTAATGCAGTAAAAGACTGAATTTATTTAATGATTTACCCAATGATACATCAGCAGCAGCAATAGGAATTTTTCTATTTTAAGCTTCCTGAATCCATCCCAAGATAGTACAGTTCTGTTGAGAATAAATATAATGAACCAGAGAAATGGAATGCCCAGGGCAGGAGGAAAAAAACCCACAAAAAGATTTTTTAATCGGGGAAGTTAAAAACAGCTCGCATGTTTGACTACAATTTTTAATATTTATGCAATAACATTTACTACTTTTATATTTCTTCCTATAATTTGTCAGCAAATTTACGTACAGTTGTCAGGGTGTCATAAGCTCCCCAGTGACCGGGAGGTGGATAAGAGGGGTATGACAACTATAAAGATGGTGGGAGGTTAGCGATGAGGACCACCAGGAGTACCAAGGTAAGGAAATCACAAGTGCAGCTCTGGGGAGTCAGTTCTGTTGCAACTGGGAAGCTCACAACCAGACAGGTGGAAGTAAATGAGATGAGAGATGGTGCAACTGCTAGGTGTTGGTATGGCCATCTGTAGCCAGGGTGTGGGGCAGGAGCAGCTGCCAATTAGAGCTAGGGTAGAGAGAGAAAGCAAGCAAATTTTTTGCCAGCCCAATTACAAAAGAAGAGCTGCAGCCAAAAAATAAGCACTGGAGCCAAGAGGCAGTGCAGGCAAGGGGCCAAGAAACCATACACCTCATTTCTAGGACAATTCTGGCAGTAACAGTCAAAGCTAAAGTCTAGCTTCCTGAGATACAGAATAAAGCAGCCCACAGAAGGAGATGATGTTTTCTGGGATAAGTGGCTCTGATAAGAATACCTGTCAAGAGCCAGAGGGCATGGCAGATATCCAACTAAGTCTTTCTCTCTCTCTCCCTCTCTCTGAGATATCCATACTACTTGAATACTGGAGTAGTGGAAAGAATGGCCCATGATAGGAAGGCACAACACTAAAATAAGAGCTTAAGCATGTGTTGTACCTGTCTGTAGTGTCCTCAGGTCCACTTAAAATTAACTGGGATCAGATTTATGGTGAGTTTTAGTACAGACCAATCTAAGCTGTAGAGATATTGTATGTGTGTGTATATATATACACATATATATGCAAGAAAAACTGTGTCTAGTTATGAGGGGATTTAGCCCACATTATTATATTAATTTATAATTTTAATAATAAATTATACCTTTTTAATTGAAAGCTGAAATCTAATCTGGTCTCTGCTACTGACTGGCTTTAATTCCTTGAATAAATCATTTAACTACTGCATACTTCAGTTTGCCAATCCATAAAATGTGTGCAAGTGTATTTCAATAACTCACTATTACATCTTCCCCTAGGATCACTGTAAGGCCTCATTAATGAATATGAACATACTATGGAAAACGTAAAGGGCTGCCATTACTACACTCATGCAAATGACCCCTGCACTGAATTGTAAAAGTGTGAAATAATTTCTAAAGGAAATGCTCCAAATGGGTATCTGAGTAGGATCTTTGAGTGGGACTAAGATCCTGATGACAGATGAGCAATACTATAAGGCACTAAGTATTTTGCTAGTGGTATGCCCTGCTAGGCTTCTGCACTGGATGGTGTATAGCTAAAAGAGGGAGAGAACTGAGAGAGAGGGTGGCACTGGGAACACCCAGTGAAGGAGGTGAAGCACTAAGAGAAGTTAAAAAGTCACATTCATCATGTGCTAGGTTGTGATAAGCAGGAGTCCATTCAATAATCAGGATGAGATCAAACAGAAACAAGTGCAATTGTATTTAATCTGCGGAAAGGATAAGCTTCTGAACTTCAGAAGCCATTTGTGTTATACAGTATATCAGGATATTATTCTAACTGGTTACATGGATTATAGGTAACTGGAAAGATGGAGGCATTGGCGTGATATAGAAATAGTACATAAATATGTAAATGCATAAAGGGAAGTCAAGTGTGACTCCCTTTCCTAATTGCCTAACATGATTCCCACTAGATGCATAAATTACAGCTCTTATTAACAGCACTATGAATAATAATCAGTTTACTTTCTGGCTTGTATCTAAATATACTTTCTATATGATTTCATCTTTTATTCAGCTGTTTAAAAGCAGAACATCTAATTACAGTTCCTATTAGTCTACATTAATTTTTTTTTTGCCATAGAGCATGTGTGATGACTGATTTTCTAAAAACAGACAGAATTCTTTAGCATATGGAAAAATCATGTTATTATTAATTCATTCCCACATGACTCTACATTTCAATTCCCTTAATTATTTAGTCATTGCTGATTATGTCTTTTCACAATTCATTATCCCATTTCCTGCAACGTGGGCATTTTATTCATTAAGTGTCAAAATGAAGGGCTTGACCTGCAGAAAGATAATCAGGAAATAAGTGGCATATATAAAAGGTTTGGGTTTCCCTCAAGTGCTCACTTCTTTCAGTAGCTTTGCTATGCTCTTAGTGAGTGACAACAGAAGCTAAACACTATTTATCATTTTAAAAATATACAGAAGAACCAATCTGCAGGAGCTGAAAACTCAGCTCTCTCTTTTCCAAATGTACTTACTTTTGCCAGCTTCTAATTGTTACTACTGTAATGTGATAATGATGGCACAGTTATATCACTTTTATAGCAGCATAATACAGAAAATGATGGTTTCTGGAAATATCAAGGAGAACATCAAGTAACACATGTATTATGGAGAGACAAATCATTCTCCCATAATTAAAGTCAAAACCCATTTTATAAACTTGACTTTGACACTTATCACTCAACTTCATGGACAGTAAATTAGCAGAAAGCAACTGGACACAGCAGGGATAAGAGACAATTGGAAGGAGGTACAGCAGAGAAGTGGTAGGTAAATTCAGAGGATGACAACTTACTACAGCTATAAATTACTCTCATATACTCAAACGGCAAAGGTCCATACCGAGGATCTAAAGATTCCAACCCTACCAGCATAGGAGGTGCAAGACAATTTTCTTATTTGTATGCTAAGTTTGACATTTGTACAAAATACAGTAGATAACTAAGTGGCAAGGATGTAGGATCATTCCAGAAGATCCTAAGAGTGCCTGCATTTCAAAGAAAGTTTTTTATATTTGATTAACTCTTCATCTTGAGGCAAACTTAACTTGTCTCGCTCCCATCTTTTTATATGTTCAGACTTGCATAGAGGGGTGCTACACAAAGGTGTAACATGCTCAAAGTTGAGCATGTAGCAGCAGAGGATGATGATTCCAAGGTAGAATTTGACTAAAACTTTTCAGTTGTAGGAGGCGATGATGAGAGAAAGGAGCAGCTTAAATTTATGACAAGAAGGTTATATACTGTAATAAGGGTGCAAATATAATTTACCTTTGCTTGCTCTTAGATTTTGGTGCTGCATGGTATTTTTTTCATTAGACATCATAATTTGAGGGTCTAGCATGATATTTCTATTTTTTTGTCCTAGCAACTCTGAACTCTACCGGAGACCCAGGAGGGAATCTACATGGTGCCATATAACTGAATTTGTGTTTAAAGTTTGCTTTTGGTAAAAAAAAAAAAATGTAACTGTCTGCATGAAAACTGCAGAGAATTATGGAAAGAATTATGGAAAAAGAAAAAAAAGAGTATTGTGCTTATTGTACTTAAGGCAACTGAATGCTGCCCAGGAGAACTAGACTGTTTTCCCTGCTTTTGCTATCAAGTTCCCATATGAAGCCGGGCTTAACTCAAACTTCTCACAGGTAGCCCCTAATGAGGTGTTCTTTATTTTCCTGTATGTTCACATTTGGAGACCTTAGTTGCCAATTTGAGAAAATACTGAACACTCACAGTTACAATTTAAGTTACTGTGAGCTTTGCTCAGAGTGTAATGTCTGAGAATGGGACCAATGGATTTGCAAACTGGAGAGCTAATCTGTGCTGACACTTTAGACCTTAATCTTACTGTCTCAGTTCCCTAGCTATAAACCAGGAATAATACTGATTCATCTTGTATTATCAAAATATTTGTACTGATGTTTCTGAAGCACTCGGGTATTATAATGGCAAGCATCACAGTAGAGCCGATGAAAAAATTAATCATTCTGTCTGCAGAGTGGAACTTGAATATGCATTGTCTGGAACTTGGATGGTAAAAAGTCTGAGCCCGTGTAGTGAACGTGAGGATGAAACAATGGTACTCATAAACTGAAATGAGCGCCCATGTGAAGTGGTGCTTAGTTTATGAGCATCATTGTTTTATCATCATCATGGAAAAATAGTGTGGGATCAAGAACTGGATTAAAAAAGGGCTCGAGCTGCACTTCAGACAAAATTTGGGTGCCCAAGTCTAAGTGAGTAAAAGTTTGCACAAAACCATGCCAACCCCATAAGAAGAGGCTGTGCACACCTACATTTTCTGGGAAAAACATCTTTTTGGGTGTATACAATCCAACTACTGTGTATGCCTGGAGATGCTGCCATTACTGGGCAGCAGGATTGGCCTGCCTATCCTGCAGTACCTGTAGCCAAGGGGGCCCTGAAGCCATGAACACTCAAAATCAGTGCTGTATTAAGGGGGGGGGAGGAGGGGCAGGTGGTTGCCACCAGTCCACGTTGTTGCTGCTGCCACCAGCTTCACATCCAGCTGCTCACCACCGCACCAGCCAGTGCTGCCCCCCCACCAATGCTGCTGCTGGCTTCTTCCTGTCAGGGGGCCCCAAAAAATTGTGGGCCAGACCTGCTGGGCAGCAATGGTGCAGAAGAGAGGAGAGGATAGCATAAAGCAGGGGTGAGCAAAATACAGCCCATAGCCCAGATCTGGCCTGCCAGGCCATTCTATCTGGGCTGCAGGGCCCCTAAAAATTAAAAAAAATAATATTTATCCACTCCTGGATGCCTGTTGAAGATTTATCTGCTCCTGGCTACCTATTGGAACCAGGAGAAGCCGGCAGGACTCAGCAGCCAGGCCTGCCTGGCCCTGCTCCCCCAACCTTGTCCCCACCTCACCTGGAAGCCTCTGCCTAGCAGGGCCTTCTGGCCTGGGACCCTGGGGCTGTTCCTGCTTCCCTGCACTGGAGGGAAGTTCAAGTAAGAGTGGGCAAGGGGTGGGGAAAGCACGGGAACATCATGGATTGCCCAGTCCTCAGGGCTGGGCTGGGCTGGATCCTACTGAGTCCCATGGTCCAGCCATATGGCCAGAAGCCACGTGGTGCCAGAGCAGCTGGCGGGTGGGCAGTGAAGTGGTGACAGTGGCTGAAGGCAGGGGGCAGTGGCAGTGAGTGGGCATGCGGAGTGCAGTGAGAGCTGGGCGTGAGCACAGGGCCCAGTGACAATGCGCTCAGGTGCACGAGGGTGCACATGCACCCCCTGGCACCCCTGACAGCGCCAGTGCACTCCCTGACAAGCTACACTTGCTGCTTAGGTGATGGGGGGGGGCAAGTAGGAGTGCCAATGCCCCCCCTACAACTGCCAGCCAGGGAGCTCAGAAGTGTCTGCACCAGCCCACCAGCCCTTCCAGCCACTTCTGGAAGTGATTATTGGCCGCCTCATGATTGACCATGGGGGGATCACTCCTGTCGGTAAGATTAGCCATGGTGGGACCCCCCAGTCAGCAAGACTGGCTGTGGGGAGACTCCCCCCAGTTGCTGAATGGTCATTGGGGCGGCACATGCCCCCCTGACTAAAGTGGCACCAGTCACCCATGGAGGGGCCCATGCCAGTGTCCCAGGACCAGCGCTGGTGGGGGCCCAGGGCAGGGTGGTGGGGTGCAGGTCCCAGGCTGGCAGGGGATCTGGAGCTGGGCTGGCTTCCCCTTCTCCCTGCTGGCACAGTCCAGCTTGGCTCCATAGATTCCTGCTGGCCTGGGCCCCATGCTCCTGCCATCCCACTCTGGGCCCTGCCAGCACTGGCCCTGAGACACCAATGTGGGCCCCACTCTCCCGCCCAGCTGTCACTGAGCTCCATGCACTTGCTCCCTGCCACTGCCGCCCACCTACGGCCACTTTCACCGCTTCCCTACCTGCCTGCCAACTGCTCTGGCACCACATGGCTCCCAGCTGTATGGCTGGACCACAGGATCATGGGGCCTGCTCTAGTACCCTGGGGCCAGGAGTGGGAGGGTATGTATGTGTGTGTGCGTGTGTCCATGCAATGAGGGAGGGAGGGACAGAGTGTGTGTGTGTGTGTTCATAGGGCAAGTCCTATATGCACACTCCACCATATACATGCACTCTAACCCCCCCTTCACACTGCCATATATGCAGAACTCCACACCCCCTCACAAATCCCACCCACCCTCTCTACCACAAACCCCATACCCACCCATGCCCCACATATATACATGTACACACCCACATGCTCCCTTACCCCACACCTATCCATTCCAACCCCCAACATACCCACATCCTCCCCCATACCTCACATACCCTCAGCCCTCCAAAAGCCTATATGCACCCCCATGCCTCTCACCCCTCCCGGAAATATACAAGAGTAAGATTTCATTTTAAGCTATTGTGCAATCACCTCTATGTACAGTATACAAACACATGTAAATCAGAGTAAAAATATTTTTTTAAATCAAATTAATGTACGTTGTAGATGTTTGATTTTTAGAATATAATTTGGTATTTTTCTGGTTCTGAGACAGCAAAACCCATTGCTGAAAGGAGTTCTTCTGGGAGCAAAACTCAGGGGTTAGGGGGTGGGACTTCTGGTCCCAAGATGGCAACCAGGGGGCGGGGCACCTGTCAAAGGACAGGGATACCCATGTGGCCCTTTATAGCTTGCCAAAACTCAGTAATAAATACTCCGCCTGAAATAATTGCCCACACCTGATGTAGAGCCCAGGCCCAGCATACAGTCCAAGTCTCAGGAGCTGTACCACTGGGGTGGAGGAATTATTTTCTGTCACTCCTCTAGCTCCTGATTCTACTCAGTAGTGCAAATACTGCATCTGTTTATATATTTAAATGTTGAAAGTTGACATGTTCTGGAAGTGCACTTGAGCTGCTGCTTTGGGCAGCGTGGAGCTCAAGTCCAGTGTGTAGATAACAGTAGACTGCACTGGGGACTGGTAAAGGAGGAGTCAAGAAGGGAGAGAAGACTCTTAAAGAGTGACCTTACCAGAGACCTTAGGTCTACTGTTCCTCTCTTGTCTAAGCCACTCCCAGTGGCCCAGAATTTTAACAAAGACCACCTGCCAGCTTGAGCTGTAAGCAATTACATTTTTATCTTTAGAAAATGGTGTTTCAGTGGGACGGCATCTTCTGGTACAAGCTTCATAATGTGGTCCCCATATCACAACCACCAAACCAGGCCTACCAAAGGCTGCTGAAACTTGAGAATGACTTCCTATTCCTTGATATTGTAAGAAGCTGAATTTTCCACCTAGCCAGAAAGGGAATAAGGAGGAAGCAAGGGACAGGCATATTATGCTTGTGCACCCCAAACTTCCCTCCTGTCAATGCTGGCTGAATTCTGCCTCACCCAAAAATAACGATAATACATGAGGGACAATAATATAAACATGCATTTACTCAGCATTTCTTCTTATCAGGGTAGTTTCAAAAGTTTAAATAATAAAAAATATTCCATTAAATTGAATATCCACTCATAACTACATTAGAATATTGTGAAGCTATGGTTCAGTATTGTAATATTTGTAACATATATATTGCATGTTACTTATGGGGCTGCCATCAGTGAAAAAAAACATTTGAAAAGGGCTTAATAGATACTGCATTAATATACAGTTGTTTCCTAAATAGCCTTCATAGCTAGACAAATATTTTGCCTAATGCAATTTCATTTTCTGCCAGCTGCATGTGATTTGCTTTTGATCTGGCATACACTTTGTTATACATTATTAAACAGCCAATCAGCTTGCCCCTGGAGTTAGCACTGTGCCCCCTGCTTATTTTTTAACAAATTTCCTTTTTCTTTCCTTTTGTACCAAAGTGATTAATCATTTCAGCTAACGGCATGCTGTTAATGATCTGAGTCAGTGACTTCAGACCATCTTAATCTCCTGTTAGGCAGGCTTTAATATGATAGGAATTTACTTACAAGCTTTTATTTATATCACAGTAGGTTCCCAATTTCATGTAGCAACAAGAACAAAACCTCCAAAACTACTTTATTTCTGCTTTTAATGTTTTTGATGGACTTCTATGAGAAGGGGGGCAAACCTAACTAAGAAATATAAACTAAAAGGCAGAATGATAAATGCTTATTTTTCAGAGCAGTCTGGGTTTGTGTCCAGTTGTCTGGAGAGAACCTGTTGCCTTCCAATTTCCCTTTGTATTTAGTTTTTTCTTTTCCTCGTCTGGGTTATTTTGTATCCTCTGGTTGTCTGCAGCAGTGCTTTCAGATGACTGCCTTATTAAAGTACAGTCCTCTGGGGCTCTGGAGTCCTTATTTGCAGCATCCTTATTTGCAGCTTGGTTGGCAGAGAAGGAGCTTTGATTTTTCTTTTAATATTACAAATATTTCCAGCTAACTTTAAGATCCACTTTCAAATGGGTGACCTCTTTTCTGTGTTATCATAGCAGTCTTAATAAAAGACTCTTTTATTAAGCCAAGTGCCTTGGCATTATTTCTTTTTTTATTATTGTGCTGTAGTTTTATGTAATATTAAGGGATTTATTTGAGGGATGAAAAAAAACACCAAATGGATTTAGTTATCAAAACTTTATGATATCTTAACCAGCTGCAGGAAGAGTCTGAAAGGCTATTTTAAGAGTTTTCTGAAAAGGCAAGATCCATACAGTTTAACAGAGTTCATGAAATGGTCAGTGTCAAATACTGCATGTCTTGATTTTGTTCAATAAATACTGAGTGGGCACAGGGACAGGGTGGCTACAAAGCTTGATATAAAATTAACAGAAATACATCTATGAGATGAGAATCTGTTTGATCTTTCCCAGGCAAGCTGTGAGATGGGGCAAGTAGCAAGGGCCTGCACCCTGCATAGCTTATGTCAGACTGGAGTGAACTGTACTCTCTGCCCTCAGTGAAGCTGTTGCCCTAGATGAATATGTGCAGAGGGAGGGTAGCAACCCTCCATTCACCCTTCTTCCCATGCTGCCCATTGGAGTTCACTGGCTGCACAGGAGGTGGTATGCTGCACCCCACAATGTGGCCAATATATGTACTTTTGCCTATAATATCCTATGGCTTATCTGCCATGATCTTGATTATCTGCAATAATATTGAGGATGATGCTTTCCTTCTGTCTCTCTACACACTGCCCTTTCACCATGTTTGTCTGTGGCAGACAAAAGTAACTGCTGGTGCTTGTGTCATGATGATGGCCATCATGGTTAACACACTGGGAATGGCAGAAGGGACCTCCTGAGTGAAAAGCATTCATCTCTACAGAGGCAGGCAAGGTTCTTTGGGTAGATGTGATATAGATTGCATAGACATTAGGGGCTGGAAGGAACCTCATGAGATCATTGAGTCCAGCCCCACCACCATAGGCAGGAAGTCAGCTAGGATCAGATGATCCCAGCAAAAAAAATATCTAGATGTTCTTTGAAAGAGTCCAGAGTAGGTGCTTGTACCACCTCTGGGGGGAGTCTGTTCCAGACCCTGGACACACGTACCATAAAGAACTTTTTTCTTATGTCTAGTCTAAATTGGCCTTCCTGGAGTTTATGGCCATTAGACCTTGTTATCCCATGGGAAGCTCTGGTGAACAGCTGTTCTCCCAGGTCCTGATGTACCCTTCTTATATAATTGTAGGCTGCTACCAAGTCCCTCTGGAGCCTTCTTTTTTCCAAATTGAAGAGTCCCAGATCCCTCAGCCTCTCCTCATACGGCCTGCCCTCCAGGCCTTGGATCATATGAGTGGCTCTCCGTTGGACTCTCTCAAGCTAGGGCAGTTGGTGACAGAGAAGAGAAGCAAATCTGAGCCCTTCACTGAGTTCTTTGCATCTGTATTCCTAGACACAGACCAAGACACATCTCTCAGTTGGATCACAGATAGATACAGGAGGGACACCAGCCCACCAACTGTTAGTGCAGACTTACTGAAGGGGCACTTGGAGGGGCTGGATGTGTTCAAATCAGTGGGCCCAGATGAACTTCATCCAAGGGTACTGAAAAAATTGGCCAGTGTCATAGCACAGCCTCTGGCACGGCTGTTCGAGCACTCATGATGCTCTGGTCAGGTCTCAGAGGACTGGAAACGACCCAATATGGTCCCTATTTTCAAGAAGGGGAGGAGGGAGGAACCAGGAAACTATAGGCCAGTTAGTCTCAGCTCTATCCTTGGGAAAACGCTGGAAAAAATCATTAAGGATCACATTTGTGGAGGCCAGCAGGGGACATAATGCCAGAAGGAAATCAGCACAAATTCACTGCAGGTAGATTCTGCCTGACTAACTTTGTTTCTTTTTATGACCAGGTCACAAAATGCTTAGACACAGGAGCTGAGGTAGATGTCATCTACCTAGACTTTAAGAAGGCCTTCTATATGGTATCTCATTCTGTTCTTGTAAATAAACAGACAGGCTCTAATGTAGATGATTACACAGTCAGGTGGGTGGCAAATTGGCTTAGTCGCACCGAGAGAGTGGTGGTGGATGGGTTGATATTGACCTGGAAATATGTAGGTAATGGAGTCCCACAAGGCTCTGTCCTTGGACCGGTGCTATTCAATGTCTTCATTAGTGACTTGGATGAGGGTGTGGAGAGCACCCTGTCCAAGTTCGCAAATGATACCAAGTTATGGGGAAAAGTTAACACACCATAGGCGAGGGAACAGATCCAGGTGGATCTGGCCAGGTTTGAGAAATGGGCAGAACAAATAGGATGCAGTTCAACAAAGACAAGTGCAAAGTGCTACACCTGGGCAAAAAGAACCATCAACACACTTAGAGGCGGAGGGATGACCTTCTCAGAAGCACAGCAGTGGAAAGGGATCTTGGAGACATAGTTGACTACAAGATGAACATGAGTCGTCAGTGTGATGAAATGATCAACAAGGCTAACTGCACTTTATCATGCATTAGCAGATGCATGACAAACAGGTCCAGGGAGGTGATGCTTCCCCTCTGTGTGGCACTGGTCAGGCTGCAGTTGGAGTACTGTGTCCAGTTTTGGGTGCCATGCTTCAGGAGGGATGTGGAGACTCTTGAGAGGGTTCAGAGGAGGGCCACTTGTATGGTTAGAGGCCTGCAGGCAAGGCCCTATGAGGAGAGACTGAGGGACCTAGAGCTCTTCAGCCTTCTCAGGAGAAGGCTGAGAGGTGATCTTGTGGCTGCCTATATATTCATCGGGGAGGGCAGCAGGAAATAGGAGATGCTGTATTTACTAGGGCACCCCCAGAATAACTAGGAACAATGACCACAAATTGATGGGGAGCAGGTTTAGGTTGGACATTAGGAAGAACTTCTTCACAGTAAAGGTTGTCAGAATCTGGAATGGGTTTCCAAGGGAAGTGGTGCTCTCCCCTACCTTGGGCATCTTTAAGAGGAGACTGGACAAGAACCTAGCTGGGGTTGTTTGATCCCAGCACTCTTTCCTGTCCAGGGCTGGGGATCGGACTTGATGACCTACTGAGGTCCCTTCCGAACCTAATATCTATGAATCTGTAAGCTTTTCCACATCCCTCCTGAAGTGGGGGGCCCAAAACTGGAAGCAGTACTCCAGCTGCAGCCTCACCAAGGCCAAGTAAAGCGAGAGGATGACACCCCTGGTTTTACTTGAGATGCATTGGTAGATGCACACCAGAGTTTGGTTTGCTTTGTCAGCTACCGCATTGCATTGGTGACTCACATTCATGTTGTGGTCAATCAGGACCCCCAAGTCTCTTTCAGTTGTGGTGCTAGTGAGCATAGCACTG
Organism: Crocodylus siamensis; assembly: GCF_052110815.1. Classification (NCBI taxonomy): domain Eukaryota; kingdom Metazoa; phylum Chordata; order Crocodylia; family Crocodylidae; genus Crocodylus; species Crocodylus siamensis. The sequence continues at coordinate 297,315,514 of NC_143395.1, forward strand.
CTGAGCTTTTAAGTATGTTGAGGATTCTTCCTACTGAGGGGCAGCACCTTACACTTCTCTACACTTCTCATAAGGGCTATTCAGTTTTGGTCATGAGAGAGCATGTGAAAGTCGGCCTGTATCCTCAGCCTGTCCTGTGGTGTGACCACCCTTCCCCAAACTTTGGTATCATCCACAAACTTTGCCAGCTCGCATCTGACTCCCAACTGCAGATCGTTAATGAATCTGCTAAAAAGTACCAGCCCAAGTACTGAGCCCTGAGGGATTCCACTGTTTACCTTGTGCAGTGTTAATTTGCTCCCATCAACTAGTAGTCTTTGGGTCTGACCCTGTAGCCAGTTACCTAGTCATCAGTCTGTAAGATGATCTAGGCCACAGTTCCCCAGCTTAGCCATGAGGACATCATGGGGAACTAGGACAAAGGCTTTCCTGAAATCCAGATATATGACATCCATGTCATCTCCCTTATCCAAGGCTCATGTCACCTGGTCATAGAAGAAGATGAGGTTGGTCAAGCAAGACCTGCTAGTCACAAAGCCATGCTGGCTGGCATTCAGGTGCTTGCCTTCCATTAGCCTGGTGTTGATGGATCCCTTGACAATTTTCTCCAGGATTTTACCAGAGCTGGACATCAGACTAATTGGTCTATAATTCCTACTTGGGTCATTCCTCCTTCCTTTCTTGAAGATAGAGACCACGTTGGCTCTTTTCCAGTCTTCCGGGACCTTGCCTATGCACCACAAATTTTCAAATATCTTTGCCAGTGGGGGTGCAATGATGTCTGCTAGCTCCTTTAAGACTCTCGGGTACATTCCATCTGAGCCCGTCGACTCAGGGGCAACACAGATGCACATGCACCCCCTCAGCATGGCAGTGTATCCCTTACAAAAAGGTGCCTTTGGGTGTTCACCACTTGCCACCCCACCCCACCCCTGCCGCCGACACTGCTGGTTGTGCCTGCAGGCAGTCAGACATCCCCGCTGGCTGCCGCTGATGCTGCATGTGTTGTCTGCACATGGTCAGCAACCCCTAGTTGGCGTTTGCCACCCCCCGCACAGCTGACAGTGCCGGCAGTGTCTGCAGGAGCTCCCGCTTATTGCTGCCATGCTCCTGCTGCTGCCACTGCCATGCTCCCCGCAGCTGCTGGGACAATGCATCATTCATGTGTGGACTTCTCAATGTCCAGTTCCTCAAGGTGTTCCCTCACCTCATCCACATCAATTTTGGGCTACGCCACCCACCCCCAGGATGGTTTGTGTCCTTTCTGACAGTATGATCCCCTTGGGAGGATGAAAAAACAATGAGAAAAAGTCATTTAGGAGATTGGCCTTTTCTTGGGTGTTGGATCTCAGCTGCCCCATTTGATCTTGCAGGGGCCCAATGCTATCTCTGTTCTTTTTTTGACTTTCCACATATCTGAGAAAGGAGTTTTTGTTGTCCTTCTTCAGGCATAGGAAGTCTCTGAAGATGGTGACTACACCCAAAAGCTTGCTAAGAACTTTTTTCCAACTATCCAGTTGGTCTACTAAAAGATATCACATCTACCCAAAGAACCTTGCCTGCCTGGCTAGGGACAGACATTACACATAAACCAGTTTAAGTGATCAGAAACTGTTTTAAACCTATAACAGAACAGATATTCAGTAAACATACACCAGTTTTAAAATGGCTGAAACTGGTTTGAGATAAACCTGGTTGAATGTAATATCAGACTTAATTGATTTGGGTCAAACCGGTTTATGCAATGTCTGTCCCAGACCCCTGTGTTCTTAGACCAACACAGCTACAACCAAAAACTCATCTCTACAGATTAATTCAAGGAGCTAGATTCTCAAGTTGAAGTGTGTAACACAGTCACAACCTCTGTGAACTGGAGAGAGAGATGTGTAACAGAACTTGCTCCCCACTCTTATCCCATCTTCCTCTCTGTCCCTTCTTCTTTCTCGCTCTTTCTTTCAACATAAAAGTACAAGATCACTGACAGATGTTCAATTAAAGGTGTGATAGGATCTGATCCATGATTCCCATCATTGTACCTCCTGCCACACCATACATGCATGACAGGAGGCGTGACTGTGGGTTCAGGGATAAATGCCAATTGCATCTTATTGCTGGTGTAGGGGGAGCCCAGGCCTATGATCCTGAGTTCTCCCTGCACCAGTAAGTAGCAAAGCTCACAAGTAGCAAAGCCCAGTGCACCCCTGCCTCCCTTCTAGTGCCTCCCTTTTGTGACCGCTCAGAGTTTATATGCCACCAACAGCAGCTGCCCATGCCACTTGTGCCATGTGTGCTATGGGCCAGCCACCCTTGCTTTACATCAGTGGCTTGCAAATATGCCTTACCAGTCCTGACTTATGTCTCTCTACTGCTTTCTATGATCAGCATGGATTGTCTGTTCTCACATGATAAGAATACAGGAGTCAGACATAGTCTCATGCTGCTTTTATTTGTGCCCACTCTTCTAGTCTGAATGCTTTCCCTGTACTTACTCCCCATGAACAAATCACAAATCAGCTCCTTATTTTATCTCAATAATGACCATTCAAGTGAATATCCCAAAACATTAAAAATACCCACACCTGCTCATCACTTTACACTCACCGCATACAAAACAGCACTGGCAACATGTAGGGAGTGCACCTGCACCCCACCCAGCGTGGTGGTGCACCTCCTGGAAAAAGACGCTGCTGACACTGCCGGCAGTGCCAGCAGGCAGTCCACGATTGCCGCTGGCTGCCACCGCCACAGTCGGCAGTGTCTGCGGGTGGTCACCAACTGTCGGTCGGCACTAGCCACCCTCTCCCCTGACGGCACTTCTGCTGCCTTCGGGAGCTCCTGCTTACCGCCACCACACTCCCGCTGCCTACAGTGTTGCCACCACCTGTGGGAGCTCGCCATGCCCTCCCAACCTCTGGGGGCATATGACATTCATGAAAAACAGGGATTATTAAACATTGCTGTTAATAATACTTTTCAGTAAATCAGTATATTTCAATTCTGAACACGATAAACACACTTTTCCCTCTCACTCTTATATATGTAATAGAGCTATCTAGATATGCAATAAATGCTAGAAGAATAGCTTTAGGCATTGCAAATAAATAGCTGTGGTAACACTAAGTTGTGGTGCCTTGGTTCTGTGATCAGCAACAAGATAATCAGTAAAATTATCCTGCAAATTCAGTGTCTTGACTCTTTCCACTCATGAATTGTATTCATTACATATCAAAATGGGGAGCTCTGCCTCCAGAAAGAGAATTAGGATGTAAATGGCAGATAGAAAAGGCATGAACTCTCTTTTAATATGCTTTGGTAGTTATGACATTAAATAGAATGAGAAATACTGAATAATTTACAATCATCATTCCAAACTATGCCAACCTACAATTCTATAAACAAATGCCTTATGCCCTTCCTAAGCCCCTTAAAACCTTAATTATACTGGAGGGTAAGGAATTTAAATGTTATAATGGTCCTGGAATGTGGTGGGTTATGTAGAACCACAGCTTCCAATTCAAGTCAGACAATGCTGTAAGTGCCGAGACATGAAAGCCCAATGTCCCATCCACCTTTAGCAGTGTGTGTGTGTGTATGTCTATCTATCTATCTATCTATAAAATTACCCTAAATGTGATTAAAGAAAACTCTTCGTATTGCGAATTTCTAGGAAGGTTTACATAGAAATTCATCAAGGAGTCTATCTACGATAAGCTTGCAGAAGGTAAGATTCTGAATGACAGCCAGCATGGCTTTGTCACAGGCAGGTCTTGCCTTACAAACCACATCTCCTTCTATGACCAGGTAACTTGCCATCTGGACACAAGAGAGCAGGTTGACATTGTATACCTAGACTTCAAAAGGCCTTTGATCTAGTATCGCATGATGTCCTCATGAGAAATTTGGAGGATTGTAGGCTTAACTCCAAGACAGTCAGGTGGGTGAGAAACTGGCTGCAGGACCCAGAGAGTTGTCGTGAAAGGATCTGTGTCATCTTGGCGAGAAGTGGGCAGTGGTGTCCCACAGGGGTCAGTGTTTGGTCCAGTACTTTTCAACATCTTTATTAATGATTTGGATGTGGGTGTGAAGAGCTCACTGACCAAGTTCGCAGATGACACCAAGTTATGAGGAAGCATGTGGTCCTGCTTGAAGATAGGCTACAGATAGGCTACAGGAGGACCTAGACAGGCTAGCAAGTTGGGCGGATTGGAATCTGATGAAATTCAACGTTGAGAAATGTAAAGTGCTCCACCTCAGGACAAGCAACCCCCAGCACACCTACAGGCTTGGCAACACCAAACTGACACCATGAATGAATAGAAGACTGAGCAGGGACCTGGTAGCTGCTTACTGCTACACTAGGGAAGTACATCAAGGGCTTGGTGAGCTACTGTTCACCAGGGCACTCAGGGAGAAAGCTAGGAGTAATGGTTATAAACTCCTGGAAGACTGATTCAGGCTCAACTTGAGGAAAAAAGACAGTATGAATATGAGCTGGCAGTGCAATGCTATAGCCAGTAGGGCAACTAATACTCTGGCATGCATCAATTGATGCATCTCCAGAAAAAGCAAGGAGGTGATTCTTCCATTCTACTCAGCACTGGTGAGACCGCAGCTGGAGTAGTGCATCCAGTTCTGGGCATCAGACTTTAACAAAAACATGGACAACCTCAAGAGAGTCCAAAGAAGAACCACCCATAGGATCATGGCAAGCCATATGAGGAAAGGCTGAGGCATCTGGGAATCTTCAGCCTGAAGAAAAGATGGCTGAGAGGGGACCTGGTAGCAGCTTACTGCTAAACTAGGGGAGTACATCAAGGGTTTGGTGAGCAACTGTTCACCAGGGCCCCCAGGAAGAAAGCTAGGAGTAATGGTCACAAACTCTTGAAAGACTGATTCAGGCTCAACATTAGAAAAAACTTCACAGTCAGGGTGTCCAGACTGGAATAAGCTGTTTCCAGAAGTGATTCAATCACCTTCCCTGGAAATCTTCAAGAGGAAACTAGACAGTCACCTTGCTGGGGTCACCTGACCTCCAGTTATTTTTCCTGCTTAATGTAGGGGGCTGGACCCGATGATCCTCCAAGGTCCCTTCCGGCCTTACAGTCTATGAATCTATGACTCTGAATAGTCTCCTCGCGACCAACAGGTCTGTTTGTAGACCACTGCATGAGTCTCTTTACTTCTGTGCAATTTTTGCTAAGAACTTGTGTCCTGTCATCATAAAATTACTTTGGTAAGAAGGAGGTGGTTACCTTTGTTCTCTCTAGCACTTAATAAACATGATAAAAGCAATGGATAATTTAGTAGGACTGTCCCTATGTCAGGATCTGTTTAGAAAAGGCCCTGCATTGGAGGCACAGAGGTGAACTGACTGAGCTGTGCATATGGGGGTGGCACAGAATGGCTACAAGCAGAATGACATACTGATAGCACCAGCTGCATTATTTATTATCATCAGTACACTGTTGATCCCACCTTAGGAATTGACTTCACATTTTTTCCCAGTCTTTAGGGACAAAATCTAGGTTGGGTGTCCCGTGTAAGTTATGGAATTTTAATTTTGAAAGTGCTTTTATTTTGAAATATGTTAGCTGGTTATTAAAACATGTTTACAAACTTTTTTAAAACAAAAATCCCATATACATGTCCAGTTTTGAACTGAGCTGGCTTATAAGGTTTGTTTTTTTTTAAATGAAACTTTCCAAAACACTTATGCAAGGTGTGGAATGAAACATGCAAAATTTTAATGATAGCTTTTGGAGAGAATTTGGGGAATAAGCATCCTGAGCCAGTACCAGATGTAGAGGTTGCATAGTGCCTGCCTTTCTACACTGTTTAACTGCTAGCCAACTTTCAGGACCTTTTTTGCCCAAAAGCAGAGGAGGGTTCTTCTCAAGTTGGATTTACAACCCAGTGTAGATGTGAGCATGTACTCTAAAGCATAGGCAGCTAGCAGAGCCATGTATTAATTGGAAACACTCAAAGCAAAGTTTGCAGAGGCCCCATGAAACATTTTCCTGGTTGGGATAAGCAGTGGGACACAAAGGATTTCATAGATTTCATAGATTTCATAGACATTAGGGCTGGAAGGGACCTCGGGAGATCATCGAGTCCAGCCCCCTGCCCAAAGGGCAGGAAGTCAGCTGGGGTCATAGGATCCCAGCAAGATAAGCATCCAATTTACTCCTGAAGGTATTCAATGTAGGTGCTTGAACCACCTCGGCTGGCAGACTGTTCCAGACCTCGGGGGCTCGGACAGTAAAGAAGTTCTTCCTTATGTCCAGCCTGAAACGGTCTTGCAGGAGTTTGTGACCGTTCGACCTCGTCATCCCTTGGGGCGCTCTGGTGAACAAACGTTCTCCCAGATCCTGGTGGTCACCCCTGATAAACTCATAGGTGGCCATCAGATCACCCCTGAGCCTACGCTTTTCCAGGCTAAAGGAGATGATGCAGATCCAGAGTATCTGAGAACTGCTCCCTACCCAGCCATCAGTTCTGGTAAATGGTAAAAGAGCTGAACTGTAAAAGAGAATATCTAATTTAGAAAAACTAAGGCTCATTGAAATTAAAAGGAAAAAGGAAAGAAAGAAAAGGAAAGAAATCTATGGAAAGTCTGAATGACAAGAGCTGCAAATCTACATGTACCATATTCTAAATACCCCCATGATAACAGCTATAGAACATCTTTTACAGAAGGTATTGTATGATGATTTCGGGAACTGGCTTTTGTACAACTTTTAAATTGCCATTTGGTTTTTTAACTGCCTGTGGCCTCGTGCCTTATATAACTGTTTTTTCTTGTGCGTACTTAATGTACTAAGTGATGCCATCAGGTCTATTGGTGAGTAGGCCATCCATTAAAGACTACTGACACTAGCTTATTTTAATGCACATTAGCAAAAAAGGATGGTTTTTTTTTTAATGCTTTAATGTCCATTAAAATAGGCTAATGCGCATTGAAGTGCACATGTAGACAGACCCTGTTTTCTCCTGTGTGTTTCCAGGAGGTGAGGCTTGGGAAGTAGAAAATTCCCAAAACAGGGAAACACCACACATTAATGCCAGGTCTCAAAAAATACATAGTACCTGAAAGATGTGCAGACTGTCCTAGGGTCAAAGGACAAAGTACGCATGGGCAGGAGAGAGGAAGAGAGGGGCATGCTTTTGTAGCATAATGGGAGTAGCTGAGCTAGAAGGAAAACTGCTGCAAAGGCCTGAGAAAGACTCAAAAATTCAGAGCAGGAGCCATGGACAGGGGGGTGGAACATGAATTCTTTAATGGACTCTAGCTTAGTCCAAAGATGCTCAGGAATGGTGAGGAATCCTATGAGGAGAAATGCATACCCATGTTTTATTTGTGTCTAGATCTTCGATTTCTCATGCTAGCTAAAGTAAAATGACTTAATTTCTGAACTCTTACAAAACATGTGCCTGTTTTCTTCCATTATTACATACTAAAAACAGACTGCTGGGTTGGGTCTTGGTGGGGGGAGGGGGAACCTGGGCTGGGTCTGAGCGGAAGATGGGTTCCCTCCCCTCCCTATCCCAGCTTCTTAATAGCTGCAGCCAGGAGGTGCAGCACAGGGCTGCCTGGCTCAGCTTTTCACTGTGCTGGGAACTGCAATGGGGCAGAGAGGAATGGAGCTTCTGTGTTTCCTGGATTCCTCCACAAGTTTTTGTGTGAGCTGGGCTGGGTCCATACAGCAGGGAGGCTCCATTTCTACCCCCGCCCCCCTGGCCACAGTTCCCATTGGTGCAAAAGGTGGTGCAGCCAGGAGCTTCAAACCCAGCTTTCCCCAAGACTTCAGCAAGTAAGCTGGGGTGGGGCCCTTGCAGTAGAGGGATCCATTCTCCCCCACCTCTCTCCCCCCAGCTTCTGGCAGGGTGCAGGGCTGGAAAGAGGGACTGCTCCAGCAGTAGCCTCCTGGGACTGCTCTGGCAGTTCTGAGCTCCCCCACCCTTATCGAACAGCGAATGTCTGTTTGGTTTGCTTTCACTCTAATTTATAGCACTTTAGGTAAAACATGATAGAGCGCTTCTGCCAGGGACTTTTCTTCAGTGCTGGTGTCATCAGGAAGGCTTTGGCTTCCATGTCTACAGCCCGCTCTTTGGCGAGAGAGGCAGCGAGCTGCTGGGAAGAGATGGCTTCCACCTCTCTCCCCTGGGGAGGAGGCTCTTCTCAGCCAGACTGGCTGGCCTGCTCCACCAGGCTTTAAATTAAACCCATTGGGGGACGGGGGGACTACTGCCACTGCTGGCCTGCTGAGCAACCCTTGCAAAGCCAGCAGGCCAAGGCACTTAAGGGAACCCACCCCTGGTACAATCTGTGGGCAAGGCAAGAGCCCCCAAGGGGACACTTGTCTGCCTGTACACAAATGCCAGGAGCTTGGAGAATAGGGAGGAGGAACTCATCCTCCCACTTAAGACAAGTAATTAAGACATCATAGGGGTAACAGAGACCTGGTGGTACTCCACCCATGACTGAACCATGGGTATAGATGGCTATACCTTGTACAGGAGAGATCGAGTAGATAAAAGGGGCAGGAGTGTAGCTCTCTATGTTAAGGAAAGCTACGTGTCCCTGCAAGCTGATGTTGGCGACCAGGGTGGATGACTGGAGACCCTCTGGGTTAAAATCTGTCGGGAACATGGCACAGGGGACACAATGGTGGGAGTCTACTACAGACCTCCCACCCAGAGTCAAGAGCTTGACCAGGAATTCACCCGGGAACTGGTTGAGGCCGCATGCTCTAGGACCATGGTTGTCATGGGTGACTTCAACTACCCAGACATCTCGTGGGAGGATCACTCAGCAAAATATGAGCAGTCACAAAGCTTTCTATCATGCGTGGATGACCTTTACCTGACTCAAGAAGTCTACAGGCCAACGTGAGGTAAAGCACTGCTAGACCTGGTGCTGGCTACTGAGAATGACCTAATCAGTGACCTATTGATCGATGGGAAGCTGGGTGACAGTGACCACAAGCTGATCACCTTCATCATCCGCCATAAAGCTAGCAAGTCAGTCAGCAACACTGAAGTCCTTGACTTCAGGAAAGCTGACTTTGATAAGCTCAGGAGGCTTGTCAGTCAGGCCCTAAGGGGGAGGGGAGTTCAGGAAGCATGGTTGCTCCTCAAAAGGGAGCGATCCTCATTGCATAAGCTAATTCTATTCCATCTTGGAGGAAAGACAGCAAGAGGTCACAGCAGCCCCCCTGGCTCTCCAAGGGATCTAGTAGACCTCCTGCGGCTAAAAGGAAAGGCCTACAAAGGATGGAGGATGGGATTCACCTCCAAGGAGGAATATTCTGCAGTGGTCCAGTCCTGCAGGGAGCAAACCAGGAAAGCCAAGGCTGCAACTGAACTCCAACTAGCTTCGAGTATCAAGGACAATAAACATTCCTTTTTCAGATATATGGGGAGCCAGAGGAAGAGCAAGGGCAACATTGGACCCCTGCTAAACCAAATGGGACAACTGACAACTGACACCCAGGAAAAAGCCAACCTATTGAATGGGTACTTTGCATTGATTTTTCATCAGTCCCATGGGATGCCCATGCCCACTATGGGACAGGGAGGTCCAGGTGAGGGAGATCCCCTGTCCTCCATCAATGCTGACCTCATGAAGGAACACCTTGAGAGGCTGAATACCTTCAAGTCAGCTGGCCCTGACAATCTACACCGCAGGGTACTCAAGGAGCTGGATAACATTACAGCCCAGCCTCTGGCACGGATCTTTGAGAACTCCTGGTGCTCTGGTGTAGTGCCTGAAGACTGGAAGAAGGCCAATGTGGTGCCTATCTTCAAGTAAGGGAGACCTCTATCAGCCTGACCTCTATCCTGGGGAAGGTCTTAGTTTATTAAAGATGCCTTAATGGACTGGCTGACGCCAACTTCCTGAAGGATAGCCAGCACAGGTTTGTTGAGGGTAGGTCTTGCTTGGAAGAAAGAGACTTGGGGTTCATCATTGACCACAAGATAAACATGAGCCTTCAATGTGATGCTGCAGCTAACAAAGCGACCAAAATGCTGGCTTGCATCCATAGATGCTTCTCAAGCAAATCCTGAGATGTCATTCTCTCCTTGTACTCGGCTTTGGTGAGGCCGCAGCTGGAGTACTGCGTCCAGTTTTGGGCCCCACAATTCAAAAAGGATGCGGAGGAGCTTGAGAGAGTTCAGAGAAGAGCCACACACATCATCAGAGGTCAGGAAAACAGACCTTATGATGGCAGGCTGAGAGCTATGGGGCTCTTTAGCCTGGAAAAGCGCAGGCTCAGGGGTGATCTGATGGCCACCTATAAGTTTATCAGGGGTGACCACCAGGATCTGGGGGAACATTTTTTCACCAGAGCGCCCCAAGGGATGACAAGGTCAAATGGTTGTAAACTACTGTAAGATCATTTCAGGCTGGATATAAGGAAGAATTTCTTTACTGTCTGGAACAGCCTGCCATCGGAGGTGGTTCAAGCACCTGCATTGAACACCTTCAAGAGTAAATTGCATGTTTATCTTGCTGGGATCCTATGACCCTAGCTGACTTCCTGCCCTTTGAGTGGGGGGCTGGACTCAATGATCTTCCAAGGTCCCTTCCAGCCCTAATGTCTATGAATGTCTATGAAAGTCTATGAAAGAATGTCTGTACTTAGCCTCAATGTTTAAGTTACATTGCCCAGGAAGTCTACAATACTTGTAAAAACAAAACTGGGCTCATACACTCTCCCCCCCCTTATGACTTTACTAAGCCTTGTTTTTTTATATTACAGAGATGGTGTGCCTACAGTTGAAATACAGTTCACATGCAAGTAAACTACTCGCAGGTAAACACTCCCAGGAAGGCATGTACAAGTGCAGAATCTCAAGAGCAATAATTATGGCAATAATCTGCTCCTGCTCCCACTGGCCCTGCACTGGTCCCCTAAAGCAGCCAGGGGGAGCTCTAGGCTCCTGCTGGGTACTAGCCCAGGAGATGGCATAGAGCATCCTGTCCCAGAGGGGTTGGCTCCTGGCTCCTGTAATCAGCTCCCCAGTCGGGGGTGGAAGACTTGGAAAGAGCTACAGGGGAGAAGCAGGTCCCAGCCCCCTGCCCCAATCTGCCAGTGTGACAGCTAACAGCAAGCCCCCAGCAGAGCTGGTGCTGGGAGAGAAGAAGCTCCCTGCCCACACCCTGTGATTGTGGAGTCGGGGCTAGGAGCTACCTGCTGCCAGGGCAGGGGGACATTGTCCCTGTGCCTTGGTAGCAGGCAGCTCCTGGTGGTAGGGAGCAATCTACACATATTCTACTGCACATTTATTAACCCCAAGTAAATGTGCTACTAGCACTTGCAGGTAGCACATTTACTCGGGATTAGAGCCAATTACGGTGCATTAAGCATCTTCTCATGTAGATGCAGAAGCTTACTGTGCAGTAATTGGCTCCACTGTTCAGTAAAGCATCTCATGCAGGTGCACTCAGAGAGAATTAGCAGCTATATTTAGCAGTCTATCCTGATGCATATATGCCTGATTCACATTAACTATAAAGGGCACTTCTACACGTGTCCCTCCAGCACCATTATTACTGCTTCCTTTTGGAAGTACTAAATGACAGTGCAGTAACAACCCATGCATGTCACCATAGCATGTCACTATGGTGATGTATCTGCAGCATCATGGGTTTTGACCATAGATGCTACGTCACCGTAGCGTGTTGCTATGGCACTGTAGTATCACATGTAGATTTGCCCAATGAGAATTATACTGATGTTCTACAGAGAAAACAGATCTCACAAGACTCTGTTTTTTCTAAAAGAATCTAAGGAAAATTACTCTCTTTTCCATCTTAAACTAGTTCAGGTTTTCATTAATATGAACTAAGTTTCTAAGTCATGGCATTTATAGTGAAAGCACATTTCACTGACAGAATAAAACCATGCTGATATATAAAGAAACTGTTTATTTAATTTAATAGGCATAATTTCTTCTTTTGGGACTCAGTTCAGTAACTATTGTTGAAGTCAATGAAGGTTGGACTGAGGATGACAATTTTTTAAATCTGACTTTTTCGTTTACTCTGGACTAGGTAGAATTCTCAGGAATATAATGAACCATTACATATACACACATGCAATGCTATTAACATTAATCATAAATTGAATTTGCTTGATATTTGATCAGTATTCATGAGAAAATTACTCAATAATATTTATGAAAAAAGTCTGTGGAGAACTGCATGGCTAGCACAAAACTTTTTACTGAAAGAAGCCCACTCTTTCTCCCACCAAGTTATTATAGCTATTCTGACTAGCCTTTTTTCCTCCACAAGGATAAAATACACATTTTAAAATAATATTACAGGCAGTCCTCGACTTACAATGTTTCAAGTTACAATGTTTTGCACTTAAAACATTTATAAATTGACACCCTGTTTCAGCTTTATGACGTCAGTTTTGACTTGCAACGCTTGATCTGATGTGAAGCCACCCCAGCGAACAAGTTCGCTGTGTTGCTTATCTCCCTGGAGAACATCTGTCCAAACTTCCTTGGACACTTCCTTTAAGAAAGCAGACAAGACTCCAGCAAAACTTGCAGCCAGGACTCCTGAGAAGACTCCAGCCAAGAACCCTTCAAAAAGTCCAACCAAAAGCCTTTCAAAATGTCCAGCAAAGTCTCCTCAAAGAAGTCCTTCCAAATCAATATGATTGCTATTTATGATATAAATACATTCATATAGCTATATTATTCATCTATAATTGATAAAGTATAAAATTCTGGGGTATTTTTGGTGAAAATAGGGTATCAGGCCTTGGTTCAGGAACCAAACCCCCATTTATAACATTGTTTCTTATGAGAAAATTGGTTCTGAGTTACAATATTTCGACTTAAGATGCGGTTTTCAGGAAACAATTGTGTCATACATCTGAGGACTCCTTGTACAGTGTTTTCAGTTGAAGTTGGCATGTCAGCCCTTTTCTTTTTGACTTGCTTCATTTGTAGTCAGTATTTATGTAAAAATGTTTTGGGGTTTTTTTGCCTTTTTTACCAAATAAGCTAATTTTGATGGCAAAAACCCATCTTGAGAAACCAGCATTGATTTATCATTATTTTTGTCCAGAGCTGGGACAGATTTCCTCACTCAGCAAAGATTGGGACTGGTTCTGATCTTGACATGGCTGGGAGGCAGCTGCCCAAGAGCAAGGACAGCACCCTCCATTTCACGGAGATTGGGACCAGTCCCTGTGCCCCCTGCTAGCCTGGGGCTAGCACCAAGGGAAACCTGGCGCCCCCCTGGCTGCTGCAGGGGGAAAAAGCAGGGTAAGAGCAACCCTAGACTGAACTGCTCCCAATGGGCATATGTTCAGATGTGTGCCCGGGGACACTTTAAAGAGCCTGAATTTTCAGGCACATTAACTGCATGTGTAGACATTCCCTATAAGTAGCACAAACCAGGACACGTGACAAAGAAAATGTGAATGCAAAGCATCACAGGGTAGCACAGTATAGAGCATACTAGTTACCTTGCTCTGTGGAAACAGTCTCTGAAATTCCAGGTTTATCCAATGAAGAGATGGAACCAGCTTCTGAAAATACTTTAAAAGTTTACATTTACTTAAAAATATATATTTATGGAAATAAATGTAATTTACAGAAGGCAGTTCATTGTCACCAAAGGCTTCATCAGAGAATCCTGTCATCTCAAGTCCAAGCTTATCCCCTATACCTCTACTGTGGTCTCAGTTCTTTAGGGAGTAAATTCAGTGGTGGAGATACAAAGTGGACTTCATTTTGTAAAGCTGACAGCTAAAGGCACAAAGCCATGAGCTTAAGGCAGCAGTGCATTTGATCTCATATACCCTGACTATTTTTCTTTTTTTATTAGGAGTGAGGAACAAGAATCTTTGCTGGTTTCAATATCCCTAGTTTTACTTTTTCATATATTTAATGGAGCTATATCAGCATGCACAGAATGAGGATAGCCAGGAATCATTTCTCTTTCTTGAAAAAGGAAGCTGGCCTGGAAATTCATTCTGGATTCCCCCTTGCTTTGTCAACCAGGGCTAAGATGCACAGTTCCCCCAAAGCAGCAATTTAAATAAACAATCAAGTAGTAGTCCAGGATTTTACCAGCTTCTTCATGCTGTCCTGCCTTTTTCTTATGCGAATTTGTCATGTACTGGCTGGTCATGCTCCACAAGGACCTTTGACTTTTGTGAGCTTGTGATAGAATTAGACCAGCTTCACTGGTAATAAGCCTCCCTTGGCAGATGAGAGGATCCTCTAGAAAATCCTAGATTTAAAATAGCTTGAGGACCAAAGTTGTTCTCAAACTCAGACCTCCCTCATGGCCATTCACAGCACTATCATCTGTGATTATTGACACAAACGAACAATTACTGCCTTGAGATGTCCATGTCCTCACTCAAACTTATACACCTTTATTTCTTGCTCTGCATAACCCCAACTGAATATTACCATGTACCCTCAGAAAAACCCAATCTGTTTGGAAATAATAATTTCAACAAAATAATAGCAAGTGTGGACGAGTCCCTTTGCATATGGCTCGACCAGTGCTGTGCACCCTTAAAGGGGTACACTACCTCCTCGGGGCACTTGTCTGTCATGACTTGATGGTAATAATTGGAGAATTTTCTCCCCGTGAAGGAAAAACTGGCTCCGCCATCAGGGCTGTGTCCAATAATCCAAAATAATCAGTTATGGCCTGTAACAAAGCCTCACAGTCCTTACAGGGGGCTACTCTAACCCCAGTACCCCCACCACAGTCCTTTGGGTTTAAGTACAGGCTCCTGCTGTTAAGACGTCACAACTAGAAGTGGCTCTCAGTACTTTCCTGGATGACTCCCAGGAAGCTTCTGCAGGCGATTAGAAACAAAAATGCAAAAATATGGGCAGGAGTATTCCTCACCCAGCCTCCGCTGCTCTCTGGTACAGTGTTTTCCCTCTCACTACTGTTCGTGTCCTTTTGGGCTTTCTGTCCTGCACTCCCAGCCTATCAATGCTGGTTTCTGGTTGCCAGCTATAGGTCATCTGTCCTGTATTGAGGGGAGACAGCTGGGCTGAGTCAACGTCAAGGGACTCCTGCCCTGAGGTTATAAACAGTAGGGGTGTGTGAAATGGGCCGTATTTTATTTAGATCTGGATTCGGCCCAAACTGGGGACATTGATTCAACTAATTGATTCAGATCACTGTCCTTGATTAGATTCAGCCAAATTCAAATCTGAAGATTCAAGGCTGATTCAGAGAATCAGCGACTCGGCCATGGACGCAGCTTTAAATGTTTTTTCTACGTACCTTGAGGTACCAGGCATGGCTCTTGAATGCTATGACACTCAGGTGGATGGAATGTCCCACAGAAGCGTGGCCTACCCCCCTGCTTTTAAAATGCTTTTAAATTAATATTAAAAAGCTGAATTTAAATGCCCAGTTTTCACTGATGTAGGTTATAAGACAAAACTCTTTGAAGGACTACTTGTACAGGCACCTGATCTCGAGTCTCACTGGTATTAGAGAGAACGAAAATCCTTTGGCACTCACTACTCTGGCCTTGGTTTCTAGCGTTCCTCAAAAGAAACGCTGTCCTCCTTGATCCCATATCCCTTCAAAACACAGCCTTTGTACCTCCCTGAGCTCCTTTGTTTAACAGTAACCTTAATTTAAATAAACAAACAAGGGAATGCTTATGAAACATTTTTGTCAACTGAGAGACAAAGTTGCTAAAGAATTTTTCCTTTCAGCAACAACAACAGCCCTCTCACCCCCAAATCCAAAACATTAAAATTTCAGGATATTACCATTAATATCCAGACCAATCCCAATTCACAAATACTACCATCCAAGTACCATTTAAGCCCAAACATTTAGAGACTCCTTGACACTATAACAAAAGCCGCCACCTCTAAATATACGAGGGTGTGTGGTACGATGCTTAAATTAATGGAGATATAGAACCTGACTGTGATAACCATTGTGTTATTACAGTTTTATGCAGGTGCAACAGCAAAATAAACATTTACCCCAAATCCCACCAGTCATTACAAAATATACAATAAAACATGAACTCTAAAAGCAAATAAAAGCAAATAAAAATCAGCCAAAATTATGACTCCTGTTGAAAAGCCTGTGTTTTTATGTACAAGTGTAGGGAACTCTGAAGAACATAGATAGAGCATGGTCAAGGGCATAGGAAAGGATGGAGCAAAGGATGTTTGTAGAGAATTAAATCTGAATTTCCTTGCTTACAATTCTGTGTATATTTTAGAAAGCTTTGCACTTTATCCAGGGACACCTGACATGTTTCCAGCCTTTACACTGCTGCAAGAAAGGAGCAGGCATATGATGTACATCCCCATACCAGTGTAACTTACTTGAACTGGGTGGAGAATTACCCAGGAGAAATCAAAGGGAAAACTACATTGGTGTAAGTTACATCAGGGTTGATGTCATTTGTTCACAGTTCAAGGCAAACAGGGTAATATCTGCTTGCTTGCCAGTAGGTAGCTAGAAACTATAATAGTGCTACTGCATGCAGCTACCCCATGATAGCTGAATGTCTGTCAACTCCAGACCTTGAAGTAGACCATATAGTGTCTTCAACAGTATAGTGCACTAAACTGATGACATTTACACCAGTATTTATATGTCATACATCTTGGTCCTTACAATGTAGCACAAGCTTGCAAATATTCATTTGCTATAATTACAATGTGCTAAAAAGACTTTTCTTTGCTAGTGCGTCATTACAAATGTAATGCAATTTGAATGCAGTTTTTGTCTTGAACGTTCTCTATGTCCTTTTCAAAAGTTTTTGTGGCCTCAATGTGTGTGACAACTCTGTACAGATGGTTACAGTCACTAAATTAGTGAATGAACTAAGTTTAGGCCCAGGACTCCTGCAGATTTTAGAAAGTTGAAGAATATAGGAATCCTGCAGCATTTTATAACTCCTGCAGGATTCCTATTTTCAGCAGGAATCCCTACATTAGGGTCATTTGGGAAATTTAATAACCTCCCCCTGCCACTCCCACTTCCCAAATAAATCTTTAAAATAGTGCATCTTAAATTGTTTTGGGGCTTCAGGTACACACTTCCTAAGTGCTTAGCATAATGATTTGGGAATTTATGAACTTGATGGAGTTTGTCAGAAGTTTGGATAAAATACATTTAATAATGCCAGACTGGAATCAACAACACAATTCTACTTCACATGTGTACATTTGAAAATTCTGGAAATCATGGCATTTAGTATTCTTGGGGGCATGTCCACATGTTGCCCTACACTGCTGTAGTGACACTACATTGCTGTACAGTGCAGTACGGCGATGTATCGATCTAGGGTAGGGACAGACATTATACATAAACCAGTATAAGTGATTGGAAACTGGTTTAAACCTGTAACAGAGCAGAAGTTCAGTGCATATAAACCAGTTTTGAAATAGCTGAAACTGGTTTAAGGTAAACCTGGATGGATGCAGTATGAGATTTAACAGATTAAGGTTAAACCAGTCTATTGACCTTCTGTGCCAGATCCCCTCCTGACTTAAGTTACTTCGCAATCTGCCAGCATCCCAGGCTGCTTTATGCCTGCCCCACCAGCCCCCTCTCACAGGGTGGGTGGGCTAATCTCTACTCCACTGTCTGCTCCAGCAGAGCCTGGCAGGCCCTGCCCCCAGGCTGTCAAAGAGCTGACAAGCAAAGCCCCTGCTCCCCAGCCCAGCCAGTGAGGGGACATGGGGGGGTGGCGAGGGGAGGAACAGAGCCATTGCCTCCCATGCTGGACCCAGCCTCTCTCTAGAGGCGGGCTGTGGCCAAGGCGGGCACTCCCCCTGTCCCCCCACATCCTTGCCCTCCCTTGTGGCTGCCATGGTGACCAGTTCTGGAAACCTAGGGCTGGGCACAGGGGAGGGTCTGCGATGACTGTAGGGAGTTGGGGTCATGTGCCTGGCAACCAGTCAGGGATAGCCCTGCTTGGCTGTGTTCAGCTGCCAGGCTGGGAGGTGTGTGAGAGTGCCCCCTTCCCTGCACCTGGCCTGGCCAGTGCAGGCATTTGCCTGCTCCACGCCTCCTCCCCCACTACAAGGGCAAACATGCGTTACGTTTGCTCATAATCCAATCTTCCCAGTTTAGAGAAACCCACAAAGATTGGATCAAGTCTGCCTTGGGCTTTTTGGCTGTCTGTACTTAGCCCTAGATTGCAGTTGGACTGGTGTAATTCCCTTGGGTTAAGGAGTGGTCTGACTAAGTGGGCCCCTAATTAGCTCTGCAGTAAATGCTTATAGCTACATGTGCACCCCTATTAGGGAACACAAAACTAATAAACTCCAGAGCAGGCTAGCACTTGGATCTGCCAACAGTATTTACAAATATTAGCCTGCTCTGGAGTTTTTTTGTGCAGAGTAGCACATGTGTAGAAGCTGCTCAGCTGGCTGGGGCACAGGGGTGCTTCAGTGCAGGGGCTGCCTACCAGTCGGGGCTGCTCCAACTGGGCTAAATGTGCCGCACATGAATAAATAGTAGATGTGCCCAGTGGGCAGTGCTGATAAGGTTTACATGGCTGAGATTCAGAGTAAACTGTAAGTGTAGGAGACCTAGGAAGGGGGAGGGCAGGGGAACACCCAAGATCCTACTGCTTTATGGAGCTTTGGGTGGTAGTGGCCTCTGTGGGGCAGCTCAGAAGGCTGGAGAGGGTGAAAAGTACTCCCCAGTACACCTGTGGCAATTGATCTGCCTGCATTCTATGGGGAAAGTGTAATTACAGCACCTGTTATAACCTGTAGGAAATACACAAAAAGTTTTGGTGAAACCGCATGTTGTTACCCCCACCTTACTCCTCTCCATTTTGAATCCTAAGCGAAGGAATTTATGAGCAGATTTTGAGTAACACAAGAGACTCATTTTTCCACAGATGTGCTACATAAATTCTTCTTTAAAGTACACTTAGCTATGAACCTTTTTGGTACTAATTCTCCAGAGATATGGGAAATAAAGAAAAAAGAGAGAGAAGAGCAGTCTTTCCCATTTTAAGAATGCACCTCCAAACCCATGGTTATCCAGCGTACATATTTTTGTTCCTGCATGATATGTTTCTCCTTGTAGAAGTGACCATGTCTTCCTCTGGCTAATCAGATAGTTTACACTCCATGACTTTATTATAATACAAACGAAAGACTAAAATCTTCAACTGTTCTGTTTAATTTTCCTACATAAAAATACATTAAAGTGACTGAAATAACCATTGCCTAATGCATGCTGACTGTAAAAAAATATTCACAATTTATGCTATCTGCTACATAATGTGTAACAAAGCAACAGGAATGGAGGTTACAGAATTATTTAATACACATTTCAGTCTCTCAGAAGCTTGCTTTATAAATGTTAGCTAAGTAAAAGCTTTGCCAATAAAGTCACAAGCAATCCATCATAATCAATCTTATTTAATTTAATAAATTATTGGAGAAAAGATTATCTTAAAAAATAGCTCCTTCACTGCTCTGTAGTGTTTTAAAACAAACAGTTATAGCACTGTTATTCATAAACAGTTCCAAGACAGTGTGTCTAGGATGACCAAGAAATAGAAACAAACTAAAATAAAAGCTTTTTTACAGAGGCCTACCATACCATTGGGTCTAAACTCTATTGGCCTTTTATTTGGTATTATATCAGCTTTCTAAGCATTGTAAACTGCTGGGTCATGACTTTTAAAAAAGGAACCAAACCGAGGGCCAAACTGAGGTACTGTGGGTCAGGATACAAAGGATTTGTGGAGAAAGGGACTTAGTAGTGGGGGTCTACTACAGACCACCACACCAGGAAGATGAGCTAGACCTGGAATTCTCCAGACAGCTCTCGGAGGCCATACGGTTGAGAGATATGGTTGTCACGGGTGACCTAAACTACCCTGATACCTGCTTGGAGGAACAGTCAGCCAAATCTAACCGCTCATGTAGGTTCTTAACCTGCATACAGGACATCCACCTAACACAGGAGGTATATGATCCCACTAAGGGAAATGCCTTGCTGGACTTGGTGTTAACTACAGGGGATGACCTGGTGGGGAATCTACAGGTACACAGTAACCCAGGGGATAGTGACCATCGATGGATTGAATTCACTATCCGGTGAAGGGTGGGTAAGCTAACCAGCAGGGCTGAAGTGCTAGACTTCAGAAAGGTTAACTTCAGTGTGCTCAGGAGATTAGTTAGTGAGGTGTTAAAGCTCAAGAGCATTGGCAAAGTGGAGGTCCAGGAAGGGTGGCTGTTCCTCAAGGGAGCGATCCTGTGGGCACAGAAGGAGACAATCCTATTGTGCATAAAAGGGGGAAAGGGGCCAAGAAGCCCTCTTGGCTGAACAGAGAAGTCCAGGAAAGCTTAAGGGCAAAGAAAGAGGTATACAGGCTGTGGAAACAGGTGGTAGCTACCAAGGAGAAGTATACCTCCTTGGCTCGCACTTGCAGGGAATCTATTAGGAAGGTCAAAGCAGGATTAGAATTTAGGTTGGCAGCAAAAATTAAGGACTACAAAAAGTCCTTCTTCAGGTACATTGGGAGCAAAAGGAAGGTGCAGAGTAGCATAGAACCCCTACAGGACAAACTAGGGCAATTGGTGACAGAGACGGGGGACAAATCTGAGCTCTTCAATGGGTTCTTTGCATCTGTATTCCTAGATACAGACCAAGGCAAATCTCCCAATTGGATCATAGATACACACAGGAGGGACACCAGCCCACCAACTGTTAGTGCAGACTTAGTAAAGGGACACTTGGAGGTGCTGGATGTGTTCAAATCAGTGGGCCTGGATGAACTTCATCCAAGGATGCTGAAGGAACTGGCCAGTGTCAAGGAGAGCCACTGGTATGGCTGTTCAAGCACTCATGGTGCTCCAGTCAGGTCCCAGAGGACTGGAAAAGGGCCAATGTGGTCCCTATTTTCAAGAAGAGGAGGAAGGAGAACCAGGAAACTATAGGCCAGTTAGTCTCAGCTCTATCCTTGGGAAAACGCTGGAAAAAATCATTGAGGATCACATTTGTGGAGGCCAGCAAGGGAAATAATGCCAGAAGGGAATCAGCACAAATTCACTGCAGGTAGATTCTGCCTGACTAACTTTGTTTCTTTTTATGACCAGGTCACAAAATGCTTAGACACAGGAGCTGAGGTAGATGTCATCTACCTAGACTTTAAGAAGGCCTTCTATATGGTATCTCATTCTGTTCTTGTAAATAAACAGACAGGCTCTAATGTAGATGATTACACAGTCAGGTGGGTGGCAAATTGGCTTAGTCGCACCGAAAACAGTGGTGGTGGATGGGTTGATATTGACCTGGAAAGATGTGGGTAGTGGAGTCCCACAAGGCTCTGTCCTTGGACCGGTGCTATTCAATGTCTTCATTAGTGACTTGGATGAGGGTGTGGAGAGCACCCTGTCCAAGTTTGTAAATGATACCAAGTTATGGGGCAAAGTGAACACACCAGAGGGTAAGGAACAGCTCCAGGCAGATATGGACAGGTTGGAAAAATGGGCAGAACAAAATAGGATGTAGTTTAACAAAGATAGGTGCAAAGTGCTACACCTGGGCAAAAAGAACCACCAACACACTTAGAGGCTGGGGGATGTGTGGGGAGTCGGAGGAAAAGCAAGGGCAACCTTGGACCCCTGCTAAACCAGATGAGACAACTGACATCCGATGCCCAGGAAAAACCCAACTTACTAAATGGGTACTTTGCATCAGTCTTTCACAATTCCCATGGGATGCCTGTGCCCATCAAGGGGCAGGGAGGCCTGGGTGAGCGAGATTCCTTGCCCTCCATCAATGCTGACCTTGAGAGGCTGGACACATTCAAGTCAGCCGGCCCTGACAATCTACACCCCTGGATACTCAAGGAGCTGGCTAGCATCACAGCTCAGCCCCTGGCATGGATCTTCAAGAACTCCTGGTGCTCTGGTGAAGTGCCCAAATATTGGAAGAAGGCCAATGTGGTGCCTATCTTCAAGTAAGGGAGGAAAGTTCATCCAACAAACTACAGGCCCATCAGTCTGACCGCTATCCTGGGGAAAGTCTTAGAAAAGATTATCAAGGAGGCCATTCTTAACGGACCGGCTGATGGCAACTTCCTGAGGGATAGTCAGCACGGGTTTGTTGAGGGTAGGTCTTGCTTGACCAATCTTATTTCCTTTTATGACCAAGTGATCTATCACCTGGACAAGGAAGAAGAGATTGATGTCATATATCTTGACTTTAAAAAAGCCTTCAATCTGGTATTCCAGTATCACCTCTTGGCAAAACTGGCCAACTGCAGCCTCAGGTCCACCATGATCTGCTGGCTGGGGAACTGGCTCCATGGCTGGACCCAGAGGGTGGTAATTGATCTAAGTCAATTATCATGGTGCCCTGTGACCAGTGGGGTCCCCCAAGGCTCTGTCCTTGGACCTATATTGATCAACATCTTCATTAATGATATAGACATTGGGGTCAGAAGTGGACTGGCCTAGTTCAGCGATGATACCAAATTTTGGGGTAAAGCATCCACCTGAGGACAGGCGGGTGATTCAGGCTGACCTTGGCAGGCTCAGGAAATGGGCGGATGAGAATCTGATGGTGTTTAACACCAAAAAATGCAAGGTTCTCCCCCTTGTGAAGAAAAACCTTCAGCATGCTTATAGGCTTGGCAGTGCTATGCTGGCTAGCACTATGGGTGAAAGGGACTTGGGGGGTCATGATTGACCACTAGATGAACATGAGCCTTCAATGTGATGCTGTGGCTAGTAAAGTGAGCAAAATGTTGGCTTGAATCCATAGATGCTTCTCAAGCAAATCCTGAAACATCATTCTCCCATTGTACTCAGCCTTGGTGAGGCCGCAGCTGAAGTACTATGTCCAGTTTTGGGCTCCACAATTCAAAAAGGACATGGAGAAGCTTGAGAGGGTGCAGAGGAGAGCCACGCACATGATCAGAGGTCAGGAAAACAGACCTTATGGCAACAGGCTGAGAGCTATGGGACTCTTCAGCCTGGAAAAGCACGGCTCAGGGGTGATCTGATGGTCACCTATAAGTTTATTAGGGGTGTTCACGAGGATCTGGGGGAATGTTCATTCCCCAGAGCCCCCCAAGGAATGACAAGTTCAAATGGTTATAAATTTCTACAAGGCCATTTCAGGCTTGACATAAGGAAGAACTTCTTTACTGTCCAAGCCCCCAAGGCTTAGAATAGCCTGCCATCAGAGGTGGTTTAAGCACCTACTTTGAACGCCTTCAAGAGAAATTTAGACGTTTATCTTGCTGGGATCCTATGACTCTAGCTGACTTCCTGCCCTTTGGGGCAGGGGGCTAGACTCAATGATTTTCTGAGGTCCCTTCCAGCCCTAATGTCTATGAAATCTATGGATGACCTTCTCAGCATCACAGCAGTGGAAAGGGATCTTAGAGACATAGTTGACTACAAGATGAACAGGAGTTGTCAGTGTGACAAAGTGATCAACAAGGCTAACTGCACTTTATCATGCATTAGCAGATGCGTGACGAACAGGTCCAGGGAGGTGATGCTTCCCCTCTATGTGGCACTGGTCAGGCTGTAGCTGGAGTACTGTGTCCAGTTTTTGGTGCTGCACTTCAAGAGGGATGAGAAGAATCTTGAGAGGGTTCAGAGGAGGGCCGCTCGTATGGTCAGAGGCCTGCAGGCAAGGCCCTACAAAGAGAGACTGAGGGACCTAGATCTCTTCAGCCTTCGCAACAGAAGGCTAAGAGGTGATCTTATGGCTGCCTATAAATTAATCAGGAGAGGGCAGCAGGGAATAGGAGACGCTCTATTTACTAGGGCACCCCCTAGAGTAACTAGGAACAATGGCCACAAATTGATGGAGAGCAGACTTAGGTTGGACATTAGGAAAAACTTCTTCACAGTAAGGGTTGCCAGAATCCGGAATGGGCTTCCAAGGGAGGTGGTGCTCTTCCCTACCTTGGGGGTCTTCAAGAGGAGACTGGATAAGCATCTAGCTAGGGTCTTCTGACCCCAGCGCTCTTTCCTGCCCAGGGCAGGAATCAGACTCGATGACCTACTGAGGTCTTTTCCGACCCTAACATCTATGAATCTATGAACCCTTAAATATGAGTAAAATATATGCAAGAATGATATAGTATTTATAAGGAACTTTCTTTGGTAAGAATAGTATATAAATGTAATAAGTAAATATATAAATAAAACAAGCAGCCAATAGTAAAGCTGATTCAAGCCTAGATCTGTTCAGAATGTGAATTAATAACTTTGTGAAAAAAACCTATACATTATTGTGAAAAAAGTGATAATAATGGAATAACTTTCTAAGTTTTGAATATTGTCATTATATAATGGAAATAATGACATTACGTAATGGATTATAATTAAACCCAGGTGGAAAATGACCTTCTATGACCTCCCCTCAAAATTAAGCTTTTTGACAGTCATGATTAATGGTACAACGTTCTGTGCATGGTTTGTAAACCTAAAACATAGTTGTATGTTTCAGGTTATAATTCTGAACAATTATCTGCTTCCAGATGCAAAAAGTCGAGATATATTTGTGTGCAGCAACAGCGAATTTCAGTAGCTCAAGAGGCTGTTTATACAGGTTCTCTATTAATGTTATATAGCTAAATAATTTATCTGCTCCTTCTCTAAAAAGACACTTTAAAAAGTAAATATGCACAGCAGCAGCATTACTGGTATTGATGCTGTTTCTATTCTTCTGTAAAAAGAAAAAAATTCTTTCAAGAGGTCCTACCTGTAAAATTTCTTCAATGCAGTTGTTATCTCCTGTTCCACTGTCCTGTAAAGAAAGGGAGAAGAACCATTTTTAAAGAGGAAATAAAAAAATAGCAGGTTTGAGGAGATATTGTCAAATTAGATGCATTCAAGACTCATTCACTTTTTTTTTCTAAGACAAGGCCAAGTACTTTAGCATGAAAAAGGGTTTTTTTTGTATTAAACCTCTAAGTTAGTTTGTATACATGCTGAAGGAAAATACAATAGTGTAATGTTTAAATGACAGTGACCACAGCATATTTTTATTAATATATATGACATAAAAATGTGTATGATTCTGCTTAAGTTACATTGGGAGCAGTTAATTCTACCCTGAATATACATTACATACATACATTTAGATACAATATATACATCTATGTACATTAAACTCTTTATGTAGGTTAAACTCCTGTTTATCATTAAGACTGAAGAATTGTACCCATACAGACTGAAGGATTCAGCCCATTTTAACCAAGGACATTATAAAATGCTATTGAATCTTCCTGAAAAGCTAGTGTTTAAACTGGAGCTGTATAGAATGAGTAAATACGAGTTCTAAAAGGATGATGTTGCAAACCTTACTCACAACTATGAACAGTTGCTGATACAGGTCCCAGCCCAGCCCAGCCCATGCTTAATTCCCACTAAAACTAGAATGTGTGCCAAAGAGCGTGAAGTGTAGTAGAGCGTCACTCTGCACTGATCAGACCTCTTCTTTCTCTCCTTCCCAACTGGCCCTCTTCTCTCTACAACCTCTGCAGTCCACCTTAGGCAGAGTCAACAGTGCTGGTAGGTAGAAGGGTAAGAATAGGATGTGGTGCTGCTGCCTGGAGGCTTACATAAGCTGAAGGGCTCTTTTACACAGGGGAAATTCTCCAGGGATCACTTTTTCATCCGGTTAAAATTCATTCCACACTGCATATTCCTCAAAGGGAACATTTTCTGCATATGCCGTACAAAGTGAAGTTAGCAGATGTGGGAACATGGCCCTGACTCTTCAGTTCAAATAGTGGAAGAAAAATGATTTTGTATTTACTTTTTTTGATTCTTGCTGTTTTTATTTGTATTGTTACTGTTAATAACTACTTTTGAAATAAACTAGACACTTTGGGCATTTGTAGATGAGCTCCAGGAGGCAGGGGAGATAGGCTCTTTAATTAGCACAGTTCTGATGGCCATGCTAATTAAAAGCACCTGGAGCATCATATGTATCAGCATCTGCATGCTGAAAAATGGTAGTGGGGCACTTTGAATTAAAGCTCATTGAACCAGCTTTAGTTTAAAGCACCCCACCACCATTTTTTAGTGTGGGGACACTGCTACACGATGAATTAAGTCTGCTCTGATGCATTGTAATTACAGCATGTTGGAGCAGCTTCCCTGCATGTGTATAGGAGCCCTTTGGCACAAATTTAAAAAAATAGTTGGCTCAATTTTCAGGCAACCAATTTGAGATATGTCATAGGAGTATAAAGTCTTCACAAAAGTGCTGGGAACCTGCTGTCTCAAAATCAGACTCCTTTAAATGGTCTCAATATGGGCATCTGAAACAGAAATGACTGGTAAGTGTTGATAATGGCTAAGTACAGACTGTCGATAAGCACAAAGCTGGATTGATTCAGTCTTTGCATCGATTGAACTGATAAGCAAGTGAACGGACATTCACTTTTGATTCCAGAAATGCAGCCACATGCCTGCAGTGGCCCAAGCCAGAAGCCCGCAGGTTCTAGAGCACACCTCCGTGCTGGCCCAGCTTGGGCTATGGCTACAAGGGGAGGTCTGTGGGGGAGATGCAAAGCACCTGGGATGCTGGGGGACTTTGAGTTAACTTGAATCTGGAGGGGATCTAGGACAGAAATTCAATAAACCAATTTAGCCTAAATGAGTAAAACTGATACTACAGCTACACAGGTTTATCTTAAACCAGTTTTGGCCATTTTGAAAGCAGTTTATGTGCACTAAACTTCTGTTGTCTTACAGATTTGAACCAGTTTCTGAACACTTATACCAGTTTCTGTGTAAATTCTGTCCCTAGCCTAAGGGATGGGATTTCAGGAAAAAACCTTGTTCCTAAGTATTGCCTTTGGCTGCTTCTGGGCACCTGCCCTCTCAGCATCAGAAGACTGAAGCTTTTTAGAGGTGCCTTACTGACTCCTTCATTGATTTTATATGGGATTTAGGCAACTATCCCTGCTTCCTTATATAACCCAGGTGGCACTCAATGATGTATTCCCCTCTCCAAATGAAGGGAATGTTAGCAGGGCAGGTGCACTGAGGGGTGAAACTGCCTGTGGCACACAGTTTCCCTCCTTTCCCTATAGAACAAGGCCAGGACATGTTAAGGCTTAACTACGTACACATTTAATAAGATATAAAAATTATAGGTTAATATATTTACCCATAAGATATAGCAGCTAAAAGAGCTTATATACAGGTCAATGCAAATACTATATACAAGTGAGGAATCAAAAGGGGATCAAAGCAAGTCTCATTAGAAGTCATGCAAATCTTATACTCTAATGGAATGCCATTTTACAAAGCATGAGGTGCAGGGTTCACAAAATATGAGGTGCAGGGCCCAGGGGGGAATAATGAAGGAAAAAACCCAATAAGATATATTAAAACAATAGCAACGCCCTAGGAGAAAGAGTGTCCCTAGATGAAAGGAGGACAGTGGGGAGCCCCAGATACCCCAGCTGCCCCTTTAATCAACTTAAACACCCCAATTGCCCATCATGGGGGTAAAGACCCCCCCACCCATTGGAATCCCCTTCTTAGGCAACTCACAACTCCTTCAAGGTCCCAGTGAGTCTGTCCTCATCTTTCAGGGTGAGGCGTCTCTTCCCTTAGCAGGGGGCCCTCAGCTGTTTTGGGGCTCTCTCGGCCTCTGGCCTGTTTAGGGCCCTGTGCACTGCTCCATACACTATTGGCCCTGCCTTGTGCCAGGGGTTACAGACCCAAGCTACCTCATGCAGCACCATGGTCTTGGTCCACTCCCAGACCCTCCAAGGCTGTGCACCCCAAGCTGCTGTGTGCAGCTCCATGGCCTTGATCCACTCCTGGACCCTCTGTGCACCAGCTGTGCACCGCTCACCCTTCCTAGTGCAGGGGGTTGGAGACCCGAGCTGCCTGGTGCAGCTCCCAGTGTCTCAGTCCCTCCCGGACCCTCCGTGCACCAGCTGTGCAGAGACACCATGCCTCCTCATGGTGGGGCTCATGAATGTGGCTGCTTGCCGCTCCCATCTGATGATCTGTCTTTGGGCTCTTCTGGGGCTACTGCTCCACCCCACTGGCCAGCTCTGCCAGCTCTTCTTCTACCTTCTTCTTCATCCCTTGATGAAGCTGCCCATGTGCCGGGCACGCTGCCTTTTTTATTTCCTCTGGAGGCTCTGTCCCTGGATTGCAAATGGACCAATCAGAGAAAGGGGGAGTTAGTCCCCTCTCAGACCCGGCTCTTTGCCTTGCTCCTGGATAGGGGTGGGACAAGCCTCTCCCCTGCCATCATCTGATTGGTGGGAACACCCCACGAATTGCTCAGAGCCCTTCCAACCCAGCAAGCCAGGCTGCTGCCAGCAAGCCCATCACACTTAAATTGACCTGCTAGGGCAAGATGCTTGGTTTTAGGTAAGTAGAAGTACCCTAATGGCATGTCTACACCATAAATGAACAGTACTAGGAACCCCACAGTGACACATGGAATGCTGGCTCCACACATTACACCCCAAAGCAGATGTAATGTAGCTGATGTATTGAAGTGTTGGCATACACCAGAAGATTTGCCCAGTGCCACACTAATGTGGCTATGGTATATCTCTTTCACAGGATAGCACTAATGGTGTGGGCGTATTTCAGCTTTACAAAGCAACACACCCTAACACAATCCTTTGACAGTACAGGAATGCCCTACAAGGTCAATGTGGATTTTGCTATCATCCTCAACTAATCCTGTCAACAAACCTCTCTGAATCCAACTTCTGTATATTAATAGCATTGTTCTCTCAGGCCCTGCTGAATGCAGAGACATGATCCACAGTCCTTTTCTTCCTGCAGTGGAAGGAAAATCTGAATTCATATCTTTTAGAAGTCTGAGAGTAGCTGAGTCAGAATTAAGGCAGCAACACATAAGGAAAAGAGCAATTTATGGACACCTATACATGTGCTGGACATCTTGCTAATTAACATGCTTCAGCAGCCTCCATGTCACATGTATTCCACGCCCTGCACTTCAAAATGGCAGTGAGGGCACTTTAACTAATGCATGTTGAATGCTTTAACTAAGGCACTTTGAAGTGCGGGATGCTGAATACATGTGACCTTGCAGGCACTTTAATTAGAGTGGCTCTGGCAGCTACTGTAATTAAAGCACCCCCCCCCTTCATCCCACAGCACGTGTAAAGATGCCCTATGTTTCCTAAATTTAAGTGGCTGTTATTTCATGCCAAGTTGCAGTTCTTGTTAGTACTCCTGGAATTTTTTTTCTGAATATGGTCCTTGATTGTTAAATGAACTGACATTACTTTTTTGTGCAATACAGTTTCACTTTTAATGTCAATGGGAGTCACACTGTTGGTTTCAGTAGGAAAGGATGTGGGTGCAACAGAAAAGCACCTTTTCAAGAATTATTCAAATTTTACAAATCATTGTGAAAAAGGAATTGCAGCTATTTGTAAGCAGCTTCATTCTGGATTCATCATTGTAACAGATGAGTCTTGAAGTGCAACACACTGTTTTTGCTGCTATTAGAGCAGCAATACAACCAAAATGCTTGTCACTGCTAATAAAGTTAGCTAATAAGAAAGAAACATGCAACGAAAAATCACAAAATTCCAGTAACTCTCTTCTCTTCTCTTCTCAGTTGACTCTTATCTTTCTCCTTTCTCTGGATTTTTCCCCCCTAAGGCCTGGTAATGATATTGATGTGATGACTAAGCATTTAACAGTTGAACACATAAAGCCCTCCTAGCATACCACATGCCTGTTTGAAAAACAGTGAATCTGCTGCCCCACCAAAAACTTACTATTCATGTCTGCTCTCACTTTACACAAGAAGGTATAAGATGTCCTATCATTTTACATAATATATTATGCTGATTAACTTGCAGCAATATGATCCTCCCAGATGCTGCATTATTTGTCAAGATCAAAACACTGAGGGTGAATAGACTACTTTTTATAACACTATTAAGAAATAATCTATTTTGTGTTACAAAATTAGATCTCTCTCCTAGAAGTGCAGTCTAGTACCTCTGAAAATATTCACCAGTAACAAATTATTCCTATCTATTGCACGGGAACTAGGCTAAGTTCCAGTTCCCCATTAAACCTCAGGAAGAAAGGCAAGAGAGAAAGAGAGAGACAGAGAGAGAGACAGAGAGAGAGACAGAGAGAGAACCTTTCCTCTCTGCACTTCTATCTTGACCCAAGCCATTGCAAAAACTTCCAGTAGGTGAAAGTGAAGCAGAAACACACAACCACGGCAAACAGAAAGAAAAATGGAAATATAATTTTAAGAAATATTTTATGTCCTCTTTCTCATCATCTTTTGAACACTGATACCCCTATTTATTTTTCTCCCAAGTCCTGGCCTGCTAGGTAAGTACTATGCAGCACTGCAGATATCAGTGTATCTAGAAATTTACGGTGCATTTCTTTTCATGTTAGAAAATGGCACTGAAAGCCATGGTGTCTGAGCTCAGCAAGCTGAATTTAACCATGCAAACATATTTAATGAAAATGTCATGTGATGGTAAATTTCGCTTACAATCTGAATTAAAAAAGCATCTATTACTTCCACATGCAGCAAATACACTGTTCCAGTCTTTTGCCTTTTTATATGACTAGGTCTGTGCACTCTAAACATTATTATCCTAACTGCATTATTTCACTATTTACTATATAACACTATGCTTGTGTATCATCTAAATGATGTACTTATTTCTGTGTCTTAATAATACACATATTGCGACAGATTTATACAACATACATTTTAATTACTCTGTGGGTTTTTCCTTAGGTCTTGTGGCTGTTATTTCATACTGAGTTGCTGAGCTGTTATGCTATTTATACTGATTTTGTTAAACCAGGATCATTTACCTATCAGGGCATTTTGAAGTCTGTCATAATAGACTTGCCTCACTGCATGTCCAATGAACCCTCAAAAATGTTAGAAACTCAACTTTACTTGTCAGAGGAAGTGGGCATGATTCCTTTACTTCTCTGATGTTTTGCCCATTACCTTCATTTTTCAGTCAGTGCATCATCACCAGTCACCAAACATTTGTACACACATGCACACACAGTGTCTGGCAGGAAGATGTGAGGCTCTGCAGCTGAGGATAACAGCAGTTATTGCTGAAGAAATAGCCGGGAGCATCGTATCATTGATAACACAAGGAGCTAATTACCATGCAAAGCACAGAGAGCTGTAAGAAACAAGGCTGAACACAGGCTATATCAAACTCTTGGGAAATGGGATGTCATTTCAAAACTACATCTGTACACATTTTATTTTATATCGCTACTTTATTTTTCTTCTTTTCCAACAGCTTTCACATGGTGATACATAAATGAACCTCTGTGAAAGTAATTGCCTGTTTATGAGGCTTTTCCCCTCCTTTTGCATCTTTACATTTAAAAAAGACAGAAGGAAACTCCAGTACAATCCAGTTTCATCTTAGAGATTTTTATAGCAAAAGCTTTCCTTATTACTCTTATTATTTGTGTTGCATTAAGCGGTCTTACTAACTCACCAAAAGTTATTGCATGTTGTCTTCAGAGAAAGTTAAGAGTTATTAATATCTCCTAAATGCTCAGATACATGTAGCAGTAGACTTCCTCTGCCTCTTTCTGCTCAGCCGGGGTCTGTCTTGCTGTACTGACATTAGAAAGCTGGTCATCAGCAACCAGCTGTGTGTCAGCTGATGCTATATCAAGGTTCCTTTTCAACCTAGATTCCTGACTGCAAGGATTCAAGAATGTCTTGACACCCACTTGATATATAACCGCCTCTCTACTCTCCCCTCCACAGCCCACAAACACTTTAACACATATAGGCTGGCATGGTAGGAACAGGTTACATTTTCGTGCAATTTAAAATTATCCTGTCACAATACATACCTGCAGAGCATATTAAGTTTCAGGTGGTAACTGTTAAGAGCCTACAACCTACACTACATTTTTTTCCTAGAAAAAATGTGTATGCAAGCACATCAAAAAATTGTTTCTATACCTTTCAAGGCCATGCAAGAAGGGATATATGGGTAATGCTGTTTCTATAAGGAAACTTGCAGACTTCTGAAAAAAATAAATTCTGTAAGACATCTTGACAGAAAATACTGTATCATGAGACCTGTGGTGCCTTAATAAGCACTGAATTTTGGCAGTAGAAAAAAGGAGGTGATATTTATCCCCCTCTTGCCCCCAGCAGCAGTGAACCTCTGGCTGCTACTACTCCAAACATATGCTGCTGCTCTGCCCTCCCTATTGTCAGAACCAAAGTAGGGAACGTGCAAGAGGATGGATAATGAGAGGGTGAGGTACCCTCCTAGCTCCATTCTGGCATCCCCTCTTAAGCAGCACTTGGAGTTTGTGCCCTGCTTGCCCACCTATCTTTACAGTACTGTTGGTCAGGTTCAAATTTTCTATGGTGGCTACCTACCTCATATGGAGAACAAGATTAGGTAGGGGAGAAAAGGTATCCGCAATATAATTTTTTCTTCCCCCAAGGCATTTCTTTGAAGAGTTTTAATGCCTAGAAAGTTTGGAGCAAAAAGTTCAAATTTGGTGGTTCTAGGTGCAGAGAGGGACTTTTGATTAGCTGAGGAAAATACATACAGATTTGACAATCATTGGATTCTAAAAAAAAATGTATTTGAAGATGCTCGATTGTGTTTATTAGAAACCGGCTGCCTGCAGCTTGCATTGCAGTGCACACCTTCCATGCTGACTACAGCCTGCAGTATGGGATGGTTTAAATAGGCAGAGAATTAGAATTTGGATAATGCAGTGGCAGGGGCAGCAATTGACTTAAAATAAGTTGGTCAAAAATCAGGAATTTATTTTTTTCAGAAAATGCCTAAATTTTGACTTTTTTCATTCCATACCAGAGATGGGACTTGACTCAGGGGACTCCTTCCAGTTTTATGCTCCTATGACAACAAAAAATATAGATATTTTCTACAAATATTAAATTTTGTTTCCTTAGATTCGATAAAATTGAAACTGTCTGTTCCAATTTCAGCCTTGTACATCTTTATATTATTATTTAATGCTAAAACAAAAAGGGTTTTATTCCCCACAATAAAACATCTAAATATTTCATTCCAAGAAAGTGGAATAAAATCCTTAAGGAAATGTGTTTTTACTTTAAAGAAGAAAATAAATTAAGTACTGTCAAAATCAATAAGTATCCATGCTAATTTTCAGTTTCAACAAAATTGTATTTTTCAAAGGAAAAGTATTCTATGCTTTCCAAATCTCCAATAGGCACAGTATTAAAAGCCAGTGGATAGCTCCCCACCCTTTTCCTTCTCTCGCAGTGGGGAGTAAAAGTTCCTTTTTGACAGGAGCACGGAGAGCTACCCGTACTATTGCAACCTACATTAACTGCTGGGAAGGAAGGTGTCCTGGTTCCAGGAAGGCGGCATAAATTATAGTCTTATCCATTCCACTGGCCAATGTTAATATTTTGTTCACCAGGATATCAGTTGCATGGGAAGATTTACTTCTGACACTTCTTAATTTCTGGGTTCTGGACACTGACACGTTAATATTCTGTATAAGTAATCTAGGATACAGTTAGTCATAATCTGTAAATATTGAGCAGAATCCTATTCTACTTTATATGTCCAAATGGCACTAAAGCATAGTTTGTGATCCTAGCCCATGTGAAGTGTGAACACATAAGAAGTCAAACAGCTACTGAGCATGTACAGTATGTGGACAGAAGGAGAGAAGCAGTCCTTCTATGTTTTAGCCAAGTGCCCTATTGAAGAGGGTATCTGCCCATGTTCTTGGGCCTCCCTCCCTCAGAGAGGGTTTGAGTGTACATCTCTTCAGCACTGCTGTAACCAGTAACCACCAAGCAACAGGTCAAGCATTATCTAGTCCCCTTACTAGCCCTCCTCTTGATGTTTCATAGATTTCACAGACATTAGGGCTGGAAGGGACCTCGGAAGATCGAGTCCAGTCCACTGCCTAAAGGGCGGGAAGTCAGCTGGGGTCATAGGATCCCAGCAAGATAAGCATCTAATTTGCTCTTGAAGGTGTTCAATGCAGGTGCTTGAACCACCTCGGCTGGCAGACTGTTCCAGACCTTGGGGGCTCGGACAGTAAAGAAATTCTTCCTTATGTCCAGCCTGAAACGGTCTTGCAGTAGTTTATGACTGTTTGACCTTGTCATCCCTTGGGGTGCTCTGGTGAACAAACGTTCCCCCAGATCCTGGTGGTCACCCCGATAAACTTATAGGTGGCCATCAGGTCACCCCTGAGCCTGCGCTTTTCCAGGCTAAAGAGCCCCATGGCTCTCAGCCTGTCATCGTAAGGTCTGTTTTCCTGACCTCTGATCATGCGCGTGGCTCTTCTCTGGACTCTCTCAAGCTTCTCCACATCCTTTTTGAATTGTGGAGCCCAAAACTGGACGCAGTACTCCAGCTGCGGCTTCACCAAGGCCGAGTACAAGGGGAGAATGACGTCCCGGGATTTGCTTGAGAAGCATCTATGGATGCAAGCCAGCATTCTGGTCACTTTAGTAGCTGCAGCATCGCATTGCAGGCTCATGTTCATCTGGTGGTCATTGATGACCCCCAAGTCTCTTTCTTCGGTAGTGCTAGCCAGCGTAGCACTGCCAAGCCTATAAAGATGCTGCAGGTTTTTCTTCCCAAGGTGGAGAACCTTGCATTTTTCAGTGTTAAACACCATCAGGTTCTCGTCTGCCCATTTGCTGAGCTTGTCCAGGTCAGCCTGGATCACCTGCCTATCTTCTGGTGTGGATGCTTTGCCCCAAAGTTTGGTGTCATCGGCGAACTTGGCCAGTCCGCTTCTGACTCCAATGTCCACATCATTAATGAAGATGTTGAACAATATGGGTCCAAG
The DNA here is from genome assembly GCF_052110815.1 of Crocodylus siamensis. Classification (NCBI taxonomy): domain Eukaryota; kingdom Metazoa; phylum Chordata; order Crocodylia; family Crocodylidae; genus Crocodylus; species Crocodylus siamensis. The sequence continues at coordinate 297,350,371 of NC_143395.1, forward strand.
GACAGAGCCTTGGGGGACCCCACTGGTCACAGGACACCATGATGGTTGAATTCCATCAATTACTACCCTCTGGATCTGACCATGGAGCCAAATCAAAGACTTTTTTGAAATCAAGATATATGACATCAATCGCTTCTCCTTTGTCCAGGTGATAGGTCACCTGGTCCTGGAAGGAAATGAGAGTGTTAAGCTTCTGCATCTTGCTTTTAGTAGTTATTAGATAAAATGGACAGAGAGTAACAAGGAAATTTCTGCCTCGTTCAGAACAAAAGTCCAGGCTAGAACGCAGGATCCTCTGTTTTCCAGAGCAACCACCATTTTCTTGTTCTTTTCTTCCTAGAACCATATATCACCCTTTCTTAACTGCCCAAGGGGCCACTGCCCAAGGGGCCACTTTTAAGAGGGACTGCCTAGTATTATCTAACCTGGAACCTGGATACTATACCACTGTGTTGGGAAGTTGAAGAGATGTAGGTTTAAGTCTCCTCTGGGTTAAGAGACCTAGAACCTGGACCTCTTAAGAAAGCACCCTAACCATTTGCCTGTTTGGATAAAACATGAGAGGTCCTTCCTCCCATTGGTCATGGGTGTTTGCCTGGCCACAATTTCCTGACTTATTCTCACCCTGAGTACATACATATGGAGCTTTATCCTGGTACACACATATGGGGCTATATACCTGCCCAGGCAGAGCACTGCCTATAGTACATAATCAGTAGCTGTCTGACTGCTTATATGTCTAAACTACATGTGGAACAGTATCACAAAATGTGCATAAGTGCCAAAAATGGCACTTCCATGCCTGTGTAATTGCCATATGAGTGTATAAAGTGAAATAGGTTTCTGACCATAGTGATTCATTCTTTTGCTTTTAATTATTATGTTTTGGTGCTATGACTTACTTGAATAGTACAAGTAATTCTGATTTTTTTTTTAAGAAAAGCATTTAAATCTAACAACAAGGAGCAGGGGATGGAAGGCAACATTTTACTCAAGCTCTATGACAGAAAGTGTACTAATTAAAGGCAAAGTTTTTAACAACATATAATTTATAGTGACTGTTAATAAACTAAATAATTTAATTAATATGTTCATTATCTTTCTGAAATGGTTTGTTTCATTTATTGCAGGGATTATTTTCCATACCATGGGACCTTGTTACAATGTTTTTGCCTGGGAAGAAAGAAAAGAAAAGATTTACAAAGATATGAATTTGAGAAAGAAGGTTGTAAGAACTGAAAAAGTAAGCATTACTGTGGGGAAAAGCTCTGGATATATAAATCCTGGTTCATATTGTATTTGGAGTGCCACAATAACCCAGATGTTGTGCTAGGAATCAAGACATGTTCAGGTACAGAAGACAGTGAATCAAAATATGTGCACAGATACAACACAGAGAAGCACAAATTGATCAAATACATCTGCAGTGCAACCTTCTTCAAACAAGTTAATTGGGCAAGAGCCTGTCTTGCTCATTAGAGCTGATCATGGTTAAAAGCAGAGCAGTAAGTCTTCTGTGAGCTTCATCATGGTAATAGAAGCAGCTTTTGGTGGTAGAAAAATGTAGCAGAGCTTGGAAAGCCATAAACTATGGTGGATCCCAAACCTCTTCACAACATGGCTTACCAGTTAGTAGTGAGATTGTCTCATGGCCATGACCGATGACCTCATGGGTAGATCTCCCCTCTCTTGATCAAATAAAATGCCGGTACGAAACCCTAGTGGTTGTTTTAATGGAAATAAATATTCAGAAAGCATTTTATATTTGCAATAGTCTGATTTCACTATATTTCAAAGTTATTTAACAGGTGCAAACAAAGAGAAAGACTCAGCACCAGGGCTAGGGACAGAAATTACACATAAACTTGTTCAAGTGATCAGATACTGGTTGAAACCTGTAACAGAACAAAAGTTCAAAACTCTTAGTCCCCCAGCATCCCAGGATGCTTTGGAGCCCTGGGCTGGGCTGTGCTGTCTGCTCCAGTGGAGCAGGGTTGGCCCCGCCCCTCTCTTCCCTAGCCAAAGCACTGTCACTGCTCCAGCTGGCTGAGAAGGGGGTAGGGGTGGGGTTGGGGGTGGGAGTAGGAAATCCTGCTCAGGATTGCAGCCCCTGCCAGGCTTTTTCCTTCTCCGCTTGCCACTTGAGCAGCAGGGGCATTGCCAGATACCGGCTCTGGGCCAGCCCCCTTAGACAAAGTGGGGGAGGAAGGAGGGTTTAATCCCCCTTCCCTCTCATCACTTTACCTCAGGGGGCTGGTTTGGGGCCAGTGTCTGGCCACACCTCTGCCCCAACCCCAGCTGCTTGAGCAGAGAGGTGTGAGGGAGAGGAAGGCTAGTAGGGGCTGCTGCTATGCCCCTGCCAGGCACACCCTGGCTGCAGTCCCGTGCCAGTGGAAGAGGGGAGGAGGGTTAACACCCCCTTCCTTCCCCCCCTTCACCTCAGAGGGACATGCCTAAGCTGGTGTCTGGCCACACCGCACCCCCCACCACTCAACTGGCAAGTGGGGAGGGGGGGAAGCCTGGCAGGGGCTGTTGTGCCCTTTTCAGGTAGACCCTGGCTGGTGTCGCACTCTTGGCCTCAGGGTGCTGTCCCCCGGCTGGCATCTGGCCACGCCCCTCTCCCCCGATGCTTGAGGGACAAGCGGGGAAAAGTCTGTCAGGGGCTGCTTCTCCCCTTTCCCTCCAGGCATACCCTGGCTGGGGTCTGTACAGGTCAGGGTGGGGGTTTAAACCCCACCCAATTATACTCAGCAGTCTGCTGAGGCCTGGCCATGTCCTCCTCTCAGTTTGAGCAGGGAGGGGGGAAAAGCTTGGAGGCCTTCTCTCCCAGCTTCCCTCCAGCCTTCCTGCCACTGCCGAAGGGAAGCAAGGGCTTGCTCTAATGCCCCCCAGCTTCTAGCCTGAGCCACTTCAGGCATGTGGCTGCATTTCTGGAATCAAAAGTGAATGTCTGTTCATTTGCTTCTCAGTTTAATCTATACAATTTAGACTAACCTGCGAAGATTGAATCGATTCAGGCTCAGGCTTTTTGAATGTCTGTACTTAGCCCATGTGACCCAATAATTCTCCAGTAGGGCCTAAAGGAGTCCTTGGACCACAGTTAAGGAACCCATATCACAGAAAATTAGGAAAATAATATTTTCTGTAAACTACATCTTAAGAAAATGCACAGGCTGCACAGAAACTGATTTTGAAAACCCAGTTTTGTTTGGGTGATCCATACAATTTTTGCATCTGATATAGCAAAATTTCTGTGGTGCATGAAAATGTTTCCTGTTTAAGCACTCTGGATGAAATTCTGTGCTAGACTGCACAGACTCAGGGATCAAGGAAAGTGGAGTTGTTGAAACTAAGCAACCTTTGTGTGCTTCCAAGTCCTGGACTACTCTGGGGCTGGAGTGAATAGTGGCTGCTGGCATAATTTAGCACCACTACCCACAATCTCTACAAAATTACATGTTAGCTAGCTCTCAGCACACCTACTCCTGCTCCAGACCAGCTTCTAATGTTCCCTCTACACCTTGCCTTGTGCAGGGGTCCTCAGATAAGAACCTTACACCTACTGTGAATGCTAGGGAATGTTAGAGTGTTTTTACACCACTCTGACCCTTTATCCAGCATTATGAGGGCAAGGGCAGAGGGCAAATTTAATTTTGGATGCATCTATTCTGCTATGAAGATACCCATAATGCCCTTTTCCATATCAGAGTGTTGCTGCACAAACAGAATAATGGAAACCACAAGAACAGCAAGGCTATGTAACCAGTTCTATCTTTCCATATAACTTAAACTAAGAAAGTGAGGACACCAATGGGAAAAGAGATTTTGTCAAGTATGTTAACAGATTAGGGCAGGTGTTTCAAAATTGCCAATAAAAATGTTAAGTTAAAAAGGGAAAAAATCCCTTCAAATCTCCCTCCTACCTCCAACTACCCCCAAGGGAATGATCCATTATCTGAACTACTTCTGTAACATTTCATTTTGGAAAAGATGCTTGGGAACTTCAGCTAAGCTGCACAGGCAGACTCACTGAACAGTTTTACAGGCTTTAAGATTTTATCCATAAAAAATACCCACTGCAGCCAAGCAACAATAAAAGGGAGCTGTAATGATCTAGAACTGCATTGTTCTATTAATAAAATATAAGGTTTTATCATTATTGGGAAAGATTGATTGTATCAGATCAATACTATATCATAGTATATTAATGTTTTCTTTTCACTAATGAAACAATGGATGATGATATGATTAAATGTTATCGCCACATATAAGGAAATATAATAGGTTGGTTGAAATTAAAATTGCTATTTGTAGTATCAAATGCTTGATCAGATGCCTGATCCTGGCAGGTGCTGAGTAACTGCCCTCAGCTCTTGCTGAAGTCAACAGGAGTTGATGGCATTCAACACACCCCCAGGGCACTCAAAAACTTGCCCAATTGTGTTTATCATTTCTTCTCTTCTAAAAATGTTGTCATTCCAAATGAGTCACTTGGGGTTCTTTGTAAACATCTTCTGCATCATACATTTTATACTCCATATATTAATGCATGCTCTGTGTGTGTATTAAATTTATTAGGGGTGCACTGATAGAGATTTTGGGAGATCGATACAAATAGCCAATTTTTAAGGAGGCAAATTGGCCGATACTGATTGGATTTCTAATACACAGCTGGGCATATAGGTGACATGTAGGGGAGCCACCAGGGGGCATGTGCCACCCTGAGACTGGTTGTTGCCAAAGCCGCCGCCAGCTTCTATAGGTGGTTGCTGCCTCCCCCCTTGCTGCTGACGTGGCCGCTGGTGGCTGTGGGTGGTCCCCACTCACCATTCGGTGCCAGCATGGATGGCAGCTGTGGCCGGTCTGTGCTTGTCACCCACTGCTTACCATGCTCTATCCACTGCCAACACTGCCACAGCTCTTGCGGGTGGTCCCCACTTGCCCTACCCTTGCCACTGTCATCACCACGGCCACCTGCGGGTGGTCCCCACTTGCCAGTGCCATGCCTCCACTGCTGACACTGCCACCAATACCTGTGGGTGGTCACCATGCCCTCTCAGTTTCCAGAGGCACGTGTCGTTCATAGCTGGGCAGCTTGAAGAGCTGCATCCAGTTGGTAAGTCTGTTGTGGTGGATGGGGAGGAGGGAAGTTAAGGGTGGGGGGGCGCAAACCAAGGCCCCTATGGTGAGGGAGGAGTGGGGCAGGGGCTGGGGCTGGGGCAGGCGCTGCCCAGCCCGGGTGGGGCAGGGCATGGGACTGAACCATGGCTCATTTGGGGGGAATGGGGAGGGGAGGCAGTTCTTACCACTGTGCATACTGAAGGAGGGCATGGGGGATGGCATAGCTTCATGCCACTTTTCCCACTTGCTTGGTTCATGCCTAGGGCTCTTATGACTTTTCTTCCCTTCATTGTAGTGCTGCAAGCGCCGAGCTCTTCCCAGCTAGGTCTGGGCCGGGCTGCGCTTGGAGCAAGCAGTGGTGGTGCTGGGAGGGGGTAAAGGGGGTGGGGGCTGCAGCTACCTCAAAATTAGTCATAGCCCTCCCTCCCAGTGCTGCTGCCACCCATCCTGAATGCAGCCCCGACTACAGACCCTCCGGTGCTGGAAGTGCAGCCCTTAGCACAGCTCTGCAGCCCCAAGTGCAACTCCCATGCCCTGGGAAGACCCTGGTGCAACCCCAGCCCCAGTCTGCAGTGGCAGCCCACATCGCCCCCCCAGTGTAGATCCAGGGGCACGTGCCCCCCCCATGCCCTCCTGAAGCGCATGTAGTGGCGGAAGCTGCCCCCCCCCTGCACTCCCCAGACGAGCCCCGGATCAGTCCCGTACCCCACCTCGCCCCAGCTAGGTAGGGCCTGCCCCAGCTATACTCCCTTGGCACTGCCGCAGCCTTCAACTTCCCTCCCATGCCCCTTCCTCTCTCCTTCCATCACAACAGACATACTAGCTGCAGGCAGCTCTCCAAGCTGCCAGGGTGTGCTCCTCACTGCCTACGTGCTGTGCTGTGGCTGAACATGCACGGGTGTTTATTGGCCAAATTATCAGCCACATCAAGCCATTTTCCAATACACTCAATTTGCTTTATACCAGTCTGATATTGGACCGATGTATCTGTATGTCTCTAAAATTTATTAATCATTTGACATAAATCTATTTATTGGAAGATTTGATAGTGGAAACTGGTCTTTTCTCTTCATGGTAGGTAAAGCTTCGTAAGCAAGAGTGCAGGCTTCTCCACACAACTCACAAAGGACCTCAGCAATAACCTAGCAGAAGGACTGACTTTGGAAGTGATGGACACCATGCCCACTCTATTACATCAACTGTCAACATTGTTAATTAACATTAATTGGAACATATGAAACTTTTGAAAGTTTATAATGAATCCAATTTATCAAATAACAGATTTAACATTTAAAGATACATCCAGTCCCCTAAAGTATACAAAAAGAGATATTTATAATTTATCAGCAGTGCTCCTTTAACCCAAGTCAATGCCTAGGGATCTACTCAATTTGTGATTTCACAGAAATCACAAAATTGAGCATTGTCTGTGAAATTGGGCAATGTTCATGAGATTTAGAGAAAAAAAACTTACTAAAAATAAGAGGAGGTGGAAAGAAAATGTTGGATCCACAGTGGCCACCAGTCCTCATAGCCACTGCAACCCAGTGACACAACCCACCACTGATTGGTTGAGAGGGCTGTTGTCGGGCAGCCTGAATCCCCTTCCTCAGTCAGTGACAAAGGATGCAGCCACATGATGGACAGCCCTCCCAAGCAATCAGTGGCAAGGGGTGGGCAACCTTGGCCAGTCAGAGGTGTGGAGGGGCCCCACCACAATAAGCCCACAAAAATGGAGGCTGGCCTTGATTTGGGTAGATCCCTATCAATGTCCACAGAAGTCTTGTGTTTGTCTTTTCTTATCAGTCTCTAACAGTTCTTTTATATTTCCATTGCTGTTAAGCTTTTGTGCTTCTTCAGCTCTACAGAATAATTCACCTCCTCTTTTTCCTAGGACGCTGCATAATATATATCTTGCCATCTTCCAATCTTCTCTGCTTTTAACTATTAAATTTATTCCAAATTTGCTCTTAAGTGTTAGCACATAGAATGTATACATTCCTTCAGTATTCAAAAAAGTTTTTCAAATGTTCTGGTTTGGAGACAGAAGATTACTTACTTAGCAAATTCTAAAAATGTCCACCAAATTGGCAAGGATATTTGCCATTGGCAAAGATACTGTTGTCAATTATATCTTTATTGGACTAACTACATAGTTGGGAAAGATATTAGACAAGCTTTTGGGGACAAGGTACCCCTCTTTAGGACCTGAGGCAGGGCATTTTGTGCCTGAAAACTTGTCTTACATCTCTCTCAACTATGTAGTTGGTCTAGTAAAGATACCACAAAAAGTCCTTGTCTCTCTTATATTGCCTGGACCATCATGATTACACCAACACTCCAACCCTACTACAAATTAAATGTAGTATTTTTTGTGAAGTGGAAAAAAGAATTAGGATTTGGACACAGCTGACCAAATTTATGTTTGTCTAGGAAGAATATACAATGCTTCTAAAACAGCAACATTTAGAAGAAAGATTATTATGGAATTATGAATCCTGTCATAATCCTTTTACTATGAATATACCTCCAACTATCACAACATCCAATAAATTACCAGTAAATTGGTTATTTTGCTAAGAGATCTTTTTATAAAAAATTAATTAACAATAAATCAATAAAAACTATTCAATGTGAAAATGAATTACATCCCTGTTTACATTATTTAACTCCAAACATTTCTGTTTTGTGTGCTTGTAATTAGCAAGCTATAAAAGATGCCATAAATAGGAGCATAATGAGATAAACTGTTTATAAATGATAATTGGCATTCATTCCCACTGGGATCAGGTTATGTGATCACAGATGACAACAAATAAAGGGTTAAACCTATTACTGCTGAGTGGCTTTAAATACAGACATTTGTGGAAACTCCTCCTAGAATACAAATACCCCTGTTCAAAAAGGACCCCAAAGTAATTCTCCTCTGAAATGCTAATGCCTTTAAGGCACTGGATGCCTTTCTTTAAAACCTCCACAAATTAATTTACTAATGACTAAATAGGAAGCCAAGTATTCTTTCTTAGGACAAGAAAAAGGTTATAAAGGGAGTCAGAAATGAAAACCAAGAGGAAGACCAAGAAAACATAGATCCCTTACAGAATGGAGAATACAGTCTACCATATTTCACAGTGTATAGGTTGGGTTTTGAAGACCAGTTTTTGTGTCTTAAAAATAAAACTTGACTTATACCCTGTGCGCAGCTCACGTGGGATGTGGCTGCACGAGTATAAAGCCCCACCCCCGTCCCTGTCCCCTGCAAGTGGAACCAAGTCTGGTGCTGCTTGCAGGGGATGGGGACAGGGACAGGGACAGGGACCAGGATGGGGACACAGACGGGGATGAGAATGGGGATGGGGCTGGATTCGGTGCTCATCTGGCATGGCCCCATCCCCTGAGAGTGGCACTGCTGGTGCCACTTTATAGGGGATGAGGCCACACCAGTTGAGCTCTGAGCCCAGCTGAGCCCAGGCCCATCCCCATCCCCATCCCTGTCTCCACCCCCTGACAGTGGTGCTGCTGCATATTTCATGGTGTATGTAGGTCTACACAATTTATAGATTAACATCCAGCTTTCCAATCTGAAATGTAAGGATATTCATAGGCATGGTGTATAAGTGAGGGCTGGGCTTGGTGCTCGGCTGGCACAGCCCCATCACCTGTGAGCAGTACTGGCAGCTGCCGGCAGAACCCACCAGCTGAGTGCTGAGCCCATTCCTGTCCCCATCCCCTGTGAGTGGTGCCAAGCCCAGCACTGCTCACAGGGGATGGGGACAGAGATGGGCATGGGGATGGGGACGGGCTTAGCATTTGGCTGTTGCGGCCCCATCTCCTGTGAATGGCATGCCAGCTGAATGCTGAACATATCCCCATCCCTTGCCAGTGGCACCGGACTCAGCATTTGCAGTGCTGTTTGCAGTGCCCCACGGGGGACAGGGTTGGAGCTGGGCTTGGCTGGGCTTGGTACTAGGTTGGCACAGTTTGAACCCCTGCAAGCAGCAATGGCAGCACTGCTCACAGGGGATGGGGCTGTGCAAGTTGAGTGCTGAGCCCTGCCCTGTCCCCTGCTGGGCTTGGCATTGCATACTGGGGATGGGGACTGGGATGGGCTTGGTACTCAGCTGGTGCAGCCTCATCCCCAGCAAGCCAGTAGCACCACTCTCAGGTGATGGGGCTGCACCAGCCAAGCGCTGAGCCAGCCCCCCACTTATATACCATGCCTATGAAACATTTCAGATTGGAAAGCCGAGCATCAACCTATACACCGTGTTGACCTTACATCATGAAACACAGTAGTTATGGATGATTCAGAGAAAGCTAAAGTACATAATGACTTTTTTACTGCAGTGATCATGAACAATGCTAGCTATTGGATGACAAGTGCAGATAGGGAAGGAGACAAAGGCTAGGGACAGAAGTTACATGTAAATGGGATAAGTGCTCAGAAACTGGTTTAAATCCACAATGGAACAGAAGTTCAATGCACATAAACCAGTTTCAGAATGGCCAAATCCAGTTTAAGAGACACCTGAATGGATGTAGCATCAGAATTAACTGATCTAAGTTAAATCAGTCTATGGAAATTCTGTCCTGACTCAAGTTATTTCCCAATCCCCCCAGCATCCCAGGATGTATTGGGCCCCCTTGCTAACTCCCCTCGTAGGGCAGGCAGGCTACCCTTGGCTGTGCTGTCTGCTCTGGCTCAGTCAGGGCTGGCCCTGCCCCACTGTTGCTAGTGCTGAGGCAGCAATGCCTCTGCTTCCCAGTCTGGTTCTCTTTGTACCCATCAGCCCTGCAGGGTTCCCCAGGGTTCTCTCCTGGGTCCAGTAACCTTTTTAACAGGTCCATTAATGATTTGGATATTGGGATTAATTGCACATTTAGTAAATTTGCCGATGACGCCAAGTTGGGTGGAGCTGCAGATACTCTGTAGGGTAGAGTTAGGATCCAGAATGACCTGGAAAAACTGGAGAACTGGCCCAAAATCAATCAGATGTAATTCAACAAGAACAAGAGAAAAGTCCTGTACTTGAGACACAATGACCTCATGCATGAATACAGGCTGGGGAATGACTGGCTAGGCTGTAGTACTGCAGAGAAGGACCAGTAGACCATACACTGAGTGTGAGTTAACAGTGTGCTCTTGTTGCAAAAAAAGCCAACAGCATACTGGGTTGTAGTAACAGGAGTATAACTGGCAAATCTAAGGAAGTGATTCTGCAACTCTATTCAGCAGTGATGAGCCCTCACTGGTGTATTGTGTCCAGTTTGGGGACTAAAACCTGGAGGTTCCTGGTTAGAGACTCTTGCTCATGGCAGACCAATTGCCATATTTGGGGCCAAGAAGAAATTTTACTCTATAGTCAGATTGGTGCCAGCCAGTGGACCACCACCCATCATGTAGTTATGGTGATGGTTCTTCCTACCCAGATGAAGAACCCTGCACTTCTCCCTGTTAAACATCATCTGATTCCATTCTTCCCATAAAACCAGTCTGCCAAGGTCATCCTGGATCCTTACCCTGTCCTCTGATGTGTCTGTGTTTCCCCACAGCTTGGTGTCATCCACAAACTTGATCACTGAGCTTCCCACTCCTTCATCCAAGTCATTAATAAATATGTTAAAGAGCACGGGTCCAAGCACTGATTCCTGGGGGGCACCACTGGAAATGGCCCTCCAGAATGATGCCATCCCATCATTCTCTGAGGCCAGATAGGAGCCATTTCCTTCATCTGATCCCCAAAAGTTGATATACATTTTACTTTCTTTTCTTTACCAATTTCAGATGAAGATCTTACTGCAGTACTTTTTTGCTCTGTACCCTAAGCAATACATGTGATTCAGAGAAAGAGTAAGATCATTTGGACTGAGATTCTGTGAGGTTATGAACAGACTTTGCATTTGTTCCCGAAGAATCCATTTTCTTCTTCAGGATATTGCAATATTCCAGTTGTTCAGATGTCCATTTCTGTTATCATGGGAGAGACATTAAAAAGGTTTTCAGGATACTATCTGCTAACCGGTTGTTCTAGGACACTGCAAAGTGCATCTGAATGGAAGTCCCAGGATTGTATAATTGAATAAATGGCAGAAACGTGAGACTGTATTCAGCTTCTCACTAAACCCCAATTGGAAGGCTGCTGGACATACACACCAATCCCACAACTTTTCTGTTCCAGGAGAAACACAAACACAACTGGTCCAGGGACAATACAACATCTGTTCATACCCAAAAAGAGATAAATGGAATTTTAAGAAGTGATCCACAACATGCAACAGAAAAATGAAATCATTACATCCTGACATTTTGGGAAGAATTTTTGTCTTTCTTTGAGGATCACTGAATGTTCATTCAGTTATTTGACTTTCATTGCCAAAAGGTCAAAACTATCAAAATGCATACTAGTTCTGGTGGCTATGTCATGGACACCTACAACTCTCCAAATAAGAGTATTTTTTGCCATCAAACAATGACAGCTTTGTCACTACAGAACCTAAAAGCTCAACATCCTTTTACCAATCTCTTGATGTGTTCAGACTCTTATTTCAAGAGAATGACAGAGTTAATAAAATAAAGATACCACACCTGATAAAAGACTCTTCTTTTTGTTCTCTTTTCTCCTCTGTGCTATGGTGGTCCACAGCTGGGGCAGTGCATAGGGCCTGGGGCTTGGGGTCCAAGAGTGGGTCAGGAATGTCTGGCCACAGGGCCTGGCTGGGGAGTGGAATGGAGCTGTGGGCAGCTCATCCAGGGCTTGGGGGAGCTGGCTGCCTGCCTTTGTGAACACTCCCAGGAGGAACATGGGGGGAACGCACCCACCAGATTGGTGCACAGGGTAGGGGCAGATGCAGGCTACCCACTGCAGGCTCAGGGTTCCCCGCCCTGCTGCCTTCCTTCTGGGGCCTCTGCAGCCAAACAGGTGGGACCCAGTGCAGCAGGGCAGAGTCAGGTGGGGAGGCTTGGTGCCACTGCTGGGAGCCTTGCACCGCCATGGGGAGGTGTCCCCCGCCTGCCCAGCAGCAGAGGGGTGGTGGCTCTGAACTGTGCCCCCTGCTGCTGCCTGGTGGGCAGGGATCACTTCACCCTGGCAGCACCAAACCTCCATGCTCCGCCCCACTCAACCCTCCTGCACTGGGTTTTGCCCACTGGCCTGTGGAGGCCTTGGGTGGGAAAGCAGCAAGGTGGGGAGCCCTGAACGTGCAGCCAGCTCTTATCTGGCCCCCACCATGGGCTCCGCTGCAGCCATGGTTCCCATGGGGGAGGGGGAGCTGGGATCCAGATTCCACTCTGCTCACACTTTCTACAGGCAGTAGCTGGGGCAGTGTTGGGGGGACAAGATGCTGCAGACCTGGGTCCCTGGCCCCATAGCTCTGGCATCTGGGTCCCCTCTGGCAGGGCCAGGGGGCTGTGGATCTAGAGTGAGGGGGCATCAGCAGAGCCTAGTGAGCTGTGGGTGGGGAGTGAGGGGTGTTGGGAGGACCAGGGGGCTGTGAGTGGGGAGAGAGGGGCAATGTCATGGGCAGGGCACTGGCATATCAGGGCTGCTCAGCACCACAAAGCAGGGGGAAGGAGGAGAGGGAAGCCAGAGGTGGACCCATGTCCTAGTGAGCAAAGGGGGCAGTGGGGCTTTGATTTTCCATAAGAAGCCTAAAATGAAATGCCAAAATGTATAGGTATTTAGAATTAATTTTAAAGGTGCACTGATACAATGGTCCATATCATACTGGCAATGATAAAAGGAAAATTGACATAAAAGGCTACCAGCTTTTTTTGGCTGATGTAGCTGATAATGTTGTTGATAAATGCCACGTGCATGCCCACAGCTGCACCATGCATGCAGCCAGGAATGCAGCCTAGCAGCCTGGACAGCATCATCTGTCCAATAAGTCTGTTGGGGGAAGGGGCATGGGGGAGGGAAGGGACATGGGGAGGGCAGATTGAGGCTGCTGCAGTGAGGGAAGAAGTGGGGGTGGGGCTGGGGTAGGGGCAATCGCTGCCCAGCCAGGACAGGGTGAGGCAGGGCCCTGGACAGAGCTAGGGGCTTGTCTGGACGGCATGGGGAGGCAGGGAACGGGATGGCTCCCGCTACTGCACACATACCTGGGAGGCATGAGGGGCACATGACCCCTGGATCTGTCTGCAGGGCAAAGATGCATTGCCACTGTGAGCTCATGCTCAAGGGCTGTGCCAGACTCTTCCTGGTGCGCTCAGGCCAGGTGGGACAGAGTGAGGTGTGTGGTGGCAGCGTTGGGAGGGGGACTATGGTGGTGACTGTAGCTCTCCCATAGCCTGGCTCCCAGCACTGCCCTTCCCACCCCACCTGGCCCAAGTGCAGCCACCAGGAAGAGCCTGGAGCAGCCCCTGAGTGTGAGCACACAGTGGCAGCCCACCCTCGCTCTGTGCACAGATCCCCGGGGTGTGCACAGAAGTGGGAGCTGTCCCCCTTTCCCCCCCCATGCCCCCTGGATGAGCCACTGGCTCAGTCCCCTGTCCCAACCTGCTCTGGCTGAGCAGTGCCTGCCCCTGGCCCAGCCCCAGTACCACTCTCTCCCTCACTGTGGGGGCCTCAATCTCTTGACATGTTCAGGCCTTCTGCTGCCTATACTTACCAACCTAATGCCAGGCTGCATATTGGCTATTGGATCAGTATCAGCTAATATGGCTGGTCCATAATTGACCATCAGTATCAGCCCAAAAAATCTTTATCAGTGCACCTGTAATTTATTTTATTATAGTGATTGAGGAAGTGGTAGGTTACCAAATTGCTTTAACATTGTAAATATCAATAAAACATTGTTTTCAACTGATACCTATATATAGTGTCATTTCATTTTAATCACCGAAAAACATGGATTTGGGGTTTTTTAATATGAGAATTAATAATATTTTATAAGGGAATTTGCTATTTTTAAACAGAGAAAACCAGGATCCCTGGTCATAAGGACCTTAGCACTAAGGGGTGAATTGGACAGGTGTATGCTGTCATGTGTAGTGCCCTTCACTAGTTTCATAGATTCTAGGGTTGGAAGGATGAACAGATGAACAGATCATCAAGTCTGACCCCCTGCCCTGGGCAGGAATGAGTGCTGGGATCATAATACCCCAGCCAGATATCTATCCAACCTCTTGAAGACCTGCAAGGTAGGGGAGAGCACCAACTCCCTTGGGAGCCCATTGCAGAGCCTGGGCACCTATGCATATGATGGAGCTCATGTGTGCTAATTAGCATGAATTGGAGCAAACTTGACTAATCAAGTCTGCTGGAGTGTGCTAATTAGCGCACCAGGAGCCTTCAAGTCATGTGTATACAGCGTCCTCGTGTTGCAAAATGGCGGTGGGGCATTTTAACTGAAGCTCATCAAATGAGTTTCAGTAAAAGTGCCCCCACCACCATTTTGAAGCGTGGGATGCTGAATACACATGATGCTGCATGCACTTTAATTAGAGCAGCTCTGAGAGCAACTCTAATGGAAGTGCCCCCATTCCACCTCTAAACACCCAACATTGCGAGCATATCTGCAGTAGAAGTTGGAAAGAAGGGATTTATCAGGAGAGGACAAGGAAGGGGAAAAAGAGGCAACAGAGATTCTCAGGAGCTGTGTATGGGCACCCCAGACACATACCATAAATTACTACTTTACATTTGAGGCTACAGTGGTCTCTAAAGCAGCCCCAAACTGCAGGTGTGGGGGCCTGCAAGGTACATCTTGGTGCCATCTATTCTGGCCTGCACCTCTCCATGCTGCAACTGTGCTTTGGACCATCCATTCCAGATCATCTACCTTGTAGGTTTGTTCTCTTGCCTGCACATCTTCAGTTTATGTTATTTCTATGTTTACTTCTATTTTTTCCAGTTCATTTGCCTTGAATGCTGATGGCACTTTATGCACAGTCAGTTTCAGCATTCCCATTATACAGCATTTTAGCCAGTTTCTCCTACTCCGTTTTTGTATAGGACAAAGCAAAGGGGAAGGCAGGGTGGGGGGAGTGCAGGTGAAACATCTGAAACCACTTTTAACGATTAAACTGACAGTGACCCCTTAATGTGAAAAACTAAAAAGAAAAATAAATCAAATTGTAATAGAACAATTTCACCAACACTTTACTTATTACAAGCCTTGACTGTCCCTTCTGTGCCATAAGGATTTGAGCATCTGGGGTAATATATATATAGCTAGCTAGCTAGATAGATAGATATGCCCCTGTCCTTTAGCACAGGGGTTTTTAACCTTTTTGGATCAGTGTACCTCTGGTGGCCAGACACAGAGTGCGGGTAGTGAGGGGGGAGGTGCATGGTTGGATGCAGAGTGGCAGCAGCCACCACGTGTGAGCTTCCCCCACCCCCCGCATCTGGCCAGGCAGGCGGCACCTGTGCAGCAGTGTGGGATGATGCATGGTGGAGCTCTGTCCCTGCCCGTCCACCTGCGTGTACCCCCTGGGGCCTTCTCAAGTAGTCTTGGGGGTACACGTACTCCTGGTTGACAACCCCTGCTTTAGAGGATAGAAATGCAGACCTTCTCATTGTACTCACCTAGGCTTCACTCTAGTTGGAAGCACAATAACAGGACAAAGCCCTAATGTTGATAAAGCTAACTGAATTTTTCATTTAGCTCAAAAACTATAGGCCTGCAGTCTTTTTAAGCAGATGATCCTGATATCCATTCCTACTAGAATAACTAGGATGTTCTATGTAGCCAAAGAATATTTGCAGGATGGCCAGAAAATAAATGGATACAGTAGGAAGAGGGAATGGCAAAAGAAAAGGAAATCTATTGGCTGAGAAATCTCCATTTCAGCTTCTTTGTGTTTTCATCAAATGTATTAATGTTGATCTTTCCAGCCTGTTGAGTACTTTATACTTGTTACTGTTTTTTTTTTTTATTGTTTCTCTGCTGCTTTTCACTATTCCCCCCTTAGTTTAATTGTAGTTAATTTATTCCAGGTCTATTACACCGCATCTCTTTGATCTTGCAATGGATATCAACAAAGAACCTATTTGTTCTCAACACATTAAACCCTTGTGTGTAGCTATTAAAAATTCTGTTATGTGATTCTGATATGACCCTAGAGTCCAAAAGGACCCTCAACACCAAAAGAAGGAGGACGAAAAAGCTTCTCAAAATGTCAAGATATAATGGTTTTATTTTTCTTTCTCACTTTCAAACATAGTTTCATACAGGTTTTCTTAACTGGAGTAACTGGTTTGCAACCATAAAATTTCAGGCCTTTGAATTTATATTACAGAAAGTAAAATACTTTCAAAAGAACTTTTAAAAGAGTAAATATTTTATTTAAATTGTGTAGATCAAAGCTTCCTCTGAAATAAGCCTATCATAATTTACTGAGAGGTTTTAACAGGTACAGTAGCTGTATAAGAAAGCAGGAATAAAACAGATGGTTTTGATCAATACCTTAACCTATAAGAATAAGAAACTATCCAAAACCTATAGATTATATTAAAGTTTCATCATTCATTTTATAAACCAGATATGTCCAGAAGTCCAACTGCTTTGGTAATTACTTTTAGTTTTGCTGTACAGCTACTCATGGGAGCCAGCTTGAGGCAGAAAACAGGTGCAATATTTATTGATCTCACAGCCACCTATGGCGTTGTATGGCATCAAGACCTCATATATAAACTTCACTCTATGATACCTGACCACAAGCTATGCACTTTCATCATGAACATGATCTCCAGCAGATCAATCAAACTCACTACCAACCAAGGAAAGAAAACTCTGACGTATGAACTATAAAGAATGGAGTCCCCCAAGGGTCAGTTTTAGCGCCAATATTTTTCAGTGTACATACTTCAGACTTCCCACATACAACATCTAAGCAATACATGTAGGTTAACAATGTCACCACAGTAGCCCAAAGAATAGACATGACAGAACTGGAAAAGATACTGAGTACTGACATGGTATTCAATACTGACTATCTCTGCAAACTGCACTTGAAGTTGAGCATCAGTAAATCAGTATATTTAGCCGTCCACCTAGACAATCCTTGAGCCACATGCACGCTGAATATCAGAGTAGGCAACCACATCCTTCTCCATAAGCATATCCCAATCTATCTAGGAGTCACATTAAACCATTCCCTTACCTATAAACATCACATTCAGAAGATCAACAGTAAAGTCTCTGCACTGGTAGCTGCCTTAAGAAGTTTAGCCAGCACAACATGGGGTGCCATCTTCAAAGAGCTCAGAACTACCACTCCTGCAATGGTGTATGCCCCAGCAGAATATTGTGCTCCTGCATGGTACACAAGTTGTCACACTAAAAGTGTGACACTGTACTAAACAGTACACAGAGATACATAACAGGCTGCACAACTTAAACATGCACAGATGTATTCCCTGTACTCTCAGACATTAGATCAAGCGATACAGGAAGACTGACCCTAAAATCATTACTGACAATAGAGGCAAGAGATGACAAAAACCACCTGCTCCATTAAGTGTTAACTGAAAACCTGAACAGATGGAGGTTTAAGTGGCTTAAAGTTGTAAACTGTTTGTATATGAAGCCAACAAGCTCCTAGAAGAAATTGGGAATGCTGAACCAAACCTATGGGCAGCAACGTACTGGGCCACCACTGGGAAAGGTCACACCTATTCCTACTACATTTTATACCAACACGAAATGAATCCCCCATTGGGCACGACCTTGACAGAGAAGCATGAGTCAAGCTAAACATACTCAGATCTGGATATGGATGCTTCAAAACAATACTTCAGAAGATGACAGTCCCCTTTGTGACTGTGGTGTCAAATAAACAGCACAGTACTTAATTGAAAGCTGAAGTTTTTACAAATGCCCAGATGAGGTAGATGGAATGTGCACATTGAGTGATAATACCAGACAGTGGCTCACGATTTGGAAGTTGATATCTGACACCATATGAAAGAAGAAGAATGAGAAGAAGAACCAGCTATTATGATTTATAAAATGTGCATGTGATTGAAACCCATGGTATTTAAAATAAAATTAATGTTGATTTTCTTAAACTGGAATTCTGGAATAATAACTAGTATAAATGATTACAGTGTACAAAACACAAAAATCACTTGGTTTCTTTTTTGTATATAATGTTAGAAACAGATAAACATGCATTGTGTTGCAGCTATCTCCATAAAATATATTTGTTATGGGCTTGAGATGATCCAGAACTGTTTGTTTTGGATGAAAAAGGATGCATTGAATTTATGATAATTGTCACACTTCATTTATAGAAACGGAATAATTTATAATCATCAGATGATTATGTTTATTCTGGACTTTTTGGTTTCCAGAAAATGCGCATTATAAGTATTAAAATCTTGTATATATTTATGTATTTGTTGATTTATTATGTTTTCTTATTCTACTGCACATTAACTATTTGGTAGAAGGGTTGGGGGTTTGTATATTATCGCTCTCTTCAGATGAGGAGCAAACTCAGCTTTGGCTAGTCCATAATTCTACTTCCACATTAATATTACTATGCAGGGATATAACATCATAATACAAGAGAATGGTTATAACAGCATTTTATGAAACAGCTATACTAGAAAAAGCTCATTCCTGTCAAAAGGAGGCAAGAGTCTATTCATAGTTGGAAGTCTTCCTTCAGCTTGCTGGCTCAGTTTCCATTTCCCTATTCATACTTTTGATAGCATTTGCAAAATGCTTTGTTTGCTCATGTGTTTTTTAGTTTTTGCCAGATTAGAAATTTTTGGGGACAAACAGAAAATCAATAACACAAAAGTCTCTGCACTATTTTCAGCACCAAACATTCAGTTGTACATTTAGACAGGGAAAGAAACTTTCTAGCCAAACCCAGTTCTTTTTGGTGGTCCTATTTCCTATTTCTTTTTGCGTTCTTATTTCTGCTGGAGTGTTGCTGTTATCAACAGATAACAAAGTAGGTTACTGCCTATGAAAGCTCATGCCTCCCTCAATGAGTTAATCTCTAAGGGCCCATCCACATATGCAAGCAGCTCAAATAGAAGTGGTGCAAATTTGAGCCAGGGCTTTTTGCCTTGGTGCATGTGCTTGGACATGCACTTTGTTGGGGAGCAAATTATGCCACTTGGGGCAAAATAACCCTGCCTGGCTCCTCCCGGATCTGCAGCCAGGGGGAGCTAGAGGCCAGAGCCAGTACCTGTGCTGTCCCCAGCAATATAAAAAACCACCTTGGCAAGTACCTCAGGGCTATTTGCTCTCAGGAGCTTCTGGGGCCCAGCCAATTGGTACCTGAGGACACTAGCCTTGTGCCAGCTGAACTGCTTAAGCAGCCCTGAGAGTTCCCTGCACCCTTTACTCACTGCAGCAGTCTGGCAGTGGGGGATGCTACCTGGCTGTGACTTGCTGCGCACCTGCCAGACCCAGATGGGGACTGCACAGTCAGCAGAAGCATCTGCCCCTCTGGGCCAGCTGCCAGTGGGCTGTGGCTGCCGATTTGGCCTCTATATGGCACTACTGTCACGTGTGCCCCCTGCCTGGCCATCTGGGCAGCTATCGCCCGGAAGATGTTCCAGGTGTGGTGGCTTACTTTGAACTGTCAAAGCATGTCCTTCTGGCCCCATTTGGCCAGGAGGTCAGCCACAGCCAGCTAGGTTCAAGGTGTCAGCTCTGAGCAGGCAGGGTCCTGCCACTGGCCTCCTTAACAGGAATTCTGGTATTTCCTATTGGAAAACTGAAAAATCCCTGATAAAAAAAATCCCGAAGTCACTCTGTAAAATACCCCAAAATCCATGTTCCTCCATAAGTAAAACAAAACACCACTATAAAGAGACAAAGACAGAGACAGAGACAGCGATCAGTTGGACAATGTTTTATTGATATATCTATAGTGTTAAAGCAAGTCTTTTATCATAATAATAAAGTGAACTTTAAATACATTTCATGAATTCATGAATACATAAATATATATTCTGCTGTCCTCCCACAGGGGATATGGCCCCCACACAGGGGTTATGCCCCCCCAACAGGGGATTCAGCCCCCACACAAGGGCTATGGCCCCCCAACAGGGGTTACAGCCCTCCAACAGAGGTTATGGCCTCCCAACACAGGGATCCCCACACAGGGGTTACAGCCCCCCAAGAGGGGGTGTGGCTTCCACATAGGGGCTATGGCCCTCCAAGAGGGTGAAAATGCCCCCACGGGGGCTACCATCACCCCCTGCAAGGCCCACATCCCAGCCCCCTGATTGCTGCCCCACCTGGCCCCATCCCCCACTCCCTCAAACCCCCCAATGGTGGCCCTGCCTGAACCCACCCCCCACTTGCACCCCCAGTTCCCCATGGCTACCCCAACTTTATAGGGAAAAAAGCAACAACAACAACAAAAAAACCCTCTACTTACCCCAGGAGCAGGGGCCATAGGGCCTCCAGGGCCTCCTGGCAGAGCCATCCCAGGCAGCACAGGGCAGCAGGGGGCAGGATGGCCTGGGCTGGGACTGCTGTGGCTGTACCTCTGCCCCGCAGTGTGCAGGTGGGACCACAGTGACACAGACGACAGCCAGATTGCTGGTAAGTGCTGGGGCTTGTTTTTTTGTTCTTTAAAAACTATGGGGATGCTGGCATGGGGGGGCAGGGATTGGGGGCTTTCAGAGGCAGGTGGGGGGTGGGACCCATCAGGGAAGTGACTGGGGGGGGTTGGGAGGGAAGGCAGGGGAGGAGCTGGGAAGGGAAGTGATCGGGGCCTGGAGGGGGCAGGCAGGAGGAGGGGCTGGGCAGGGAAGTGATCAGGGCCTGGGTGGGGTCAGGCAGGGCAGGGGTCAGGGAGGCTGGGGGAGTGGGCAGGCCCAGCGCCCCCATGGTCCCCTCCCCCCTCCTCCAGCCTCCCCAACCCCTTACTTATGGCACTGGAGCACTGGTGCTGTGCTGTCTGGCAGGCTGTGCATTTCAGCACCAGGGCGAGGGTCCAAACACAGAGATGCCCTGGCAGCCAGAATGTCTTTGTGGAGGAGCCAGCCTCTGGTTACCTTGGGTCCCACTTTTTTAAACTCCATTTTTTTTTACCTCTGGGTATTCAGGGGTCTAATTTTCTCCCCACACTGCAAACTTGCAGCATGGGTGTTGGTGTCACTGGGCATAGCCCTAGGTAACTCAGAGGGATGGAAGACCACGAGTGTCGATGAAGCCCCTCTGCTCTAGGCCCAGGTGAGCCAGGGCCTCCCGCTCTGAACCTTTGTAACCCTTTCTTTGAACTTTTGTAACCTCCTGTACTACTGGAAAACAGGATGAGTAGCAAGCAAACTGAAACTCCCTAAAAACTGTTATCTGTGGAATGCAAGGGCACCGCTCAGAGAGAGAAGGGAGGAGGGAAAAGGTGGGGGTGGGAGCCAGCTAGTGGAAAAATACTGCAGAAAATGACCAGGGTATAAATATACACTGTTGCAGGGGCAGGGGTGCAGGATTTGAGACCATACAGTCTCCCTGCGCCTTTTACTTGAGCTCAAAAAAACTCTGTCTACTTCTCCCCCCAGTGTGTTTATTTGGCGCGACGCACACTGGGCAACGGACCCAATTGTTGCCTCCCTCGGGCACCTTGTGCCGGCAACAGTTTTTGGCGCCCAATGTGGGGCTCGAGGCTAACATTTCGCCTTGCCCGGATCCCTCCTGGGGTCGACGACTTGCGGCAACAACCGACGTCCAGCGCGCACCGGTGGTTTCATTGGGGGCCTCGGCGGAGACGTGGTTTGATCAACCCTGGAGGGCACAACGGTGCAACGCACTCAAATAGTGGAGAAGCGATCGTGGGTGACGGTGTGGAACCGGTCCCTCAGACAAGGTAGAATAAGCTCAGCAGTCTGAGCATTGCCCGTTAAGACATGGGGACGCCCAGTGTCTCCCTGGAATAATGGGGCAGGGACAGAGTACGGCTGGCAGGGCACAGTGTACACCCTTAGAATGCATTCTGACTAATTGGAAACTGTTTAAGTCAGATCTAATGACTAAAAATAATCTTAAAAGGTTCTGTACAGTGGAATGGCCTCAATATCAACTGGAGGATCAGGAAAGGTAGCCTCCGGAAGGGTCAATTAACTATAATACAATCCTCCAATTACTCCTGTTTTGTCAGCAGACGGGTAAGTGGAATGAACATTTGTATGCGCAATTGTTTATGGCTTTATGAAATAAGACAGATATTTTGCAGAAGTGTAATTTGACTCCGACAGGATCGGTAGTTGTCAATGTTGAGTCTCAGCATTCCCCCCCAACCACTGTAATGCCAGAGTCGGTGTCCCCTTCGGCTTTAACACCTCCACCATATAAAGATCAGATGCCCCCGGTTCCAGAGATTCCTCCCTCAGTGGGATTTTATCCTTTACTTACTGAAACTGGGGCAGATAGGCGTGCAGCCCACACCATGCAAGTATACACCCATGTACCTTTTAATCTGGTGGACCTGGCGGCTTTTAAGGCACAGGCTGGAGAATTTTCAACTAACCCGAGTAAGTTTATCTCTGTCTTTGAGGGATGTTTAGCTAGTCACAAGCCTGATTGGGACGATTGTAATATCCTTATGCGAACCTTATTATCTGAAGTAGAGCGGAATCAAGTTATTTCCAAAGCAAGGGAGGAAGCACAGCGGAGGCATGAAAGGGATCCCATCAATGTTCCTGGTCCAGCAAATGTGCTTCCCCTAGAAGACGCTAGATGGGACCCTAACAACCCTGTGGATCATACCCGTCTTACCTCTTACAAAGAACTGCTTATGCATGGGCTCAGGCACTCAGCTCTCTGACATAATAATTGGGCAAAGCCATACGAAATAGTACAGGAGCCAAAGGAAAGTCCAGTTGTGCTCCTACAGCGCATCCGGGACGCCATTCAGCAAAATACCAATGCAGACCCTGATGACCAGGTGATGGAGGTGATTATAAAAGGTATTTTTACCAGCCGCGCAGCCCCTGATATAAGCGGAAATTACAAAAAAAGGAAGACTTAATGGGTATGTCTGTAGCACAAATCCTGGAGACTGTAAACAGGGCGTATACCCTCAGAAAGGAAGAAGAGGAAAAGAGACAAGTTAGAATGCTAGTAGCAGCAGTACAGGCTGGAGTCAGAGAAAGGCCACAAGAAGGTGGGAGAGGCAGAGGTATAAGGGGTCGTGGGCGCGGGCGCCCTGGCCCACAAGAAAGACGCCTGGGATGGAACCAGTGTGCCTTATGCCAGCAAGAGGGACACTGGAAGAATGAATGCCCAGAGAAAGGGAGAGACTGTACTCCTGTAATGGTAGCGGAAGGACAGGAGTACAGGTGTCAGGGGAAATGGACCACCCCACCCCCGGAACCCCGAGTAAAAATGCGGGTGGGGAATTCAGAAATTGATTTTTTGGTAGACTCCAGGGCAGCACGGACCGCTGTAAATCAACTTCTTCAACTTCCCGTAGCAGACTCTCTCACCATGGTAAGTGCCATGGGAAAAAAAGACTCAGTGCCCAGTGTATGCTCCTGCAGAATGTGCTCTGGAAGACCAGGCTCTTTCTCACAAATTGTTCTACCTTCCAGATTGCCCAACACCCCTGCTAGGACGAGACCTGCTTTGTCGATTAGGTGCATCACTGCATTTTACCTAGGATGAAATAACGCTCACATTGCCCGCTGAAAATGCATGGATAATGACCCTCGCGATTGAACCCTTGGCTATGAATGCCCCCCCGGAGTGGAACCAATGGGAAGACCAGGTATACCCTTTGGTGTGGGCAAGAGGGGCCCCCGGAAAGGCTACACATCAAACCCCCATTAATATCCAACTACTGCTGGCAAAAGGTCTGGTAAGAATCAAGCAGTACCCAATCAAAAAGGAAGCCAGAGAGGGACTGCAGGAGACTATAGACCGTTTCCTAAAGTACGGCATACTGCGAGAGTGTCAGTCAGCCGGGAACACTCCTATCTTGCCTGTACTAAAGCCTGATGGCACATATCGACTGGTGCAGGACCTAAGGGCGATTAACGAACGGGTTAAAACTATTCATCCCCTCGTCCCAAACCTGTATACCATGCTGGCCTCCATAGGGGGGCAGTATACTCATTTCTCAGTTCTTGATTTGAAAGACGCTTTCTTTACGATTCCAGTTGACACTCCCCTCTCAGGAGATATTCTCTTTTGAATGGGAGGACAGAAAAGGGTTAAGAAACAACTTTGTTGGACAGTATTAGCCCAGGGATTTAAGAACTCTCCCACCCTTTTCGGCCAGTCCTTAGCTAAAGACTTGGAGGAGTGGAATAATGAGCGTGAAGTCCTCTTGTTACAATATGTGGATGATTTATTAGTTGCTGCTGTAGATTTAATCTCTTGCCTTAACGCCACGGTAAGCCTCCTGAACTTTATTGGACTTCGAGGATATCGGGTGGCTCGAAATAAATCTCAAATTGCTCTCCCCGAAGTACGATACCTGGGATTTCACATAAGACAGGGGAGTGCCAGCTTTCAAGTAAACGAAAGGAGGCTATATGTCAGGTTCCCACCCCAAGCAACCGTAAGTGGCTCAGGGCGTTTCTCGGCATGGCAGGTTTTTGCAGAATATGGATCCCTGAATTTGGACTATGGGCAAAACCACTATATGACTGTGTAAAAGGGGCAGACCATGACCCCTTTTATTGGACTCCAGAAGCCGAGAAGGCATTTAAAATACTAAAAAGGAAACTAATGGAAGCCCCTGTCCTGGGCTTACTGGACCTTTCTAAACCTTTCCAATTGTATGTGCATGAATGAAAAGGGATGGCTCTGGGAGTGCTTACTCAATTGTTGGGGGTGTGGAAACGTCCCGTTGCTTATTTCTCCAAACAGCTTGATCCAGTTGCCAAGGGATGGCCAGCATGTTTACGAGCAGTTGCGGCAACTGCCCTAGTACTTGAGGAAGCTGAAAAGTTAACGCTGGGAGGAGTCGTGCAGGTGTATACCCCTCATATGGTCCAGGCTCTGCTAAATGCGAAGGAGGGTCTCTGACTCACCCAGGCTCAGGTGGCTCGGTACCAAGCTAAGCTGTTGGAGAACCCTAAAGTGACTCTGCAGCCCTGCCCCTCCCTCAACCTGGCTACTCTCTTACCTGAAACGGAAGAACAAGAGCATGACTGTTTAGACATCATAGATGCACAGTACTCCAGCCGTCCAGACCTACAGGATCAGCCACTTCTGAATGCTGATTGTGAGTGGTACACTGATGGCAGTAGCATTGTTGTAGAAGGGCAAAGGAGGGCAGGTTATGCTGTTGTGACCCTCTATGATGTTGTTGAGGCCAAGGGTTTGCCCGCCGGAACATCTGCTCAACTTGCTGAACTGGTGGCCCTGACCCGGGCGCTAGAACTGTCAAAAGGGAAACGGGTCAACATCTATACCGACTCTAGGTATGCTTTTGGAGTACTGCATGCCCATGCTGGCCTATGGAAACAAAGGGGACTGCTGACAGCCCAAGGCTCCCCAGTGAAGTATGGACCCCAAATTCTCCGACTCCTGAAAGCTGTTCAACTTCCCTCAGCAGTGGCAGTAATGCACTGTAAGGTGCATCAGAAAGAGGATCAAGACGTAGCCAGGGGTAACGCCCGGGCGGACAGAGAAGCTAAAAATGCTGCCACCCTGAGGACGCCGAGACCTGCTGACACCCATATGCATGCCCTTATTCCATCAGTTGGGGAGCTCCCGGATCCCCAGTACTCGTATGAAGAAAAAGAACTAGCCGATAAGCTTGGCCTCCAAGAAAAGGAGGGATGGCTCTGCTCCACTGACGGGAAGATCCTCCTACCAAAGAGCCTGACCCGGCTGGTGCTGCAACGGCTACATCAAACTACTCACGCCGGAAGAGAAGCTCTTACAGAGTTAATGAACAAATATTTTCTAACCTCTGGACTTCGACCTCTGGCCTCCCAGATACAGGCCAGCTGTTTGATTTGTCAAAAGAATAACCCTTGACCCAGTCTCTCAGTACTTCCAGCCACTTTGGAACCTACCCCAGGCCCAGGACTAGTTTGGCATATAGATTTTACTGAGTTCCCCCGAACTCAAGGATTCAAGTATCTCCTCGTTATAGTAGATCAATTCAGCGGATGGCCTGAAGCCTTTCCGTGTCGCAATTGTACAGGCAAAACTGTAGCTCTAAAATTCGTCGGGAGATTATTCCCCGCTTCGGACTTCCCCAGTGGATGGAATCTGACAATGGAACACATTTCACTTCAAAGATCATCCAAAACATCTCAGATGCCTTACAGATCCCCTGGAAACTCCATACTCCATGGCAACCACAGGCTAGTGGTGTAGTAGAACGTACAAATCAGACCCTCAAGCGTCATCTATCAAAGATCTGCCAGGAGGCCTCTCTGCGATGGCCCAATGCTTTGCCCCTTGCTCTGCTTCGCATCCGTGCCCTGCCCAAGGGAAGATTAGGGCTTAGCCCCTTTGAGATTATGTTTGGAAGGGCATGGCCTATGAACGGGACGCCGGTTCTAGCAAGGGAGTGGGAAATAGGATGTAATATTTTGTCATGGTATATGTGCTCTCTGTCTGCTGTTCTTTCTTCTCTCCATAGGTACACTAAAGACTTGCAGCCTCTTCCGCTGGATGCTCCAGTCCACTCGTTACAGCTGGGAGATTCCGTGCTCGTTCATACCTGGAAGGATGAGCCCCTCCAAGAGAAGTGGAAAGGACCTCACACTGTCCTACTAGTTTCCCACACAGCGGCAAAAGTCAACGGACACAAGAACTGGATTCATCACTCTCGTCTAAAACCGGTGCCTACTCCACCCGCGGAACAGTGGACCGTCCAGCCCACCAACGACCTTGGACTAAAGTTGCTGTTTAAAAGGGAAAAAGTTTAAAATTAACAGTATGAATTCCAGTTTAAGTTTCAAAACTACTGTAACATTTTTGTTTTTTACTGTAGACTTTCTTTTCCTGTTACCTTTTACTACATTCTCCTTACATGCAGGGTGGGGAGGGGACCCAGCAAACCTTGTTACAAACACCTACGAAGCACTGAAGGTTACTTTTGCCCATGAGTTTAACCTATCTAACTGTTGGATATGTTCCCAAATCCCTTATCACGCTGCAGGGCTCCCGTGGCGAGTCATTCCTAGTAACTGGTCAGATATTTGTCAAGAAGAGATAGCCTTAAATTACACCCAATTCAATGGTTCCAATTTTTCTCCTTATTCTCCTGCTTATAATGTCACTGGCAATCCTGGTTGGCCTCATCTAGCCGATAATTGTACAAAAGAAGCCCCTTTTAGTCTTTCAAACTCTATTTGGAATAGTTCCCATACCCCACCACCTATCCGGTTACGTTCAGTTCCACCTGGACTATTATGTATTGCCCAAAACCGGACGGCCAATCATATGTGGTATGCTGGAAATAGCTCTTGTCAATATTATTTAACTACCATGCAAAATGTGTCTATTCCACTTTATAATAACTCTGGGCATGATACTGGAGAAGGATTTTTCTTCTTGTACAAAAACCAATCAGAAGATATGCAAAAAGGAGGCAATGGGATGGCAGGAAATGGGGAAACTTTTTGGATTTGTGGTACCTTGGCCTACAAATGGCTACCTGATGGCTGGTATGGAAGTTGCTACATAAGGTTTCTTGCCCCTCCCCTTCGAGTTCTAACACACCTCCCACCTGGCCGCCCAAGATGACTAAGATCCCTCTATGCAACTCCGCCACCTATTAGTGAAGGAGACAGATTTGGCATGATCCTTCTCCCGTTGTATGGAGCGGGCCAGTTAGCCAAGCTGTATGGTCAACTTTCCGCGTTTCTTACAAAATTTGCTAATGACACCTTAGCTATTGAAAAGAGCCTTAATTCTGAGATTTACCAACTTCGGTTGTTATCCCTTCAGAATAGACAAGCGCTAGATTATGTCTTAGCTTCTCAAGGTGGAGTATGTGCCTTAATCGGTAACGAATGTTGTACATACATTCCTGAAAATTCCCAAGATATTAACAAACACATTTTGTCAGCCGAACAGGCTTTTGAGCAGTGGAAAAGTCAGGAATGTGAACCCACTGTTTTCGATTCTCTCTGGAGCTGGTTGCCCGACCTCGGAGGCCTAGGAACAGGCATCCTTCACCTCCTGGTCACCGGTGTTGTGTTGTGTTTAATTACCCTCCTCTTATTTGCGTGTTGTAATGCCCTCCTGTGCAAAGTCTGTGTATCCCCCTCCCCAAGCGATTCACTATACCCCTGCATTGAAGATCCCAGTTCCCAAACATTTGATCACCTTTTATCTTCAGAATATGAGAAAACTCAGCCAAAACTTTGCTGAGTATTCTCAAAGGGGGGAGTTGTTGGTGTCACTGGGCATAACCCTAGGTAACTCAGAGGGATGGAAGACCACGAGTGTCGATGAAGCCCCTCTGCTCTAGGCCCAGGTAAGCCAGGTCCCCCCCCTCCTGAACCTTTGTAACCCTTTCTTTGAACTTTTGTAACCTCCTGTACTACTGGAAAACAGGATGAGTAGCAAGCAAGCTGAAACTCCCTAAAAACTATTATCTGTGGAATGCAAGGGCACCGCTCAGAGAGAGAAGGGAGGAGGGAAAGGGTGGGGGTGGGAGCCAGCTAGTGGAAAAATACTGCAGAAAATGACCAGGGTATAAATATACACTGTTGCAGGGGCACAGGATTTGAGACCATAGAGTCTCCCTGTGCCTTTTACTTGAGCTCAAATAAACTCTATCTACTTCTCCCCCCAGTGTGTTTATTTGGCGGGCAACGAACCCAATTGTTGCCTCCCTCGGGCACCTTGTGCCGGCAACATGGGGAACGTTTTTTCATTCCCGCACGTGCCTCTTGCCGCCTCGAAGGAGTTTGAGACAGGGCAAGACGCATGTGTGAGCTCATTTGGATGTGCCCTAAGGTGCCAGTCTGATCTATGTTATGCCTGATTAGTAAAAGTAATGCTCAACACTGGGCATTATACCATTACTGTTTACTTCCAAAATGAAAACCAGAAAATTTCAACGAACCCAAATTGGGACTGATACTACCATTTTATCCTCACCATTTGCAGTTTTAAGGAAAATTTCAGTATGATATACAAATAGACTCAACACTGCCATCTCGGCCAACAGGCAATGAGCTAGCTCTCCAGGTTTAAACACTCAGAAGGTGGGACATAGTAGACTAGAGGGTGCAAATTGGCAGCTTCAAGGCTGCTACCACTTTAAACATCTGGAAGAGCTAAAACAGCTTTGTAGGCCTGTAATCAAGTAATACCTGGGCTGTGTACAACAACTTAGGGGATGTAGAGTTTAATGTCGAGCAATAGTTTTTAGTTTGTGTATAATTATAGTAGAATCTATAGACATATTTTGTAGAACTCTAATATCCATGTACAAAACTAAACCCACAAATTAGGCAGGTAGATGTTAAGTGGCATAAAATGCTCTCAAGATAATTTGCATCTATAAAACTTTATCAATACAATTTTTGCAGTTGCAGGAAGACAAAGAAAAATGGAGGTTGAATTGAGGGTCTAATTTGGAAATCAAGGCTTTACTTAAAATCAGGATCCTACATTCTAAATTATCAGCACCAAAGATAGTATACGAAAAACTGAAGTTAGAGCAGGTAGCAGAACTACACTTGGGAAAATATGTTTTTCTATACCCTGATAGCAGTTTTATTGTCATTCTGGTTCCTCATACAGAGTTAGGAATGACTTTAGAAAGAGAAATGAAAGTGAGATCTACATCATATCATATTGAACGATACAAAGCTGTATGTCATTGGGTTTTACATGCTCCCAGAAAAAGCTACAGAGCTGCTGAAGCATTTCCTCAGAACAGCAAATGAAATCACTGACTTATTTCATACTTGCAGTCTGATTTCCCTACTGCTGAGAGTA
This sequence comes from Crocodylus siamensis, assembly GCF_052110815.1. Lineage (NCBI taxonomy): Eukaryota > Metazoa > Chordata > Crocodylia > Crocodylidae > Crocodylus > Crocodylus siamensis. Next base: position 297,380,335 of record NC_143395.1, read on the forward strand.
GAAGTATATGTGGGCAGTGGGGAGGAAAAGGGATATGCATTAAATGATGGCTTATGCATTAGAAAATTATAATCCTTTAAAGTTTGTGTGTCACGAAACTAGTGGGTGCTCAAAAATAAATACTGAGCATCTAAATTATGTAATGAAACATAATTTACCAAAATATGTTCACAATTGTCTAGAATTTGCTTGTATCTTTATAAACTCTGTGGATCTCTTTCACTTTCCTGAGTATAGGCATTCAAGCAGAAAATCCAGTAAAAGATTAGGGGCTGGTTAGAGAAAGGATGGAACCAAAATTCTAAAATATGTGGTTCTATAGTTCAGCATCATTTTGGAAGAAAAGGTGAGGGGAATGAGGCAGAAAGTTTGCAAACACCATATGTTTCTGATGGGCAACATAAATGTTGTAAATTCTTCTTCTTTATAGTTCTTATTGATAGCCATCTTCTGTTGTGTCCAGGTCAGCAGCACTTAGTTCACATTTACTTTACTGAGGTGGTAAAGGTTACACAGCTCTTTCTACCCTTTCTATTTCCAAGAGAAATGAATCCAAACTGAGCTAATTTGTGTACAGCTGCAAGCAATATAAACATGGCTGGTTAGAATTCTTTATATAGTATAAGCCTTTGTACTCCATACTTCATGGAAGTTAATAAGTAGGTGTCAAACTCTGAATTAAAATTCCCAGAAGAGGACACAGCACAAAGGACAATAAAAATGATTTTTAAATAATCATAGGGATAAATAGCATCCACTTCTGACAAATGTAAGGGCTGGCATAAAATGTTATTAGGCTACAGAGATTTTCTTTTGTTCAGGAAGTATGTTATATTCTCCAGCAGTGTCATTCATCATCCTAATGAGCCCTCAAAATGTAAATTAAATAGCAAAGACTGATTCATTCAAAAAACATCTTTGTGCTGGGTGTTAAACCATTTTTCTGCTTTTATCCTTATGTTGGTTCGTTCTTTCATTACAAAATAACCCCTCAGCCCTTGTACACTTTAATGGCCAGGTTCAAACAATGCATGTTTTCAGTAAACAGGGTTTACTCTTTGGTGTTTTTGGTATGGTATTAAAAAAAAACTCATTTAGGAACACTGTGCCCCTTAAATTATATTTGATCCAGGAAATCTCAGAAACCTGTGCATGCATGAGATTTTTGTTTTATTCAGAATCACTTAGTCCAGGGAAACCCTCAGTGGGAAGGATTTGTAGAAATTTTGAGCAGTTCTAATTTACTGAACTGAATGTATTAACGACTAAGCAAACACCATCTCCACTGTTAATGGTAAAAAAAAATAAGGTCATGAGCTGAATTAGTTCAGATTTCTTGTTATCAGTTGATGAGACCATTACACATTCTTACTGGGATTGCAGAAATCAGGTTTTGTACTTGACCTGAATTTATGCATGTGCACACATGCAACAACAAGATCGAGTAGAAACAGAGCTCCTCTGGAGTCAATCCAGAAAAAAATATAACGAAAGGAAAACAACAGCAAAACATTTCTCATTTTAGCATGGATGGTCTTCACTCGCCTTATTCTTGCTCTCTTTCTCTGTTCCTCCATTGATTCTGTAAATCATCCTCAGGCTTATTTTTTCAAGTGTACGGAAAATGAAAATACAAATATTAATCAGAATAGTGAAATTTGCTTGATGACAAGAAATGTTGTCATTAAACTGCATGGAGAAAATTTGAAAGCTACAACCTTCTGAAAAAATTACCATAAACTGTAAACTTGGTGACATTACATTTCTATGGGGTCAAAATGTTGGAGAAATACACTAGAGGTTAGGATGAAACCATCCAGCTATGAAAGAGGTACTGTATTTTTCGGACTATAAGACGCACCCCTCCTGGAGCCTCAGTCTCCGTGGCAGCGAGTCCCTCCTTCGGACTCCTGCCCCGTCTGTTCCGGCCGGCCATTTTTATTGCCGGCTCCCGGCCACCGGCACGGGCGCCGGCTTCCGGTCTAAATAAGCGGCGGATGTCCCACTCGGGCTCCGCCGCCTCCGCGGGCAAGCTCCGCCCTGTCTCCCTGGGACACACACTTCGGACCATAAGACGCACCCTCGTTTTCCCCCCACTTTTGGGGGGGGAAAAGTGCGTCTTATGGTCCGAAAAATACGGTAAGTATGCGTGCAGTATTTCATTACTTAGGATCCCCAAAATTCCGCAGGACCAACACAGAGACAAATGATTGATTCATTGGTGTAACTGAGTTTGAAGAATCTGAAGACAGGTTCAAGTGTTACACCTTTTGCTAGACAATCTTTTGATGACAAGTGACCCTTTGGATGGTTTACTAACTACCCTTACTTCAATAATTTATTACAATTCAGTGAAAACTCTGCACAGCACATTGTTGGAGTTTGAGAATATCTGTATAATTAGATTATACTCCACTAAGCAGCAAGTTTTAAAAAAGCCAGTATTATTGTATGAAATATTATCACTTAAGAAAATTAGGCATCATGAACACTAGCTAAAGGAACTTAATAAACCATCTATCATTTATATTTGAGTGCTGGCTCAGGAATTAGATTGCTATTCACAACTACAATGATGAATAACAACAAATGTATCCAGCATGGTGCTTTTAGATAGGAAGATATTGAAGTTCCTTACAAAAGCTAAAATTCTTGCTGTAGAAAAGACTGCTGAAGATTAACATATATTTTGAAGATACCTTGCTTCATTTTAGAAAAAAAATCTCTACAGATTAACACACATTAAGCAACAGACCATCTGAACCTTCTCTACATTTTATATACTATTCTCTTAGTTAAATCTAGTCTGACTATACCTATATTTGCATATCCTCCTTTACATGCACATTTAAAGCCAAAAAAATAGGTACCATTACAGCAATTTTAGAGATGAAAAAATAAAACACAATGTTAATGTTCTTCAAAGTCTCTGAGCATTAGGCAAGTTATCACAAGTCAGCTACTCAAAAATGAAGTGCATACAGGGCACTTATAGACATGCTCTGGGAGGCAGGGATGCTTTAATTATTGCTGCTCTGAAAGCCGTGCCAATAAAGCACCCAGAATGTCAAATGTATCAGTGTCTCCTCACTGAAAAATGGCTGCGGGATGCTTTGAAATAAAGCTAATTGAAGGAGCTTTAGTTTAAAGCACCCCACTGCCATTCTTCAGCGCAGGGATGTTCATATACATGATGCTGGAGTCTGCTGGAGCACAGTAATTACACGATTAATCGAGTTTTCTCCGATGCACTGTAATTACAGCATGTCGGAGCAGCCTCACTGCATGTCTACAGGCAGCCCAAAACTTCAGCAATGAGATAAAATCTTCAGTGACTGATGCATAATGAACACTCAACTAGGGGTGTTCTAGATCTTCAGGATCTAGCTAGGGGTAGCCAATTTAGGGGTTTAAGTTCAACCCTTTTGTCTTTCAAAGGAACAAGTCTACAACCTATTAAAGCAGAGAATCAGTTAACAGAGCAAATGCATGACCTGGATAACTAACACCATAGTTACTTAAATGATTACTCTGACTGACCAAAACTCCTTTGATGGCCAGTCTGTCCTCAGGTGATTGGAGATCATGGAGTGCTTTCCCTATAGCTTCCTCTCCTCCTCAGAAGTTCAAATAAATCTGAATCCTCCCTTCCTCCTGTCTGTATTTTCAATTTATAACCCTCTTAAAAACATGCAAACCTGACTTCAGCTGTAGCTATGTCTTACCACAGAAACACCTATTCTTACAAAACAAAATAAGATGAACTACAGATATTAAATTATACAGATTAAATTATATTATAACTACAGATATTACATTATATATATATCCCGGCATTAGTTAGCCTAAGACTGTGGCCTACACTAGAGATCAGTCCAGGTAGGAAGGGGACTTCATCCTTTTAGGATTCACCTCAGTGATCATCATGGTGATGATGAGAGTCAAAAGGTTTCTTATACAACCTTAACTCTTCCTCTTTGTGCATCTACATTACAGTACATTCTTTAATAGCATGATTACATGTTATTTTCTCCATAGATTTACTGGCTGTTCATTGCATAAGATAGACAGTACTCATTTAATGAACCTTCTTCCTTTTCCTTTTATTCCTATCTGCCAATTCAGCAGTGATGACAAGGCTAATTGATGTTTGGCACTAATTAGTTTTCTATGGCCTACTATGTGCCAAGTGGTCAACCACATCTCCTTAGCTTAGGGATGACAAACATACATCCTGTGAACTGGGGCAGACCGTAGAAGTAGGTCATCTAACTTGTGGGGCGTCTTGTGGACTGAATCACCACTTCTGTGGCCAGATTCAGCCCACAGGGCTTGTCACCACAACTCTCTGTGCCATTCTGAAATATGGTTATTCTCTAAAAGCCTGAACTTCTGTGAAAAGATACTAATACATGAATGTAAGATGAAGTCTTACGCAGACTACCTGAAAGAATATTTCCATAACCAGGAAAGAATGACTTCTGAACATCTTCCCACCACAATGGGTAAGATTAACAGCAAAAAAAATCTGACTGGACGCCTCTCAGACCAAAAATATACATTGGACTACTACAGGGCTGTACAACTGGTGACCTATCCAGTCTGAGAGGGGTTAAGGTGTAGTCTCTTGGCTCCTATCCAGCTGCTGCTCCCCCAATTACTCTGGCTGCAACAGCAGCCAGTCTCCAGGCTCTCCATCCCTCCTCTGGCTTTGCTGCCTGCTCTCAGCACAAGGCTGGGCAGTGAAGCACAACATGGATGGGAGTGCTGAGGGTAAGCCTACAGCCACACAGGTGCATAGTGCAATGGTGGGCTCAGTGCAGCGGAGGGGAATGCATTGCAGTGATGGGGTGGTGCGGGTGCACAGTGCAGCAATGAGGTGGTGTGGAGGAACAGCATAGCAATGAGGAGTAAGTGTCTGCATGACATGTGGCCCAAGGAGCTTGTGGTTCATCCTGGAGTGGCCTGCATGCTGTCTCTTGTGGGGTGGCCCAAGGGGCATTTGGAACAGTCACTTAGAACAGTGGTCACCAAACAGTCAATATCAGTCTGTCAGAGGCTCCACTATCGGGAGTGGCAGGACGCAGGTGGCTGGGCTGAGCCACACCGCCTACTGCCTGGGCCAGGCCGAGTGAGTGGGATCAGAACCTGGGCAGCTTGTCTGGGAGGCGAGGAGCTGGGGGCTGGGGCTGGGGCTGGGGCTGGGGCAGGGGTGTGGCGGGGCCGGGGCAGGGCAGGGGCAGTAGATCCTTCATTGCCTTTTACTTACAAAAAGTGATCTTCACCATAAAAAGGTTGGAGACCACTGACCTAGAAGTTGAACTACTACACTGACTGTTTTAGGATGAAAACTAAGAGTGAACTTCTTAACAAAAGCCAAGACCACCACAACCGCTCTTCTTTAGAGGGAAAAGCCATATAGCCCCTAAGACTGTTTTGTTGTTCAACAACAAAATAGTAATCAAACCAGTGGACAAAGGAGGAGCTATATACATCCTCAACAGTCAAGACTACATCAGTGAGGCCAACAGATTACTCTCTAACACAAACTACTACAAAGAACTTGGGAAGAACCTGACACCAGTATTCACTCTTGAACTGAAAAACACTGTTTCATAGTTAGTAGTTTCATAGATTCATAGATTCATAGATGCTAGGGTCGGAAGGCACTTCAATAGATCATCGAGTCCGACCCCCTGCATAAGCAGGAAAGAGTGCTGGGCCTACATTACCCCAGCTAGATACACATCTAGCCTTCGCTTGAAGACCCCCAGGGTAGGAGAGAGCACCACCTCCCTTGGGAGCCCGTTCCAGACCTTGGCCACTCGAACTGTGAAGAAGTTCCTCCTAATATCCAATCTAAATCTGCTCTCTTCTAGCTTGTGGCCATTATTTCTTGTAACCCCCGGGGGGGCCTTGGTGAATAAATACTCACCAATTCCCTTCTGTGCCCCCCTGATGAACTTATAGGCAGCCACCAGGTCGCCTCTCAACCTTCTCTTGCGGAGGCTGAAAAGGTCCAGTTTCTCTAGTCTCTCCTCGTAGGGCTTGGCCTGCAGGCCCTTAACCATACAAGTGGCCCTTCTCCAGATTATCCGCATCCTTCGTGAAGTGCGGCGCCCAGAATTGCACGCAGTACTCCAGCTGCGGTCTGACCAGCGCCCGATAGAGGGGAAGTATCACCTCCTTGGACCTATTTGTCATGCATCTGCTGATGCACGATAAAGTGCCATTGGCTTTTCTGATGGTTTCGTCACACTGCCGACTCATGTTCATCTTGGAGTCCACTAGGACTCCAAGATCCCTTTCCACTTCCGTGCCACCCAGCAGGTCATTTCCTAGGCTGTAGGTGTGCTGGACATTTTTCCTCCCTAGATGCAGCACTTTGCATTTCTCCTTGTTGAACTGCATTCTGTTGTTTTCTGCCCACTTGTCTAACCTGTCCAGGTCTGCTTGCAGCTGCTCCCTGCCCTCCAGCGTGTCCACTTCGCCCCATAGCTTAGTGTCATCTGCAAACTTGGACAGAGTACATTTCACTCCCTCATCCAAGTCGCTGATGAAGACATTAAAGAGTATCGGTCCAAGGACCGAGCCCTGCGGGACCCCACTGCCCACACCCCTCCAGGTCGAAACCGACCCATCCACCATGACTCTCTGGGTGCGACCCTCCAGCCAATTCTCCACCCACCGGACTGTGCAGTCATCCAAGTCACAGCCCCTTAACTTGTTCACTAGTATGGGGTGGGATACCGTATCAAAGGCCTTCCTGAAGTCCAAGTATACGACATCCACCCCTCCTCCTGCGTCGAGGCGTTTTGTAACCTGGTCATAAAAAGAGACTAGATTGGTCAGGCACGATCTGCCTGCCACGAACCCATGCTGGTTTCCCCTCAGCATAACTTGCCCTGCCGGGCTCTCACAAATGTGAGCCTTGTGAGTAGGCTTGTTAGTAGGGTCGGAAGGGACCTGAGCAGATCACGAAGTCCGACCCCCTGTTAACTCTTCATGAAAAGTGCTACAGGGGTGTAGGTTGTAGCTGTCTTGGTCTAAGGACATATGCAGACAAGGTTCTTTGGGTGAATTGGATATCTTTCATTAGACCAACTTAAATAGCTGGAAAACAATTTTTAAGCAAGCTTTTGGATTCAAAAACCCTTTGTTAGGCTGAGGAAGCTTCAGCAGTTGGTGTGTGCTCTTCCTGGACGGAATGAAAAGTAAAGAAGCCAGGCTGTGCTGGTATGCATACAAGACAGGCAGTCACTGAAAATGTAGATTGAGGAGTCAATGGGTGAGAAGGGCGATGAATAGTGGAGAAGTACCTGGGGAGTCAGCTGTCAGGCAGGTTATACTGTGTCACAGATCCAATGTCTACATTTAGTCCATGATTTTTAGTATCCTGGAGGTTGATGAAGTGGAGTTCATAGGCTCGTCTCTGGGAAGTGTTTTGTAAGTTTCCTTTGAGGATCAGGACTGAGAGATTGGAGAGAGAGTGGTTTTCTTGTGAGAAATGTGCCCCCACAGGTAACTGGGTATTCCTGTCTTTGATAGATTTCCGGTGTGCGTTCATTCTGGTGCACAGTTGTTGTTTTGTCTCTCCTATGCATTTTCCATCAGGGCATTTGGTGCACTGGATGAGATATATTACATTTCTGGAGGTGCAGCTGTAAGAACCGGGAATGCTGATGGCTCTGTTGTGGGGTGTAGTAATTGTGGGGGTGGTGGAGATGTGTTGGCAGGTTTGCATTTCTTGTCGTGGCATGGTCTGGATCCATTTGGTGTGTTCTGGGTCTGAGGAAGTTTGGTTCTGGTGATGAGGTTAGCGAGGTTCGGTGCCACCCATCCTAGCCTTCAAACAAACACCGACTGAAAACCTGAAGTCCCTTACTGATTTCTACCACAGGTTTAACTACCATAGTCAGATCAAATTCTCCCTGGAATACTCTTACAAGAACATCCACTTGCTAGATATCATGATCTACAATGGCACCTGACAAAACACTATATACAAAAAAAGCAATGGACTCATCATTCTTACGTCCACAAAATCAGCATTCATTTTACACATGGTAAAAAAGCTGACATCTCTAGTCAGGCCCTCAGAGACTACCATTTATGTTTTGAGAAGAATACTCCTTACACCCATGTCACCAACCTAAAAAAATGCCTACACCCAGCAACGATATGCCACCAGAGAAATAGACTTTATCTTTCAAAAGTCACCCAAATGCCTATTGAAGTAATTTAGTACAATACAAATAGTAAGTCCCACTAACCACACACCCCTGCTAGTCACCTACCATTTGCACTTGAACTAATAAGAATGATCATCAAACAATTACACCCTATACTCAAAAAGAATCATACCTTGAGAGAAATATCCCTACCCTCCTGCTCCTGGGTTTCAAACAACTCTTTAACCTCACCCAATTCATCACCAGAAGCAAACTCTCCACTGATAAACCGATACCAGTGGCACACAATGTTGCCTTAACAATAAAGGCAAAATCTAACAGTTCATCTCTACTGCAACCATAATCAATACCCCCCACAAAGAAACCATCAAAATGCAGGAATCCTGCACATGTATATCCCACAATATGGCATATCTTATACAAATGTACTGACAGAAACTATGGGTGAAACTAGACAAAAACTATGCTCCAGAATGAAAAAACACAGGAGAGAGATAAGTAAGGACAGAGACACCCAAACATAGGAAGGAGAACACTCTTCACAGCTCTGACCTTCCAATTCTTGTATTCAAGGGTAATCTACAGAACACCTTCAGAATGTGGGAACAAAACTAATCTTACTGGACACTAAAAACAGAAATTAAACATAGACATTAACTTTATGGCTTATTGTTGTTTCCTACTTAGCTCATGCTGTGTCTGCTTCTTTCCAATACCTGAGGTTGGGTACCTTGTGCCTGAAAGCTTGTGTAAGATCCCCTTGTTACCTGTCAGCTCCATGTTTTTGGGGAACCCTGACACAGAACACAGACTGTCTGACTCACAAGGAATCACCCCACCTAAACAGAAACTGATTCAGATGCAGTGCGAGACACACCTAAAACCCTCCAGATAAGGGTGACAAAAGTGAAATAACTGCCCTAGGTCTCATTTGCATCTGAGATGAGAACAGATGACCATTCATTTACATGAGAGATGGAGAACAGAAAACCTGAAGCAGAGACTGCAGTGAATTCTGGGATCAGCGAAGCAGGGGAGCACTGCATGATGGGGAAGCTGTGCTCCAAATGCTAATCAACCCCCACACCCAGCTCAGCATTTATCAGACCAGTTCTAATTGGATTTACAAAGGACTTTTCCTTCCCCCTCCCCACACACACACCTCTCAGCAAAAGTAAGTTATTGGGCATCTCGGGCCGTACATTCCCCGGTCCCACTATGGGAGGCCTATGTAAACTTAATTGGCTAAAACTTGGTTGCCGGGTTAGGGAATGCTGAGGCAATAACCGAGTCAGAGGGGGTATGGGCAACATTTGAACAATGGTACAGGGTTCATCACAGCATCCAGCCCATTGGAGCCCTGTCCACAAGTGTTGTCATACTTTTCCCGAGACGACTGGTGGAAGTTCTCTCCGCAACAGGTTATGAACACTCCAAGAATTGCCTTAGGTCTGTTAAAAGACTATAGTAAGATCTGGAAAAGTCATGCTAAGCTGAGGCTTGTTCACAGCAAGTAAAAATCCAAAAAACCTGATCCTGCAATCTATTGTTTCTGAAGACACCAAGAGAGATCCCATCAAGTATATCTGCTATCAAGCTGGCTCCAAGTAGATGTTTCCTGAGTATCAATCAAGTTCCTGAGATGTTCCACCCAGATAACCCCTTGTCAATAGAAAAGACAATTTGATTTACAATATTGAGAATGCTTGAAAGAAACTGAACTGGGGGTATAAAAATCTGTAAAAGAAGCAGCCGTGTGTGCTGACACCACTAGCTTTCTTCTGGAGAGGCTGCAGGAGGAAGATCATCTCCCTTCAAGGATCATGCTGAGAACTTTGACCTGTCAGTTTTGCAACCCGAGTGCCTTGGACTGGTGAGATCCCAGCTCTCTCTCTCTTTTCTCTTCTCTCTCTCTAAGCATAGATTTCTGAACTTGAACTGTATTAGTTAAGCTTGAGCTAAGTTTCCCCAAATACTTAGTGAAACCAGGGTATACTGTGACTGTTTGTGTTTGTTTTTCCTTTGCATGTCTATCACTACAAGTGTCAATATATATTTCATCTATTTAGCAATAAATAACTTCTATAGTCAAACTGGTGGTAACTGGGTATATTTTGCCTTCTTTACTTCTCTTTCCCCACTTGCTCTGTAGCAACGCCCCTCTTACCTAAGCTAAAGATCCCTGTGAAGCCCAGAAATACTGTGGGGTCTGCTCATCAAGAGACTAAAAGATTGGGACGTGCTGAGTTCGAAACACATACGGGAATCAGCTTGTACAGGCTGATTGATCCAGTTTGGTTCAGATGTGCCCTAATGAACTCAATGCTGGCCCATGAGGGTGTCATCTGAACACCCAGCCGGATTCGGAGGTCTTCTGTTTAACTGTGTGCTTGTGTCTGACTGTGGTTATTGTTGCTCTGATGAACTGATTCTTGGCATATGAGGGTGTCAGCCTGTCCATGCTGATCAACCCGGCCAGGTCAGGCGTGTCACGTTAATCTGTGTGTGTTTGTGTGTATGACTGATTTGGGGACTGGAGGAACCCAGCCCCACTGAACTGAGTCCTGCAAAATAGCTCCATTGGGGGGTGAGGGCTTGCAGAAGGGAGAGATACAGCTCCATATAGAAACACCAGTAACACAAGCAGCACATTGATAGAATGGCCAAGACCCTAGCCCTAATACATGAGCATACCCCAAAGTAGCGGGCAAATCTGGTAACACCCTCCTAACTATAAAGTGGCTTCCAAGTACATAGCTGGTCACCCAAAAGCTCCTTGTCTCTAAGATTATGAAAGACAATCTTCTATTCAGCATTTTCTTAACATACTAAGTGGAATGATTTATTTCAAGCAATAGTACATTCTCCTTATAGATTATACACACACACACACACACACACACACACACACACTCAAGTCTTTTAGCATCTGATGCCTTTCATGAAAACTGAACACGTTAGTCAGAATACCCTAATCACTCTGTCTTTGAAGATAAAGTCAGCTTTCTTGCTTATTCCCACTTAGCATTGACTGGAATCCTTTTCTTCAAACACAAAGGTGGTAGGAGTATCATCATCATGCAAAGACACTGTTATTAAATCTATTTTCAATACAAGGTTGACCTGAGGTATGTTTCAGAAATCTTTCTCTTTTGTCTTCTCTAATCCATCAGGATTCTTTCAGCTAAAACTACAGCATTTATACATCAAAACAGCATTTTTTTTAAGTAAAGCTGTCACTTTTAAAGAATGCATCTTTTCAGGAAAATGTTAAAGATGCTATACTTGGGTGTCCTTCTGCCCAAGAGGCCAATGAAGCCTGAACAATGAAGCAAACAAGACAGTTAATCAATAGCAGTCACAGCACTATTTTTTATCTTCCAACATCTTCATTTTCAACTGAGTACACATCATTCCAATAGGAAAACAGGAGAGTCAATCTCCATCAGATTCAAAAACTGGATTAAAGAATTAATTTGACTGTCATAAAGATGATGATACAACCACATTGCCCTTAAACCTTTTAAGAACTTGTTCTAAATTAAAAAGAAAATGCTAGAATAGCTAGGTTGCCTTGAATTGGAAGCAGTGGCATACCGATTCTATTTCTGCCATTTTAAGAACATTTATCCTACTATAGCAATTTTGTTAAGCACTGCACTGCAGCCTATGCAACTTTTCAAGCCTTAACTGTAAAGCAATTAAAAAATACCTGTGTTACTAAAAAACGGAAGGTTCACATCCTTCTTAAAGTGTGGGGTCCAAAACTGGACACACTAGAGGTAAAGTCAGTAAAAAAGGATGTTCACATTCCTGGAGATCTTAATATTTATCCTAGCTTCATTACATAACCCTATTTTATAGGAATCACTGGTTTTAACAGAATCTGGGGGGAAAACTCATCTCTTTTCTGAAAAGTCCTTGTTATAAATATAAATCCTTGATCTAATAATGATGGAGCTGTTTATAACTAGATCTTTTCCCTGGGATACATAAGCTGTCAAAACCAGCTATTGCTTACCGTAATGCACAATCCATATAAAGTGAACCATGAACGCTGAGGAATAACTTTATTATTAGGTAAGGTACATAGATAATTTAGTTAAGCAGAAGACTAGAGAGTTCAGTTTAGGTTTGTAAGGAATTTGGTGGGGATTTTGGGTGGCTTTATTTCAAAAGGTTAACCTGTATTTGATTTTCAGCGCATTTCTAACTAGATGTATGACTTTAAATATACAAGTTGTGAGGGGAAGCAAGGGGGGCATGAGGAAAGCCAGGATGGATAGGAGCAGGTGACACATGCTGTTGGTTCAGGGAAAAGCTGACCTAGAAGAAGGACCAACAGCCAAGCTTTTGGAGCACATGCCCCTTCTGGATTGGGGGGACCAATATTGGTTCTGGCATTTTAGGCCTGGGAAAAGGGCAGGGGGAAGAGGAGTGGCTGCAGATGACAGTGACTGGAACCAGAAGTAGCTGGAGCTGGCAATCTCCTGCAGAAGGCAGTGGAGAGAGGACTTAGGACCCCAGAGCAGAAGGGGTCACAAGAGCCCTAACTGGGCCTGGGACACAGCCTGCTGGGGAGCGCACCGGCTCAAAAGAGCCAGTGAGCTATAAGGGAGAAAGCAAAAGGAAGCAAGCAACTGCCACCTTGGGGCCATGAGTCTTAAAGGGGCCCTGCCTTCTTTGAAGCTGGTTTTCTTTTTTGCATTTTTGTTTCTTAGTTGATTTCCTTCACATTTTTTCTTTTTCTGGACTGTGTTGGAAAAGTAAAGGAAAAACTGGCATGCCTCTGTTGATTTGCATGATAAGGAAGGGTTATGAACTGAGAGACTAACACCGGAAGAAAACTGATATGAGTTTGTGTCAGTACTAGACTCGTTATTTTTTTTCCTTATGGGAATTAATTGCCAAACCTGATCAGCACATGTGGAAGGGTGAACTGATTTGAGTTTACCTTCTTCTGAGACTTAGAATGGACTGATTTAAATTGAAGGATTCATACCCTGGTGGAAAATTTGATTTATATTTGCCTTTGTTTTTACTCTGACTGAATGGATTCAAATTGACAGGTATTACAGAGGGACAGACCCAAGCCATTGGCTACTCAGGCTTGACTGAATTGTAGACAGAGGGTGGCTGGTTTAAGGTACGGATAAGAAGTGGATAACAGACCACTTACCTCTATAAAATCAAGATGCAGACAATCTACATCTGATGGGATGTGGTAAGGATGGGGTGTAAGGAGAGGAGGAACCCCACAAAGAAGACCTACCTAGGTGAGCAGAGCATGTTATTACCTGGCCTGCATTCACCTCTCAGTAAATATCAAGAAACACCAAGTGTGGCAGGTCTGAGGTTGGCATCACAGGCTGGGTATTAGGACCTTCCTGCTTTCCCCACAGCTCACCCCAACAAGGCTTCACACCATTGTGGACCACAGCCATATAGCATTCCCACTCAACACAAGTTTATAGGAAAAATATGGAATCATTTATCATTCTTTCTAGAAGAGGAAGACCTCAATCTCTGGGGAAAAAGGTTGTTCATATCTGCAAAGCAAAACTCCATGACGTTTCAGGCATTTTGAAACTCAACTGTAATACTTTGTGTTTCAGCCTGACCTTCCCCTGCAATAAATGTAAGGGTGTTCCTCAAGCTCTGCTTCAGAAACTTTACATAATTGCTGAAGAACATCTTAAGGTGGTGTCTGTTGGAATGCTGTGCACTGCTGTTAACTTGATGCCCAGTTATTCAAGCCATTCTCCACCTAGCAAACTTGCCCCTATGCTTTGGCAATGAGGCTAAGGACTCATCACTCTTTTTTGTAGTGGATGTTGATGTAAAACTCTTCCTTCAAGTATTTCTGTATTGTGTTTGACACATCTTGTTTGCTTGGAAGAATAGGAGCATGTTTTCAAGGCCAGAGCAATTCATGTCTCTTTTGAAACTAAGGCAAACTCAGATCCTGAACTGACATTCAGACTACCTTGAAGCATTTACTGTAGCTCTTCTACCTCCTCTTCTTTTTCCTCTTCCTCTTCTTCCTCTACTTCCTATTTCTTTTCTTCCTGTTCCTATTCCTCCTCTTCTTCCTCCTTCTCCTCCTCCTCCTCTTGTTTAGAGACAGTGCTCCCACCCTGTTGACAAATCCAGTAACATAGACATCTCGGAGCATTCCACAAGCTAAAATTCCATTTGGATTAGCAACAGTACTGTGGCAGCCATAGAAGGCGGGAGAAGGGGGGGGGCAGTGGAGTGCATGTGCACATGTACATAAGCCCCCCCACCGGCCTGAAAGTCTGCAGGGGGAGGGGAAAGGGCCATGGGGGGAGGGAGGAGGAAGCGGGGCTAGGGCTGGGACCGGGCAGATGTTGGGAGGACAGCCAAGCTAGAATCAGGGCCAGGGAGCACTGCACCCATGTGGCCACCCCTGCCTTGTGCCCAGGGCTGTTGCCTGGTGCTGGCACCCCCTGCACCAATGAATCCACTGCCCCCCAGCCCCGCACCAGCCCCAGCTGCCTCCCCGCAGTGGGCCTGGCCCCGCACCACCTGGGGGGGCCCAGAGCCAGAGGCTGGAGCAGGGCCAGCCTCAGCTGCACTGCACAGCCAGAAGGGGCAGAGACCCCAGGACCCCATGTCCACCCCACCCCAAGTCAGGGCAGGGTGTGGGATGAAGCTGCGGAGCATGGGGAAGGGGTTTGTGGCTCTCACCACTGTACGTATACCAGGAGGCATGGAGGATGTCTGCCTCCGGATCTGTGTGGAGCAGGATGGGCTGCCTCTGTGGGCTGGGCCAGGGGTGGGGACGGGGGGGGCAGGCTGTGCTGGGGTGGGCGGAAGTGGCACTGGGAGGGAGGCTGGGGGGAGCTACAATAAATTTTGGGGTGGCTGCATCCCCCTATAACCTCCTCCCAGCACTGCTGCTGCAGCCTAGGGTCCAGCTGAGTTGCATGTAGTGGCACCCCATCCTGCCCCACACAGATCTGGGGGCACATGCCTCCATGCCTCTCAGGGTACAGATAGCAGCAGAAGATATACCCCCCTGGATGAGCCACTCATGTCTCAGTCCTGTGCCCCACTGGGTGTGCAACGCCTGCCCCTCCCCTAGCCCCAGGCCCAGCCCCACTCTCCCCCCACCTCTGTTGCACTGTAACCTATGTGCTTATAATGATGGCATTCACCATCACAGAAACAGCAAGTGTTGCATGTGTGGCTCCCACCACAGCTTCAGCAGCTTTCTTGGGATTAATTTATATTATTAATAAATTTATTTTCTTGTGTGCTGGGGGTAACTTCTTTGGAGAATTTCCTTTGGATTGCACTTAGTAAGCATGAGTTGATAAAATTTTTTCTGGAAAATGCTTGGATTTCACTTGGGTGGAGAGATTCACCCTCATGAGCAAGTGCTTCTTTTTGCACAATGGCAAATGTTAAGTTTTGCTTCACAAGGAGTCCGCGTTGTATGGCTTCATCTCAAACTTCACACGAGTTCATTCCTCATTAAAGACCCAACGTTTGTACCAAAATTCTAACTCTCAGACCAATGATGCAACTCAGCTAGTTAGCAACTGATCATGCTTGTTGAAATGGAACCAGTTAATTGTTTCAGATGGAGTGGGTTCAAAGAGATTTTTTTAACTAATGTGAGGATTTCTTTATATGACTTGTCAGAGGGTTTGGCCAGGGACATAAGATTCATAAATTCATAGATGTTTGGGTCAGAAGGACCTCAGTAGATCATCGAGTCTGACCCCATGCCCTGGGCAGAAAAGAACACTAGGGTTAGATTACCCCATCCAGGTGCATGTCTTGTCTCCTCTTAAAGACCCCCAAGGTAGGGGAGAGCAGCAGCTCCCTTGGAAGCCCACTCCAGATTCTGGCAACCCTTACAGTAAAGAAAACATGAGTCAGTGAAAAATATCAAAAGCTGGTGAGCCAACACCAGTCAGTAGCACCGCAGCATGGTTCTGGTTAGCTTTAGTAATCTGACTGACTTCCAGTTAGGAGATGAGCCAATTGGCATAGGAGTCCTGAGACAAAGGTGTGGCCAAATCAACCCCTTCAGTGTGACCCAAAGTCATCACTGGGACAGCAGCAACTGTGAACACCCAGTGGAAAGGAACTTCCTGATCTAACCTCCTTGAGTACCAGGAATCCCCTCTTCTTTGTAGCACTTGGAACTTACAGCTCAGGAGAAAGCACTGAAAACATCTTGTTCGTTAGGTTGCTATCCTTGTTCGTAGTTTAGTTTATTGCAAGGCTTTGCTTGTCCCAGTGAGATCAGACAGGGAGTAAAAGGGTTAACAAACAAAAGGTTTAACTGAATGTTAAAAAAATTGAAGGTAGTAACAGGAGATAAACACCAGACAGGATACCATGTTATAATCAGGAATGCACAGCATGTATATACAAAACTCAGCAGGGGTTGGTCCAAAGTGGGTGTGCAGTAACACAGTCACCTCCTTCCCCCCACCGTTTGGCTTTGCTACATGTGAGTTCTTGGCACACCTTCTGTCTGGAGCCCCTGCTTTCATGTGGTTCTGGAGACCAGGGACTGAGCACTGCTGCCACCACTTTCATAGATTTTTCTTGGATTTCATAGATTTTTCATAGACATTAGGGCTGGAAGGGGCCTTGGAAGATCATCAAGTCCAGCCCCCCGCCCAAAGGCCAGGAAGTCAGCTGGGGTCATAGGATCCCAGCAAGATAAGCATCCAATTTACTCTTGAAGGTGTTCAATGGAGGTGCTTGAACCACCTCCGATGGCAGGCTGTTCTAGACCTTGGGGGCTTGGACAGTAAAGAAATTCTTCCTTATGTCCAGCCTGAAACGGTCTCGCAGTAGTTTATGACTGTTTGACCTCGTCATCCCTTGTGGTGCTCTGGTGAACAAATGCTCCCCCAGATACTGGTGGTCACCCCGATAAACTTATAGGTGGCCATCAGATCACCCCTGAGCCTATGCTTTTCCAGGCTAAAGAGCCCCGTGGCTCTCAGCCTGTTGTCATAAGGTCCATTTTCTTGACCTCTGATCATGAGTGTGGCTCTTCTCTGGACTCTCTCAAGCTTCTCCACATCCTTTTTGAATTGTGGAGCCTATAACTGGACATAGTACTCCAGCTGCGGCCTCACCAAGGCTGAGTACAAGCGGAGAATGACGTCCTGGGAGTTGCTTGAGAAGCATCTATGGATGCAAGCCAGCGTTTTGGTTGCTTTACTAGCTGCAGCATCTTATTGCAGGCTTATGTTCATTTTATGGTCAATGATGACCCGCAAGTCTCTTTCTTCCATAGTGCTAGCCAGCGTAGCACTGCCAAGCCTATAAGGATGCTGCAGGTTTTTCTTCCCAAGGTGGAGAAAGTTGCATTTTTCAGTGTTAAACACCATCAGGTTCTCACCCGCCCATTTGCTGAGCCTGTTAAGGTCAGCCTGGCTCGCCCGCCTGTCTTCTGGTGTGGATACTTTGCCCCAAAGTTTGGTGTCATCGGCGAACTTGGCCAGTCTGCTTCTGACTCCAATATCCACATCATTAATGAAGATGTTGAACAATATGGGTCCAAGAATAGAGCCTTGGGGGACCCCACTGGTCACAGGACACCATGAAGAGTGACTTCCCTCAATTACTACCCTCTGGGTCCGACCACAGAGCCAATTTTCCAGCTAGTGCATCGTGGTGAACCCAAGGCCACAATTGGCCAGTTTTGCCAAAAGGTGATCATGGGATACCAGATCGAAGGCTTTTCTGAAGTCAAGATATATGACATCAATCTCTTCTCCCTTGTCCAGGTGATAGGTCACCTGGTTGTAGAAGGAAATGAGATTGGTCAAGCAAGACCTACCCGCAACAAACCTGCTCTGGCTATCCCTTAGGATGCTGGCATCGGCCAGTCCATTAAGGATGGCCTCTATAATAAACTTTTCTAAGATCTTCCCCGGGATAGAAGTCAGGCTGATGGGCCTATAGTTAGCTGGATCCACTCTCCTCCCTTTCTTGAAGATAGGCCTTCTCCCAGTCTTCAGGTACTACACCAGAGCGCCAGGAGTTTTCAAAGATGTGTGCCAGAGGCTAGGCTATGATGCTTGCCAGCTCCTTGAGTACTCTGGGGTGTAGATTGTCAGGGCCGGCTGACTTGAAAGAATCCAGCTTCTCAAGATGTTCCTTCACGAGGTCAGCATTAATGGAGGGCAGGGGATCTCCCTCACACGGACCTCCCTGTCCCATAGCAGGCATGGGTGTCCCATGGGACTGATGAAAGACCGATGCAAAATACCCATTTAATAGGTTGGCTTTTTCCCAGGTGTCAGTTGCGAATTGCCCCATCAGGTTCCACGGGGGTCCAATGTTGCCCTTGCTTTTCCTCTGGCTCCCCACATATCTGAAAAAGGACTTTTTATTGTCCTTGATGCTTGAAGCTAGTTGGAGTTCAGTTGCAGCCTTGGCTTTACTGGTTTGCTCCCTGCAGGACCGGACCAGTGCAGAATAATCCTCCTTCGAGGTGAATCCCATCTTCCATCCCTGCCCCTTTCTTTCCCCTGCTGCTGAATTCACTGAGGAGGGTGGGGGAGATTAACAGCACTGGCATTTAGCCCCTGGCTCCAGAACTACATGAAAACAGAAGATCTGACCAGACCCTGTCCCTGATTGGTTGGTGCACTCAACCAGTCTTCCTCCCTGGCACTGTGACTCTTAATAGCCTTTTTAATAAAAATCTTTCTAGTAATATAACCCTGGTTGGGTAAAACACTTAGGCTAGGGACAGAAGTTAAACATAAACCCATTTAAATGATCAGAAACTGGTTTAAATCTGTAACATTATAGAAATTCAGTGCATATAAACCAGTATCAAAATGGCTGGGATCTGAGGTCGGGGGGCGGGGAGCCGGGGGGAGTTAAACTTCCCTTTCCCCAAGTACAGAGCTACCCTGCTAAACTTACTCCTCACTGCAACTGTGGACTACAAATCCCAGAGGCACCTGGAAGTAGGAAGAGGAAGTGATGAACAACTCTGGAGAGTCCTGCTGTTATTATTGTGGACTGAAAATCCCAGAGACCCTGACGGTAGCAGAAAGAAGCAGCAAACACACAGCCCATGCTGGCTATGTGCCAGAGAGCTGTGTTCTAGCACTCTTTGGCTTCTGGCTTGAGCCATTGCAGGCATGTAGATGCATTTCCTGACTCAAAAGTTAATGTCTATTCATTTGCTTATTGGTTCAATCTTTGCAGTTTAGACTAATCTGAAAAGCCTGAATCAGTTCAGCCTCAGGCTATCTGACTGTCTATTCTTAGCCCATTGCAGATGATGAATTTTAACTAGAAGTAGTCTCATTGAAGTGAATGGAACTACTGCCTTCAAAGTTATATCTATCCTTAAGTGGTACCTGGATCAAGCCCTGTCTTTGCAACTTTCCTGCTTCACACAGCTATTTTAATGTAATTTAGAAAGGCATCATACAATGAAAAGACTCTGGTTTATGTAGACATGTGCACCTAAGGAGGCTCTTTCCTCTGAAGCGCAGGCATAACTGAGCCCTTGAGTGCCCTGCACACGGGGCAGTGTGACTGGGCAGCTGTGGGCACTGCAGTGGCAATACCTGAAGCACAGTTGCTGTTCTTTTGTGCAGCTCCTCCCAGGGTCAGTGCCCAGGATGATGCCTCAGTCACCCCCTCCTTCCACATACTTTGTTATACTAGTGCTTTGGAGCAAATTAATCATGAGAGGGTTCACCTTTTATTCATCTTAGGAAATTAGGAAATTAAATATTAATCATTAGCAAGGGGGTGCAGTTGAGTGCAATGGAATGAAAGGCCAGAGGAATTCCAGTTCCTTGCAATGGATGGGCTTGCTGAACATATTAGCACTAGGGCAGAGGAATACAGCAGCAAGCAGTTTTCCCACAGAATAATGTTCAAAGCAAAAGGCCTAATGTACTTTCAGCTCCCACAAGCACCAACTGATGGACAGGCCTTTTGTTAGTCCTCAGCACAGGGCTATATTTTGCTCCAGAGCATAAATCTGTTCAATGCCTGTTATCTTTTACTCTCACTAGGGGTCTTGAAAAGTACTAACCTTCCTCCAAGAAATGATATAGTCCATCATCAGTTTTTGCTGTCAGGCTATGGCTCTTTTGCAAGAAAACCACAACCAGAAATCAAGGGAACCTCTAGTCATTTTGAGGGCTGAATGAAGTGACAACGAAAGACAATGAGGCTCTTTTCAGCTGTTGGTGTAACAGGAATGAGCTTTACAGGAATGAGCCAGCAGCTTGACAACCAAATTTGAGCATCTCTGGATGGTTATTTTATTGTACATGATTGAAGAAGTGAAGAACCTAAGGCAAAGAAACTGCATATTACCTCAATGACTTTAAAAGTCACATGTTTGTCACTAACCATAAGTCCTCTTCTCACTGAACAGACTGAGTAACAAAGGAGGTGTTTTCTGGACTTCTACAAGGGCTGTTAGTGGGCAGTGGAAGGAGGGAACACTCCATAAGCAACAAAGCAGTGCCAGAGTTGTTTTTGCAGACTCAGTGCCTTACTTTCACAAGGAAGCAAACCAGCCTCTTCCCAGTAGCAGGGCCCCTTGCCGGCACAGTACAGTGAAGCAACTAAGACAAAAGCATAGAACACTGGGTCCAAACTTCTTACATGAACCTGTCAAATCAAACCCTCACCCTGCAGAAAACAGCCCCAGCTTTGCTGTGTTTAGAGCCTCTGTATACTGCAGATTAGAGAAGCAATATTTTTCCAATATATCTGCATAATTCTCATTAAACAGCAATAAGATATACAGCTATGCATCAGAAGAATACAATGTCTCTTAATATTTCCACTTTTGTTTCAGATCATTTTTATCTTTTCCAGTCATACCAAACCAGTACTGATCAAAGACATTTTAGTTTCTATTTCCAGGGGTTATCAAGAATATTAGTCCAGTTGCAAACACAGAGACAGTATGAAACAGAACACACAACAATGTATCATTTAAAAACAGACATGCAATGCTGAAAAGATCCTTGTCAGTGACAGGGTTAGATGTGGGGGGTTTTCTTTTACTCTTTAGAGGGTTGAAACAGCAAGATTTTCTTTTGAAACAAAGGTCACTTACTTAGCCACAGATAAATAAAAATTCACAAGCATCCCCAGCAAAATCAATACAGGTACTAAAAAATCTAAGTTGAAAATAAATTTTTGTTCCCCATGCACATAGCTCAGGAATGTCAGTATTTACTGGAACCACTGTAATATCAGGTATTTCAGGAGGGTATTGATTTTGCCACTGAAGTGTGACTAAAGGGATAAATAAACTACTCTTGGGGTCAATCGATCCATTTATCTTCACAGTTATTTTATAAAAAGTCAAAGCAGCATAAACTTTGATAAATAAATGTTATCAAAAAAGAAATACTGTTGATACAGAGATTTTGGGGACCGTGGAAAAACAGCTAGTCTACCACACCAAAGAGTTACAAAATCAGGATTACATTTATAGCGCTTTGGTATGGAGTAAAAAAAAAGGTCACCAATGATGTACAGCAGAGTTCAATGCTATGAATTCCTACCCAGAAGACTAAGGAAAGGTGTTACATAATGTAAAAGTACTCACAGGACGTTCACATGATGAGAAGAGAAGGAAAAAATTACCTTTGCAAGTGAAAAATGCGCAAGTGCATTCTGTATTTTTCAAAATAAAACATTTGGAAACAGCTGAGGTTTTTAAGTTGATAAGATAAGTGATGAGAACGCTTTGAAGTCACTTTTGATAGCTTTAACTATAATCAGATAATAACCACTTGAAAAATTCACAATGATCTTATGAAGATTATTGTGCAAAAGCTATTCAGAACCTGTTATAATGCAATTATGACATGATATTAAGGTGGCAAAAGAACTTTAATGGAAGCATGTTGTTAGTATAACAAAACACATGGGAGTTCTGCCACTTTAAGTGAGAAATTATACATCTCTATATAAATATACAGAGGCACTCTGCAATCTCAAGATAAAACAAAATTACATTGGTGAAAGTATATGGCAAAAGTATATGCCACAATGTCAAGAATAAATGTCATCAAACAGATATACCATATATTCACAGAAATGGGACTGCTGGAGGTCCAAGTACAAGGGATACTTCTGCATCCAGCACATTTTTCATAGATACCAGGTTAAAAAAATTATGAGAAATAAAAGATTATAGTTAAACAATTAAACTTTCAGCGCTTAAAAATGGTTGCACTGGGCTGAACAACCTTGCATCATGCATGTTAATTAGTAGGACAGGCACTTGTAAAACTTCATCCCATAACTGGACAAGATGAGGTAGCAGGCTCCCATAATCCCTGCTATTTATTAAGAAGGCAGTATTAGAAGGCCAGAATTTAAAGTAGGCAGCTGAGGTAGGGATAGCCACAGAAGAGTAAGCAGCCAGGGGAAGCCATAAGATAGGAGCTATACTGCTGCAACATAGATACTTGGGAGCCAGCTGCAAGAAAGTAGGGCAGAGCTCCAGACAATAGGAAGGCAAAGTACAGCAGATGAGGGCAGGATGCTCATTAAGCTGAGGGAAACACATGCAGCTGGTCAGTGGACCATCTGACCAGAAAAAATGGAGCTCAAGGAGACCAACACAGCCTGAAGCCAGAGCAGGCAGTCTGGCCTTGCCTGCTGCAGGGAGAAGAACTCCAAGGCTAGGGACAAACATTACACATAAACCAGTTTAAGTGATCAGAAGCTGGTTTAAACCTGTAACAGGACAGACATTCAGTGCACATAAACCAGTTTCAAAATGGCCCAAACTGGGTTGAGATAAACTTGGTTGAATGTAGTATCAGACTTAACTGATTGAGCTCAAACCAGTTTGTGCAATGTCTGTCCCAGACCCCACCCCTCTGCTCTCTAGCCTGAGTAAGGGCAGGACATGGTGAGACACTGGCTAGCATGGACCCGTTATGGCAAAGTGGGCAGGGAAGGGGTTAATTCTTCCCTCCTCCTCCTCCTCTTCCTCCAGCGCAGCCTGGGAGCAGAGGGGAAAGGACTGTGGCAGTGGCCCGTGGGACTGGCAGACGCTAGCTGCAGGGCAGAAGGGATGGAGACAGGAATAAACCTTTCTCCCTACTGCCTTCACCATAACAGAGCCATGGAGCCATGTTGGGGCTCTGTTCCATGCTGGGGGGGGGGAGAACTTTCCCCCCTCTTCCTCCTCTCCCCAGGGTGGGGGGCAGAGGGGGCTTTGTGCATCACTGGAGGGGGACTCCTGCTCCCCCCACCCCTTGCCACTGTGGGGTGGGGAGAGGGGTTCTGTGTGGCTGCCCCACCCTAGAGGGGGACTCTTTCTCCCACTCCTCCCCCCCTGTGCAGGACAAGAAGTGGGGCTCTGTTCAGTGCTAGGAGGGACTTTTCCCACCCCTCCTACTTCCACCACCTCCTGCCACCACAGGGTGGGGAGTGGGTGCTCTGTGTGGTGCTGCCAAGCCCAAACTGGCTGGGGTGCAGGGAGTGGCTGTAACTGAGATGAAGCTGCTGGGGGTGGCCCTGCCTCCACAGCCCAAGCCAGCCTTGCTCAGCCCTGGCTGAGGCAGCTGTGCTGGGCCACAGGTGTGGAGCCACCCCCAGCATCTGTGACTCAGTGACAGGGTTGCTGAGCCCTGTCAGCAGCGCAGTGCAGCCTGGCCTGGCCTGGCACTCACAGCCAGTGGCTGGCCATGCACGGGCCAGCTGGGCTAGTTCAGCGGCTCCACAAGGCTCATGAGTTTGCAGCCCAGCCCAGCATGCACCTCTATGTGGCTGCCTCAGCTGGGGCTGAGCAAGGCTGGCCCAGGCCATGGGAGCAGGAGTGGGCCACCTCCGGCAGCTGTGGCTCAGTGATGGGGATGCTGAGTCCTGTCAGCAGCATAACCCAGCCTGGCCTGGTGCTCATAGCTGGCCATGCAGTGGGCTAGCTGGGTTGGCTCAGAGGCACCGTGGGGACTCGTGGGTCTGCAGCCAGGCACCGCAGTAGGTGGCTGCTGGGCTCTGGGCCTGCCAGCACCTCTGAGCTGCCAGCTGCGCATGCCATGCTGGGCCAGGCAGTGCTGCCCACTGCACCCCATCAGGAGCAGGGGGTGGCAGGAGGAGGAGGAGGAGGAGGGGGAAGAGTCCCCCTCCAAGCACTGAAAAGATCCCCCCCCTTCCCACCCTGCAGGGGGTGGAGAGGAGCAAGGGAAAGAGTCACCCTGTAGGGCTGGGCAGCCCTGCAGAGCCCCCCTCCCCACCCCATGGTGGCAGGGGATGATGAGGAAGAGCCCCCAAAGCACTGAACACAGCCCCCCCTCTCCACCCTGTGGCAGTGGGGGAGAGGGAGGACAGGGAAGACTTCCCCTCTGGGGCTGGGCAGCCCTATGGGCTGGGATTGTTCCTGTACTCTCCCCCCACCCTCTGAACCCTGCAGGCCAAGGTTTGGGTTTAAACCCCTCCTCAGTCTTACTCAGGCATGCCCAGGCCTGGTCATACCCCTCCCTCCCCCACCAGCTCAGCTTCTTTGTGAAAGGGAAGGGCTACTCTAGTGCCCCCAGGCTTCTGGCCTGAGCCACTGCAGGCATGTGTCTGTATTTCCAGAATGGAAAGGAAATGTCTATTGACTTGCAAGGTTAGACTAACCTACAAAGATTGAATCAATTTAGGGTTGGGCTTTTTGAATGTCTGTCCCTAGCCCAAGGGGAGGTGGTTGCAGGAGACAAACTGGCAGGGACCCAGCTACCTGATAGAGCTTCAAGGAAAAAGCTGAGGGAGGAAGTATAGCTGAGAGTGGTGTGGCACTCACCCAGAGTAGGGGGAACTTTAATTTGGAAGCAATTTGCTTGTATTTGTGTTACAGTTAAGTTTGATTTGGATGTGGCTATGGGGTGGTATGGAGGCTACAGGGGTGCCTGAGAGGCACCCATTAGAGCCTTGCCTGGGTCAGGGATTCCAGGGTGCTAGAACTGAGAGCAAGGCAATGCCAGGGGCCTGGAGCACATGAGTGTGATACAGGGCTGAGGCCCATGAGACAAGATCTGGGACAGTGGGCCTGGGCAGAAGGGTGCACCCAGAGTGGAAGGGCCAAGGTTGGGAATGCTGAAATCCAAAAGTTTGAGGTCTGAGGGGTCAAGGGCTGCACTGGGGCAAAGGAGCTTCCTCTGAGTACCACCCTGAAAGGCATAGATGTGGCTATAGGGGAGGATTACAGCACAAAATGTGACTAGTGCTCAGAGACACTGATAGGACCAAAATTTAGTGCCTGAGGGTGAAACTGGTGCCAGTCAGGTACCTGAAGAACCATACAGCTGAGGGACTGAGGCTCACTCTGGGACCCTGGGGCAGCCTCCCCAGTAGGCCTGTGTGAAACAGCTAGTATTCGCTTTGGATACAGCTAATTTGGGGGACAGTGATTTGATTCAGCTGCTGCTGAATCTCTGAATCAGCCAGGCCCATCCCCTGCCTGCTCTCCCAGCTGGGCAATGGCTGCCCTGCCTGCCCCACCTCCCAGCACTTGGGAAAAAAAAGCCCCGACTCAGTGGGTGCTGCCAGGTGGGGGAGGGGGTGCAATCCCCGCTGCCCTCCACTGCATGGGGGGCGGCTCTGCATGAGCCCCCCAACTGCTCCCCCCACTCCCCCAGCCCCCCATGGCTGCCCTGCCTGCTACAGCTCCGGCCCTTTAAGAAAAAACACCCAAGAAAAACCCCACACTCACCATTCCTACTGGTGAGGGGTGGTCCCCACTGTCCCTCACTGCCCTGCACCACGTGGGGGGCTCTGCATGAGCCCCCTGAAGCCCTGAGGCCACAGCAGGAAATGGCAAATCCAGGGGCTTTTCTTGGGTTTTTTTTTTCCTTAAAGGGCCGGAGCTGGGGCAGGTGGGGCAGCCATGGAGAGGCTGGGGAATGAGGGGTTTGGGGGGCTCACGCAGAGCCCCCCATGCAGCGTGGGGCAGCAGAGATTGACCCCTCCACCCAGCAGCACCCAGTGAGTCAGGGCTTTTTTTAAAGGGCTGGGAGCTGGGGTGAGTGGAGCAGCCATGGGGGGCTGGGAGAGTGGGGGGGGGGTCAGGGGCCTGGGGTCCCCCCATGATCTCTTCTCCTCTCCCCCAGTCCCCCCTGCCCCATCCTCTACTTTCCAGCTCTGAGTCCAGCTGCAGCTCCCTGCTCCAGCCACTGGGGACTGTCTGAATCATCAAAGCTCTGAATCTTTTCTGAAGATCTGGAGAGCTTTGAATTGGTCCCCTGATTCAATTCAGATTCAGAGATTCAGCCACCGAATCAAGCCGAATCTCCTCCAAATTGAATCACCACCCAAAGCTTCACACAGCCCTACTTCCCAGGTGTTACAAGATCTATCAAGGTGTGACAAGTGAGGTAAAAAGGAAAAGGTACCCCCAAGGAGCCAGAGCGAGGCAAGAGTTGCATCATGGCTCCCCTCAGAGCCAGACCTTGCTCCAGTGAGGTAAACTCACTCCCTAGGAAGCCAGAGAAGCATTGCAGAAGAGACCACAAACTTCTTACACTGCTGGGATGGCTCTTCACATCACATGTGTTCAGAACAAGCAAGTGTTTTGTTTAACACTTTAACAATATATTTAAAATGTGGGAGACGGAAATGCCACAGATACCCTAACAGAGTGAGAAGTAGGACTGTTACTTGTTTGAAGTGCTGCAGCTACAACAGAGTAACAGAAATACATGAAAAGAGAGGATATAGGATTGACCTCAGAGCAGCTATATGAACAGGCATTACAGGTCTTTGCTCACTGTTGCCAACGAAAACTGGCACCGGGGAAAAGGGGATGAGTGGTGGCAGCATTTAAGCCTTCCATTCCAGAGCCATGCCAATGCAGTGTCTTTGGTGGCTGCATTTACAAGCCACTGCCCCACTGACAGAGGTGGGTCATCTTGCCTTCAGTATTGTCATTAGGTCTGCAGAAGCAAATGACTTTAGAACCCCAGGTTTAGATTATATCAGGGAGAATCTTCACATACTAAGTAGTGGTACTTTATGTAAGAAAAACATCAAACAGCATAGAAATATTGTGTGCACAGCACATGTGTGTTTTACTGTCTGTCCTGCCAGGAAGAACTGCCAAATGGTGATCTATTAGACTACGCAAATCATAATTTTTCTGACAGCAGCTGAAAACAAACAGCATAACTATGAGATATCCTGTGTTTCAGCAGGGACATTTATGCATGATATACAAATAAAGTTTTCATGTATATGTATAATATAATGAATATATGAATGTATGTATGTATATATACAAACATACATCTCCTATGTCCGTTTCTTCTTTTCTCTGATTTTTTTCTCCCTATTAGGTATGATCCACATTTCATATAGCTTGAGAAACTGGCACTGGACACCTGCCTTCTTTTTTTGCTCTTCATAGGCATGGGTGACTGGTGCCTCCTGAGACTGGGGGACACAGTTTGTGGGCGGCAGCATCAGTGTCAGTGGGGTGGTAAGTGGTGACCGCCTGCAGAAGCCAGCGGTGGTGGTGGGGGAAAATGGGGGTGGTAAGCGGTGACCACCTGCAGAAGCTGGTGGCAGTAGAAGTGGCAGGGAGGGTGGCAAGTGGTGACTGCCCACAGAAGCTGGTGGCAGCCAATCTTGGGGGGAAGGGGAGAAGAGGAGAGGCTGCACGTGCCCCCCCACCAGTCGCCTATGTTCATAGGGTTGCTAAGGATTATAGTCTGCCAGAGAAAAATAGGAATCCCTGTACAGCTCCAAAAGGAAGAACCAAACACCCTCCCCTACCCCAAATGAACCCAAAAACCCAATAACAGCTACAGAAGATATGATTTCACTGCTGTGCTTTGATACAAATCTGGTTTAGTACCAGAGTATACAATGAATCTATCTGCAGCAGAATGTGAACTCCTTGGAGAAGACCACATTTCCCTATTTGACTTAATGCTACATTTAAGATGTAATGCTTTATCTACTACAGCATTAAGTATTCAATACAATACTCGATAAACAGAAACATTAAGTGGCAATAACTGTGGTTGCTAACCTAGATAAATGTTGAGCTATGGTTATTCCAGATATGGACTGGTCCTCCCTAAAAGTTTCAACTTGCAAATACTTCTGTAGATGTATAATGTTGTTGACAGGCCATAGCGGTCTCAATATGCTGCCTTCATGCACAACGCCCAATTATTACATTGATTTTTTTTGTCTGCCATATCATATAGCACACTCAAGTCACTTAGTGGCTTCTTTTGGCAGTATTGCTTTATACATCCCCAATGGAATGAATCATTTTAATTATTCTACCTTTAGCACATGTGCATTTATGTTTCCAACTTGTATCATGTGTTATTTTCTGCTCATGGATGTAATCTCTTTCAGTACTTTCATTTTATTTCTCAGTCTTCACTAGTATTTACATCTCCTCACAATTTATAAACATGAACAAATTTTATTAATGTCCCTTTATGCTCTTTTCCTACAGCTCGATCTGCACCTGTTGAGGACTGTGGGCGTGTTGTCATTGACTGTAGAAGGTGCAAGATTCAGTAGGTGCAAGATTTTCCTTGATCACTGAGAAAGATAGTCTTAACACTAATAGCCCCACTCATGTTCTTGTGGAACTTCAGACATCTTCACTCCACTTTTACCTGCAGCTTTGATGTAGGATTTTGAAAGGGGTTGTAGATAAGCGGTTTTAAAGAAAATAAGTGGTTTGAGCAGAAAAATGGAGGACAGGTGGTTCAAAAGAATCAGAAATTCATGTATAAGGTAGGTAAGGCTGAAGGGCTACAGTTAAGCAGGAGAACCCTGCAGCAGAGATGAGGAAGAGAAACAGCAGAATGAAATGAGTGCACTGACAACTCATTTTAGAATTCTCACACCAAGCAGAAATTATGATAAGTTACAAATGCATTACTGACAAAATTCAGATACAACAGGAAGAGGACTGGGTTCTATGTACTATTTGTCATATCGATTTTATTTTTTCCTGTCACAATCATTTTACAACTCTATTGAACTCATTCTTAATTTCAGATTTGCAACATCAAGTGCTGTATGAGTTTTAGCACCCCTGTGCCAACAGCAAAACAAGGTTTTCTTGTTTTCCTTACAGTTTTTAAACAAACAAATATCGGTACCAATCTGATATCAGGGCACTTCTAGTACTTAGCAAGGAACCAGAATTCCAGCACAAAACAGTAGTGCCTATCTATCTCACTTAAGCAGCACAAAACCCATGGTAAGATGTTGAGTCCTTTAAGCAGGCTGAACTGAACTTCAGTCTACTAGAGTCAGTCTCCAGAACTATGATTTATCTGGCTCTGGCTTCTTTGCAATAGTTAATACTGGTTCTCATAGTTGTTAACACTGACATTAAAGCTGCTTAACTTGACCAGGAACTGGAGATGTCTTCCTCACTCCCATTCACACAGGGGAACTATTTCCCTTTAAATGGATCATGATATCAGCAGAAATTTTAGATAAAACCAAACTGTTATTGATTCAGTTTCCTGGAAGGAAAAAGCACAGTAAAGCAGAAGCAGATATTATTCCCATGAATGAAATCTTCTGTTTGAAATGTGAATATTTAGGATTCTGATTACTTTGTAAGTTTAAGGACTTTTAAACAGCAGTGAAATTCAGCATTATGACTTCAAGGATTACTATGTCTCGTATGTGACCGTTTGTATAGCACAAGGAAATAGATAGCTGACCAGAGTTTTTACTCATACATTAAAAAAAATCCAGTCAACCAGAAACCTAAAATGGGACAGTGATTTTGACACACATGATTCTTCTGAGTCAAATGACCCCATTGTGTAGAAAATTATATTCATAACTAATGGTTCAATAGCCTGGATCAGTAGGGAGAAAAGGGGGTGGAAGTTGCAGGAAGCAGTTTCTCTTCCTTCCCCATTAATCTTTAAAGGGTATTATAGTATAACTAACTCCACTGCAGGATGTTTATGCACGTATTCTGATATCTGTCTAGCACTATGGTTGGTGTTCCATATGCTCAGCAAGCACTAGAGACAATCCAAGCACTAGGCTCTTTTAACTCTAGCCTCTGATGGACAGTCATTGGGGGTACCCCTCTCTTGATGGTAATTGTTTACTAGCCTGCAACAACCAACTAATAACAGTCTGGTCTTTATACTAGGAACCATAGGTGCTTATACATGAGCAGGAAGACTGCTTTGATGCACTGGAATTCCAGCGCAGCAATTACCGTGCTCGAGCAGCCTCCTGTGTCTCATGAATCACTGTCCCTGTGCTTCAAAATGGTGATGGGGTGCTTTATCTAAAACTCATTTGACAAGCTTCTGATAAAGCACCCCCACCGCCATTTTGAAGTGTAGGGACACTGATACACAAAACACTCTAGGCTCTTTAATTAGGGCTGCTCTCCTCCTGCACTCCCACAGCACATGTATAAATGCCCCATGTCTTTAATAGGTTTATTTTCAAAGGCATAAAGTAGGGGAGGGGGCAACAGAAACCTATGTTCTGTCATGTGAATACAGTTGTAACTGGTTACTGAATAAGGAGGCTTCCTGTCTAGTGAGCAACTTGGAGCAACTGCAATTCCTGAACATGACATGGAATCATGAGCAAACAGGAAGCAAAAGAAATAACCTGAGTGAAAGAATTAAGCGGCTAAAGGCACTTGCAGAGTTTCAGCCCTGTGGAAGTCAACAGAAAAGATTCAAACAGCACTTCATTCTATACCTGCAAGCAAAAAGTGCAATTGGAAAGGAAGACAATCAGGTCATCCTATTTTTGACAAACCCAGATGCTGACATACATGATAAGCCAGATTCTATTTAATCAGTTAGGAGCAGCTAAATGCAATCTACTCAACTCCTTCCTTGAGTTCCTGAAAAAACCTCAACAAGCCTACTTTCGTAAAATAATATCTTTGCCTTAAGACTAAAACACAAAAATGTGAAGCAGAGGAGAAGGACCCACCAACACCTAGTGTTAGTGGCTTTTTGAGGACTCCGCTTTTCAGGGGCTTTACTGCAGAGTAGTATCACACTTAGGCTGTAACCAGACGTCTCATTTGAGGTTGCCCTAATTGTCCAGGGTTTTAACTCAGATGAAAAGCAGAAGCAGCACAACCTTTTACACATCTAGGCCTTCCAACCTGCTTTGGGACAAAAGGCTCTCTTCAGGGAGAAATGAAACCATCTGTTAGTAGCCTCAAATAGGTAAGTCTATTTCGGCACCTAATACATGGAATAAGATCTGATATAATGTGTTTAAAAGGCAGAGAAAGCTAACTATGAAACTGTATACACACTCACACAGAAAGGGAGAGAGAGAAAATACTGCACTCCACAAAAACATGGTTTGTCACCTGTAGATACCTTATTTAATAGAAAACTGTGAATTAGAAAGTTAGAAAGAATGTTAGTAAATGATGCCAGAAGAATTGAGGATATGCAAAAGTATAGAGATAGATACACCTCAACTAGAAAATAATTTTAATTTGGGATTTTGAGAGCTGCCCTTATTTCATGGAAAATTATATGGTGCAAACTTATGATGTAGATGAATGGTTATAAACAGTAGTGATGTTATATGAGGTTGCCCCTGAGTTTTATGAGGTTGTTATTCCAGATGAATGTATAGTGAGGAAAAATAGGATGAACTTCCATATGGAGTCCTGACTGTGCTGTTTTCTGTGAAAAAAAATCTGCTAGGCAACCTCCATAATAGGTGAAGACAATCAAGTTCCAGTACACAACACTACGAGTACAAATGCATTTACCAACTTCTGACAACTGCAGTAGGCTACCAAAAACACCCAAGTAACATGACCATCCAATTAAATTGTGCAAATGGGACAATGTAGAAACCCTATCAATTGCTATTCCGGCTTGTAAGGTGCCAGATAATGCAGCTTTTACTGTACTCAGGGGACACATCTACACATACATTTAATCAGGCTTAAAGTTACTCTGGTGTAAACTACTTTGGAGAAAGTGCTTTCAGACAGGTGTCTACACATGCAGGAATTAGGGAGCAGATTTGCTGCTCTTTGCACCAAGTTTCCCACAGCCCTGCAATGGAGCCCTGGTGCCACCAGGGGGAGCTCTAGGCTCTACCTGGGTGCTAGCCTAGGGGCTGGCAGGGAGTACTGGGCTAGGAGACAGTTGCTTATTGCTGGGGAGCTCCCTGCTGCTGGGGTGGGGACAACGTCCCCCTGCCTCAGAAGCAGGGAGCTCCTGACCTTGGCTCCTTGGTCAGGGGCAGGGGACTTGGAAAGAACTGCAGGGGAGGGACAGGTCCCAGCCCCCTGCCCCAATCCACCAGTGGGCAGATAGCAACTAGCTCACTGCTGGCTGCTCCACTGGCAGATCGGGGCCAGGGGCCAGGATTTACCCCACCCCTGCATATCTTCCCAAGCCCCGTGCCTCAATCACCTGATCGGGGCAAGGACAGTTTCCAGTCCCTGCCCTGCGCATCGGGTGGAGGCTAAGCAGCTTGTTGCCTGCTCAGCTCTGTGAGTGTAGAGATGGGGGAGGGGGGAACAGGCTTGGGGGGCTTGTTCCCTGCCCAGCTTTGTGAGTGTGGAGCTGACCGGGAGCAAGCTCCCAACCTGCTCCCCCCACCAGCTCCACACTTGCAGAGCTGGGCAGGGAACAAGATCCCTTGACCCTGTCAGCAGGGAGCTTGCAGCGCCATCTCCATGGCCATAGGGCCAGTACTGGGAGACCATTATCTCCCTGTGTTGGAGCCAGGGCTAGGGAATAAGGGTCTCCCAGCACCAGCCCTGTGGTCATGGAGCCAGTGCTGGGAGATTAAGGGCCTCCCAGCCCCCTAGTCCCCAATCATGATGGCAGAACAGGGGCTGGGAGCTCCTTATCTCCCAGCCCCTGCTCCCTGATCATGAACTTGGAGCAGGGGGCTTGAAGCTCCCTGCTGCCAGGGCAGGCAGACATAGTCTCTACCTGGGCTCCTATTCAGAGCCCACCCCAGCAGCAAGCAGCTTCTGGGGCCAGGAGCTTTGTCCCACCCCCTGGTGGACAGCTGACCGGGGGCCGATTTTGCTCCCATCAGGTTACATGACCGCTACTGCACCATTACTAATTTTGAGTAAGTTTGCTACTTGCATTTGCAGGTAGCAAATTTACTCAGGATTAGGGAGGTTTGCTGCATAGTAAGCATGTGCATATGTAGACACACATATTTACTTTGCAGTAAACTATGATAATGTGCAGTTAATTGTCTCGTGTAGTTGTGCCCAGGGTGGTGGTACAGGTTGCCTTTAAACCACCATAAAGGCACTTAAAATGGAAGCATTCATCCATTAAAAAGGTGTTAACCCACACTAAGTACCTGCTAAACATTTTAAAGTTATGCCAATTCAAGAGAGGGTTATCTTTGATCCGTTTTACCCAGTCATTCCAGGGTATTGTTAGTCTGTTCTGGGAAATAAAAGGCTCTATTTTCATTACTTTAGCATCCCAGGATGCACCATTCCCAGCCCTTCCCATTCCTTTGCTTCCCACACTTTCGACCCTCCTGAACTCTACTGCCAAGGAAGGCTGCACTTGCCCCAAACCAACACCCCCACCCCACCCCCTAGGAAGAAGAAAATGTATGCAGTGAGCCACTGGGTCTCAGCTCTGTCCCAGTGTGGCATGCATGCGGTAAGCCTACTGGATCTCAGCTCTGCCTTGGTGTGAATGCTAACACAATCCCCCCCACCCTGCCCTTCCCCCAACACAATCCCAGTTCAGGGCAACATGCAAAATTTTGGTCATTTTTAAAAAAAAAAATTTCACTTTTTATTTTATTTCTCCACTCTGCCCATTCAATTCAAACAGGCGCTTTAAAAAAAAAAAAAAAAAAAAAAAGACTTTTCCCCTCCCATTCTGTGAGTGTGGAGCTGATGGGGGAACAAGCTCATTCCTCCTGGCTGTGGAGTGAGGGAAGCAACAGTTCTGCCCTCACAGGGAAGTCACAGCATGCCAAGCTATATGCCATCCTCCCATCTCTTCTCTCATCCCAGAGGAAGGATAGAGTCCTAGCTCTTGTCCATGCCCCTGATCACCTAGTGTTAAGTCAGTTGTGCAGGTCTGAGATGGCATTAAGACTTTACCTGTCACTGTTCTGAAACTGTTCTACCTTTATAGCAGCATAACATTTCACATATTTAAAATATTTTAATGGTAACCTATAACAGCACCCTTAGATTCAGGGCTTACAGGATTACCCTCACTGCACACATTGGGCTATTTCCAGACTGTCAAATGAGTCCACTATATGTGGTTTAGGCTTTGCTGATATTTCAGGGAAGATCTGCCAGTGCAAGGTGCCTCAAAGGTTAATTGAACATTCTGAGCAAATTTAGTGAGCAGGCTGGTTAAAAAAAATACTGTGTGCTTTTACTGTTGATGATTTGCATTATGTTAACCATGCTACACAATAACCACATTACTGGCTGGGGTTAGCTCTATTAGGCACAAATGACCAAACACCAAACCAAATACTGTTATGTATAAGTTTACAAATACTAAGTGTTCATCACATTGAAAAGCAACTGAACTGTCCTGTGAGTGGAATTACATTTAAAAAGTTGAAGGGGTTGGGGCAAACGCAACACATTTTGAAGGAACAAATTACTCAATGGGCATGTCTACACCAGACATTTACTGTGCAGTTGCCTAATTAACTGTGCAGTAAACGTCTCAGTATCTACTCATGCGCCCCATTAGGGCACACAGAACTACAGTACACATGCACACAATGCCTATCTGTGATATCTTAATGCTTCTTTCCATTGCAGCTTCAGTATTTTCCCCTCAATCAGTGGGCTTGAATCAGTTAAAGGGATTATGAAGTATTAAACTGAAATAGATCTATTCAATCCAATTAAAGTCCAGGGATGCTGTAGAATTGCTGATATAAAACTGGACACTTTACATTTTGAATCTGGTCTAGTGTCATATTTGAATGCCTTCATTGTAGCCATGTAAACTATGTAAATTCTTGCACCCTAATGGTCTGAAAGATACTGTACAAGGTAAAGAGTATGAAAGGTTTCATATTAACACATGGCTATTTTTACCATAACTGTATTGTGCATGGGCAAATTTATCTAACCTGACTCCCCAACTAAAAATACTCAAACTGCCCAAATCTGGAATATAATATTAGCTCAAGGCCGATTATATTAACTTGATAAAAGCTGTACCTCTGACAAATAAAATCCTTGATCTTTGGCCTCAAAGTTAAATCAGCTGAGTATTACCCCAAAACAATATAAAAACAGGAAATTCTGAAGACTCAAGTAGTATTTACTATGCTAATGCAGGATTATAGGTCAGAGCTATTTTAGTTTAATAAACAATGCCACAAATAATACTGAAGAACTTCTAATGGCAATTGACCAGTAGAGTGCACAGTATCCTTACTGCATTTTCAATAGAAGTATGTGAGCTTCCACTCATAATTTACAGAGTAATGTTATTAATGGGAGCCATATAAAAGGCTTACGGTTTAGAATGGTCATATAATTTATAATGATGAAATAAAAGCATGTGCACAGTTAAATAAGTATTGGTTACACTGCATTGGTTCCAAATGTTTTGTACACCAACTTGGATTGGTTTATTCTTTTCCTTTTTGCTTTATCAGATTTCCTCTCTCTTCTGGATGTTACAGTGTTTCCTCTTTATGTCTCTTCAATCCCTGGGCTCCCTTGCTCCCTTACTCTTTCCTCCATTCTTTCTTTGCCATCCTTCTTTCACTTTTCAGACTCTAAGATGCAGTCTTTCAGGTTGCTGTCATTTTTATCCCCTAATCTTTATTTAGTGTCAAAATTGCTGACTCAGAAGTTGTCTGGAAATTTTGATTTAGCTTTTCCATATATTATAGAGCAAACTAAAGAACTGGGTATCACTGTAGTTGAAATGCCAAAAGGATGGTATTTATGTCTACAGAAGCTATGATTCCCTAATTCAGATAATGTTATACTGTACATCTATAATATGGTTTATCTTCAATAATGACAGTTAGAGAGAATGGATGGTTACGTAGCCCCGAATAATAATAGCTATTTTAAAAGATTATACTAATCTCTTATCTTCCCATTCGTTATTTCCTTGTCCTGTCTGTTAGCGTAATATAATATTCATGTATTTTGAGAATGAAGGCCTCTGTTCCGGTGTGCAATTTGCTGTAGATAGCTTATTCCCATAACTGATGTCCAAAATATGAAATAGCACAAAAATGTTCATGTACCTTCTACTGCCCCCCACCAAGTAGGCCATGTCCACATAACTGTGGACATTCATTTCCCTGGGGACAAGAAGCAGTAGTACACCTTGTGCCACTGCTAGTTGTTCTCAGGGAATGCCTGTGCTACATGCCCTCTGGTATGTGGCAGATTACTGGGGTGGGGTAGAGGAGGCTGGGGCCAGCCCCAGAAGCTTAATGGCCTCCCAGGGCTGCGGCAGTGGCAATCCTGCCACTCAGAGCCTGGCCAGCAGCTGAAGTGTGGCTCTGGCCAGCCAGGCTCCGGTTTTGGGCAGTGCACGTTGTACCCATGTGCTCAGATCTGCTTTTTTTTTTTCCATGGGTTTTTTTGACCCCAGGATTTCCCCCATCCCAGAATAAGTTATTCCCCCATCCCAGAATAAGTTTTAGTCTGGTGTTTAGGATTCTGCTAGGAGATGGAAGATGTGGGTTTGAACTACCTCAAGTAGGGGAGAACATGGACAGAGGTCTCCCACATCCTAGGGAAATGTTCTAACTACTTAGCTAAAGGATAAGTGGACCTATTTCCTCAAGTTCTGCTCTCTGAGAAAGGACAAGGAAAAATGCCAACTTGGGAGAGTCTCCAGACATATGATTCCCAGTCAGCATGGAGATGCCTCCCTACATTCAGAAGTAGAGGTATAAGTCCAGGTAAGGGAAAGCACCATAACGCAAAGCCTTATACTTGGATAGCCTATTGGCTAGCTTGGGCAGCTCAGCATGTTGATATCTAATCCTCCCTCTGCACTGTAATATCTGGAGGCAAACAGATAACTTCAGGAAGTCACAATCCTTTACAAAACAAAATTTATTAGAAATGTAAAGTTTTCTTTACTGCAAGACATAGGTAAGGCTATATTCTTATTTTTATAGAAGAGTAAACTTTGATTACTGCAAGTGATTAGTCTGTAAAAATTTAAACTTACCATTTATTAATTTAACAATCCAGCATTATTGAGGGCTCAGGGCAAAAAGCATGGTGATCTGTGAAAAAGTTTTTGCCCGTAAAAGCACAGATCAATATTTCTACATTTAGCTGAAGTTTTATGTACGATGCCAAATACAGTTCATAAATGTCACTTCATAATTTGCATTAGTACAAATTATTAGCAAAGAGTCACACTCTTGGCATGCTTACACCAAAACACAGTCATTAGTTGTTTCACCATGTCCTCTGATTTATAGCTGCACTATATGCTACCATTAAGACACAATAAATAATTTTCCTGCCCTAGCAATTCATAGTTTTTTTTCAAGCATCTTCCAAACAAGCAAAGGTATATACCAGATTATTATGCCTGCGTGAAGCTTTGGTCCCTGATTCAATTTGGCAGAGATTCGGCCTGATTTGGTGGCCGAATCTCTGAATCCAAATCGAATCAGAGGACACCTTAATCTCTCCAAATCGAATCGGAACCCTGTGAATCAATTTGGAAAGATTCAGTGATTCAGACATAAACACAGATTGAAATGTTTTTTCTACATACCTCAAGGTACCAGGTGGCTCACGAATGCTGCAAAGCTGGGGCACATGGAGTGTTCCACAGAAGTGCAGGGGGCTCCCCAGTGCGCTTGGCAGCAGACCCAGAAGTCCCCATGTCCCCCGGCTCAGCGACTGGTGCCTCCTGGGTCTGGAGGGGCATCCAGGGCCCCCCTGCAGTCGATTGCTGAGTAGGGGGAAGGCCCACATGCTCCCCAGTGGACCTGGCAGAAGACCAGAAGTACTTCCAGTCCACTTCCAGGTTCAACGCCAATCACACATAACCACCCCCCACCCAGCGCTCCTGTGGGATGCTCCATCTGCCCCAGCATTGCAGCATTCATGAGCCATGCCTAGTACCTTGAGATATGTAGAAAACACATTTAAAGCTGTTTCTATGTCTGAATCACTGATTCTCTAAATCAGCATTGAATCTTCAGATTCAGAATGCCAGAATCAGATCAGGGACAGTGATCTGAATCAATGAATTGAATTACTGTCCCCGATTTGGGCTGAATCTGAATCGAATAGGGCCCGTTTCACACACCCCTATAGATTATTGCCTGACTAACCTGGTCTCTTTCTATGACCAGGTAACAAAGAGCTTAGAAGTGAAGGAGGAAGTCGATGTCATCTTCTTGGACTTCCAGAAGGCCTTCAACACAGTGTCCCACCCAATTCTGGTAGGCAAGCTGAGGGACTGCGGCATTGACGAATGCACAGTCACATGGGTGGCAAACTGGCTCCAGGGGTGCACCCAGAGGGTGGTGCTGGACGGGCCGATGTTGAGCTGGGAGGGTGTGGGCAGTGGAGTCCCCCAGGGCATGGTCCTTGGGCCGGTGCTGTTCAATATCTTCATTAGCGACCTGGACAAGGGTGTGGAGTGCACCTGTTCAAGTTTGCTGATGACAACAAGCTGTGGGGTAAAGTGAATACACCGGCAGGCAGGGACCACATCCAGGCAGACCTGGATAGGTTAGAGAAGTGGGCAGATCTGAACAGGATGCGGTTCAACAAGGACAAGTGAAGGGTGCTGCACCTGGGGAGAGGGAACCAGCATTATGGTTATAGGTTAGGGCTGACCCTCTCAGCAGCACAGAGGCAGAGAGGGATCTTGGAGTCATGATTGACTCCAGGATGAATATGAGTCACCAATGCGACGAAGCAATAGGCAGAGCCAACCACACCCTGTCATGCATCAACAGGGGCATCACTAACAGGTCCAGAGGGGTCTTGCTCCCCCTCTATGTGGCACTGGTCAGGCTGCAGCTGGAGTACTGTGTCCAGCTGGAGTTCTGGGTGCTGCACTTCAAGAAGGACATGGAGAACCTGGAGAGGGTCCAGAGGAGGGCCACTCGTATGGTCAAGGACCTCCATGGCCAGCCCTATGAGGAGAGGCTGAGGGACCTGAATCTCTTCAGTCTCCACAAGAGGAGACTGAGCGGGGGGGATCTTGTGGTTGCCTACAACCTTATCAGGGGCCACCAGCTGGGACTCGGGGAAAATCTGTTCACCAGGTCCCCCCTTGGAGTCACCCGGAACAATGGCCACAAGCTGAGGGAGGATAGGTTTAGGTTAGATATGAGGAAGAACTACTTCACTGTAAGGGTGGCCAGAGCCTGGAATAGGCTTTCCAGAGAGGTGGTGATCTCACCTTCCCTGGAAATAGTTTCATAGATTCATAGTTTCATAGTTTTTAGGGTCAAAAGGGACCTGAGCAGATCATCTAGTCCGACCCCGTGCCATGGCAGGAAAGAGTACTGGGGTCAAACGACCCTGGCAAGGTGTTCATCTAACCTCCTTTTAAAAACCCCCAGGGTAGGAGCCTGCACCACTTCTCTTGGAAGTTGTTTCCAGATCCTAGCCACCCTGATCATGAAGTAGCACCTTCTGATATCTAACCTAAACCTACCCTCTGCCAGCTTGTGACCTTTATTCCTGGTCACTCCTGGCGGTGCTCGGGGGAAACAGTGACTCCCCCAATGCCTGCTGATCCCCCCGATTAGTTCATAACAGGCCACAAGATCCCCCCTCAGCCTTCTCTTTTGGAGGCTGAACAGGTTCAGGTCCCGCAGCCTTTCCTCATAGGGCCTGTCTTGCTGTCCCCTGATCACGCGAGTGGCCCTCCTCTGGACCCTTTCCATACTGTCCACATCCCTCTTGAAGTGTGGTGCCCAGAACTGGATGCAGTACTCCAACTGCGGCCTGACCAGTGCCGCATAGAGGGGGAGTATCACCTCTTTGGACCTGCTCGAGATACATCTGTGGATGCATGACAACGTGCGGCTGGCCTTCCTAACTGCCTCCCCATGCTGCCAGCCCATGTTCATTTTGGAGTCAATTATGACTCCAAGATCCTTTTCCACCTCTGTGCTGACAGGAGGGGAGTTCCCTAACCTGTATGTATGGTGCCGGTTGTTCCTCCCCAGGTGCATCACCTTGCACTTGTTTGTGTTGAATCCCATCCTATTCTCATCCACCCACCCTTGTAACCCATCTAGCTCTGATTTTAGCCTGTTGCTTCCTTCTAGTGTGCCCACGTCCCCCCACATCTTAGTGTCATCAGGAAATTTGAACAGCGTGCTTTTTACCCCCTCGTCCAAGTCACTGATGAAGATATTAAACACTGCGGGCCCAAGGACCGAGCCCTGCGGAACCCCACTGCCCACGTCCTTCCAGGTTGAGAAGGACCCATCCACTACCACCCTCTGGGTGCGGCCCTCCAGCCAGTTGGCAACCCATTTGACTGTGTGGGTGTCTACACCACAGCCCCCCAGTTTCTTAATGAGAACAGGGTGAGAGACAGTGTCAAAAGCCTTCAAGAGGAGACTGGATAGGCACCTGGCTGGGGTCTTATGACCCCTCCCACCCCCAGTGCTCCTTCCTGCCCATGGCAGGGGGTCAGACTAGATGATCTGTCTAGGTCCCTTCCAACTCATTGATTCTATGATTCTATATTTTTAACCACATAAGGACAAAACTGAGTATAGCAACATTTAACAAAATAAGTATTCTAGCAGAATGCTTTATTAAAAAAATTAGACCTTCTAGAAATCTAAGATTGTGATAAATGTGAAACTATTCAATCTAACAGAATAATTAACTAACCCCTCCCCCACACACATACATTTTATAGAACTATACAAATATAGGGGCTAAGTACACATAGGCAAGATACCTGAGGCTGAATCCATTCAACCTTTGCAGGTTAGTTAAAACTGAATAGGCTGAGCCAACTAGCAAGTGAACAGACATTCACTTTCAATACCAGAAATGCAGCCACATGCCTGCAGTGGCTCAATTTAGAAGCCAGGGGTGGGCAGGGGTTTGGGGAGGAGCACTAGAGCATGCCTCCCTACTCGGCTGGAGCAGACAGTTTGGGCCAAGGCTAGCCCATCCACCCTCTGATGGCAGGGTTGTGGGGGGAGGTGCAAAGCATCCTGGGATGCTGGGGGACTGTGAGTTAATTTGAGTCTGGAGGGGATCTAGGACAAATTCAATAAATGGATTTAATGTAAATCAGTTAAGTCTGATACTACATTCATCCAGGTTTATCTTAAACTAGTTTTGCCCATTTTGAAAGCAGTTTATATGCACTGAACTTCTGTTGTGTTATAAATTTGAAACAGTTTCTGATCACTTATACCAGTTTATACGTAATTTCTGTCCCTAGCCAAAACTAACAAGCTTTTTACTATACAAACTATTTATATAGTTGTCAGTATAGTATTTTTTTAACACTCATCACTCATAGTATTTTTAAAAACATTATTTTGAATGATATTACAAGGTGTGGAAGTTTTATTCCAACTAAATTCTCCAAATGTTCTAATTAAGTTTCCTAACTAGGCTCATATAGATGGCTCTCACTCCACTGTCTATCTATAAAACATAGTACACTAACATACGGTACTTATGTATAGGAAATGCCCCGTGTTGTCTATATTAAGATTTGAATTCTGAACATGCTTAAAAACTTTAGTTTGACCCCTAAATCTGAGTGGAATTATTTGTGGAAGTTGTGTCCTCAGTTCATGATTGCTCATTTTGTAAACTTTGGGCACTTATACATATACTCTGATTAGAATGCATCAGAGCAGGGTCAATTAGCAGAGTCTGCTAGAGTGTTCTAATCAGAATACTCCAATATATTCGGTGTCCCCGCATTTCAAAATGGTGGCAGGGTCACTTTAGTTAGAGCACTCCTGCCACCATTTTGAAATGAGGGACACTGAAAACACAAGATGCTGCAGGCATTTTAATTAGAGTGGCTCTGAGAGTGGCTCTAATTAA
The DNA here is from genome assembly GCF_052110815.1 of Crocodylus siamensis. Lineage (NCBI taxonomy): Eukaryota > Metazoa > Chordata > Crocodylia > Crocodylidae > Crocodylus > Crocodylus siamensis. The sequence continues at coordinate 297,422,557 of NC_143395.1, forward strand.
CATGCCCTCCCCACTCCCACTCCAGAGCACATGTAAAATACTCTTTGGTTCAAGAGCATTATTCATATAGCATTAAGAACCAAAGTGTGGCATCTAGTCAGGGTCTGAGATGGGTGTTGTACAGAATGCAATCCCTTCCTGAACATTTAGGACCACAAAAGGCAATAGGGGATGGTTCAGGTTCCCCCCTATGCGGCACATGGTCCTTGCCCACAAGCTTGGACATCGTAATCATAATGGTATTGGCACAAGATGCAAACTGTAAGGTATGCCCTTTTTTATGCTTTCTATTCAGCCTGCCCATTATAAGGACCTCTTGCAAACTCTTTAACTTGCTGTTAAAGAGACAGAAAATGTGTAGGGAAAACATCTAAAAGACATTTATTATGACAAATAATGTGCAAGAGGTCATAAATGCACTTTTATGGAAACCCACAGATAGGAGGGAAGTTAGCAGTTACTTCTTGGAATACCACATTTCCCATCATTTAGTGCCCATAATGTAACATTCTCCTCATAATTCTCCCAATATTGTTATTTTTCTTCAAGGGGATTAACAACCTTTCTTGTTATTCACTGCCTAGACTTCTCAGGAACTTATATTCCAACATCAGATACTATATTACCCAATAATAAGAATAAATGACAAACAACATAGTTTTCCACTTGACAAGGGTGCATTATCCCACTGCACAAAAAGCACAAAGAAATTTCTGTTTTGTATTTATTGCTTGAGCTATTACATAAAAATATTACAGAAATAAAAACTCTGAAAAACTAGTATGGTGTGGTATTGCTCCAGTCATAATGTGCTAGTACACAATCAATTCTTATAAAAGCTTTTCTCTTTCAGTGTAGTTTAGTTGTCCAAAGGGAATAAATAATTTACTGCTTCTTCAACCCAGCACTTCCCTCCTATTATTTAAAAAAATTTATTCTACTTTGCATTTACCACATAAAATGCCTTTTATTTATATTTTGACTGTTTTTTCTTTCCTACTTTAAACATGAAAAGAATGCTATGTGGCAGGTGACCTCATCCTGCTGATGCAGTAGGCTGAAGATATCAGTTGCATGCTTTATGTTCCCTGACTTCAAAGCTAGCATATGCCATTCAGTTAAATCTTGATATAGACTGTCTAGTGCAATTTTAACAATTCCTTGGAGTCTCAGAACAGCAGAAACTCCCTATGCCTGAAGAAGGGTGATTGCATCCAAAAGCCTGCCAAGAACTTTTTTCCAACTACTCAGTTGGTCTAATAAAATACATCATGTCTACCTAAAGAACCTTGCCTGCCATTTTAATAATTCCACATTTAAAAATAAAACTTTATGTAACTTGAGAGAAAGGAATTTATTCTTATTAAATCAGATACCTGACAAACAAATGTCTGTCTTTATTTCTTTCTGATTCTCTATGCAGATGCTCTGCACAGAGAAGCTATACCACTGCCTGCCTATTTATTAATGTTTGATGTATTTCTCACAGTTACTATTTTCACTTTTAATAATTATTTTAAGCCCTAATAATATGTATAGATACCTAGTAATACCTAGTATCCTGTCACAGTAGCTTGAAAACTCACCAGTGCCTTTATAACTTTAATATCTATCTGTCAATGATAGTGACAGTCATCATTATATGATCTGCATATGTCTTAGAGTTCATGAAAGTAAGCTGCACTACTCAAACCAGTCTTTAGTTAGTACTCAATTTTGATTAAAAGAAAAATGTATTAGCTCTTCAGCCTGAACCAGGACAGTGGAAATATCTAACTCTCCACTGAGTTATTCATTTATGCTAGCCATGCTCTTCAATATAAAATATTTAATTAGGCAAACATAACCTGTGTTGGAATTCCCTAAGAATACAGCATCATGGTTGACAGCTGACAAATGACAATGTGCTATGTTGCTTGTACCCACACTAGAGGGCAGGTTCAACTTTCCAGGGAATACTTAATTATCTGTCAAGTGTGAAAAAGCAAGAAAAACTTGATTCCATTAGCCTTGGCAATTGGGACACTCATCTGGTAGGTGGGATGCTTGGGTTCTGAACCCTGTGCCAGTGAATATTTAAACAGCTAGCCATTCAGAAAACTATCAACAGGAGCCCCTGAGAACCTTCCCACCCTGTAATATTCTATAAACTGATTATTATAATATCTCTGGGGTAGATATGGGTTTTGGTGTGATCTGAAGTTGGGCTTGTGCATCCTGTTTGAGCACCCAATAGTGGACTAATGGATAAGAGGGATACTTCTTCCTTCTGTTATAACACTCTAGCCTTTCATTTTCTTTATTAAAAGTTCCCCATAGTGAATCATTTTAGTTCGTGTTGAGTAGAATGTTTTGTCTGACCTGAAAGAAACATTTTAATTTTTCATTTGGTTGAGCAAATTGAGAAAGATTTTTCTTGAAGATTCATTTTACCTAATTTTTAAAGAAAACTTTCATTCTGTTTGACAAAGAAATTAGTCATTTGCACCTGAGACTTTTTCCTCTCCCATTGCAGTACTGTTGCTATTACTATTAGTAAAGGTATTTGACCTGAGTTTTAAACTGGAGGGGTTGACAGGGCATTTCCCCCCCAGCTTTGCCCTCAGGAAGGGAGGTGTGGGGGAAGCCCCACTGCTCAGGTGGCCGGAGTGTGTTTGCCACCACCACAAACTTCCCCGGCAGTGGCACAAACTTGGGCCCATGCAGCCACTCACTGCCTACCCTCTTGGTGGCACATGCACAGTTGGCCAAAAGAATTACAGACACACAGACAACATACAGACAGACTAGTACATTTTGATTAAGATTTCTAGTAAATATATAAATTTAATATTTGCAAAGTGTTTTATGTATATGATTATCATATACATAAAACACTTTGCAAATATTAACTTCATATATTTTCTAGAAATCACCAGGTTACACACAGATGAAGCAAAAATCTGCCAGGTGCAGGGAACTGCATATAGCACAGATCAGGCAGAATGAGCATTACAACTTCCAGTGACAGAAGCTGCTTGTTGTCCTATATGAGGGATCTATTTCCAAACTGTCAACAAAAGAACTCTGTATTCATTAAGGCAATAGGGGGAAAACAAGACAACACAAACTGTGGGTTTTGTTTAACCTTGTTCCTCAGGGACATAGACCTCCTCACAGCCTCCATCTCTATCAGATCAAGCACTAAGTGGCTCAAAGCAAGATGGCTCTCTTAGGGAAAAATGGAATATTTACACAAAGTGACTGTTAATATGCTGTCTGTATTAATGCTGGTTAAAACACAACTTGAGACACTCATAGGGTGCACCTTGGCAATTTAGAGAAGCAGGCTGACAATACTGAAAAATTATATGGAAAATAGAAATAAAAAAAGATGTAGGGTCAAGAATACTACTACTATTTAACTGCATGTAGTTAAATAGGGGTCACAGCTGAGAGGGAAGCTGAACTTTTGCAAAATTGCCTTCTTTCAAAGACTAGTTGTTTCCTAAGCATTTACTGTGTGTGAAGATCCAGGCCAATTTGATTCTGCTTTACTAATACTGAGAAGTCACTCTGCCTGACTTGTGTGAGAAATCCTTTGTGCATTTTGTAGGATGCTACAGCATCCCAGTGAGGATGTTTACTTAGAATAATGCACACATGGTATTGTAGATTCAGAAATGGCTATGGATGTCTTGCTTAGCTCCTCCTGCTCAACTTTGAGAAGACCAGACTGTTGTGAAAGCCCTGACAGCAAAATTGTGAAACCTCTACTATCAATTAAAGTTCTTTTGTAGAGTTCATAAGATCACATTGCTCACAGATTTGCTAAAACCCTTTGACCAGCCTTCAGGCTTCCTTTCTTCCTTCTCAAGCCACATATTGAATTGAAATAAGATGTTCCAGCTACAGTGTTTAACATTAGAAAGTACAATATTGCTTAATGCTGTTTTACTTAAAATTTAGTTTCAGGAGAGGATGACTACATTTTATAAATTATAGAACAATGCTCCTAGACAAGGTCCCTAAGTGAGTCACAATCTATAAATAATGCTGTTGAAAAAAAATATATATATATTTGTTGTAGCCACATAAACAAGCTAAAAAAGGAGTAGAAGCCCATATGTATAAGAATATCATTTGTCTGAACATATGTAAGATTTTTCTCTTGAATTCAGTTCAGTTATCTAAGATCTAAGTGAAAAGGAAGAATTGGTTTCATCTGGATATTATTATTATCTTTTGAACTCTGAGGGTGCGTCCAGATGAGTGTTCATGGGCACATATGCGGATGTTCGATATGCTGATAATTTGCAGCAAGGCAGGGTTTTTTGACACCATAAGATGCTGGTGTCAAAAAACCCATGCCTAAAACCAGAGCCTGGCCAGCCAGAGCCAAGCTCCAGCTGCTAGCCAGGCTCTCTGCACCAGATCACCACTGAAGCCCCAAGAGACCCCCCAGACCCCAGGTAAGGCTGCTGGGGCCAGGCCAGGTACTAATACCCATCTCCCCTATCCCACCTGGGGCAACCTGCTAGAGCATGCGTGATTGGGTGTTCCCTGGGGACAAGTAGCAGTGGCACAACTATGTGCTGCTGCTGTTTGTATTCGGGGAAATGCACAAGTATGCTCATCTGGACTCGCCCTGAGTGTGTGCTCATGCTGAACATAAATGAGACAGTCATGCCTCATGAAACTTTCAATTTAAACAAACAATGCTATACAGAAGTATAAGTAAAGTATGATATTGTAGTTTTGTTTCCCTGTCATGTTGGGATTATTCATGATGAAAGACTTTATAAATTAAAGGTACTGTTACTGAACATTGGATTCTCTTGGATCTGATCCATCTTTGATGGAAGAAAAGTTTTATATTTATCCTTTAAAATAAAAACAAAATATACACAAATACTGTATGCACTGCAATAAACTTTTAGTCTGTCATGTGCTCACTTCTAATTTTATTGGGTCTTTTTTATTGTTATGGATCCTGTAATAAAGAGATAATATTGGAAGCTTTACACTTTCCATTTGCTTACTCTGCTTTAACATTAATTGGTAATAACAGCATGTTCACAAAGTGCAAAAGGCATATCATGTGCCAGTTTACTCATTTACACAAGATGAACATAGATAACTGCGTACCAGAAAAAAAAAAGAAAAGAAATTGTCCTCATTAAATAAATTAATTCAGTGCCCAAAAACTTGCTAAGAGAATTCTATCTTGGAAGACTACCACCTAACTGTCGATAGGTCAAAGGGGTGGTGTTCATAACTTAGGCTTAGAGGCCAAGTTGAAGATCAGGCTGTGACAAAAATCTCTGAAGAAAGTGCCAAAATCTTCCTCATATGTCACTAATAAATAACAAAATGTTGGCAGAGTTACAAAAAGCTTATGTGGAGCTGTCCAACTTCCAAGTGGCTGAGAGGTGCAGGACACCAGCCACACACAATGCAGGCTGCACACCCACATGCCACATGGACCGCTTGTCACAGCACATGACACCTTCCAACACTGTGGACACACTTCTACCTCTGCACCACAGGAGTGTGTGTCCCTCCCACTGTACCATGCCAGTACCCCCCCCGCATTGCATGCTGTACCACATAGCTCCCTTCTATTGTGCCATGCAGTGGGGTCCCTCCTGTACCATGCCAGCATCCCGTGCTGTGCTTTGCCACACAGTGCAGGGTCAGGCAGTGAAAACTAGAGAAGGGGAGGGGAGCCAGGACACTCTGGCACCAACAGCTATCTGGAAGTGTGGATGGGGGAAGGCAGCGCTCAGACTGGGAGCCTTGGGGACCATATATTATCTCCTTGGGAGCCACATGCAGCCCACAGGCCACCAGTTGGAGCTAATTGATCATTAGCCTTTGCAAAATGTCATTCTTGTTAATGGGCCCAGATATCAATGAACACTTTTCAACCCAAAAGGGAGGTATATATGAATCTTGCCACCTCCACAGCACTGTGGCTGCTATAGCAGGATCTGTCTGGATCAGGTTTTTTCCCTTACATATCTATATCTAGGCAACTTATGAGAATAATTTGGATATAGCCCTGAGGCCTTTTTTTTTTGCACTATTCTGGAATTGTAAAGTGGACAAAAAAAGACCTTGTGAATTAACCCTCTCCACAAAGGCTCTTGCCTTCATTACACACCTCCCTTTTGGCTTGAAAAGAGCTCATGGGCATCTTGGCAGCATTACAACAGGAAGTAAATATTGCAAGACCTATTTATCACATTACTGTAATATCATGAAGACTGTATTGGGATAGGTTTACATCTTGGTATAATGCTGACAGAGGGACTATGCACCAGGCCTGCTCCTATTCCCTGAAATACAAAGCATGCAACAGATATATCTGGATTACTTAGTTTACCAGGGTCTATAAAGGGCCATTGCAAAGTACTGAGGTCCTCTAATTTAATACTTTATGAGTCAGAAAATCCTCGATTAACTCCTAAGATACAGGGGGGCATGTCTACACATGCACACCTGTACAGCGCAATAAATATGGCAACTTACACTACGTGGGCTTGAGCATAAATGTAATACCTGCATCATTCAGGTATCAAATTTATGCCCGATTAGTTACTGCGCAGTAACGCATGTGTAGTTGTCTCATTGAGCAATAACACTGTGTGTATGGACTGACTTGGGACTAACTTTACTCCTAAGTCAGTCCACACACAGCGTTAATGCACTTTAATGCCTGCACGTGTAGACACCGGCCTATTCCCGCTTACTACGCAGTAATTTACTGCACAGTAAATTTAAACCAGTGTAAACGCATATGTAGATATGCTCAGAAAGCATTGTCTTTCTTCCCTTCTTCCTTGCATAGAAATAGAGTAACTAAGAATCAGGTTCATTGTTATTTAGTGCCATGACAGTCTCATTTGGAACAAAAATAATAGTGCTCCCTGGTCTGCCAAACCTCAGTTTGGTGAAACTTCTGAACAATAAATCCAAACACTGTAAAACTAAATTGAACACTTGAATAAACTTAGATTATGAAACCACATTTTCTGTTTTCAGTTCTGCTATCATAATGTAACTTAGCAATGTACGCCATTATGTACATTTTGATTAAGATTCAATATCTGATATAATATCTTAAAATATTCAACCTTGGAATGTGCATTCAGAATACATAACAAAATGGAGAACTGTTATAATTGACTATTACTATAAAATCATGGAAACTGCACTGGGATAGGTTTATATCTTGCCACAAGGTAAGTGACAAAAAAAACCTAGCAAGGTAAGTGACAAACATTTTAATGGAAAGTAGGACAAACGTGTGACTTAATGAAAACAAACTCTGAAGTTATGCATAGAAATTACTGCAAGTGGAGGACTTTTCAATATGGAGCACTTATAACCTGCAACCATATCTAAACCACAAAACTAAAAGTATAAGTAAAAGCAGAAATACATATATTACCATCATGCAACAATCATTGCTACTGATACTCAGCTTTTCTTGCTGACATTCTGAGACAATTTATACATGCTCTAGACACAAGAACTTATACTCAGAAACAACATTGCATGAGTCACACTTACATCTTGCTTTCACAGAATAATCCACAACCTTTGACTGCAATTTGTAAATGGGATTGGGCCAGGTTAACACCACGATTTCCAAGGAAACCCAAATGCAACAGCAAATCAGACCAGGGCTTCAAACAAGTGCTTCTTCCTCCTGAGTCAGAACATCCCATGGTGACAGCTCAATGTCAGGGTTGGAACTTTTTGGCATGGGAAATGTCTTCTTCCAAATGAGCAATGAAACCAGAAGTCTGTGGTCATATAGGAGGCTATCTTTACTTTTGTGAAGATTACAGGTAAAATCCTGACTCCACTGAAGTTTATGACAAAACTCCCACTGACTTCAACTGGGGCAAGCATTTATCCAAAGCACTAATATTATTATCCCATACTAACAATGGAATTAAATGGGGATAATTCTGCTGCCTAAACCAAACCACAGGTGCTCCCATTTAACCAAGGAGTGGAGATGAGCCATGCAGCTTGCTTAATTTTTCTTGTCAGCTATAATTCATGATAGTAACTTCCCTTATAATAGTCTTAAATTATATAGTTTCATAGTTAGTAGGGTCGGAAGGGACCTGAGCAGATCATCAAGTCTGACTCCCTGCCATGGCAGGAAAGAGTACTGGGGTCAAACGACCCTGGCAAGGTGATTGTCAAGCCTTGTCTTAAGGACCCCCAGGGTAGGAGCCAGTACCACTTCTCTTGGAAGTTGGTTCCAGATCATAGCCGCCCTGACCGTGAAGTAGCGCCTCCTGATGTCTAATCTGAATTTACTCTCTGCCAGCTTGTGATCATTATTTCTAGTCACTCCTGGTAGTGCTCGGGGGAAACAGTGACTCCCCCAATGCCTGTTGGTCCCCTCTGACTAGTTTGTAACAAGCCACTAGATCCCCCCTCAGCCTTCTCTTCTGGAGGCTGAACAAGTTCAGGTCCTGTAGTCTTTCCTTGTAGGCCCTGCCCTGCTACCCCCTGATCATGTGAGTAGCGCTCCTCTGGACCCTCTCCATGTTGTCCACATCCCTCTTGAAGTGCAGCGCCCAGAACTGGACACAGTACTCCAGCTGTGGCCTGACCAGTGCCGCATAGAAGGGGAGTATCACCTCCTTGGATCTGTCTGAGATGCATCTGTGGCTGCATGACAGGGTACAGTTGGCCTTCCTGACTGCATCCCATATTCATCTTGGCATCAATGATGACTCCAAGATCCTTTTCTGCCTCTGCACTGATGAGAAGGGAGTTCCCCAGCCTGTAGGTATGCTGCTGGTTCTTCCTCCCCAGGTGCATCACCTTGCACTTGTCAGTGTTGAATCCCATCCTATTCTCGTCCGCCCACCCCTGTAACCTGTCTAGGTCTGATTGTAGCCTATTCCTTCCTTCTAGTGTGCCCACATCCCCCCACATCTTAGTGTCATCAGCAAATTTGAACAGGGTGCTTTTTACCCCCTCGTCCAAGTCACTGATGAAGATGTTAAACAGTGTGGGCCCGAGGACCGAGCCCTGCGGAACCCCACTGCCCACACCCCTCCAGGTCGAAAATGACCCGTCCACTACCACTCTTTGGGTGCGGCCCTCCAGCCGGTTGGCGGCCCATTTGACTGTGTAGGTGTCGACACCACAGTCCCCCAGTTTTTTTTGTTTGTTTGTTTGTTTTTTATATACAGTACTTGTAAGTTATTAAACATCAGCCACTTTCCACTCTTTAAATGCTGACAAGCCTGCATTTTGCTGATGGACAGAGTGGTTGCAACACAGGTTTATATATAAAAAATAAACAAAAACATTAAAATATTTGGTTAAGACTGGAAGTGTGTTTCCTTGGAGACTAGCTATTACCACTACACAAAAAAAAATTGCTTTTTTATTAAAATTTTAGACTTTTTTTAAAGGCCCAAATGTAAGTGTGTCTAGAAATGCATAATTAAGGGCTTTAGCTAGTTCATAACTCACTATCACCCAGGAAACCGTATGTGCCCTGGTACCTGCCATCTGAACACCAGTGCTGTAAATAAACAATATACCTTACAGGACTGCTCTGATCAGTTCTGGTCACTTTACACCCCCACAAAAATACAGTAATAATAGAAGGGGTTCAGAGATAAATGATTTCTAAAATGACAAGAGGCAGGGATAGATTTCTAGATGGAGAAAGATTGAAAAGACAGAGATGGCTTAGTTTAGAAAAGACATATTAAAGAATGATATTGAGAGAAGGGAAATAGGAGCACCTTCCTTGCAAGCCCAAAGTACAAGAACAAAGGAACAGTTGAAAGGCAACCAATTTAAAGCTGAGGAAAGGAAATGCAGTAGATGCCCGTTACTAGCGACATGACAGTGCCCTACTGCAGTGTCCTAAATTACTGTTGCTGGGAGTGGCATCTGAAACACTCCCAGGAGAAATATTATAGTGAGACAATTGTTGTTCTTATCAGGTGTTGCTGCAAATGAGATTTGGCTGTGCCTTTACAGACAGAAGTTAGTAATTGAGGCCAAAAGCCAAATACAACTAAGGAAAGGATAGACTTTTATATGGATAATATGAACATACACACATATTCTTTAGGATATAATTTTCTTAATGAGAGATCTAAAATCTCATGTTTCAGTGAAGAAAACAACTATATGTTCATTTAAATCAGCTGAGGATATCTCCACTTAAGGAAAGAGATAGTTTATCCCATAGTAATTGTATTAAAGCTTAACACTGTGTTTATTTCAGGCCCAATCATAGTTCTGAAATGGGACATGTGAAAAGAACTGGTCATATTTAATCTTGCAATTCCATAAAACCATCTGTTTACGTTCACTTTACAGAGACTTCTAAATGACTGGCTTTATCCTACTGCATAATAACTTCAAGAAAACTTGGTAAAGAACAGAAAAATACTCTTATAGAAATCAATTTAATTCTCCTTCCATTTCTTACAACCTCATACGCCGCTCATGACTTATAACTTCCCTTTTTTTCTTCCAAAGAAATTAAAATTTACCCACCACTCATTCAGGATATGGATAGAGTCCTTTGGAAATGTTTATTTATTTTTTCATACTTGTTATGATTTTTAAAAAACATTATCATTATTATTATTTAGTTTTTGCTACCTTTTTTATAAAATAGGAGATTTGAGAAAATCTAAAATTGTGGAGTTTTTATTGTATTTATTTTTAGACATCAGAGGTCATAGGCATGAGGCATGTCAACACACTGGTGCATAGAAAGCAGCACACACCTAATTAAAGCGACATACTCGAATCAATTAAACCTTGAAAGAGAACCTGGCAACAAGGTGATGAAAGGATATTACCCTGCCCCTCATTAAGTGCTAAAAAGAAATCACTTCAAATTTAATTTTCACCACATTCTGTCATATATTTCCTCTCCTTTCTGATCATTATCTATTATAACACTGAAGCTTACATTATTTACTAGAAAATAAAGCAATCCTGTACAAAAGCTTTCAAAATACTGTGCTGTGCCTTCTTATAGTAAACTGCATCCTTTGCTGTTCTTTAGCTCTCACATTCAGCAAGTGCAACCTTAGCTGAGAACAAATTACATTGCAGATTTGTAAATCGTGAAAGAAATGTCTGCACACAGCTGAAAGAAGGCAGTAACAAAGATACAAAGAAATACACTTCACCGGTTTGAATGTGTAGGGCAACACTACACAATCAGTCCCATAAACCTGACATAAATTAAAACAGCTATTTAAAAAAAAATCCTAAACTGAACAATGGAAGGAAAAGAGAAAGCCTACATTCTCGGAACTCAAATAACTGTCTTCAGGCTCTGGGTTTCATAAAAAGCATATTTTACTTGCTTGCACAACCCCATCAGGATATAAAAGCAACCTTTTGACCACCTCCTTTGCCCTTTCTGAAGCAAGGGACTTAAAGGTTGATTTTACATCCTTCATGAATTTTGAAAGGTAAATAAAAAAAACCCCATACCTTTTTATAAAGAGCAGAGTGAAAGTAAGTATGTGAATAACCACCTTCCTCAGCAGTATCGCCTTAAATCAGCCCCCACTCACCCTTATGTGATTCAATTTACTACAATAGAGTAGTAAATTTTACATAAATATAACTCAGGTCCTCCCTGTTGCTGAGATTTTAATATGGAACTGATCCAAGAATCCTGAAAGTCCCTGTAACATACACAGCAGCACCCATAATTCCCTCAAAGGATGTTTGAAAATGAGAGAAAAGTGTGCCTAAACCATAAACACTGCCCTTCTAGTTCTGGATTTATGACACAGACAGCTTACAGAATCTGGATATAGGTCTGCCATTTAACCAAACCAGAGGAAAATTGGCTAATTCAGGGACTGAAAACTGACATATATTTCCATCTGATATCTGGCATAGTAAGATATTTATCCAAGTTATGAGTCAGGAAAATTGACAGGAGTTCCCACTGCTGTTCAGTCAGCCAACAGGAAATACACACTCTATTGGCACAGTGAGCTCATTCTTTCACAACAGGCACTGCCATATCGCTCTAGGGCAGGACAGAGAGGCTCCCCTTCTCTCTCACTTCCCTTGGGTTCAATGGTGAGAGAGGGAGAAGCCTTCCTTTATTTCCACCACAGGCCTTGTTCCAATTAGCATATAACAAACACATCTAGTAGATCATTCCTCCCTTCATTTCAGGGTTGGGAAAGGGAAGAGGAAGATGGTTTCATTCCACAGCAACTAGATATATCTTCCTTTGACCCTAATGCAGCAAGGGTACCTCACTTCCTTGTTCTCAAATATGGAGGTGATTCCCAGTTCTGAGATGTTTCTGATCTCATGAGACACCTGCAAAAGGAAATGCAACCCCATGGCAAGTGACATGTAATCCACTGATGTTCACAAGACTGTACACTGTGAATAATCCTGTTGGAACTAATTACAGGATATAAAGCTAAACACATGCATAAATCTTTGCATGAACAGTCATAAATATCTTCCCTGAAACTACTGCATACGACATGCTGGTCACAATTCTATTCCTAATTGCACTATGGCAGGGCATATAAAATGTGTAAAAAAATTTAGAAGAGATACCCAAGTGTCATTAGGCAGGACTGGTTTTCCAAGCCATAACAAAGTACAAAAAGGTTGACCTAAACTCATTTACAGATGATCAAGAACAATCTGCAACATTAAAAGTTGAAAAGCTTTGATTTATACTTGTAGCTGCTATGCAGATATATTGCAATACAAAACTAGCCTAAGGGCTTTTGTGTTTCTTAAAGCATTAGCCATTAATAGGCTAAGCTTACCACTGGGAGCCAGGGCACAAGCCCAAAAACACAGGCTCAAATGTATTTATTTTCTAATCTATGGTTTTCTAATACAGTGTATCATTTCTATGAGGCTTTAATGAGAGCCAAGAGATATACATTAAAAAAAAGTTTCTATTTCTAACTGAGCCCAGTGCAGATCAGAGAATGATTTAGAAGTGTTCCTCTGCTTTTATTTTCATTTGGCTACAGATACCAGAAATTTAGAGTTAGATTTAGAATTCAAAGAATAGCATTCACAGCTTTTTTTTAAATCCTAAACTTTAAAATCAGCTATTCTGTTCTATAGTCTCCATCACGTTAGTTATTCTAAGGACTGCTGAGTATGCCTCTGTCTCCCCTAAGCTGTTTTACTGAAATAAAAATATTGTACCTCCTAAATATGAAAACAATTTTATATGTGGAGCCAGATTATATTTTTGGAAGAGTTTAAACCTGAAGAATGGTGGGTAAGAAACTTGTTTAAATGAATTCTGGGTGTGTCTACATGAGATACTTTACTGCACAGTAGACTAATCTAGACTAAAGCATCGGTGTCTAACTGTGCAGTAGTGCATGGGTAGATGCTGACTGGGAGCAAATTTGCTCTCACAGTCAGCCCCAACACTAGCGGGGCACAGGAGATACAGAACTCCCTAGATCCTGGTGCTGCTCAGCTTCTGGCTTCCCCCAGAATCTGGGAGTCAAGTAGCACCGAGATGGGGTAGCTCTCCTTGCCCCCGTCTCAGCACTGCTAAGCTTCTGGCTCCCCACAGCACTTCCCCACATAGCCAAGAGCTGGGATTTCTCCAGGCTGCAACTACCAGATCTGCCACACCACAATCGCTGCTGCTGTTGACCTGTCTGGTCCTACCACCAGCCCCACCAGAGCTGCTGCCAAATATGCTGCTACTGCCACAACCATCCTGTGCTCAGTGCCAGATCTGGGTGACAAGGAATCCTGCTGTTGCAATCCAACCTGGGGCACAGAGTGAGTTTACTATGCCTGCTCTAGGTGTTCCATAGGCAACTGTAGGTGTTCTATAGGCCATAGGCACTCTATAGGCAACTAACAAACATGATAGTCCTTGGACTACAGAGTCTGCAAGCCACATGTCAGATGGTCATACAACCAGTAGAAAAAGCAGGCAGACAAGGTGAGGAGTAGACTGGAAGGATCACATTACAATAAAATAAACAACGTTGAGCATGAGAAGCAGAAGTGATGACTGATCATTAGGATAGTCCAAGTGACTCGGAGGGTATTTTAAATGAAAAACAAGGACTTTTTTTACCCTCTCTGATTTTTAAACCCTGCTATACTAGACCAGGTTCAGTGCTGCAAAACAATTCAAACTTTTTCTCAGCAGATTAAGATTTCATTGATCCAGTTCCATTATTATTAATTTGACTTAAATATTCTAAATTTAGCAATACATGCAGTTGTTGTTGATGATGAAGAAGAACATAATGATAAAAATATAGGAGACCAAACAATGGCTTGTGCAATCAGTTTAGTACAACCTAAAAATTCAGCTTGACATGATCAATGCTCTGTATATACTTATAAAAGATTTCAAAATTCATTTTGATTTCAAGTCTGCTTTGTGTTATCTTAGCTGTCTTTCTACTTTCCTCTTGGATTAAAATTCCCAGCAAAATGACCTGGTGTTTCTCTGTTCAAAAGGAAGGAACCCTGGACAACAAGCTGATTATCACTCAGAAGAATGAGTCTGGCCACATGGGTTGATAACTAAAAAATGGAGATTGCATGTGCAAGAAAGGAAGGATCCTGAATATGTGAAAAGCGGCACTAACCAATTCCTAAAATGCATTCAAAAGTGTATGAGGCAACTGAGAATGTGGTACAGGCACATTTCTGTGGGTTTATCAAAACCTCTACACGTGCTGTGCTATCTAAAGTAAAGAGAATTGTGTTAGAAAATTTTGCAAAGCCCATATCTGCTGGGTTCAAATAAGTCTCTCTGAATATACAAACTGTAACTAGAGATCCCCAAAGTCACTGAATACATGGGAAAGGAAGAATTTAAGCTACTAAGACGTGTAGGAGAGCCAGCACTGGTCTCAGGGTCTAAGCAGCTGGACTGCAGAAAAGGCTGACAGGATGATGACAGACTCCCGAAGGTGACTCAAGCAGAAGTTGAGTCCAAAGCACAGCAGCCTGGTGAGTGGCCAGAAGGGGGGGCTTGAATAGGGCTTTGATAGGTTGGCATAAAGTGGTACTTTATTCAACTCAAGTGGCAAGTTCCCTGTATTAAATAATTCTAAAGTTAAGGAGGAAAACAAGATAAACAAAGCAAGGCCTGAAAAGGAGTTGGCTGTGGCTTCAGAATTTGAATACTTCACAGGTTTATTATTTCCTGGAGGTGCAGACAGAAAGAGCTTGGCACATGTGACTGGAGCAAGTATTCCTGGCATAAAAGGGCACTATGAAAGGACAGCCTGTTTAAATTTCCATTTATCAAAGGAATTTTAAAACCAACAATCATTTTGATAAAGATCTGATTTTTTTTCCTCACTATTTTCTAGGTGCACAGGAATTGCTTTACTGGATCCAGCTAGTAGCTAGTTCAACATTTTGTCCCAGGACATGACAAGAACAAGATGGTTGGTGGTGATGATGTGCAATGAACTCAGGTTTTCAGAAGCTAGAGAGGTGGGAGATGTACTGCATGGTCAGTAGAACTGAATACAGTAGAAATAACTCAGATAATTATGAATTAACATGCCATAGGGGAAGTTTTCCCCAATCGTGTCAGTAAGTAGATGGCTTATATCTTGCAATACAAGATAATACAATTGTGGATATTCTCATAATTCATGTATAGTACAGCTACAAGAGCAAGTTACTAGCAAGGTATGTTAGATAACTTCTACTGAGTTAACTAGTTTGTGGCATCTACCCACTGTACACACTGACCTTGTTAAAAGTCTAAGGTGGCTTGCTTTTCAGAGAAAGTGGCATGAGCTACCTTGTACATGCTATGGGGTAAGTGTGCACATAGTAGTCATTGTGGATTAGCTGATGTATGATAAATTCACATTCTAGTTTCCTTATGGTACCTTGTTTGTACAGTTATTCTCTAAATGACCTATCCTAACTTTCACTGAAACCACGGAGTCAGTGATATTTTGTGGCAATGAGTTCCATGAGCTAATTATGATCAAGTATGAAGAACTTCCTGCCATCAGCTTCAAATTAATGGGAAAAGCAACCCAAATATTAAATCAAGTGAAGTATGCTAATTGCTGGTTCAGGCAGAAGTATTAACCTTCCTCCCAATTACAATCTATTCATTTGTCATATTAGTAACACAAGACATTCAGCAACCATATGAAAAAAAATAAAGGAGAGAGGGGCACACTTAGTTCACATCCCATTTGAGACTATTTGAGATGAGTCTATTTGTAGTTATGGAGGCACCACTACTATGATATAGTTCAATTTGATCTGATTGTAAAACCTGAAGAGAATAAAAATGAATAAACTGAGTTTACAAAAATCAAATGAGTTTTTCTGTCTCCAGTGGAAAAGACAGACACTGGCTCTTCCTTCTCTTTACACAGATTTATTATGTTCAATAATTGTCTATT
The DNA here is from genome assembly GCF_052110815.1 of Crocodylus siamensis. Lineage (NCBI taxonomy): Eukaryota > Metazoa > Chordata > Crocodylia > Crocodylidae > Crocodylus > Crocodylus siamensis. The sequence continues at coordinate 297,438,987 of NC_143395.1, forward strand.
ATTATTACTGTACATTGTAATCTATTTCTAATGAATCCCTCTTGGTTATAGTGAATCAAGCCCAGCATAATAAATTTTAATCTGTTAGTCATTATCTTTCTTAACATTTTACAGTCTACATTTATAAGTGAGAGTGGAAAATACTTTGTACAGTTGTTGGTATTTCCACAATTTTAAGTACTATTATAATTGCTACTTTCCTTAAATTTGCCATTGCTTTCTTAGATGAGTGCCTAACATATTGGAAACACATATTTCCATAATCTTTTCATAATTCTGCTGAAAATCATCTGTTATAAAACTTCTGCTAATTTTTATTTAGGTTTTTGATGTTTTTACATACACCATCTGTAAATCATGTTCTTAGGCCACAAAATTTGCAAACTCATGCTCATGGATGGGCCCCACTGAAATCAACAGGGTCGCATATAGGCACATCTGGGTCTTAGTTTGTAATTTCTCTTTTGAAAGAGATACAGATTTCTTCAAATGAGACACTATATTTCCCTCAAAGGATCAGACCATTTTCTATCTATTACTTGGAATAAGATCTTTTGAATGGTCTATGTATTTCCTTGTTTGTTGCATCATTTATACCATTCCTTGACTTGTTGATATCAGCCAGGGAGATGTCAGGTCCTGTAACCTCTTTATTCTGTTGTTGACAATTTCAGTTAATATCAGTTAACCAGCTCTGTGTTAAGACACTGAGGCACACACTACTATTTAAATACATACAACTATGCTACTTTAATGTAATTCCCATGACTGACAAGACAAGGGAGTCAGTAACTAACCTCTGACCTGGTATTATGAAATGCTTAAAATAACTTTCTGATTCTAGTATCAAGAATAAAATACCCCCAATGAACTGCATGCTCCATACCATGCAATATGTATAGAGCTCCCATAAGCAAGTCGTCTTCTGTTAAATGGGACCCATAATTCCTTCTTCTTCTGTAATTCTTACACCTTTGCCATAATTCTGTGAAGTTTGCCAACATTTCTATTGACCGAGTAACACTTTCCCCCTGGAAGTTCCATTGGCCCATTAGTTATGGCACCCACCTGGGAAGTAGGAGACCCAAATTAATATCTCTACTTGACTTGGACTATAGCTTCGAACACAATTCTTCATCCCTAGTACCCTTTCCACTTGGATATTGTAGGGAGATATGTGAGTCATGTCCCTCTTTATTTATTTAAACACAGGGCCACAAAGTTCATTCTAGTGCAGAACAGGAAGATTTTTCAAATCTTGAAAACATTTGCGGGACTAGAAAAATCACTTTCCATCCAGGATAGCAACTCTGCGTTAACTGCCTGAATGCATGCTTGTGGTACAGGCCAGGCAGCTTATCCCAGTTTAATTGAAGGGTAAGGTGCCTTACATTCACTATCAGGTAAGAGTATGCACATATACAGTTAACCATGAAATAATAAAGGCACTGCATAATTATAACCTAGTTTATTCCAGTAATTTGTTCATGAGCATAGGCAGATCTAGGATTTTCAAAAAATATAGATCAGGCACTTCAGCAGGGCTTTTTGAGACTTATCTAATAACCGATTAGATAAAAGCACCAAAAAAAGCCCCACTAAAGCAACAGATCTATACAGACAGTGGGCAAACAGGGTCCAACCAACATGCCTCTTCTGGGCATGCACTGTGCTCGGAGCATGGGCCAACTAAGTTTAAACTGCCAATTTTTATTTTTTTTCATATCTGTAAGCAACCTAGATGCTTTACTAGTATGTCAGGGGGCTAGCACTATATTATTCAGTTTAAGATCAACACAAAAACAAAATTAACTATTGGAATATGTACTAATCTCCTAGATCATATATAAAGTTAAAAAAACAACAAATCAAGGAAAAATAAGCAAAATAGTCAAAAGATATTAAATCATTAGCTCTGTACTAATTCAGATTCATAAAACAAAATCTAGTTTTCATGAGTATCTTGAAAATGCCTTTAATACTTCACTGTCAGTCATTTCTACATTTGAGTTAATTTTACAACACCTCAGTAAAGTTTTTTTAGCTAAAGTGAAAAACCGTCTGCAGAGCTGTGAAATAGTAGAGAGACAGAGAACCAGGAATGGCTAACAGATCAAAATTCCAGAAAAAAGGATAGTTTAAAAATGGGGAACATCAAGGCCATTAAAAAGGATAGAGGGTCCTTAACACATGGAGTGGAAAGAAATTAGTAAGGAATGGGGATGTGATGATGAGCCATGACATCAACTGACTCTCTCAGCACTTCCTGAAAAGAAATGCAACTGCCTCTTCTAGGCAGTTGATTTTAAAATTTGAGTAGAGCAGAAATTAAAGAGAGGTACAACTGCACCATGGGACTCCCCCCTTCCAGACTGACCCCTGTTTGTGTGTCTATACCTTCAGTTTTTAGTGTGTATTATGAATATATTCTCTTTGGATGCATCTATATGAGACATTTACTGTGGATTTGTCTAATCAGCTCCACAGGAAATGTCGCAGTGCCTATATGTGCAGCCCAATTAGGCCACAGGAAACTAATAAACTCTGCAGCAAGTAAATACAAGTTCTCTCCTACTGTGGAATATTTTTGTGCACAGCAGCACACATGTAGACACCGACCTGGCTGGCTGGGTCATGAGGGCTTCATTACAGGGGCTGCCTACCAGCTAACCCCACACCAGAGTACCCTTGTGCTCCAGCTAACCCCTCTGTAGCTTGTTGAGCAGGGTCAGAGCAGTCACCTGCCAACCAGGGCTGCTCCAACTCAGCTTAACGTGTTGCTGTCCCAGGCCCATATGTAAATGCTGTGCCTGGGAGCAATCAACTCCGGTTTGATATGTCCTGGAGTTTATTGCTGGGCATTAATATGCACGTGTAGATGCACCCTTGGATTTCCACTTTTGCCCCCTTTGGGAATCCATCCTTTTAACCCTGTTTCACCATACTCTTTTCTTAGAACTATGATTTTCTGTGGCAGTTTAGCAACATTTGTAACCCATCAATAGTTATTTTGTATTTACATTTTAAAATTTTCCAATACAGAGATTGTTTTTAAAGTTTCAGCAGCTCCATCCAGGACAATATGCAGAGCAGCTTTTATTTAGGTAGTTCTGAAATGTTCCTTAATATGTGAAGAATGTTTAACATGTTTATTATTACTACAATTTATATTTTCATCATGTTCAATAAACAGATGATTAATTATATTGAAAATGTAATTGCATACTTCAGCCAAACCAGTGCTTCCCAACTGATTCAGCCTGATGCACCAGTTTACCAAATAAAGACTTTGGTTATACAAACCCATGCCATTTACTTGTGAACATTTAAATGGCAATGGATCATAGATTGCTGGAATAAGAGATTGGCATGAGTTGCGCACTGGTGCCCAGCACAGAAGCTTATTATTCAGGCAAGAAGGAAGGAAACCAAAATATCAATTGCAAAAGCTTTATGTGCTAGCACTGGTACACACACATACTTAAAATGGGAACTAGATGATTAAGTCTCATTTACACCCTTACCGGTCTGGTGCATCTGGGTGATTCTGCTGTTGTCTTTAGGTGGACTTTTTTATTTGCAATGAATCACTACTAGTTGAAAATGGAAATTACAAGAAATTAAAATTGTTTGTCCAGAAAGTTGCATGCAATAATAGTTTTTACACTGTAGACTCATGTATTTGAAATATTAGATCTTAATGAGAAACAGAATAAAATTTGTACTATGGTTACTTACATACAGTAAGCCTTCTGATCTAGGCTGGGTCTCTTATCTGCACTGTGTAACATTCACTGCCTTGGGGCCACAAGCTTAAATGAGACCTTTTGATATGACCATAATATAAATGTTTATATAAAAGTTTAGCACTAACAACATTCACAGCTACTGCTGCTACTGCTACTGTTGCAACTGCTGAGAAACTGAGACAAAAGAAGATGGGAGTGCACTGCAGTGATTTTCTATGACTGTTTAGGTCATTCTGGAACATTCAGGGACTGGTGTCATTAGTTCAGAGTTTGGCAGGAAACAATATTCAATTACAATATGGAAGACACTACAACTGCAATTTTTCAATTTGTTAAGAAAAAGGAAGAAAATTCAGGAAGTGAATATGCTAAAATTCTGCTATGAATTCCTCAGGGCTAGGTACAGATATTTAAGAAGCCCAAGGCAGATTCAAACTAACTTATGTGGGATACTCTAAGTGGACATGGTTAGTTTAGGAGTAAACAGAACACAATTCTGCCATTTCATGGGGGGCTGAGGGGCCACAAAGGCTGCCTGCACTGGCTGTGGCCAGAATCTTGGGGATGCTCCTGCATGCCTCCCAGAATGCCAAAGACTGTCCAGGGCAGCCAAGTGCAACCAAGTGGGGGGCATTGCTGCTTGGCTGCAAGGCATGTGCCCCCAACCCTCTGCCATTACCATGGACTCTTCCTTGCACCCAGCCCTAGGCTTCCAGAAGAGCCACAGAGCAGGTCAGCATGGCATGCCTCTCCCCCCCCCTCCCTGCTGCCACTGGCCAGGCTGCCAGGCATGCCATGGTGACCCACTCTGGGGCTCTCCTGGAAGCCTAGTGCTGGGTGTGGGGGAGGACCATGGTGACAGCAGTGGGTTGGGGGGCGGTCTGCCTAGCAGCCAATCAAAGTGGCTAAAATTCTCCATACAAGGAAGGATTGGACTGCTCAGAGCTTGACACCAGTAGCAGCCAAAGGGCCCTGTCCTTCTTTCTACAGAGCATCCCTGTCCCTGCTGCTTGGTGCAAGCTTCCCAGGTGTGGCAGGACACGACCTAGGGGTGCCGTGAACTCCCCTAGCGCCCCCTGGCTACTCTGTCTAGCTGATGTCAATGCACCCTCACCGATCTCGCCCGCCACGTCTTTGATGTTTTAAATGTTTAGGGGAGGCTGCCTTTTCTATCTGCTTTGACATGGTGCCTTGATGTAAGTTAGCTGTCCAGTTGCCCTGGTGCACTCTAGCCTTAGGGGCTACCCGTAAATCCTACCGTCGCCTGCACTCGTGTCACCCGCACTGGGGACTGCTCAATATGCTCGCCCTCTCCTGGGGCCTCTCAACGCACTTGCCCGCCCTCTCCTGGGGCTTCTCCCGCACAGACTGTGCCCCACTGGGGCCTGTCTCCGCGTGATGCCCGCAGTCAGGGCTCAGGTGGCCATAGCCGTGCCTGGCCCCCGGATCCCTTTTCGGATCCTACGCCCGACTTGGGCTTCCCAGAATCGGGGCTCAGGCGGCCTCAGCCTCACCTGGCCCCCAGACCCCTTTCCTGCGTCTTACACCCCCCCGGGGCTTCTCCCAATTGGGGATCAGGTGGCTGCAGCCGTACCTGGCCCCAGACCCCCTTCTCCAGGTCTTGCGCCCCACTGGGCCTTTCGCCTGCACCCGCTCTGGGCTTCTCCCAATACTCACCCACACTGGGGCCAGGGTCGGGACACCCCAAAACACGGCACCCTGTCTGGTGCCAGGAACCCCCCACGCTACTGGGGAGCTCCCCTGAGGCCTCCTCCACCCCTACAGCCTCACCCAGTCCTCCAGTGTAATATCACAAACCAAAACAGAAAACTCCCACTCCTGGGTTACAACCTAAACTTCAAGCCAACCTGGCTATCCCTCGCGTATCCTTCTCAGGGTTTCCTCCACCCAGTATTGTCAAGCAGACACTCTCCAGCCATCAGGCCTCTCCGCTACGTTCTGCTCTGCTTGCTCCAACAGAGCTCCCTCTTCCCTGGCTGCCAGAAGGGGAACTGACCTCTGGCCTCAGCCTTCTCTGTTTATATAGGCCAGGCCCTGCCCCTTCTGGTCAGCTGACCAGACTGGTTGCCTTGGCAACCCCCACCTGTGCTGCCCTGGTGAGTGGCAGCTGAGCCCACATTACTATTATCCAGTAGCAGGCACCCTAGTGCCCTGCTATACCAGGTTGTGCTGGGCATGGCCTGCTGACTGCTACTGGTGCTGAGCTCCAAGGGGGCCTGATCCTTCCTTCTACGAACTGCTCCTGTCCCTGCTTCCCAGCACGAGCCTCCCTTCCCCACCCCTGCCTCCTCCTGCATCTGTGTTGGCAGCCCAGAGAAGCTGAGTACCTGGCGAGTGCTAGCACATCTCCCTATGAGGGGAGAATGGGGGGAGGAAGAGAGGAAGTTGCAAAGGCACCTGGGATGTTGAGGGACAGCAACCTAGCATGAATCAAAAAGGGATCTGGCAGAGAAGTTCGATAGACTGGTCTAACCTAAACTGATTAAATTAGAAGAATCTGAGATGATAGACCTTATCGATCCAGGTCTAGCTTAGCTCAGGACCCACCATATTTAAACTAGTCTATGTATCCCAAATGTCTGTTCTGTTACAGATGTAGACTGGTTTTCATTCACTTATACCTGTTTGTTTGTAATATCTGTACCTGGCCCTGGACTGTGTCATTCTTTATAAGTTCAAAAAGTGCCAAACACAGACACCACTGGCACAAAGATTAAATCAAAATAAATACATGAATACAAATAAATAAAAAAGTTTAAATAATGAATAAAATAATCATTTCTATACTTATATTTTACCTTTGGAAACTTCCAGGGACAAATGCACCAAGATGGAGAAAGTGAGAGCAACAGCAGCAGCACTCTGTGACAGTCACCAAAACTTTCAATGTAAAGTCTATCCAGAAATTTTCCTCAAATCTTTCCAAGAGTTGGGGATCAGCACACAAAAAGTTGCCACAACACAAGTCAGAGTGCGAACTTAAATGCACACACTTAACTCATGGTAAAGATGACACAGTTTATTCCACTTTAATTGAGAGGAAATTACCTTGAATTTACTTTTTGTTTAATTTGTGTACCTTCAGTTTCTTTCTATTCAGCCATGTGTCAAAATGGCCCCCAAAATGGCATAATTTAGGGCACCTTTAACATTGCTTTTAGTCACCATGTCTGAAGTGATCCTAGTGGGACAGCTCTTCAGGCAAAGGTTGACAGTACAGCATTGTGTGCTAGGTCTACCCTGGCCCAGCCTTCCCATGCCCCAACCTGAAAGAGAGGGGGCAGTTCCATTGAAGGAGTGGCATATGCCCTACTACAATGATTTTTGCCACTTGGAGTATTCTCTTTTGCCAAGAAAACTCATGGTATCCACTTTTTGGGTGTTTTGTACTGCATAGAATAGCAATATAGCATAAAAGTCTGGAATATAAGATAAAGATTTGGCTTTCAATAGCCCACTGAAGGAAGAAACAGATAGGTAAGAGTCCGTTACCTAGTAATCAGCAGGCTGGTACATTTCATGAAAGGCTAAGTATGTTACAGGGATTGGTAAAGGAAGGTAAAACCAAGGTAAAGACCATGGAAGAATCTGAGAAGATTGACTGAGATACAAAAGAAGATAGTGGAGGTAAAGAGAGATTTCTGAGGTGAAGATACACTCTCAAAAGGAGAAGGTGGAAACACTATATGTAAAGAAGAAAGACAAGATGGTAAGAGAGGACATTGAACAGAAAAGGGTAGAGACTATATGAGAGACAAAAATGTTTCAAAGGGAGAGAAAGAGGTAGAAAGAGACCCTTGCAAAGGCAGAAAAAAACCCAGAGAAAAGAAAAGGGAAGGAAATAGGACAGACCAAGAGAGAAACAGAAAGGGAAAAGAAAAGTAAAAACTAATCACAAGGAAACAAGCAGTGAAATGGACATGAGGAGGGCAGAAAAGGCAACAAAGAAGATAGGACGAACAAGGGGGGCAAACACATGTGTGTTGATAGTTTTACTGCAAACCTGAGGTGAAAAGCCACCAAAACTATCATTATGTAATTTATCTGACCTCATCTATTAGGAGATATTCAGCAAGTGGCTGTGCAGGGCAAGCTTAAGAGACTTGTCTGTTTTTGGGAAAAGTTCATGAACAACATGCTAATATGCATGGAAAACAGGACAGTACAAGCATATATACACTCTGCCAACGAGAGTCTAATATATATATCTCTCTATACAAAAAACACATACTAAGAGGTAGATTACAGACACACACATGCAAAAGTGGTACAGATGTGTTCCCACACATGCGTATATACAACTCCGGTATTTAGAAATGCTTGGATTGGCTCCAAGGTAATAGAACAAAATGAGGCTAATAAAATATAATTAAACATTAATTACTGTAACTATCAAAAATAATTGACTTGTACAAAGCACAGCACTCCTATTAAAACGGGACCAAAGGGTAATAAAATACATATAGTGTTCTGTAATGCAGACATAATAATTGCTACAAAGCAATTAAATTTATAGGCAACTGTTAAAATTCTTTTGTGACTATTTAAAAGTACAAGCACAAGACAGATTTGGTCCAAAATTGTCTTCTACAAAGCAATCCTGAGCATTAATAAGCAGCAAACATTACCATTTAAAAATCAAACCAAAGGTGTGTTGCTGCTTGACATACATTTAGAATGAAACTGGATGGGATTGTCATTAGTAAATGCTGCTGTATATGTCACAATGAGTCATTTTTTTCTGGCAGGTTTTCTTCCAAGAACCTTTTGTGCATAAGGTAGCATATAAAAGAATTAGAAGCCAGCTCTCCAGCTGGTGTAACCCAGCACTGCTTCACAGGACTGATTCTGATATTCTACTGCTGAGGTATCTGTCCCCATTTTTAATCTTAAGTCAAATTAAATGATAAAATATACATAGTACATTTGTGTGTAGCTATAGGACCCTCATGGTGCAAAGGAAAGAATCTGGGGAACAAACCATGAGTAGCAAACTGAAGCCAAAAATGGTATGGGAGCTAAAAACCAAGAAAAGGGCAGATATGTCACTCTGCCTGGTAAGAGCTTGTTTCCCTTGCTCACCCTTGTAGCTGTCCCTTGAGTAGCTACAAAGATTCTATTCACATCTGAGCAGGATGTTAGAGACAATGCTAAGGAAGAGGAGGTAATTGGGAGGTAGAGACAATGATAAGTGGTACAAGAGTGACAACAAGTGACAACTAATTGTTGCAGAAAATGTTCCTGGAGTGCTTCTTTTACATATTGACAAAATGCATTGTGTACACCATTTGTCTTCTTGCTTGTTCTTCAGTCATTCTTTGTATATTCTAGTTTTCTTCTTATATTCTATTTACTTTGAGAATTTTATTCTGTTGTATATAGGAAATTAAGGCCTCATAGAATTCATTTGGAAAAAAATGGAAACAAATGGCAGAGAAAGTTCTACCTTTTGATTCTGCTCCTAAGAAGGGAAAGAAGCTTGTAAAAAATGTGTAAGCACACATCTATGCATATATACACATACTTTTTTTGAATGTGTCATACATTTGCCTAGGTGGTTCAGCCCTGAAGTACCTTGGCCCCAACTGAGAAAAAACTCAAGCTCTTACATGGAATTAATAAAATAACTATATGCAAAAGAAGAGGCAAAGAAGAAGAAAAAGCAGCTTTACCTAAATAAATTTGTTTTTAATTCATGCATGCCCAGGAGAGTATAGCATGCATGAATTAAAACAGCAAGCGTTGTAAATCTGTCCTTGTTTTTATGGGATAACAATTTTGAGATGATGTTCCCCTTTGAGGAATCTGTGCTGTGTACTATCGCAGGTCTGCAGAACAGTCTTAAAACTATTTTTGGCAGATGTGATGGTGCACTGCAAGTTGACAGTGTTGTATTATGGCATGATGTACCACTGGAATGTAACATCATGATGTGTTGCGATTGTTCTACAAGACAAACTGTTAAATGTAACAAGAAACAGTCAGCTGAAATGGTGAAGCAATGACACCAGCATCTGTAATCAAAGTATATAAACATTATGACTCAGGATCCATTTACTATGTATCTTCTGACCAGCACTATATACACCAACCAGCTCTGCTTTTAGAACATTCACTGACTCAAGAAAAAATGTTTAAGTGTTTCAGCAGAGTGACTGGCAGAAGAGGCTAAGAGGGTTATGTTTTTGCCTCCCCTCTGTTGGCCTCAGGGGTAAGTATAAAGGAACCCTGTTTACATTAGAATAACGAGTTGAAAGAACATCTTTTTATTTGAGATGTTTGTTTGCCAGGAGCTTTTCAGATGTATTCTATGCATTCTAGTCAGGCAATAGGTTGAATTATTAGGTGAGCTTGAGGGCTAAAAGCTGGAGGCTGAATCAATTCAATCTTTGCAGGTTAGTCTAAACTGTGTAGATTGAACCAATAAGCAAGTGAACAGACATTCACTTTTGATTCTGAAAATGTAGCCAGGTGCCTGCAATAGCCCAGGGCAGAAGTCAGGGTGTGTGTGTGTGGGGGGGGGGGGAAGGCAGGGATGGGAAGTAGAGCACGTTTCCCTGCTCAGCGGAAGTTGACAACTTGGGCCCAGGCCACCCTGCCCACCTTGTGAGGGGCAGTTTGTGGAAGAGGTGCAAAACATCCTGGGATGCGGGGGGACTGTGAGTTAACTTGAATCAGGAGGGGATATAGGACAGAAGCTCAATTGGCCAGTTAAGTCTGATACTACAGCCTTCCAGGTTTATCTTAAACTGTTTTTGGTCATTTTGAAAGTCGTTTATGTGCCCTGAACTTCTGTTGTGTTACTTATTTGAACCAATCACATATACCAGTTTATGTGTAATATCTGTCTCTAGCCTAAATGTCTCTCTTACATAAGTAATTAATCAGCTAATTACACAGCAATTAAAAGTTAACCAGTTTTGATATGCTGTTAATCATACTACTAGAGTTTTACTTTTTTAAGAAAAGTTTAAATGAGAAGAATTTTAAAAAGAAGTTGATTTTGCCACTAGTACTGTAAAAAAAGAAAAAAAAGGGAGAAAGACTCCCCCCCAGAGTCTGCCTATGGCTCTGTCAGTGATGCTCACACATTAAGCAAGATCTCTGCAGCAATGCATGTTGATTGACAGTCTACTTGCTCAGGTCTTTCACCTTCAAAAAGAAGTGTTGTTAAGATAAATGCCACAATATTTGCAGATCTTATCTCTTTTTGGAAACATGCACTTTCTAACACTAGTGTGAATATCATCTAGTGTGCTCAATTTGAGGTCTCTACACCATTAAAACAGCTGCAATCGGTTATGCTTTACTTTTTAGGGAACTTAGAACTCAGTCCTTGAAGATGCTGAGCACCTTGGCCCAGATTCAGAAAAGCTCTTAAGCATGTGGTTTATTTTAAGCATATGACTAGTCACATTGAAATTAATGGAATTTGAAATTATGCTTAAAATTAAGCATATGGTTTTGGTGTTCTGCTGAATTGGGGCCATGATCACCTGGAAAGAATGAGGGCTCACAGCACATGAAAGCTCTCTGACTGACATCCCTAAAAGTGGAACAAGCTGGTTTGCAACACTGTAAGCTTCCACACAGCAGTAAGCCTCAACCTTTGCCTGGAAAGATGTTCTGTAGTGGTCAGGGAAATTCCAGGCTGTATATTAAGGCAATTCAGCAATTCAAGAAATGTGTCTGTTGTCCCTGTAGTGCTAACTGGAACTGTTTGGAAAATAGATTAGCAGAGTTCTGCAGAAAATTTAGATTTGTTGTGTCAAATTCCCAAACCGATAACTTTTAGTCAAAAACCTTCAAAACCTTTCATTTTTATTTTTTTTTTTTTTTTGGTTTTCCAGCAAGAAGCAAAAATCTTTGAAAAAAACCTGAAACACCAATGTTCGTTCTTTTGGCAAAACCTTAATTTCCCATCAATAAAAAGCCTGAAAGAAAATTTTCAGCTAGTTTTATTGCCTATGGAGCTAGATTTATAAAAGGTAGAGAATTCCAGTCTGTGGTGATAATCTTCAATTTCTTTTCAGTACAAAATAGCATCTTTTCAAATGAAATTATGGGTTTTTAATGCTTAATTACATTTTAAGATAAAAACAGAATGTTACTAATATCAATTATATTAAAAACCCTGGGTTAAAAGAGCATGAAGTTTACAAATCTAACATTTAAAAGATAGGAATGCCTGAATTAAGATTGCCTGTTAGGTGAGTGGGGAAAGTAAATAAAGTCAGCCTAGAGTAGAAACACAGAATGGATAATGTCAGATCATTTGATCTGAGTTTGGCAATTATAAGAAACTGAAAATAAAGTCCTATAATGTAACTGTCAGATAAGCTTGACTAGTGATAGTGCTTGATATGGTTTTCATTCCAGGACATACCAAAACCTTAGAGCAAAAAAATATTGTCATCAAAACCCTGCATTCAGTTATATAATATTATGAAAGTAAATGTATTACAGTCCCCATTAAGTCAATGAATGAATCTCAGATTATGAAAGTTCTCTTTCCTTTTTTGAATGTTTAATTACTATATAATTTGTTCTTTTTATTATATATAGCCACCAACAACTAAAAGGACAGCATTTCACTGGTTTTAGTTATGCATAAAATTAGATTTAAACATGGACAATTAAACAGTTTGTTATGTTGCAGAATTAGAAGAAACAGCGCATTATGATTAGCAAAAAGAAGATTCTTCTTAGAAAGCAAGACAATTCTTTTGTTAGTCACAATGCCTGAAAAGTAGGACCCTATGAAAGATGGTTTGAAGTTTGGAGGATCAAATGGGTCATGTAAGGTTAAGAGTAACTTTCATATAATGCAAGATGTGAGCAGCAATGGAAAATGCTGTCTAGCTGCCAAGATTTATTGAAGATAAAGACAGCATGTTAAATCATTTTCAGGGGAAGTCCATCTCAGGATCTGGGAAGTTCTTGCTGTGTCTAATGTGTTTTCTACATCAGATGTAGAAGAGATGAGTCAATTTTTGCAAAAGAGAGCAGTTTATACAGTATAGAGAAAGGCAAGCAGCAGGGCACTAAGATAGCCCTGTCAAAACCAGAATTTTCCTGCTAATACAAATCCCATCTGGCAGCCCTAGCATGTATGCCCTCTCATCCTGTCACAACAAACAGAGGAGGCAACTCAAAGACTCACACGCCTGGCTATAGGCAATTCTGTAATTAGCTTTACGGAAAAATCCAACCATCAGAAATCTTCTGTCTTTTTAGGAAGGGCTGTTATGCTTTTCATAAAAAATTGTGATACGAGTTTCATTTTCAACTGTGTAAAACCATCAAAAAGCTGTAAGGAAACTTCAGAGAGCTAGGAGGAATGTTGTAAAAATGTAAATAGAGAATGAATGAAACAATAAAGGAAAAGAGTTCGGGCTTATTTTTTTGGAGGGAATGTGGGGGGAACATCTGTTTTCCTTTCTTCAGCATGAAGTCAATAAACATATAATGAATCCATTTGTTTGAATAACTTCTCTCTCTTTAAAAGACCTCTTTGACTCATGAATCATATTAGCACTATATTAACTGTTATCTGGTCTATGCTTATTTAACATAATTGCATCAACAAAAAGGTGTATTTTTCATGAGTCAACAACTACAAAAAGCCCTGCAGTATAGACAAGCCTGCACATCTGTCTTAATCTTGCCGAATTTAAACCTGCTTAACCCAGGTTCCTGTGTTCCAAATGCACACAATTACATAGGTAGTTCATCTTTAATTGAATTCCACGATTAAAAAGAAAATTATTTCATCAGAGATAATTTACGTGATATTTCTGCTTCAGTAAAACAGGAGCTAAGACTACTTCATGTTAAATTGTTCCAGTATGGTAAAAGTAATGTCAAGAAATAATAAAAAATACCCTCATCACATTCATTTCATGGATAAAACATGAAGTGAGCTGCAGCAGAGATAAGCGCCCTGGAGGCTGTTTGGTTTGTCACAACATTCACATAGTAATCCCTGACAGTCCTCAGTTAAGAGGGCTTTTTTTCCCTTCTTTTTGCTAATGCAAAGCAAAGCTATGGTGATAGCTGCTTAGTAATACATCAGAATTTAACAGTTTAAACATGAAGGCAATAATTTATAGAACACTAAATCTGAAAGGCATAACAGACATGCAAAGTTAATTTGATATACAGCATAATCAGGGGCAGAAATATTTCACCTTTCTTTCCAACACCAATGTGAACTCAGAAAATCAAATTCTGTTTCATTTTACACCTAAACAGGCTCCATTAACTTAGGGGAAAGTTGGGGAGGGAGGTACTGCATGGGCATGGCATACCTGCTGGAAGAATCTGGCCTAAGGCTTTGCATTTCCATCTCCTTAGAAAAAGACTTGCTAAA